>NC_035109.1:226069676-226683216 GCF_002204515.2 Aedes aegypti | reverse complement strand
ATCCGCATTAGGTCACTGTGGCTACCGGGAACCTGCTACATCTAAAAAAAATCCCTTTAGAGACACTTACTTTGACGATCTGCAGTTTCGTAAATAAAAAAGTAATCTGAACCGTCCTCATATTATTGAATGGGCATTCACGTGGACTGTGAATAGAGATTCTCAAATCACTTCGTTTTTCATACCCGGTTCCGGATACCCTGAACATCCGAAAAGAAAGTTTAAATCGCAGTTCTGTATATGTAATTCACATCATTACTATTCGATTGATGGACATTTTGGCATTTTTTTTCTGAAATAAGGAACCAATTACCGGCGCATATTCCCTGAAAAATTCGGTCCAGTATTGTCTATGCGGAACCGATTACTGGAGTCCCGGGAGGTGGCCAATCTGGACAATTCGATTAAATTTCTCAGATTTGTACCCCAACACCAAATGAAGTACGTCCAATTCTTTACGATTTTTTTTGTGTTTGGATGTATTATAATTGTTTTAGCACCAAAAGTAGGCATGCGATGGCTCAATCTTCATGATTTTGAATACCTGGGACTCTGCTAGTTCAATTATTGATGAATGACCACTTTGGTTCTTCTGGCTCACCGAAGTAACCCAGGAATGATCACCGGAAATGCCCGTATTGTAGGTCATATCAGTTTTTGTACCAAAACTAGGCAAACCAAGGGATGGTATATATAAATGCAGGTATGGGGATGTCCATTAATTACGTAAGTGTTTATGGGGGGAGGGGTGTTTGAGATTTCTTACGCGTCATACAATTTATTTTTAATTTTAATACAAAAAATCTAACCCCCTGAAATCGTCTTACGTAATTAATGGACCGGGGAAGGAAAGAAATGATTGTTAGACAACCAGTGTTACTCGTTACTAGAATGCACCTCTGCATCTTCACAGTTGTCATGGGAAGGAAATCGGGCTAGTGAGATAGGGTAAGGATCTGAGAATCACCTGTGATTGGTGATGTGATCTATGATATATTCACTCCTAACGGAATTCGTGATATAAATATACAACCGCATTGTACGACGAACAAGTGTTTGAAGTGCAGAAGCAAGCAACGCGATCAAAGGATCAACACAACTCTTTTTTCATATCGTAGATACATTCATTAGATTTTCCATGACATTTAGCTAATGCCAAGAATGATTGTTAGGAAAAAAATATTCGTTGAATTAAAACTTAAAACATAATCTATGGAACAAAATTGTCTGCATTACTTCATAAGATATTAGTTATTTTAATATTTAAATTGCTTCTTTGTTTTGAAATAACTATAATTTTCTGATCATTTTAAGAGACACAGTAAAATGTTTATATTTATTTCTCTCGTAATTTCAATGAAAGTAATGAAACGTATATTTAGATTCTTGCGTATTTTTTTTTAATTTGATCAGTACAAACTCAGTGAGATTGATAACAAAAAAAAATAGCTATAAAATGAAAATAGTTGTGGATAACATCGTCATTTGTAAGTTTGAGTTATTTTTGATATTTATTTGCATTACGTCGACGTCCTTCTTAGTTCTCTCTATTTTTATCAATCATAACTTTCTCCAAATGTAATGAAGGACTTGACTTCAAACTTTCGAAATTATGTGCTTGAATGTACTGAAATTCTATCTCTCTTTATCCCAATGGT
This sequence comes from Aedes aegypti, assembly GCF_002204515.2. Classification (NCBI taxonomy): domain Eukaryota; kingdom Metazoa; phylum Arthropoda; class Insecta; order Diptera; family Culicidae; genus Aedes; species Aedes aegypti. The sequence goes on along the minus strand of NC_035109.1, from coordinate 226,681,558 downwards.
CCCTTTGAGTGATCTGTATAAGCTAACTCCATTTTATGTATGCAGTTAGATATATTACTATGTTGCCAACAAAACAAACAACCGCCTTAACTTTTTTGACGTTTTATGTTTTTGCACCATCTTGATAATTGGCCACATGGTTCGGAAGATGTTATCAAGTTCAAATATAGCCTCAAAAAATGGGAAATTTTTCGACGAAATATGGAACTGAACGCTATTTGTTCATTCTATATCCACAGTTTTAGCAGGTGTGTGCCTAATTACAATTTTATGCGGCGAAAAATTTTCACCATAACTGATGTTTTAATTTCAATATTATAAATTGTATAATTTCTTGTGTGTTCTAAAACGCGAAACCATATTCAACGCTCAAAGGAAAATCCACCATATCCAGTTTCTACCCATTGGTTTGAAAATCATAAAATGAAAAACGTACAGCATCGCATTTGACGTTTTCTTTCTCCTAGATTTGTTAGCCATTCCATCATTCTTTCAGTTTTGGCAACTGCTCAATTCTTAATTGAGCCTCAATACGCTAGAATGGGAATAGGTTGGTATGTATTCGAATGAAACATTGATCAAACCAGGACATACCTTGCATTGGACATCGTCATTATCCTCTTCCCCGAATGTATGTAGGTATTTGATGATTGCGATGATGATCCAACGTGTTGAATGTTTCAGTGACGTGTTCAGATCAAACAAAATAAATTATCTTTGGTACAGGCTGTCACAGACAGCTGATGCCCGCCGGAACCGCGTGAGAATGAGTACATTTCCGAGCATAACCTCACTGGTAGCGGAGAGGAGGACCGGAAACTGTCATATGCGTGTGACGATTTTCAGATGCATACGCTTAGAACATTATGTCTGCTCCAATAAACCGTGATTAATTATATTCGCGGCCAGGCAGCCACGGGCTACCTTTGCACATTAGCGGCACTGCCCATTAGAAACAGGAGCCACGGACATTTCACCGGAAAACATTCCGCAGATCGTGTTTGATTTGCAATTCCGCTTTATGGGTGTCATAGAAACGTTCATTATGGCACGAAATGACTCGCAATATGATTTGCCTCCCAGACACTGTTTAAATTCAACAGTACGAAACATCATTAGTCTACAAACCCAAATGAGTCTCTATTTCATACACCATAGGAATTACAAATCAATAATCCAATTTATTGCAATAGAAATGTTATTCTTCTTCTTCTTGGCTGTACTGCTTACTGGAACAAAGCCTGCTTCTCAGCTTAATGTCCAATGAGCATTTTCACAGTTATTAACTGAGAGCCTCCTTTGCCAAAGTTGCCATTTTCGCAGTCGTATATCGTGTGGCAGGTACGATGATGTTCTATGCCCAGGGAAGTCAAAGAAATTTCCATTACGAAAAGATCCTGAACCAACCGAACCTGAACTCAGACCCAGATAACTGTGGTAGGGCTCATAAGAACACTAAAATTGGAAGCAGGCTCTGTCTCAGTGAAGACGTAATGCCAAGAAGAAAAAGACTAAAATAGGAACTGGTGGGTCAAAATACCTTTAATAACAATTACACAATTAGATAAAAAAATATCTTGTATTGTATCAAATTGAAGATATAGAAGTGTGATGCCTTGCACTTCTATCATTGAATTACATTATCCTTGGAGAGCGAATTATGTTGGTCGTCCTATACGTTAGAAGCACCTGCGGCCTTTCCCGCAGGATTGCGGTTTGGTTATAAATCCTGATTTATTATATGTTCCCGTTAGACATGTCATATCATAGTCGTACACTTTCTATTGGAGTCTAGGCTGATCAGAAAAAAATCTCATAATCCTCAGTAATATTTGAAACTGAAAGCAAATATGATCATTTTTTGTAACGAGTTCGAGATACCCCCTCAGTGCATTATGCTCTCGTTGGATGCTTTAAACCAGTGCTTCCCAAACTTTTTCAACTTTTGCCCCCTTGAGGCCAATATTAATCTGGAATCGCCCCCCTGATATGTGATTCAAATATTTTAATAAGGACAAAAAATGTCTTCGACTCGCATATCCAAAGAATCATAATACAATAACTATTATGCACATTTAAAAATATTTTCTTAATAATCGGTAACCATAAATATCGATTTTAAAAATATCTTGCGTACATTACAGACTACTAATTGAGTCGGTAAAAGTTTGATCCAGTTTCAACTTAACAAATGTAATGTATTTATAGGCGCTTTGTGACGTAATTTGGGGCAAAGTTATCCAAATCTGTACCAAATGCAATGTTTTCCAAGCAAACGCATTTATTTTTACATGAATATGTCATATTTGGGTGAACTGCAATCATTCTGTTCGCAATTGTTCGTTTTTGAAAGATCTCACCCCGTTTATAGTTATTTATCTGCTATTTCTAAAATTACAGGAATAATTTTCAGAAATTGTGAGCGTTTATTACACCTTTCTTTATCCAATCCAAAAACCCTGAAATATGTATGAAAATCCAGAATGTTTTTCAACTCATTTATCAATTCAATTTATCAAGAGGGTGTTTTTCTAACACCAAGAAAAACTCATTTTTTTTCGAACGTTCTGGAGGTATAAATCCAACGCATCTTTGAAATTTCTTCAAATCTATTTATAAGTAGAGTTTTTTTTTGTTTTTGGCATTGCTGGAACGCGATTTTTGTAGGCTAAATTTTCCAAAATTTGTGTATAAAATGATTAACTTTGTCTGTGGATTAACGTTCAACGCTCCGTCATCGTAATCATCATCATCATTAAAAATTCAAAAGCAGTTTTTCTGCTCAAAACTAACAATTTTTCGATGAAAATTTGTACACTGTGTTTCGGTTGGAAAATAGAATACAGTGAACACATTTTCCTGTTGAGTGCTTTGTGAAGCCCAAGCAGGACAGTTCGGTTTTGCGTCGTCCGATTGATTTTGGTGACGGATTCGCGCGTTTTTGTTACCGGAGAATTTTTTCCCCCTGTTTTGGAGCGTCTTGCTGGGTAGTGCTTCGTGAAGCCCAAGCAGGACAGTTCGGTTTTGCGTCGTCCGATTGATTTTTGTGACGGATTCGCGCGTTTTTGTTGCCGGAGAATTTTTTTTTCCCCTGTTTTGGAGCGTCTTGCTGGGTAGTGCTTCGTGAAGCCCAAGCAGGACAGTTCGGTTTTGCGTCGTCCGATTGATTTTGCTGACGAATTCGCGCGTTTTCGTTGCCGGAGAATTTTTTCCCCCTGTTTTGGAGCGTCTTGCTGAGTAGTGCTTCGTGAAGCCAAAGCAGGACAGTTCGGTTTTGCGTCGTCCGATTGATTTTGGTGACGGATTCGCGCGTTTTTGTTGCCGGAGAATTTTTTTTCCCCCGTTTTGGAGCGTCTTGCTGGGTAGTGCTTCGTGAAGCCCAAGCAGGACAGTTCGGTTTTGCGTCGTCCGACTGATTTTGCTGACGGATTCGCGCGTTTTTGTTGCCGGAGAATTTTTTTCCCCCTGTTTTGGAGCGTTTTGCTGGGTAGTGCTTCGTGAAGCCCAAGCAGGACAGTTCGGTTTTGCGTCGTCCGATTGATTTTGCTGACGGATTCGCGCGTGTTTTCGTCGCCGGAGATTTTTTTTTTTTCACCTGTTTTGGAGCGTCTTGCTGGGTACGTATTTGGGAAGGCCCAAGCAAGACGGTTTATTTTCGGGACGCCAAGAAGTTTTGCTGTCAGTGTCAGTTTTGTGTTCAGTCGAGAATGGATTATCAACTGGTGAGTTCGTTTCATGCTTATGATAACACATATTTTCTTGAAAGCGTAACTTTTATGTAATATTAAAACAAACTTTGTATGGTTCGTCACTATATGTGTCGGCATTATGCTTTTTTCTTATACAATATGAATATACATATATTTTTCTCTTTTTGACATTATTAAAAATTATTTATTAAAAAAAATCTTTTGAATTGTTCGACATTGTGAATGTTGACGTATTTTCTAAAACTTCTACCATATCGAGACAAAATGCACAGTAATACTTATATGTAATTTTCAAACAAACTATGTATGATTCGTCACTACAAGTGTCGGCATTATTCCTGTTTCATATAAGTTAAAATATATACATGTAATTTTCAGTTTTCGTCATTAATAAAAACGTCTTTTGAATTGTTCGACATTATAGATGTTGACGTATTTTTCAAAAAACTTCTCGAGACAAAAATACAAAACTAGCTTTAAATACAAGTCGTATATTTCCCCCTTGTCCATGGATCGCATCACCGACCAGAGGTGACTCCCAGATCTTTTCCTCCCTCACTAATAAACACCCTTCCCGTGGTGATTGTGGAGATGCAGAGGTATTCTCGGTCTCTAGAAGCAACAATCATTACACCCTAACATTCCTTCCCCATCCCAACTGACTGTAAGGACTTGGCCGGCGCCGTTATTGATCAATAATATTAGATCTGCTAAAATTGCACTTCGAGAGTAAGCGGAAACTCCCATCCCTTATTCATTTGGATCGTAGTGCAATTCTTACCAGTTCCGATCAATCACGGAGTAGCAACCATTGACATGTACAGTCAGTCTATGCTATGCTATGCTATGCTACAGTGAACACATTTTCCTGTAAATTTTTTTATATTGAACGAAAAAACTGCTTTTGAAAATTCCATAAAATAAAGCTCAATGAATAACTCAAATATTTTGCGTATGACAATCATGTAATGTTGTCTATAATAATTTTAAAATGATTATAATTAGAGATACAACGATTTAAGGTAAAATAGTCCTGGAAATATTTAAGTTTGGAATTGATTAACCTTCAGATGTGTGTCCTCCAAAGGTTATTAGTAATTATTTTCAAATGCTCCCATGTAAGCTTTTTCGCCCCCTTTCTGGATTTTTCGCCCCCCAAATTCTGTTTTACAAATTTTCGCCCCCTTAAGCCTGAAAATCGCCCCCAGGGGGGCGAATTCGCCCACTTTGGGAATCACTACTTTAAACTATTCCCATATATTACCGCAGTTAATTACAAAAAGATAAGCGATTCACTAAAAAGCATTTTGTGCTCATTAAACCGTAATGGTTCATTGATTGTAATTGGTTACGAATATAAATGGCTTGGCAATTTGAATAATGGAAACGTTGCAAGCAATCATGCAATAAATTCATTACACACTACTAATGAGAGCGGTTGTTTTTGCTAGTGGCGCATCTTCAAAATACGAAACCCCAACCCCAGTGGTAATCTCTGTCTTCAGATCGTGTTACTCCCAGTGGGAAAATCATTCCAATTTATTTCCCGCGTATAATGATGATTGCCTGGAAGACGATTGCAAAAGCTGCTTTGCATGCCATTTCTATATCAGAGAAGGACGCCTAACGATTTGTGTGTAATGAACGATTATAGTATATGATGATACTGAAGATCTGTTACCTCGGAAAGGTATGCAATCATAGAGGTTTGGAGAATGTAAATTCTGATTGCGAATACCATGGCTTGAAATAATCTACACAATTAAAGCTTTGGTATTGCATCTCCTATGTTCATCACGCTTGTAGTACTTTTATTTGATAAGTTGTAAATTTGATAGGTAACCACCATTCAGCCAAATATCGTTAAGATTCGTTTTACATTTTGTACTACTGTCCCATACAGAAGTCACTTATCTCGGTTCCGCGGTTATGAAGGCTCAAGATTCAATTTTACTCCTTGAACCTCGATAATTTTCCTAACATTATCTCATGAATTGGCGTCAAGCATACACTTGGCATGCAAAATCAAACTACAAATTCATTCAATTAGTTGGAAGCGAATTGGGTTAGTGATTATAAACAATAGTACAAACTGATTGATAATAACATAGACACGGGCTCCTTTTGAATCGATTGGTGGCTGTGTGAGCCGTGTGACATCTCTAAGCTTCGTTTCATTAACGATGATTGGTGGAAATTACCACCGTACCGGTATAGATAATTCATTCAAATTGAAAGCATTTGCTTCATGCACTTGTCGCTGGCGGAAGAAAATGCCTATTGACAGACCGAGATTATCATAATTAATTTTAAATATTAAAACTAGTGTTTAGAGCTGTGCGCTGACGAGCGGGAATAGGTTGAATGTGTTACCATGAACTTGATACTCTGGTGCCATGGTTTTCATGGAAATGGGACAAATGATTAAATGTCAAAATCTCTACGTATGATTATTCATTATGCATGGTGCCCCGACTGACTGTTATTATGAAACAAAATTGTCCATGAAATCTGAGTATAGGGCTCGATTATTAAGATCATTTTGCATTTCTGGTCAATTTAGAAAAAAATCCCTAGGATGAATCTAGAGAAATCTTAATTTGAAGGTTTTAACTACAATTTTCAAAATAATTCATATTAAAATTACACAATACCACCGAAAACACCTCAAAAAGTTAGCCAAATTGTTATTAACTATTATTTAATTATTACCGTTGTTATAATTATAAATATTTGCAACTGCCTTTACTTACCAGAGTAAGTGAGTATGTTTTTTGAATGGATAAAACCAGTAAGTTTGATTTAATGGTATGAGATCTAAAAAACTAAATTTCAATTTACTGTTGATGTTATATTCGTAAAATGATATGATACATTCAATGCTAAATATAGTTGATTTGCGGCTTATTTTATTGACTTCACACTTTGTGACCAGCCCACTGAAGTCTGCCGTATTTATTTTGCTCAGTGAATCAATTGTCACCCAACACGCAGCAACAAAGACATTGTCATCTCCTATTCTTGTTGCAACAATTTCGTTCTACAACATCAGTTTATCATCACTTGAACAGAATATGACAATGATCGATCACCACGTGCGCAGCGATTTTCTGGGCTTCACATTGCAATTTTCGAGAACTTTCTCCGTGTTGGTAAACATTGACAAATTATCGAACAGCAACCATAAAACAAATTTGGTTTTGTGTTTAAAATAACTGATTAATCACGAGTTGAAAAGCCTGCAACAATGTTGCGCTCTGTAATTGTCATGACAATTTTGCTTTTGATTATATCCTTATCCGCAACACTTGGGATAAACGGTTGTGAGCGAGCTTGCTTTGTTGTCTGTTTTTCGTCTGTTTTGATGACAATTTGATTCACTGATTTTGCTAAATAATATTAGCTACATTTTGTACCACTCTCGATGTATACACTCCCGTGCATAAGTTTGGGTTCACCCCCTAAAAACATGCAAAAGTGTTCAGTCCATATCTCTGTGATTACACGTCCAATTCAAACTCTTTAAGCTGCATTCGAAAGGCAAAGAGTTATGTATTTTTCCAAAAACATTCTTTGAACTTTGTATACTAAATTTGTAATTAAAGTTGTGACATTTTTCAAAAAACACACTGAAAAAACATTACTAATTTCCTCAGCATTGGATCGACCAAAATTTACAAACTAGGTGTCATTAGAATCGTAATCTTATATTCTTTGCAGAGCACTCATGAAATTTATGCGGAAAAAACTGAAAAGTATTCAAAATCAATGAAACATTCAGTCAAGTCATCGTGCAAAAGTTTGGGTTCACCCCTCAGTATGGTGTATCGTGCAAAAGTTTGGGTTCACCTGAACTTACTTAAATCTGTGAAATCTAAAACCAATCATGTACGTGCCATTATTTGCGCTCAAAAAAGCTTTGAACTATTAAAATCGGATGAAAAATTGCAGAGATATTGACAAAAATGATGTGCGTGCGGCTCAGATGAACCCAAACTTTTGCACGATTTGCATCATACTGGAGGGTGAACCCAAACTTTTGCACGATGACTTGACTGACTGTTTCATTAATTTTGAATACTTTCCAGATTTTTCCGCCAAAATTTTGTGGGATCTCTTCAAAGAATATAAGATTACGATTCTAATGACACTTTAATTTAAAATTTTGGTCGACCCAATGCTGAGGAAATTAAATATGATTTTTCAGTGTTTTTTTTTGAAAAATGTCACAACTTTATTTAGAAATTTAGTATACAAAATTCAAAAATGTTCTTGGAAAAATACATACGAAGTAAGCATAACTCTTTGCCTTTCGAATGCGGCTTGAAGAGTTTGAATTGGACGTGTAATCACAGAGATATGGACAGAACACTTTTGTATGTTTTTGAGGGGGTGAACCCAAACTTTTGCACGGGAGTATACGTCTAGTTTACCACCGAGTGTTGTCCTCAGCACTTAACGTTAAAAATAACTTATCTTTTTCTCAGCCACAACAGGGATCTGACTGTGGAACATCATTGCCATACGTCGAAAGTGTTCCAAGATTGACTAAATCTTAAACAACTTCAAACTAATCTTCAATAGGTACTACCAAAGATTCAAAATTACTAGGACTCCCACTTACTATACCTGCTACCATATAATTTGTTTTTTTTTTTGTAGAATACATTGTTATCTGTTTATTGATTTGAAGGTCGCGTTCGACCCAGTGACGAAAATTTATCTGTGGCAGGAAATATTTTAGCATTAATTGGGAAAGCTGATGTATAAAATTAAGTGTAGGGATTAGTATGCGAGTTACAAACTTCGTTTGTGATGTTATATGGAACATAAAAATGCGTTTTTAAATTAACTGTTAACATATCTTGAAGAAGGACAACTAAGATAAGTTTGTAATGCCATTTACTCCACCCAAACGTACATGATTGCATGAAGAGAAAGAGGCAGGTTCAGTTGTGCTGTGGCCGAGACAGTGCTTGGTGGGGTTGTAGTTGAAATTATCGAAGACCCTTGGAAATCTTTTGACGTGTCACAATTATGTCTCCCGTGCAGTAAAAACACTTGATCTTGCTACGATTATTACTTTTTGCAGTTTACGTAACCAACTTAGAAACCCTTAACATGCAAAGGCAAATTATATTTCTACACTGTTGCTTAATGAACGCTTATTTGACTTCAACGATCTCCTCTTTCGTCAATAATTTCGATAACATTAACACCTCTGCAATGCTTCTATCTTACGATATCGCGATCCTTTATCATAAAAAACTGAATAGTGCTTGGAAATGAAAATCAGTTTTCAATAAATAATAAAAAAAATAAGTACATGGTAGCAGGTCTAGAGAGATGGAGTCCTAGTTGAGTTAAAACTTGGATAGTACTTATTGGGGATTTCTTTGAAATTGTTGTAGACTTTGATGTTTCCCGAGTAGTTAAAATCAGCCGTAATAATACAGAATACGTTAATTTTAATGTGAAGTGCTGAGGACAACACTCAGTCGAAAAATTGACGTATACATTTAGAGTACTACCAGATGTACATAGAAGTTAATATTATTAACAAAAATAAATACGGCACAATTTAGTGGGCTGGTCACTTAGTGTGGAAGTCGAAAAACATGCTGTAAGTAAATAATATTTAGCATTTATGATTTCTCTTTTATCGAACATCAACAGTAAATTGATTTTTTTTAGATTTCATCCCATTAAACTAGGGTTACTGGTTAGCCATTCCTAAAACATACTCAAACCACTGTGGTAAGTAAAGACAGTAGCAAACATTTATAATTACAACAGCGGTAACAATTATATTACGGTTGTTAAGAAAATTTTCAATTTTACGGTAGCCGCAGAGTTCTACCGCAAGCTTTGAAATCATTCTATCATTGAAGCAAACAATTCAATCATAGTATGGGGCTCTGCATTGTTTTTATTTTGCATGGGATTTTGACGTTTACTGGCCTTGTTGTTTACTAAATTCATGGAGGAGTGAAAGAGATGACATGATTTTTGTGCAGAGGCCCATACTTGAAAGAGAAAACGCTATGAAAAATAGAAACAAACAACAAACATCAAGACGGTTTCCAAGGTATCATTGAAGCCTACTGATGATTTACCAATGCAAATCTGTAATGAGACAGCTGCGGTAGCTTTTCGTTGAACCGTAAAACGGAAAATTTTCCCTAAAATTGCAATATATTCGTAATTACACCCAAGACCATACAAAATGAATGGAAAAAAAAAATTTCACTGGTAGAATATTTTTGAACCATCCGAGCATGAAAATATGAACCGATTACTGATCTTTAACGAGCAAAAATCCGATGTACGATAATCTATTGGTTCAAACATAGCTTGATTATATTGAACGGCATTGTTGGTATTGAAGAAGTTCATAAATAATATAGATTCATGAGAATAATAAAAATGTTTAAACCGTTCGAAACTTGAAGGTTATCACAATCGATGATTATTAGAAATTGGCTGAATGAATAGATCAGCAACACATTTTTTAAAGGGGTTTAAAAATTAAATTTGTTTGAGCAACAACTTCTGAACTTGAGCTTGTTGGGCCGCCCGGTTGCTACTTTAGTATCGCCAGATCAGCTGCACTAACACAAGCAACCAACTAGAAGGCCTGCTTCCATTTTTAGGCAACCATGGCGCCTGCCACGTCAAAATGCATACCAATGGGGGGGAGGATGAAGAACTAGGTTGAGAACTAATGTTGCGTTTGAAACTGGCTCATAGTAGTTTGCATATGCCCATTAGAGTGATCCAAATTTTTAGATGTTTGCTCCCCTATGCTTAAACGATTTTAATTATGGTAAATAGCATCCTCCCAAAGTTTGAAGTGATTCGGAAGAAATTTGACTGTGCACACGCCATTTGAAGTTTATATGGATATTACCATGGAAAACGCCAATCTTTTGTGTTCATCCCTCTAACACGTCATCATAATATTTTAGGTAAAAGTGAACACACTCATCTTATGTGAAATATTCCCAACTACAACTTTGCCAAAGACCACTTTTTGATTGGACGTCACGATAAATTGTTATTCTTCATCATAAAGTTGGTTTGCATGTAGCATGCTTCACCAACTGTTCGGCAGGTAACAGCGGTGCTCCTGGCGGGAAGCATAGATCAAAGTAAACCAGGCTACTATGTTCTACAGCAATAAAGCAGTGTTGCTCTGAAAGTAATTGAATGATCATCTTTGCATATCAATAATAACAAATAATTCTTACGTCCCATCGAAATGTGGTCTTCGGCAAAGTTGTAGCTGGAAAGTTTTCACATAGGATGAGTGTGTTCACTTTTACCTAAAATATTATGATGACGTGTTAGAGGGCTGAACATAAAAGAGTGGCGTTTTCCATAGTAATCTCCATATAAACTTCAAATAGCGTGTGCACAACCAAATTTCTTCCGAATAACTTCAAATCTTGGGAGGATCATTTTCATCATGATTGACATCGTTTAAGCATAGGGGAGCAAAAACTTTAAAATTTGCATCAGTCTAATGCCCATACATCTACGCCAGTTCTTGTCCGTCTCTGAATCTAGCGATTTCTATCAACGCACTATGGGCGATCAGATGGCCAATAATAGAAAAAATGACTTATTCTAAATAGGTTCTTCTGGTACATCAATACATAGTAAACACTTATATCAAGATATTCCTGGAATACTAGAGCAAGATCCTTTGTAGTTTTATTGATACAGTATGCCAAAGTAAGAGTTTTAAAGAAAAACAAAGAATTCGGTATAAATTCAAGGTATAAGTTGGATGGATTATACTGTAGAATCGTAATATTTCTTACATATCTTTATGCACTGTTCTAAAGCTTACTAAAAAAGCTATCTTAGAAGAATAAAACAACATTAAAATTCGTACTTTAGTTCAGGTAAATGTGGGTATGACACTGGAAAAAACATATTTGATTTTTTACCGAAGTTTTACATATCCCATACTTTTTTGTCCCAAGTTGCCCAAGGCCAAAATCCATTTCCAATGTTATTCAAAGATGTAAGCTGAAGGATGGTAAAGAATTTAGCAGCACATATTTGCACTTTTTCTAGTTAGGGCTCTTTTTTCAATATTTTTACCTCTTTTTCTTTAATATCAGCTAAAGATAATTTCAGGGCATAATTGAACATCGCTAAATGATTCATATCATCATAATTACGTAAGTTTTGTTATTTATAATGGTTTTCATAACGTTAATTGCATAAGTGGCGAAAATATCAAATTTGTTTCACAAAACTCATAAATATGACGTGAGATGGCAAACATATTTTTGGCCGCCACTCTATATGGATACCGCCCATAGTGCAACGAATAGTTTAAGTGTGATAAATTAAGAATGGAATATAGTAGTAAATGTAGGATATAAAATACGAAGAATAGCACGGGCCTGGGATTGAATCCATGAGCTTCTGCAGAAGCGGTAGTTATTGGACCACCAACCCCGTTGCTTGAGCTACAAATATTAAAATATCATAAAAAATTTGCACTTGTTCATAATAAGAATACGTACGCCTTCCTGTAGTTGCTAGTTAGGTTCCTAATTTATATGTAAGGCATTATTGAGAAAAAAAAATGAAATATTCACAAAAGTCTTCTCAAAGCACAATGAAAATTCATCAAATCTGACATCACTGCTGAAATAAAATCACATTATTCAAATATGTTATTTCCATAATATGTTGTTCTGTGAATACCGCTCGCAATCTTTGCAATAAAAAAAATAGAAATTGTTGGTGATCTGTTAATATACGTTCGTGCATGAAAAAGTATGAGATTTTTTTATGTAAAACTATTATAACAAGTAAAATTTATCAAATACACTCAATACTCATGATTTGCTTATTTTTTATAATTATATATGTTTTTAAGTGCTATTAATCAATGCTGAACACGCTTTTTCTTTAATTATTTTGTTCGTTAGATAATGGCATTTCTGCAAATTTTGCCATTAATTGATAAATCACTAGAGTGAAATTGTGTCAGAGATTGGTGGAATATTACTGAAAGTTTTATAGCTATAAGGATAAGGATTTTTTGCGAAAAGCTTTTCATAGATGTTTATGGATATACTATTAAATTCTTCAATTTAACTTAAAAGTGATTACGGTTTCGTTTATAAATAAAAAAATATATTACAGTTAACTCTCCCTTACTCGATATTTCCCCTAACTCGATGAAATGCGTGGTCCCTACAATCTAGCATGCTTTGATACCTCTGTAAATCGATACCTCTCTAACTCGATGTTGCCTAACTCGATGCAATCTGTTTCAGTTTCCCAAGTGAGTTTACCTCTCTAACTCGATATTTTCAATAAAAGTTCCAAATGTCCTCCAAATGTTAATAAATTTCATGAATTTGAATATTAATATTCAATTGTTAGTAAAACTTAGTTTTTTGTCCATTTCTGGGTGATAAAATTTTCAATTTTTGCAGATCGGTAAAAAAGTGTCCCATAGGTAAATGTGGTAAAATTGTATTATTTTTTACGTTAAAATTACTATTTTGAATGTATTTTGTAAAAATAATGAAAAGTTTCAAATTTGAAGAATATGTGTTCTGTATCTCGATACCTCCCCTATACCCCTATCGAGTTATAGTCCCTTCAATATCGAGTTGACTGTATTAACAAGGTGTCCACGTTATTTAATGAACAGTTCATGGAAACATTCCTCCCAAATAATAGCAGGATGAGCCGTATGATTCTGCCAATCGTAACTTACACAAAACTGAAACTCGGAGTGAGTCAACTACGATAATTTTTTTCCCCGGATTTCATGATGGACTTACAATTAAAATAGTTCAATATATATTGATACCCGGAAAATTCATCCGAAATTTGCGCACAATTATTGTCGGACTATTCAGCAGCAGCTATCTATCAATGATTCGTATACCGCCTAGGTGCCAGTGATACAAGTCAGATTGCATTCCAGCGGACGGACTAACCAGCTTCGTATGTCATGCTGGCGCACAGTGGCTCGCCTTGATACAAAGGTTTGACAAAACCTCATAAGTGTTCCAAATTGATTGAAAATGACAAATTGATCGATTGACCTTTTGCAACACCTTCTTATATTATCCCGTTGGAAATAAACGTCAAAATTAAAACACGAATTTCTAGCGAAGTTTGCACAGATTTAGTTTTTCTATCTAATTAGATAATAAGGGTATTACATAACATTTGTTTGTTATGCAAAAACTTGTACAGAAACTCAAACTAGAGATTCAAATTAAACTTCCGTTCAGTAATTTTAGTTGAATTTTAAACGAATTATGAAAAATAATGCTGTAAAAGGTGCCTTCCTTAGCCGAGTGGTTAGCATCCGCAGCTACAAAGCAAAGCCAAGCTGAAGATGTATGGGTTCGATTACTGGTCGGTCCAGGATGTTTTCGTAATGGAAATTTCTTGATTAGGGTAAGGCAGGGGATAGAAGGAGGGCATAGAGTATCATCGTACCTGCCACACGATATACTTGATACTTGATGGGCTACAATCCGCTACGTTGAATCTACGCCAAATAGATAATTCTTCTCCACTGGGCTCGGTCCTGAGCCAATCGCTTCCAGTCGCCCTGAACGTTAAGTGTCCTACTCAACTGCAAAAAGCCAACATGTGCGCGGCCTACCACGAAGCCGACGGCCTCGTCCGGGTTCTCTACTGACTATTATTTTTGCTTGTCGTTCTTCCGGCATTCGTACCACGTGACACGTTATACGAATGCGAAAATGGCAAGTTTGATAAAGAAAGCTCTCAGTTGATAACTGTGGAAGTGTTCTTATGAGCAACAAAAGCTGAGAAACAGGCTCTGTCTCAGTGAGGTCGTAATGTCAAGAAGAATAAGAATACTGAAAAATAATATAAATGAAGCCTATCGACCTCAAATTGAATATTCCATTGCTATACATGACCTTTTCATACTTAACCCGTATCCGCCCAGCAAATGTATAAAATTTCAAACTACTGCTATTTCGGCAACGACGGATTGCATTTCAGCTTAAATGGAATCATCTTGGGGTGTAGTAGACATCCGTCAAGAGTTGCCAAAATGGCAGTTGTTTGAACTTTTTTCAAGACATTCATTCAATTGATCAACTAAAGTTTAGGGAAACTACCACTGAAGTATACAGAAAGCTATAAAAAAAATGTAGTCTACGAAAGGTTATAGCTGGCCATGCGCCACTGTGTGGCGTACAGACTCATCGTGTCTCAGTTTCCTGACACAAAGCCGCAGCTCTTTCCCGCTCTCTTTTGGACCAATTCAAATAAATCAGCAAAGTGCAATTTAGATTTGGGCCTTGAAGGATCTATTTTGGTTTCATTTGATGTCCACCGCGTGCGGGACAGTTAGTTTGTATTGATTTAGCACCCGTTCAGCGTGGCCATTTTGGAGCACTGCCGCTGACCGCACTCAATCAATGTGCCCTCACTCGGAACGTGTCGTCCTGCTGAAGGAAATGGGAATGCATGTTGAATCCGTGTGAACCGATATGTTCTCTCGTTTTGCATGAAGCTTCGATTTAACAAGGCAGCCTATTTGATGCACCAATAAATAATAGGAAATGCTCCATAGATTATTTAAGCCGATTGTGGGCTTCGTGGCCGTGCGGTTACCAAGCATTTAGCCGCATCGTATCAAGGAGTGTGGGTTCGATTACCACTTCAGTCCGGAAAACTTTTCGTCAGGAAGGTATTTCGACTGTGCCACTGGGCGTTGCATGCTAGTCCGTTGTCTAGTGTGGTGCTTCCTTCAAAGGGCAAATCATCCACTGGAAGCATTAATGCAATTAATTAACGTGTCGGTGTCTTAAAAACCGTTATTCATAACATCAATTTGTTACTTGTTCCATAAATAAACGGGACGGATCCATAAATATTTTCAGTGGTATCGGTAAATCAACGAATTTTCTGACCTAAATTGTATCATTGAATAATTTAAAAATACACCACAAATTTTAAAGTATGACCCATTCCGAGTATTTGCATGAGTATTGTCTGTCGGGCCTGATGTAGTGGTTGAAGCACACGCTTCTCACGCTGAGAACTTAAGACCAAATCCTACCCCCGGGATAGTCACTTGTGACGTAAAAAATGAAGGAAATGAAGACGTTTAAGATAAACTAGCCGAGGGATAACAATCATTTAAAACCAACATATGGAACTTAGGAGCGCCTAGCATCTTTAGAGTACAATTTGCAGAATTCCAAACATTATAAAGTCAATAACTTTGCCAGCCATGTTTTACGGTCATCGGGGAAGGGAAGGAATATTAGTGTAACATTCATTGTTACTTAAGCCCGAGAATACCTCTGCATCTTCATGTTGGTCACAGGAGGGAGTTTTTATTAGTGGAAAGGAATCAGAAGTCACACAATATGGTTTCACTTTTGTAAGTGAAGCAATTAATGTAACCTTAAATTGTCATTTATTTAAGTAAATGACGAATGAATACAAAAAAGACCAACACCTCTGGTGACGAACCTTTTCAACATTATATAAATTTAAAAAAGGTCATGTGTGTTGTGTATTGATGTTACAATGTAAACCGAGTATACTTCTGAATGTCTATGATAGAAAAATTACATCAAAATTAATTCAAAATTAATTGTTTTTTCGCAAAATTAAGTGAAAATTTAAAATTTTGGCGATATTTCTCGCACGATCGGGAAAGTTTCGCTAAATATGAAGGTAATATATAGATTTTAGGCAATTTGCAAATTTTTCCGTGAGTCTATAGATGATTCGAACTTTTGCCCCACTATGGGCCAAAAATTGTTTCCAAGTCTTTTTACAAAAACTAATACACCTCAAAGCACCATTAAGATAGGCCCAGAAACGCCTTTACATAAAATATTGAAGCACATTTTTTCTTTATTTGGTTACATGTTTTTTAGTGATCTTGACTGGTATTTTGTGAACTTATTTTTGGATTTCGGCTTGCAGTCACAATCAAAAGCGTTGATAATTTTAATTCATCGCCGACGTTTAGATCCTATGGTTTGGCTCTTCTTCAGGGCCTGTGTTTATTAAAAATAGTTCACGAAACATACAACATACAATTACATTCCAGTCTAACTTAACATTGATAAAAAATTTTGACAAAATTATTCACTCGAAGTTAACCAACTTGTTGGGTGCCGTAGCTTTACATGGAAATATGTCGGGTTAGTTTCCCCATAAACAAATGTGGTACCATCACTGGTCATACCGGGTAATTGCCAGGTCTGTACGCACGAATGTTTCACAGCCGGAGGAGGGAATATTACTGTGGGTCGAGCATTATGGGTTGATTTGGTTGTTGGTTGATTTTGAATGGGTTAGAGGAGCGTGTTCGTGAGTATTGGGTTGTTGTGTTCTACTACGGTGGCGGTTTGACGATGCGATATTCTCTTCTCTCCGTCATTTGACTGTATCGAGGAGGTTCGCATACGCACAGCTGAGATCGTCGGTGTCTGTCCGATGGTTGACGGTGTTGGATGTAGTAGCGATGTGGAACATCTCCAACACTTTCAAGGAAGCAATCTAGATTGATTTCTGTGTTCTTCTTAATTTCATCCCACATCATGATGATGGCATGTGTTACCACCTCCTTCGTGACATTGGTAAACAATGATACCGCATCAAACGATACCAGTATATGGTCTGGCAGAATTTGAATGTTGTTGACATACACACAGAAACTCTTCGAGTCTACAGCGTTGAATTGACTTTTGAACAAACGCCGTAAGATATTCGTTTTGATCCCGCCGGAGAGTACGCCAAGGTGATGGACTTTCGTGCCTGTTGTTCAATATTGCGCTAGAAGGTATTACGCGGAGTACGATTTTTACGAGATCCAGTCAATTAATTTGCTTCGCGAATGATATGGACATCGTCGGCCGAACATTTGAAAAGGTAGCAGACCTGTACAACCCGCCTGAAACGCGAGGCAGTAAAAGTTGGACTTGTGGTGAATGCGGCCAAGACAAAGTACATGCTAGCTGGTGGGGCCAAGCGCGACATGGCTAGCTCAGGTAGCAGTGTTACGATAGACGGGGATACGTTCGAGGTGGTCGACGAGTTCGTCTACCTTGGATCTTTGCTGACGACTGACAATAACGTTAGCCGTGAAATACGGAGGCGCATCATCAGTGGAAATCGGGCCTACTATGGCCTCCACAAGAAGCTGCGGTCAAAATAGATTCACACTCGCTACAAATGTACCATGTACAAAACGCTCATAAGGCCGAGAGTCCTCTAGGGGCATGAAACGTGGACGATTCTCGAGGAGAATTTCAGGCACTTGGAGTCTTCGAACGTCTGATACTTAGAACGATCTTTGGCGGTGTGGAACGGCGAAGGATGAACCACGAGCTCTCCCAACTCTACGGCGAACCCAGTATCCAGAAGGTAGCCAAAGCTGGAAGGATACGATGGGCAGGGCATGTTGCTAGAATGCCGGACAGCAACCCTGCAAAGATGGCATTCGCTTCCAATCCGGTTGGTACAAGAATGCGTCGAGCGCAGCGAGCTAGGTGGGCGGATCAAGTGCGCATCGATTTGGCGAGCGTGGGGCAGAACCGAGGATGGAGAGATGCGGCCAAGAACCGAGTATTGTGGCGTGAAATTGTTGATTCAGTGTTATCTGGTTATATATTAACTAAATAAATGGATGAAACAGTTATAAAAGTATTGTATTATTTGTGGAGCATATTTGATGTGTATGGGGTTATTTGATAAAAAATATATGGTCACTGGTATTATTGAGGAGCAATATAATTTATTTGTTGAACATTATACATATTCTAATGATAAATAGCATTCAGCATGGTGAATTGATTTTCTATGGAGCATTTTTATTTTGTTATGGTCGCCAAAACGTTTTTTCCATTTAACGATGGTTGTACGCAACCGATGCATCACTCTTCAGAAACGATTGATGACCAGCGCACATGAACATATAACCAGATTGAAAATCTGCAGGAACTTTGTAGATTGCGCTAGTGATATTTGAGCTCTTATGGCTTAGCGCGTGTACGCCCGATTGATTTGGACATGTCAAGCGTTGTTGTGATGATTTCAAGGATGAGTGAGTTGAATTTTTAATTTGGACGCGACTATACAATTATACTATTGACGGATTTCACGCCAACTCGACACGCGATTGGCAGCACCCCTTCAGAATTCAATGAAACTTTCTGGGTGTCAAAAGTATGTGAAACTAAGATACTTTACATACTTGGTTTTTTCAAAACTGATCTAGACTAACATTTGGAAAGGGTCAAAGTTTTTTTTCTACTTTTTTTTATAAACCCGTATAACTCAAAAACGGTAAGACCTACAAAAAAGTGTTGTATGGAGGACTGTCGTGAAATTTCCTGAAGTTTTAGAAAAAAAATAATGAAAAAATAAAAAACGAGATTTTGTTCTAATCCGTCAAATATGATCGTGTTTTCAAATGATAAATGAGTTTGAATCAGAAAATAGATTGTATTTTTTATTGAGAATAGTTAAAAAACGGAATTATACAGTGATTATGTTTTTAAATGAAGGCAATCAATGAACTTCGCCTCTGCCTATGAGAAAATCACTTTCGTCTAACAATCCGACGGATGTTTATGGTTTGAAAGATATCACAACAGATGCAACCATTGAAAATTAACAACCTTATCCATACCCCATAAAATTCTCTTCTAGAAAAAGTTTTGTGAAAAAAACTTGCTAAACGTACTTGCGTTACACGCCAGATGAATAGGAAATAATGAATATGTTTGTATTGTTATCTACCTAAAATGTCCGTTAACGACCTGAGTTACTTAACAACCACCGTGTGAGTGTTTAGAAAGAAAGGTATTTAACTTACAATTGTATTTCTACCTATGTAGATAACTATTTAAGCTTGATGGCAATAAAATTCTTTTCATTTCATCTAAGTCATTTATGAAAAGAACTTAAAGATGGATCAACAAGATTTATCGCGCATTAAAATTTCGAGATGTTGTATAAACAATCCTAAGTGCAGGCGTAGCAGTTACGAAACTTGTCAGCAACAATGATCGAAAACATAGTGCTATGGGATACAGTCATCAGCTTTATGAAACGATGCATATTTGTGAGTCATGCCGCTTAGTGATCAGGCTCCACAGAAGTCTTCCGAAGAAAAAACGACGTTCGGATGGAGGCGAAATGATGGATTGAGATGGAGCAGCATCTCATTATAAAAATACAAAAAAATCAAGAAAATATATGGGTTGGAAGCAGAGTGGCACTTTTTTGCCACAGCCCACGGCAAAGGTCCCTGTGACGCAATTGGTGGCACTTTCAAGCGAATGGCAAAAAGAGCAGGTCTTGCAAAAGACTATGGAAAAAACAATCGCAACTCCGCGAAAACTATTCGACTGGACAGTGAAACAAACTGATACATGTATCACTAAATTAAATTTCTGTTATATATCTAATGAACAACATGTTAAAATGTCAGAGGAATTGGTGGAATTGTTTGATAAGGTTAAAACTGTCCCTGGTACCCAAAAATATCATTGTTTTATGCCTATTAGTGATACACAAATTGCAGCCAAACGAAACACCAATTCAGAGGAAGAACCAAAAATATTCAATTTATTCAGTAAAGCCCAAAAATAATGTAAACATTCATGTGCAGATACTACGTTTTAGGATATATAGCAATAATAATAATAATAATGCATGATAAAACAAACCACAACTTCTTTTCATAAGCATAATATTGACCCTTTCCAGACACCTGTTGAGATTGGCTTTGACCAAATAAGAAATTAAATATTATTGTGATATCTTTCCAACCATAAAAAAAACCCATCGGATTGTTAGACGGTGTTGATTTTCTCATAAGCGGTGTGAGATCAATTGTATTTTATTAAAAAAAAAACTTTGTGTAATTCCGTTTTATTTGTTTTAACTACTCCCTATAAAACAAATATAATATTTACATGATTGAAACTCATTTATCACTTGAAAATATGATCATACTGGACTATTTAAAGCAAAATAAAAATAAAATAAAAAAATCATTTTGGACTTAAAAATTTGATGTTAGAAAAACTTTTTTCCCTAAAGTATGCCCAATTTGCAATGTTTGGACGACATTTAGTAAATTTAATTACAATACTTTTTGCTTAAAGATGATCAAAATCTAAAACGGCCGTTTTTTTTTTTAAATTGACTTAAAAGTTTTGAATCATTTTTTATTCATTGTAGAAAATGTTTTTTTTTTTAATTTTTTCAATATTTTTCTCTGAAACTTCAGGAAATTTGACGACAGCCCTCCATACAACACTTTTTTGTAGGTCTTACCGTTTTTGAGTTATACGGGTTTATAAAAAAAAAGTAAAAAAACAACTTTGACCCTTTCCAAATGTTAATCTAGATCGAATATGCAAAGTATCTTAGTTTCACATACTTTTGACATCCAGAAGGTTTCATTGAATTCTGAAGGGGTGCTGCCAATCGCGTGTCGAATTGGCATAAAATCCGTCTATTTCTTCACGCATTTTTAACAAGATATTGTGTCTTAACTTATACACAGTTTTATAGCAAATGAACTTGCTGTGCAATACATTGAGAAAGCAAATAGGCAGTTATGAAAGTACACTAACCAAACTAGGTTGCAATACAAACACCCAAAGTTTTAAATTAAACTTTAGTTTCAAATGATGAAAAATATTTTGTTTTGTACGCCTGTGAATTATGATAGCAACTCCACCACATGCCCCATTCAGGCGATCATTTCGATAAACAAAAGTTTTGATCTCTTGAGTATGGATCTTCTTCTTCTTGGAATTAACGTTCCCATTGAGACAGAGTCGGCTACTCAGCGTAGAGTTATAAGAGCAGATCCATTTATTGACCGAGAGTTTTCTTTGCCAAAGTTGTCATTTTCGCATTCGTATATCGTGTGGCAGGTACGATGATACTCTATGCCCAGGGAAGCCAAGGAAATTTCCATCATGAAAAAATCCTGGACCGACCGGGAATCGAACCCAGACACATTCAGCATAAAAATATGTGGTTTGTTTGATCCGTGCAAAAAAATTACGAAAATTTCTCAAATGAGATTCGAACAGACCCATGAAACCGACCGTCCGGTCTGTCTTATTATAAAACTTGAATAACTTTGAAGTGTTATGTCAAAAACTCGATAGAATCGGCTGGAAATTTGAAATTGAGATCGCTAAATTTAAGTTGCGAAAAATATATAAAAAAGCAATGGTTAATTGGTAACCCTATGGTTAGGACAAAATATATTTTCTTCAGTTATCTTGGAAACATATTTTTTGTACAACGCCCAACGCGTTTGAATTATCTCTATTTGCTTAATATGAAGCAGTGTTGTGTACATGTTCCTAGTGCTTTCACCTAGCTTCCGAATTTAGCCGGTACCTACCGAAAGTAGTGTGGTCGGGGCATGAAATAATTTATGTCCGGCACTGGCGGCATTGTCACGAACGACCGAGCCTCCGGACTGAGACTGGGCGGCCTGGACGTGTGGCCACGTTTTATAGGCTATAGTTTACCCGCACCGTTGCATCGGAGAGATATCGTTTTGTATGGCCAGTCCGAGGCCCAAGGACAAGCATAATTACAAGTATGGCCTTTTATGAGCACAAATGAACATCACTGAGTCAAATAAATTAGCAGCAAAATAATGACTGCAATTATCACTGGACAACGAAACCATACACACAAGACGGTTCGGTTCTTCACAGTGGGGACACCCGAATTGTACGAGTACCGGGTGGATAGATTTAGGTTGAGGTTATAATTACATCTTCAACAGATGTGGACATGAACAATAGGGATTCAAAGATAGAACGCAAAAATTATAGCAAACGAGCTGACAAAATGCACACAACATGTTTTATAAACAAATGTGAAGCCAACCTCATTACCTTGATTAGGGTAGATGTACCAATAGTGGAGGTACTAAGCACTTATGAACTTCATTTAACCGCCTAAATTCAAGATGCGCAATTAATGTACATGTTAATGTTGTAACGGGTAGTAACGACCATTGACTTAATGAGAAAAATGATTTCATCGTAGTAATCCACGGCATGTCAGTGAAAAATAATACCTCCACTATTGATACACTGTTCCTTTAGTTGCGGTATATTTTTAATTTGTGTTCCTATAGTTGCGGTATACGTTGTTTTCTTATGGGATCCTCCACTATAGGAACACTTTACCGCAACTATTGGTACAAGCAAGAACAGTTTTAGCAATTTTAGTGAAATTTCATCAGTTTTAAAGCAATTTGAACGCTGTTTTCAACTATTCCGTGTATCAACAAGCCAATACGTCGATTGGCAGTGTCGGTTCTGTGGCTAATGCACTACAATCAGTAAAAACGGCACTACCGCAACTATAGGAACACCCACAACTAAGGGAACACTTACCCTACCTCAATTTTTCCCTTTGTGTAACCTTTTCTTGTGCTTTTTAATATCAATCGTTTAGCTTCTCAAATTTCTCTACTTGAAACGTCGTGACGTACTTTTTAAGCTACGTTTCTAATCATTGATGCACCTAATATTCGATGCAATAGTATCGGCAGTGTTTAAGTCGGAAATCAAGCGTGTGCTAGAATAAGGGCGTAAGTCGCATGATCGATTTCTTTACTCTTAATCGATTCTCTCTTCTGTGAAAAAAAGAGACAAGATGCGGGTTTGTTAGCATTTCATCACTTCAGACCGCTTGGCAGCGATGAAATCTTGCGCCCCGAGGTGAAAAAATGCTTGCGTCTTGTCACCTTTATTCACAGAAGAGAGTATCGATGAAGAGAAATCGATCATGCGAAATCATCGCTACAGCAGCGCCGTATACCTGGCTAGATAAATACACGTAACAATTAACTTGTTACGTAAACTACTATATTATAGTACGTAGAGATTTTCAAAAAAAAACTATTATTGGGACATAATTCTGGCGTTAATTGATTAAAGTGACTTAAACCGGTACACCTCAACACATCGGGACAAACTAAATTTGTTTTCAGAAATTAACATATTCAATTAGACTCGTTGAAATCTTACATATTCAATTTTCAAAACTTTCCTTAATTCGTCGATAACATTCAGCTTCAAATTGGTCCAATGACAGCCAACTTCACCTTAGTGGGCATTGTAAATACGAGGGCGGTAATTTGAAACCAAGAGTGCTAGGCACACAATGTCCCCACTGTAAAGTTCTCACCAAGAAAGTGTCCAACTATCCGCTCTGTGTCAATAACAGTGCAAATAATCTTGACCTGGATAGCAGCAGAGCTCTTCCGTCGGAAAACTAATATTATTTTCTGAGGATGTCATCACTCTTTGCGAACGGAAACTAACCGAAGAAAAAGGAAATTCTCCTTCTCATCCTCCTCGAAGGATCCTGGCACATTCTCGCCCTGACTTAGAGTCATCATTTATGACCTAACCTGTACACTGTGTTGGCCCTCTAACCCTTAAACAACGAGGAGTGAAAACTTTCCCACAATTAAGCCGAAGCAGGATGAATACGTCCAAAAGACAAAGGAGGCTTGTTAGTATTTTAGGGAAGAAATTATTGTCTCCCTGGGAAGAAGAGGTTATCTTATACATCCCAAGCTACCTTGAGCATTTTCATGATTATAGTTTGCCGTGCTGAGAGCGTCTGTTGGAAAGTTATGCCATCTATCTCTTGCAATTGCAGCCAGGAAAGGGATAATACAACTTGAAGCTATTTTTTCCAGTGGGATATTTGTCTTCGCGATTGTAAATTAATTACAAATGAACAGTTTTAATGCAAAAGTTTCATCAGCAATCGCAATTGATATGATGAAATGTTTACAAGAACAAATCTTCAAAATACTGTGAAAACCTTGTGTTTGCTATATCTCTTTAATTAGTTATTGAAAGCGCAAAAAAGTGTTCTGTACAAAGTTCGGCTAATATTGAACGATGTTATGATAATGAAAGAATCTCCGTAATAATAAAACTGATCACGAATAAGCAATAGTGTTTAGAATGGTCAGTTTTTGAAGGTAATCGAAATCAATGGTTTTGACAAGTTCACTGAAAATTTTTGTAGTCTATATTTTTTTTTTTGAAAAATAAAAACTGAAGTTCGTATACACGTCAATTAATTTGAACAAACTGAGTTGTAAAAATTGTGAAAAATAATGGAAACTGGTTCAAGCATATCCAGTGAAAAACCACGACCATATCAACCATCTGTCGTTCTTTTCCAGTTCTTTGTTGAATTCGACAATTAAACAGGAAAAGTCTCTCATCGTCGTAATGCATAGATACACAATACACCATTTTCCAACAATGAGGACAACCTTGATCCGGAGGATGCCACTTTTTACCCACGCTGAACCGACATCACACCGTTCGAGATATGAAGTGGCTGGTTGTGTGACTTTTCGTTATTTGCATGGCTCGCTTCACTTTTTAATCACGTTCCGCAGCATCATCATTTTTTGTTGTTGCTCCTTTCTTTTGCTCAATGCTCAAATGGTGGCTGAAAAGGTAAAATTAACGACGACAATGGTTTTGCTTCGTTCTAGTGCGAATATCATTTGATGATGAGACGATTGTTGCCTTAGAAAACAGCGTCATTAAACGTAATGATTGTTTTAAGGATGAGTTTTTTCATTTGGTGACTCGGGCCTTGGCGCATCTTCACTGAAATTACCCAGAAAACGAACTATAGGTATTGGTGTTGAACTACAAGATTGAATCGAACAATAGTTAATCGTGAAATATATAGGGTAAACGATCCATTAGTTGTAGGTGTTCCTATTTTTGCAATAGTGCCATTTTCACTGATTTTATTTCATTATACACATAACCGACACTGGCAATCGACGTATTGGCTTGTTGATACACGGAATAGTTGAAAAGAGCGTGCAAATTGCCTTAAAACTGATGAAATAACACTAAAATTGCTAAAACTTTTCTTACTTGTACCAATAGTTGTGGTAAAGTGTTCCCATAAGAAAATAGCGGATACCGCAACTATAGGAACACAAATCAAAAATATACCGCAACTAAAGGAACAGTGTAACCAATAGTGGAGGTATTATTTTTCACTGACATGTCGTGGGTTACTGCGATGAAATCATTTTTCTCATTAAGTCAATAGTCGTTACTTTCTGTTACAACATTAACATGTACATCAATTGTGCTTCTTGAATGTAGGCGGTTAAATGAAGTTCAATCGTGCTTAGTACCTCCATTATTAGTACATCTACCCTATTGTTTTATAAGCTAAGACTCAAACTGTAGGTAAACATATCAAGAACACAAGCCTCACTCATCGTGTTACGTCATGTGTTCGCCTGTTTCACGAAATAATTTACAAAAGCGATTGCTCGATAGCTCTTGAACTCATCTGCTTGATGGCACCCATAATTAGTTCTCATTGTCCGTTGTCCTTATTTGTAGTACCTATGTCCTTTTCGTTATTCAGGTGTTCATCATACTATCACTTCCATTTTCCGAGTATCTTTGTCACTTCCTTCTTCTTCTTTCTGGCGTTACGTCCCTACTTGGACAAAGCCTGCTTCTCAGATTAGTGTTCTTATGAGCACTTCCACATTTATTAACTGTGAGCTTTCTTTGCCGATTGACCATTTTTGCATATGTATATCGTGTGGCAGGTACGAAGATTTTTTTTTTCCTCATCTGTAGAGCCTTTTAACCACTGCTTCCATTATTTAGGAATATTGTGGTATGACCCATATTTTATTTGGTGCCCATCAAATATCCTTTCACAATTGAGATGTGATAGACATTGGTTGATGTGTCACACTGTCCCAACTGGGCACAACTCGTTTTATAAAGTCTATTACCCTATTAGGACTACCTTGCCAAATTTCCAAGGGCTCTAATAACCCTTTTACAAATGTTAACGTTCTTTGATTAAGCAATGCTCCGCAGTTGCAGAGTAAATGCTCAGCAGTTTCGTCTTCAGCTTGACAAAAACGACACTCAGAGGATTGTATTTTTCCTATAATTTTAAGATGATACCTACTTGGGCAGTGACCGGTCATCAGGCCAGTTATTACCCTAAGATTTCCGTTATTAAGATTCAGTATAGCCCGGGCTATACGAAGATACTCTATGCCCTGGGAATCGAGAAAATTTCCTTTACGAAAAGATCCTCGACCAGCGGGATTCGAACCTACGACCCTCAGCATGGTCATGCTGAATAGCTGCGCGTTTACCGCTATGGAGCTTCACGTTTCTTGAAAGCGATGTAACGGCTCTTTCTATCCGACAACATGTCAAGCTCCGACGTTTCTTGTTTTCCCTCCTTTACCCACTACATGCAAAATTCGCACATAATGTTCATTGCAATGTAAGCTTCACAGAAAAAAAAACTTGAACTGTATTCAATTGAATTATGTATTTTACTATCAATAAATAAAAAGATTTTTCATTCCTACTGCATGCCTCTCAGCTTCATTCTTATGCGAATCACCAATAATTTTCTGATATTCGTTTTTCAGTTGCAAAATTTGAAATCCACTCATCCTTTTGCAGCAAAATGTTTGTCACTCTTTACATTTTCTGGTAGCACATCCCAACTAGGTCAAAGCTTGCTTCTCAGCTTAGTGTTTTATGGGCCCTTCCACAGTTATTAACTGAGAGCTTCCATCGACTATTGATAGTACCTACATAAGTCCTCTACATTCGAAACATTCTGATTTTTTTTTCATTCTGAAGTTCATAATATCAGCCATGTTAACAAGTTGCAACAGAACTGCATTCACAACCTTCCTAGAAATCCATAGCCTAAGAAAAAACGATTAAATTGTCACCTCTTTCGTTCGGTTCTACTCAATGGCAACAATGTGAATAATGTCCTGTCGGAAACGAATCAAGTTTTTGTTCATTAGTTTTCAATTAAGGGTCAATTTCTCAGAGAAAGTCAATTATAGTGTCAATCATTTACAGTTCAGAGCGACAGGTGCTGCATATCGAGGTTGAATCGCTTCGTTCCAATCATCAATTAAGAAATACCTTGTTTTCAAACAATGTGTGCGCAACAAAGTGATCCACCATGGTCGTATACAGATGAATGTTCCGATACATTTTTCCTGACATGTATATTGAGTATAAATGTAAATTTCTAGGTTCTAGTGTTGTAATATGAGATCAGTCGAGAACGACCAGATATCTCCTTATTTGGATTGTTTATTGCTTTTCCTAATTCATTATCCTGTCACTGAAAACTTTTCTTGTATTTATTTCAACCTGCATCCCTTTTCGGGGAAATGGCGCTCGGGAAAAGAAGCATAATCACATTGATGTTCCATTCCATCAATTAAATGTTCGTCATTTGACCAATATAGGAAGTAAAGAAGCCCATAATCGTTAAACTAAAAAAAATCTTGAGTCGCACTCATTCAGCTACTATGAAAGTTTCAGCAGAATTCGTCAATCCTTGTAAAGTTTATAAGCATAAGCATTGATGACCGTACAATTTGTAGTTGCTACAATTGACCGGGATAATCAGAATTGTACAGGGAATCAACATAAGTACTACCAAAATTATTTTGAAGGCTGGATCGTTCCAGAGACGATAAAAATCTATCGAATTGAATCGAATTGCTCTAATTTCGTGTCCATGAAATTAAGTATCTCCGATTCTTTACTGATTTTACTGGTCGACACAGGAGCTGAGGTATCTATTTTGAAGCCCGACAAAATTAACCCAAACCAAATTATAGACACAAATGAAAAATGCACTATTACAGGAATTAACAATCATACGGTAGATACGTTTGGTACTATCATAACTTCAGTCAATGTAAATCCCCAAAATGAAATTACGCATAAATTTCAAATTGTTCATCAAGAATTCCCCATAGCCACTGATGGAATTCTTGGACGTGATTTTTTTACAAAATTTCACTGCAAAATAGAGTATGACGCATGGATTCTAACTGGAAATTCTAACGGAGAGGAGTTTGAAATCACTATCGAAGACCACATGAACAGAGAATTTATTTTACCTCCACGATGTGAGGTGTATAGACAAATTCACGTTGCGGCCGATAGAGATTTTGTTATGCCCTCAATGCAGATTAAACCAGGAATTTTCTGTGCCAACTCTATAATTAGTGCAAATAATCAAATAGTAAAGTTAATAAATACCACTGAAGAAGTGGTGAAAATCGATGCAAAATTTTATGATTCAATAATACCATTGGAAAATTTTCACATTCTGTCTTTAGGTCAAACAGATAAGATTGATCGAAATAAGAAATTGAAAAAAGAATTAAACCTTTCAAACACTCCTGATGAGTGTAAGCCTCAACTGCTTGATCTATGCAATAAATATAACGATATTTTTGCGTTACAAGAAGATTCCCTAACTTTTAACAATTTTTATGAGCAAAAAATTGCTTTGACGGATCCCAGTCCGGTTTACATAAAAAATTACCGGACACCGGAATCCCAACGTGTGGAAATTAATAGCCAGATTGATAAAATGTTAACGGATAATATAATCGAGCCTTCGGTTAGTCCGTATAACTCCCCGATTTTATTAGTACCAAAGAAATCCACAACGGGTGACCCAAAATGGAGACTCGTTGTTGATTTCAGGCAACTTAATAAAAAGATTGTGGCAGATAAATTCCCTCTACCAAGAATCGATGATATTCTCGATCAACTCGGTAGAGCAAGATATTTTTCAACACTTGACTTGATGTCAGGTTTCCACCAGATTCCTTTAGAAGCAAATTCCAAGAAATTTACTGCCTTCTCCACAAATAACGGTCATTACCAATTCACGCGTTTACCGTTTGGTTTGAATATCTCACCGAACAGTTTCCAGCGTATGATGGCAATCGCCCTAAGTGGATTACCCATTGAATGTGCTTTCTTGTACATAGATGACATCATTGTCATTGGACGTTCGATTGAGCACCATTTGAAAAATTTGCAACATGTTTTCGAAAAGTTAAGAAACTACAACCTTAAGTTAAACCATGCGAAATGTAATTTCTTCTGTGCTGATGTCACTTATTTAGGACATCACATTTCAGCAGAGGGTATTCAACCGGATAAAAGCAAATACTCAGTAATTGCCAATTATCCAACTCCTAAAAATGCGGACGAAGTCAGAAGATTCGTCGCGTTTTGTAATTATTATAGGCGATTTATTCCATATTTTTCAGAATTAGCAGCACCCCTCAATAAATTGCTGCAGAAAAATGCTAAATTTGAGTGGACAATACAATGCAAAGATGCATTTGTGTCCTTAAAAGAAAACTTATTAAACCCACAAATCCTGAAATTTCCGGATTTCAACAAAACCTTCATCCTATGTACCGATGCCTCTAAAATAGCTTGCGGAGCAGTCTTATCGCAGCTTCACGGAGACATTGAACTACCCGTAGCCTATGCGAGTAGGACGTTCACTAAAGGTGAGCAAAACAAAGCTACAATTGAACAAGAATTGTTAGCCATTTACTGGGCCATTAACTACTTTAGGCCATACCTATACGGACGACGATTTTTGGTGAAAACAGATCATCGTCCCTTAGTCTATTTATTCTCAATGAAGGATCCCGCTTCGAAACTGACGAGAATTCGATTAGATCTTGAAGAGTACAATTTTGATGTTGTGCATGTTAGTGGGAAGGAAAATGTTGGTCCTGACGCATTATCACGCATTGAGATCGATTCTGAACAACTTAAGAGCTTATCAATCTTTCCCGTTCAAACCAGATCCATGTCTAAGAGAAAAACTCCCGAACTTGACGAACCGCAGAGTCACAAAGCGAATGAGACTGATCACCTCTGTGCTTATGATTCTGTAAACAACCTGGATGCATTCAGCCTACCGAAACTGACTTTCGAAAGTATTAACAACATTATTAACGTACGAATAATGAATAAAAATATGAAAAATGACTTTGCTCTAGCGCAATTTCATTATAATTACATCGATGCAAGTATACTAAAAACAATTATTGAAACAGTCGACACTATGACCAAAAAGTTGAATATCAGAAAAATAGCAATTGCAAATAACAACTTGATATTCCAACGAGTAAATAAGCAATTTTTTAAGGAAATTTGTAATACTACACTGAAAAATACAAAAATCGTGCTGTACACAACCGCACAAGTTATAACAGATACTGAAATCATAGACAATCTCATCAAAGAGTACCACGACAGCCCTACTGGAGGACATGTAGGCACGTCAAGACTCTATAAAAGGTTACGTTCTAATTATTATTGGAACGATATGCTAAATACTATTAGATTTTATATTAAAAACTGTTCCAAATGTATACAAAACAAACATTCGAAGCATACTAAAGAAAAATTAATTAAAACAGAAACACCAATGAAATGTTTTGACTTAATATCAATAGACACTGTTGGACCTTTTACCAAATCTCAACATGGCAATCGTTATGCCATAACTATTCAATGTGAACTTTCCAAATTCGTAGTAATAGAACCAATTCCAGATAAACAAGTCAAAACTTTAGCTAAAGCATTCGTGGAAAAGTTTATACTAGTCCATGGATGCCCACTTCAAATTAAAACAGACCTTGGTACGGAATATAAAAATGAAGTTTTCGAAGAAATTAACAAATTGCTTTCAATAGATCACAAATTTTCAACGGCTTACCATCATGAAACAGTTGGTAGCCTCGAACGAAATCATAAAGTCTTGAACGAATTCCTAAGAAGCTTTGTAAATGCAGAATACGATGATTGGGACCAATGGATTCCATATTATTGTTTCTGCTACAATACTTCTCCACATTCCGATCACCAATACACACCTTTTGAATTGGTATTCGGAAGACAGCCAAATTACCCTTCATCTCTAAAAAACGTTAACACTATCGATCCAGTATATAATATTGAAAATTATCATAATGAGCTTAAATTCAAGCTAAAAACAGCAGCAGTAAAAGCCAGAGAATTACTCGATGTAGCAAAACAGAAAAGAATTTCTACAACTAGTTCCAGTCCAATAAACATAACAATAGGAGATACTGTTTATCTTCAAAAAGAAAATCGTAGGATGCTAGATCAAGTTTATACAGGTCCTTTCAAAATTATTAACATAAATCATCCTAATGTTACAATAGAAGACAATTCAAAAAATCATCAAATAGTACATAAAACAGAATTATCAAAAAACAATAAAAATAGTCTGACAGTTGAAACCATAACAAAATAATAATAATAAAAAAAAATGTAATAAAAAGTGTAATTTTAAGAATTCACAATAATGGAACCTTACATATTAAGAATAAGAGATTCATCGAGAAAGCATTCAATTTTTTTTCAATTCCGAGAACAATTTCGCTATGCTACATTATTCTTCCAAAAGGGGGAAGGTGTGGTGTAAAACTTCTAACCGGCAATGTTGATTTCGCAACATTGTATTTTGTAAAAACAAGCAACTGCTGAACTGCTATGTTTTAATTCGCCGGTATAAATATCCGCTGCAAAATTAAAACATACGCAAGCATTTTCTTAATCAGGTCACCCAAGTGGTTGACCACCCGTGTGTTGCATTCTCTATGGGTCTCGATGGAAACGAACTCAACAATAAAATCATTCGATAACCAAAAGTCTTCGAGTGCGCTTCAATCAATGAAGAAGTCCCTGCAGTCACAAAACAAGTTTATTACAATGAAATCTCATTGCTCATACGATGAAATACACCTTACTAATAGTATCCACAATGAAATCTTGTTGAAATTTTGAAAAAAATCATACTCTATCGTTAAAATGAAAAATGTGATTTTTTGGTGTTTCTACTAAGAGCGTTGAAAAATCTTATTATCAAACAGAATTCACATGATTTTTACTACATAAACTAGGTTTTTCAAAATGCTTTGTGACAAAAACTACATCATTTCATCAGTTTTATCTTATTTTGCTGACAAAAAAATAATTTGTGAAAATTGTATGAATATTCTGTAGGAATTTGTATATGTACACGGTGAATGGAGGCCGCACGGTGACTGGTGACTTAACGGTACATATATTTTCAATTTTAAATGATTTTACATACAGTTATTCCGGTTGTTCCAGCAAATATCTCATTTTTCGCTTTCTTTATCATATTCAATTCGGTTTATGGTGGATGTATCTTGAAGCGTTGATTTTTTATGAATAGTTTGTATGAAGCACTTTCAGAACTTTCAATTTTGCACATTTTTGCTCAAAGCACCAAAGAGCTATCTCGAATATTTTTCAAGTTATGGACATTTTTCGGTTAAAACACATATTATTTTCAAAATTTTGTCAATCGTTTCAAACAAAAAACGTCCTCACAGTTTTTACACCATAAACAGAGAAAAAGATAATCTTTCTAATGCTGACAAAAGATTGAAAATCCGTTTGCGCCTTTCGGAGATATCGGCATTTGAAAACAACTATTTTTTCGAAGAAAATTTCTGATAACTCTGTAACCATAAGAGATAGAACAGTAGTTTCTTCGGCAAAAAGTTGCGCAATCAAAAGTTCTAACTGTGCTCGGAACAAAGTTTTTGCGAGAAATTATCGTATAAAAAGTTATCAAGAAAAAACAGATTTTTCAGTACCACCCTAACTTTTTCGATAAAAAAAAAACCATAACTCGCGAACCATAAGCGATAGAAATTTGAGTTCTTCGGCAAAGTTGCTCCAAATCGATTGTTCTAAAACATTGTAGAACATTTTGTAGTCCTAAATGCGTCAGCAAAAAAGTTTATGTGCTGATCTCGTAAACCATGTAGGCCACCCTAATTTCACATCTCTGAAAAAATGTCTGAAATATGGAGAAACTTTGCTGAAGACATCATATATCTAAAATTGACGATTTAGGCGCAATCATTTTTGTCTTCCTAGATATGGCTTTGGAACCAATGTGCAATGTTTCGACTCGTCATTCGGCATTTGGCGATATGCGCTCATTTTTTCGTGGTTATGGCTTTTGGTCTCATATGAGATAAAGAGTCATAACTCCAAACCGTTTCATCATAGTGAAATCCACAGAGAAAGACGCTCAGTTTTAAAATAAATTCATGTAATGATTTATTGTCAATAATCAGACTATGCAGCTTTAGTCGCTCTTTGGTTCCTACTTGTTTGTCGGCCATAAAAGGTACTATGTAGCGGCATCGAATGAACGCAGATAACAAAAAAATACCATTATTCTCTTAATCCCTTCTATATCATGATGAACGGCCAGTGAGAAAAATGGTTATTTATTGATAAAAAATATCTAGGTATAGAAGAAGTATTGCGAATCAATATCCCAACGAGCTGTTTCGAGCACAATGTTCAGACCCTTTCACTGAAAGTTTCAAGCACATACAAGTAACATTTGTTGTGTTATTTACGTAACTCCATAAAAGTCGTTGGGAATGATAATAGATACAGTAATTTCTCGATTATATCACGGATCCAATCAATTTTGACGTAATATACCGAAGCGTGATACAATGAAAACGTTTTTTCTGCCATATAATTTTCTTTAAAACATGAGCTTCATGATGCAGAAATAGAGGGAATGAAATGAAAAGCACGTGAATAATGGATCAAACAGACATATTATAATTGTTTGGCTTATGGCTGGATTATTTGCTAATGTTTTTTTGTACCCGTCATTATTACCTACACCCAGAAGTTGAAACCGTCATTATAGGCGTTTTCTGCGTCTATTGATGGCGGAAAAGTGTTCTTCTGAGCGACATGACGTTTTTGAGCGTCTATTGATAGGCAGATAATCCGGTCATTGAGTCGAGCAGTTTTTACGGTACAAATGGGGAAGTACAACTTGATATGCTTTTTGCACCACGCACACCAATAAGCGGGTTTAGTGCTGTGGTATAGTATTTGGTTCTCACGCTCATGACCATGGATCGATCCTGGTGGATGTCGCATGCGTATTTTTTTTCATGTGCGTGCATCACCAACACATGTATTAAAAAATAAAACTTCCACACATATGCCTTTTTAAGTGCATGTATTGGAAGTATGGAAATACGCAAAAAACCGAAAGGGTGCAAACCAGATTCGAACCATGATCATCGGATCGACTAGTGCACTATATATCTACTGCTCCAAACTTACTACTGGAATGATGTGTTACCAAAGTCGATGTGGTTTTACGTTTTCATATGCATGATTGCTCATGCTATTGATAAACATGTGTACATGTGTTATCCCCAGCAAAATAAAGATATACAGTCAAGTATCCTGTAAAGCGTTAATCGTTGAACAAGTTTAATGTATATTCATAATAATTTATCACCTACCAGAGTAGCCACATTCTCTATTGTAGAACTTACTTAAGGACTGTTCATTTTATAAAGTGGACACCTTGTGCATGCTATATCTTTATAATATATCAATAGAATCGAAATCGGTTTTCTGTATACAGTATCGTTCGACTATTATATTATTGCACGATGGTGTTATAACAAAAAAGCCATCAAAATAATTATAATTCACACGAATAAGGAACAATGTTTAGAATGGTCAAAGATTGGTATGTCTGGAGCCAAGTATAATAGTTGAGTATACCAGAACACAATTCATTCATAAAAATTCGGATTTTTGGTATGTGAAAAATATTGTTTAAGTTTGAAGAACAACTTTTCTAGGAAGTTTTTGTCGAAACTTCTTTGTTCTTCTTTGTAAGATCTTATATTTCCATATAAGAAGAAAACAATAGTATTACGATGCACAGAAAACCGATTATGATTTCATTGATAAACTAGCTAACCCAGCGTGGCTAGTCACGTTCCATAAGAATTTTCAAGCAAAAACCTCTTTCAAAGATTAATAATGTTTATGTTCAATTGCAAAATGATAACATGGACAGAGAAATTTCTCTGTTGATAAATATGCCATTGGTGTATGAATAATAAGCTGAGACACGCATGATATTTATGAACGCAAAATCGCCCAAATTTATGCTCTAACCATACTCCATTGTTATAGTGCCGTTATTCTGATCTGAAATGATTACAGCCTTAAATGCTGTTGTGAAATATTTCAAAAGTTCCAGAAGCTTCTATAAATTAGAAAGAAGAATCTGATTGAAAATTTTAGAATATTCTATTGAATCCCGATTAACCAGTGCTACAATTTCTGTATAGATCTTTGTGCTGCGATGGCGATCGTCAAAGATTTGAAACGAATCGAATTGTAATTAGGGGACTATCGACTAATGAATATATCGAGTCATCGAACAGGAATGCTTTGGAAAGCTCTTTTAGGGGACCATTA
This sequence comes from Aedes aegypti, assembly GCF_002204515.2. NCBI lineage: Eukaryota > Metazoa > Arthropoda > Insecta > Diptera > Culicidae > Aedes > Aedes aegypti. Next base: position 226,645,560 of record NC_035109.1, on the reverse strand, counting down.
TATTTACCATAAAAAAATATTTTTATTTTGCCTTCATAAGTCGATATCGAACCATGGAACATCGACTCAAAAAGGTTGTGTTTATCTTTCCTTTGCACATATATATTATTTGTTTTTGAACCTTATATTGAAATGACGAAACTCGTAATGAATCACATTTTCAACTTGCATCGGAATTTAAATGCGGTCGAACAGCATAAAGTTGGTTTGTTTACATTTTGATTACCGTCCAAGTTCATAAAACCGGAAAACTACAATGACAAAAAGATCGTTACTTTTATACGAATTAGGAAGGACAAAGCTCCGGAAAACTCTAGAACACCCTGTTGAATAGCTGTTATAGTGCTCCACAATTTGCAATAGGGTTCTAAAATGGTTAATGAAATCTTGTTTTCATTTAATAACACGAAAGATCATATTACTGCAACTACTTTAGCAATTCTTCTCGCTCAAATAACGGATATATCATATTAAAACTTTAATTTCAATATTGGATCCATAAATGAACCTTGACACTTGAGATCATGTTGGACGTTCTTTTAGTCGACAAAAATATCACAGGGGTTTTAGTTTTAACACTGGTGTTCCTATCTGACATTTCGGAAGGGACACGGAAAACAAAATACACCTAAAATTTGAGTTCAAATCAAGGAGTGTGACAAAATCTATAAAAACATAAACAAATGTTTTTTGTACTTAAACAAATGAAAATATTAAAAGATTGAGTAAACATGTGCTTTTGGCCTGAACGTAAGCGTTTGGCACTAAAATTGGGACAGGGCTTTAGGACCCTATTGTAATGTTGTAACATTGAAATGGACTTTTGCAGTGCTCTTAATTTGACTGTTGTTGTGCTCTTAAATTGCTGTTGTATGCTGCTCAATGAAACCTTTCAAAGCGTTACTGACAGACAGAAAACTCTGGGATTTGATATACATGATAAAAAGATATAGCATAAACAAGGTGTCCTCTTTATAAAATGAATAGTCTTTAAAACATGAAAACTCTGTGGAATCTTTTGCTGGTGCTATTCAAAGAAAACAAGATCACGGTTCTACTTTCACATTGATAAAAAAATATCGATCCAATGCTGATGAATGCTACCCAGAATGAGCCGATTATAAGAAACCGTGCCCCATATATGGGATTAAATTTTAACCATGGTTTCAGTATAATAGTAAAAGAGTTTTCTATAGATGAATCGATCATTTTGACTCAAGAACAACTTCTGCAAATTGGCTATGAGTTTTTGCAAGCAATTTATTTCAAGAATTATGGCACCGATATGTTGATTTTAGAACAGAACGTTCAGTGGGGAGATTGTAGTAAACCGTTTGGAGAAGTCAAGAGAACATATATACTGATTTTTTTTATCATGAAAAATATGAAAACAAAATTACATTTTTTTATAACGCAATAATCTTTTTTTATCATTTTTAATTTTGACTATCTATGAATTGTGATAGGAATTAGTTGTTCAGGACAAAATTTCATGATGGAGACATTTTCGATAAGAAAGTTTTTCTAAGAACAACGTATGCTGCCCATAAAGGCCCATATTGAAAAAAGTAGGCACTGAGAAAATAGCGCTCAAACTTTGAAGTTTTTCTTTCATACAAATGTTTATAATTTTCTATTAGGGGCCGTCCATAAATAACGTAGCATTTTTCACTGATTTTTTACACCCCCTTCCCTCTCGTACCGTTTCGTCACAAATGCTGATACTTCCCCTTGGAAGCCTTGGGACAGAGCCTGCTTCTCAGCTTAGTGTTCTTATGAGCACTTCCACAGTTATTAACTGAGAGCTTTCTATGCCAAAGTTGCCATTTTCGCATTCGTATATCGTGTGTCAGGTACGATGATACTCTATACCCAGGGAAGTCCAGAAAATTTCCTTTACGAAAAGATCCTGGACCGACCGGCAATCGAACCCAGACACCTTCAGCATGGCTTTGCTTTGTAGCCGCGGACTCTAACCACTCGGCTAAGGAAGGACCCCCCCTTTATATTTTTTATTAATTTTCCTCAGTGATTGGGTTGAAACAAAAAATTAGAATTCAGAAGTTCAATACAAAATTTGATATTAATTACCGACTAAAATGTAAGGATAATATAATCTAACAGTATGATATACAGTAGCGCTCGAAAGTAATTTGGAAAACAGTTTCAAATAAACACAGTTCCTGTTACATGATTTTGGTATCTAGTTTCATATAGGCTAAATTGTATTACTTTTGCTGTTGTTACCAAGACAAACAAGTTTACTATAGAAAATGTGAAAAACAAAATTGATTGGATTGATGAAGCTCGTTATTGTTGAGTTAGGGTACAATATATTTCTAGTTTATTTTTAGTTAGAACAGAAATTTCGTTATGAGAGGATTGTTTTTTTTTTAAATTATTCTTTGTTAGATTTCAATGAAAATGAACAATAAAATATATTAATTCGAAATGAATTATTATCCAAATTCAAATCCATTTGGCAATCAGTGGCCAGATATAGAAAAGATTACATTTGATATATTTGGAATGTTTAGAAAATTTTAGCGATTATTATACAAATTATTTATCTCTATTAATATTTCAGCTGAACTTCATTATCTTTCTTCATAATAAAATAAACCTACACGGCCCAGATAGCCGTAGCGGTAAACGCGCAGCTATTCAGCTAGACCAAGCTGAGGGTCGTGGGTTCGAATCCCACCGGTCGAAGATCTTTTCGGGTTGAAAATTTTCTCGACTTCCCAGGGCATAGAGTATCTTCGTACCTGCCACACGATATACACATGCAAAAATGGTCAATTGGCATAGAATGCTCTCAGTTAATAACTGTGGAAGTGCTCATAAGAATACTAAGCTGAGAAGCAGGCTTTGTCCCAGTTGGGACGTAACGCCAGAGAGAAGAAGAACCTATAATGAAACAGTTATATAATAAAAAAATATCAAATTACCAAGTTATCAATAAAATTGAATGATAGGGCAATTTCGATATCACTCGAATCTGTTGTCCTCATTAATATTCGGGCTATTCCATCAAGAGCATTGATACATCAAAACAAATCGATGAGTTGATTGAGTGAGATCTCCTGCAACATTGAATGCATAATACACGGTATAAATATCTTGTTTCATGTAATATTTGCCGAAAAGAGCATATTTTTTTGTCTTGAAAACGGCTGACTTTATGATTTGTTAACAAATGAGAAAACAATGTACTCCAAATAGTTAAAGCATTGATTTTTAATTTATTTATTAAACTTTGATTTTGTTTGTTTATAAATTTATCAATTAAGACACGAATATAATATAATATTTACATAACCATTTAAAGCTTTGCAAAATCTGTTTGATTGCATTTATCAAGAAAATCTAAAATTTCTCAGATTTCTTTTCAATCTTGATGAATGTTTTGAAGCTGAATCATTATTTTATAAACCAAGTTTATAAGTCAAACAAAACAGAGGACAGAGCCTGCATCTCAGCTTGCATCTCAGTGTTCTTATGAGCACTTCCACAGTTATTAACTGAGAGCTTACTGTGCCAATGACCATTTTTGCTTGCGTATATCGTGTGGCAGGCACGAAGATACTCCATGCTCTGGGAAGTCGAGAAAATTCCCAACCCGAAAAGATCCTCGACCGGTGGGATTCGAACCCACGACCCTCAGCTTAGTCTTGCTGAATAGCTGCGCGTTTACCGCTACGGCTATATGGGCCCCGTAAAGATCCCCCTCCCCCCTAAATAGCTACGTCATTTATGGACGACCCCTTACATTTCTTCCTGACAAATTTAACACAATCGCATAGCTAACTAATTTTGCTTCTAATGATCAGCAAAAAGTAATAAACTTGAACACAATTCACGTTTTGCAGCTGAAATTTAAATTAAAAGTTCATATGGAGTCTGGTATGCCTTTATTTTTCAATATGGGACTGCACCAACTTCATATTTTCCAATACATTTTCAAACAATGTGTATTTATTTTTATATGCATAATAAAATGCAGATTAAAATAAGTTTTATTGCACTCATTCGATAACTGTCAAGCAATGATACATAGTTTTGACATCATGAATGCTCTAAAGCATGACTTTAAATCGACAATATGTTGAGCATTATTATTATAAGTAAATATAGAGTTGATCAGGTGGTAGATCATTTGGCATAATAATCATTTGACATAAAGTCGTTTGGCATAATGAGTCTGAAACCAAGGACGTCTCAAGATGATATTCGTTTTTTACGTTTTTATTGAATCCCTCTGACGACATCAGGCTTATTTTAGAGTCAGTTGATTTAAAGAAGGCACTTAATGCAACAATGATATGCTCTTGAATAAACTAAAACATATTGGGAAAGTTATTGCCAAAACTAGTTCATTACTTATTCAGAAATCCTTTCTTTCAAATATTTATTCTTCTTTGGGCTCATTCGCTAATTTCACACAACGCTTGAGGGGGTGGGTGGGGGTCAGTAAGTTGTTACAGGTCATACAAAATTTTATAATATTCATACAAAAAGCGTTACGCGGGGGTGGGTGGGTGTCCAAAATGACTATTTTTCGCCTTATGAAATTTATGAACAAACCTTATTGAGTTTCGTTATTGGAATAACTTTTTGCACTGAAGATTTTGATATATCAATAAATAAAATATTTAGCACAAATTTACCCTTCCTTCAAACATTTCAAAATAAAATGTAAATATAAAAACTGAAGATTTAAAATTAAAATGAATTTCGCCTTCTTTTATGCATAGGCTGTTCTTTCGAGCTATATTGTTTTTAGATATTGTTTTTTGTTTCCAACTAATATAAAAGCAACCATCGATGACATTGATCTGCTCAAGTTATCAGCGAAAAGAGAAATCGATTACTGCAGTTACTCCGATGATTCTGAACGCATTTTTTTGATGTTCTTTCGTTTTATTATGTCACAATAATTTTTGACGTCCAATAACCTAATGTTTTAATAATAAATGTAGCCTTCTTTTAAAAATAGGTCGTTCTTCATATAAGATCATAAGATAAAATTTTGTAAAGCTATCTATCTATCTATCTATCTATCTATCTATCTAAGCGCTTGCACAACCAATATTGAAAAGCATCCTGGAAATGATTCCCGTATTTTCTTGTCGACATTCATATTTGCAGCATATCTTATACAATATTATTTTAATCAATTTCCCATTCTTTCGATAATGTTTTTGAAGTACATTTTCATAATTTCAAAATTTTTCCTTCTTTTACTAAATAATTTTCTTCAAGTGTTTCGTTCCAACGTGAACATTTTTCCTGACTTTTCAGTCACCTCCTCCCCCCTCGTGCTTTTGTGTGGTTTTGACGAATAACCCCCCGCTCGCCCAATGATCATGTGTTTCTTTTGTTCATGAATGAAACAGAAATTTGAAATGGGAGAAGAGATATTTATGAATTGGTTTGCTATTATTAAGCGAAATGTGAGATTATAGTGTGACAAACTTCTGCAAAAATCCCTAACAAAATTAGCTCATAAAAGATTTGTTTCTACTGCAGTGTTCCTTATTATTGTTTGAGGAATTAGTTTTCACTTAGAGATAATTTTGTATTAACATTACAGTACTAACATGTGGGGAACATTTTTTTTCAAATTTTGTCATAGTAATTTCCATAGAAATCTTAATCGTCTTCTAATCGTTGTTGGTAAAGAAGATATGAAATATTGAATTTTAAACTTTTTTTTTTTAATTTGAACCATCCGACTGCTAATGAAACCTTTCAGGTTTAGTTGATGGTGGAATTTTCTTTGAAACACAAATGGGTGGACCGTGGTCTTTGGCTAGATACCCCCTCCCCGCTAAATGATCACATGGTTTATCAACGGCCTCTATTTTGATAAAGTAATTGTTAAAAGATACATAAAACATCCATGTCGTGATAATTGTTCCACTTCTAATATTGCGAAAGAATTACGGTAATCCAGTTTGCTGTATGCACACTTAGATGTTTGATTACAATATTACATCGTCAAATTAATCGAATCCCACAAACCCTGGGTCTCCTACTTCGAGGAGTCTCATACCGTCCCCAACCATGCGACTAATAAGAGACCAAAATGTAAATAAATGAAAAGTAAATCAATCAGCAAACGTCAACGATAAAATTCTGCTTATAAAGCGCCCGACTGTTATAGTCAAGTGTGTTTATTTGTTTCTCCCTAATATATTACCCAATCCAACACGCACGGCATGAAATTCTATTTCCACTGCAAATGTATAAGTCATTGCCGATAATATAGATATACAAACATATAGATTTTGACTCTGGTATAAGTAAGAAATTCCCGCAGCACCGCGTTGGTACTTTAAATATATTTATAGAACATATCATCTCACCCCTTCTCGCACTTGGCTGTCCAACGGGTGTTGTATTTTGCTCCTCTTGCATGTTGTCCTCCGTGACAAGATGGTTCCATTTTGTGTGATGTAAAGAACTGCATACATGAGAAATTATGATAGGTGTGTGGTGTGGGTTTATGTTTAAGGATCCAAAGGTTGCGGTTTCGAATCCAGTTTTTGTTATTATTTTTTTGTTTTTCATATTTTGGTGTCTAAGGCAAATTTCTTGTGGCGGAGCCTTGGGGCAATCGGGTATATGGGGTAGCTAACAAGGGAAGTCTTGGCTCGCAAAGACGCTGAGGAAAACGATTCGAATTACTACAGGAAGGTCACGATGGTTTACACGGGGACTATTTTTGTTGGATTCAACATGTCGAAATATGTAAAACCCCAAAGCCTTTCGGGTGATGAGCCAGGGAGATGTAGTATGTTGTTAACAAAATGTTAATAAAATCTTAAATTTGTTTTACCAAATTAGGATGATAGAAGAAATGAATGTAATATTTGGAATGATACTAATAAAGAAATTAAAAAAAAAACATGTACATCGTAATGTTCTGAATGGCTTCAACGGATGACGCATGAGTTTGGATACTAAGTTCAAATAATGACTTATTCAGTAGGTACAAGAATGTTGACACTTTTGACCGCGTTAAATCCGCTCGATAAATGCAATAAATACATTATTTAGAAAAGAGATAACTTAACTTTATATAAAATGAGTAGTAGAAAATCGGTAAAATAGAATGGTGTTTGATTTTCGATGATGTTATCACTTTTAATAAAAGTAACATTGTTGCTAAATAAATAACTTAACTCAAGTAAATTGTTTTAAAAAGAACAAAATTGTTTATTATTTATGTATGATTTTTTGTGTATTCATACACTAACAAAAGAGGCCCTTTGAAATCACAGATCTGACTGTTATTTTTTTAGTTTCAGTTCAGTCATTTAAAACGACAATATTTTCACTTGTCCCACTAGTTTCCAAAATTTTCAATATTTACCTTGAACTTTGGCACAAACATTAAATTTAAATATAGCATAGATTTAGTAGGAAACAATCTGAAAAATATAGTAGATCTTATTCATTTTATTTTTTTTTTTAAGAACCCTCTCTATACGATTTCCTTTACCCATTTGTCACACGGTACCTTGTTTCGATAGTCACTCAAGCAAAATGATTATCTAAATACAGGGACCGGAATCTATTATGATAATTCGCCACAAGAAATCGGGCTGAATTTCATAAATTTGCCTGAAGAACAAAAAATAAAAACAAAATATATACTCGCGCTTATTCAGAATCGAACCAAGGACCTCCCGATTTATAAACCAGTACTTACTCCACGCACCTATCGACGGCTTGATGGAAGAAGTGACAAAAGCAATATATAAAGCGTTTTATATTGCAATATTCATTCCATTCCTCTGACATGTCCACCATCCATTTGCCGCGTGACCATTTGCCTAAGTGTGCGTTTCCGATGCCATCATTCGGCTTCGGATTGGTTGTGCAATTGTGTGGGTCGGGCGTAAACATTTAGATTGCTCGAATTTTCAAGTCCAATGTGCTCGATTTCAATTGACGGGTTTGCCCGTCTACGCTTAGGAGGCGAATCTTACCATCAATAGGTGGATTTAGCACCTAATACGCTAGGAGGGAAATCCGCCATCCGATTTATTTTGGGTGTACACACAAGATGCTCACGCATATCTTCCTGGTAACTATCTGAATTCAATCTTTGCAGTATATATGAGAGCATAAACGATATATCTGAAAATACGAAAGCGTGTAGAACTAAAATTTTTCTGAAGATATCATAAAGTTTACCTTCAAGCTATATTAGAGCTCTCCTAGCATTCTTTATTTTTGTATGTTATGTCAATAAGTTAAATTTCTCAAAAAAAAAACACTTGACCCGTTATTGCGTTTGATCTTGTGACTTCGATAAAACGTTCGGTGATAGCCGACAGTATATGAGCACATTGAAGCCTCCTGTATTTTTACCTGTGTTGGAAGCAAAGCTCGAAGCTTTGAGCCAACACTTCTCCAGTAGAGAAGCAAGGTAGAATACAGGACGCTTCGATGCTTTACTGGTTCCCTTATGGCTTGCTCAATTTTCACCACCTAATTAATTTCAATCTTGTCGCTCCCATGCGACGCCTATCCACCTATTCATTTCATCATTTCGAGAAGTATTCGCGATAAGGGCCTATCTGACAAATCAATAACAATGAGAAATTAAGCAATGAAATTCCCATGTACAATTTTTAATTGGAAAAAAATATGCTCAAACTTAAATCTTTTCACTTTAATTCACATTTCATAAACCTTTTTATTGAATCCTCATGAATACCAAACCGCCCACTGTTGCTTCTCCGTTATTAGGGGTTGTCCTTTAATTATGTAAGGGTTTATGGGGGGAGTGGGGGTTTGTGATTTCTTACGCGCCATATAATTTATTTTTAATTTTCATACATTTATCTTTTCCGGGGGGGGGGGGGGGGGGGGGTGTGCTGGTTTTGAAAAACCCCGAAAATTGTCTTACGTAATTGATGGATCGTCCCTTAGAAGAGCAATTATGCTTGCACAAAGAATAACCGGATGCTACTTAAGATTAGTCACAGCATCCTCAGTGTGTAAGTAATGGAATTCTCATTCCTTTTACCAAGCGATACCGGTGCGGCTGCTTCCGAATACAGGTCAATTATAGTATCGAATAATTTAAGCAACTAAACAAAATATAAGGCTTGTTGCATTTTAATATTTTGCAAAACATGAAACAAGGTTTATTTTAACAATAACCGACTACTAACTATTAATTGAACAAACACAAATATATCCGTATACAATTCGCTGTCATGAATAAAATGTGAACCATCATATTTAGCTTATTTAAAACAGTAGCATAAAGCGATCTCAGCAGTTGATAATCCAACCTCAACTAAGCGCAACAAGAAGCCACTTTCACTTTATTGAGGTTTACCAATATGCTTATTTGGACCATAACGAAACATTGCCCAGCAAAACGCGCGGAAATGAAACAAAATTTACAAAAACGAACCCATTTGCTTGTGATTTAACGAATCGCTGCCTTTCTTCAATGAAAGGTACAAGTTGAATAAAAATGTATTAAGTTAATATGTGTCGCAATTATTAAACGCGTGGTGCGAACACTTTATTAGACGATTGAAAAAAATCCTAATGACTCCATAACTTCAAAGTACTCTAGTTATGTTGGCTTTGATAAAATGTTCTCAAAATAACTGCGAAGATGTTTGAATACTATATCTTTGCCGAGGGTCAGTCCTATAGATATTTTTATTAGTAAATTATGTACACTTTTATAACAAAGGCATATAAATAAGTTTCAATATAAACTTTTTTCGAAATAATGGTAAATATACAAATCACTGTAACTTCTGATTTTCTCGACGAAATGATTTCAAATATATCTTGGATATCACATGTTTTGAATGCTTAATGCAAAGCTGATGATTACTCAGCTGGTTTACAACTTAATAATCATGTACCGTTGGGGAATATGTATAGACATGTGAATTTCCCTTTCAAAATAGCTCAAAACTTCCAAATAACGGTAACTTTTGATTCCCTCGTTAGAATATTTTCAAATTCACGGAGAAGATGTTTGAGTGCTATATCTTTCGTATGGTAAGTGCCAAATTCTTGGACATTTTTTTCTGTTAATAACGGTTTCTGGCACACCATAAATATATTATTGCAAATCAATTGCATTTGGGTAAGCCTAATAAGTTAACAATCAAAATAAGTCTTACGTAGATAATTCCTAAATGATTTGCCATGTAGAATAGTCTCAGGAAGCACAAACTTATTTTATAGTATTCAATCAAGGAAATTTTTACCAGGATAGTTGATTAACAAAATTTTACGAGCGTTCCATATTTGAAAAGTAATCATATGTCGTATGCTCGTGACTGTCCACATGGCATAATCCATCTGGCCTGGTCAGTCAGATAGTATGGCAAATGAGAGGAGAGGTCGTAAATTTGCCTCTATTATGGATTACATTCTTCCATAAATTTACGATTACGACATCGATGCCTGTGACGTGGATGGGGGATGTGTTAAATTAGGCTATAAATGTGTTCGCATTATAAATTTAGCAGATCACTCACATTTCCCTGCAGGCTATAGCCCGTAGTGGAATTAATGATGTAAAAGGAACAGGGAATACGTACTCAACGTGGGATAATAAAACCTTGTCATATCAATAACATTGTCATTTCAAGAAAGGGTACATTGATGAAAATGTTTCACGGTCAGCTCCAATTGGGTTGGTAGTCGGGAATGAGCAAAGCACATTCCTTTCCATTTGCGATGCCTGCTAAAATTTCGTATTAAGTTGTGGTGAAAACTTGCCTACAGAAATGATCCTGTGAAGCACAGTCTTTTCGTTTTAAGTTAAAGATAAACGCTCAGTGCAAAAGCTTAGAATCTTACCTCATAGGTTTTTTCAGCTTTTTTTTAATTTTGTTCACTAAATTTTTACTTAAAGTTGTGACATTTTTCAAGAATTTTACTAAAAAAAACATAGTAAATTTTCACAGCATTGGTTTAACCAAAAACTTAATCAATGCATTATTAAAACCCCAGTTCTATACTCTTTGAAAAGCACTTATGTACAAAAGATTAACTCGAAAGTTCTCAATCCAAATAAGTCATATAGAGTTTCAATTAGACGAGTTATCACAGAGATATGGACAACACTCCTTTGTATGTTTTTAGTGGGAAATCCAAAACTTTGCACGGGAGAAAGAAAATTCATATTTTTCTTACACATTGAAAAAAAAAAAAAACCTTTCATATATATAATTTGTCTATTGATTCTAAAGGCGCTCAAATTGCCATAGCGGTAAACGCGCAGCTATTTATCAAGCCGAAGCTGAGAGTTGTGGTATCAAATCAAGCCGCACATGGGTCCAGTTTTGAAAAAAACATGGCAGAAATTGCGCATACTCAATATTTCACTATTTTAAGCCATGACAAGTGTTTTGGAACATGATTTAGGGTTAAAGACTCTATTTTGGACGAAGTCACAATTTTTTGGTTGTCATAGGGCAAAACTTTAACCAAAATGCTGTTTTTCATACGTTTTTTGGCTCTCAACTTTTTCAAACAACTATCGTTTAGGCAAACTTAGGCAAGAAGATTCTTCTTCAATCGATCCCTTAGTCTTCAACGCGCGTTTGTGCAAGATATCTCCACGGGAGTGGCGGGAAGCGATTTGCACGCTATAAAGAAGCTCTTCTTTAAATATTTGAAGTATCAACGACAATAAGCATTTATTTAATGAGGTTAACAACACTTGAATACAAATTTGCATCCGAAGATGTTGAATCTATATGAGAATGAGTTATCGACCAGAAAAAAATATTCTGAAACCAAAATTTGCATGAGTTTTGGTGAAAATTGATTAGTTGAGTTTTGAAGCAAAAATTTAGGTTTTTGGACGTGTGCTGCTATTTATCGTTTGAACATGTAGAAAAAAATGTTTATTTTTAGCTTCTCGTACGAATTCTCAACAATCTGATATAATAGAATAATGTTTGACTTTGTTTTTTAACTGAACCAATGTGAGGCGGTTGAGAATCTTTTAGTAAAGAAAATATTATCGACTAGCCAGGCTCATAACGTAACTTCGTGCTTGCTAAATGTTAAAATAGACAAGTGGCAAAGAAAGCTCTCCGTTAATAAATGTGGAAGTGCTCATAAGAACTCTAAGATGAGTAGCAGGCTCTATCCAGGTTATGAACTTAACGACAGAAAGAAGAAGAAGGATTGATTCAAAACTGACAAGTAACTTTCTTCTGTTATCGTCTAGTAAAATGTTAGTGTTGATCCTTTGTTATAGGTAACAAGAGAGGTAAACCAATCGAAAGCCTCATAAATGTTCCACGCCCACTGATATGACACTTACAGCTTACGTAAATGCATTTAATATCCGTCCCAGTTTCCACTTCATAAAGTGTTGATAGACAGGTATTGTTCCTCTCGTCTATATTAATACAGAACGGCATCAATTAGACGTAGCAAAACTGTTGAAGTGGTCTCTTTCTCCTTCCTGTGTGCTACTTTTCAAGCATGGATCGCAATTGTAGCTTTGCTTACATGCATTCATTCATGTATCAGGGCAGAGAGCTGTTAAGTGCACACTTGTGCCCATACCAAACCACAGAGAAAGTTCTGCATCGACAGCATCCATCCGTCCGCCAATCAAAACTAACTCAACTGAATCGGAAAAGTCTTTTGTTGACTTTGCCTACCGATTGCCTTCCTTCAACCTAGGTCCGTTGTCAGTCGTCGGAATATCATGTTGTGTGTATTGATAGAAGTGGTAATGCATGCACTTCTAGTGTAACATAACAGTGACAGTGCTGAATGTGATGATTGAAGCTTCTTATGCGGAAAACTAGGACAATCCGTGTTTATGTGCCTTGAAGTTGTATGTCTAGTAAAGAAGAATTAATGCGATGTAACCAACCACGAATTTTCATACATGCCTTATATTGTACAGAGTAAACGCAAATTCAAGCAAATTAAACGCAAACCAAAATAAGAGATTCAGTGAGAATAAGCAAAGCCCCAATAAAATGTAAACGACGTGAGATTATCTCACGGCAACAGGCCCTGCAATGATGTCATTTGATGAAGATTGTAAAATTAAAAAAAAACTTTTCTGACATATGTACCATGTTAGAATAATCCAAAGTTATCTGTGAAATCGTACATCAGATTAATTTTTATAACTCAAAGTCTAAAAGACTATGTAAGAGTAAGAGTAAGAGTAAGAGTAAAGTAAGAGCTGGTGTTCCTAAATGTAGTATCTTGGGACCAACATTATACAATATGTTCACATCTGACTTTGTTTGCGGATGACATAGGCCTCTCCGCCAAAGGACGAAGCCTGCGTGTCATCTGTAGTAGTTTGCTAGGAAAGTTTTGTTATACATAACTTGTTATTTTATTTATTTATTTTTTAACTAAAAATTTTGAAAGAGGGAAAAGCCCCTTTGAGTGATTTCCTTTTCTTCTTGTTATATTAGCGAGAATGAAAAATTGAATAAAATTCATATATTTGAGATAAGGGAACATTTTTTTATTAGCTACTATGAACATCAAATGACATTCAGCCTAGAATGCATTGTTCTTCAAGAAAATAAAATTTGAAATGCATCAGCTCTGAACACTAAGTTCTGTTCATGATAGCCGTAACTAACCGGAAACATCATTGTGTCACCGGGAATAGTATAATTCCCACTCCACATCTAGCCAAAGCTGCTTTCCGCACTAACCGGTGATGAAGGGTTTGAGGTGGCCAGTGGCATTCTTGCGCTAATGCCGCTTACAGAGTGCAAACAGTATGGCAGGAAAGACACCAAACCAAACACAGCGACCCACGACCAGTCAGTGTGGTGGGATAGCACAGGCAGCGGTGGTCAGGACATGGCATAATTTATGTAAGACCACGATGGCATTGTCGCATTGTCACGAATATGGTGCCACTTATTTGCTGTGTTGCTCCGAGGGGGTCCTAAGCAGATCTAAACAGCGATATAACAAGCTTAAGAAGTAAGCATGGAGCATTGACCAAATATTAAAGTTTTTTTCATATTATCACACAAGTAGTTTGAAAAATATTCATACACAGTTAATCCTAATTGAATATATTTTTTAAGCTAAGCAAATATTCATATAAAAATTTGAAAATTTTTGAATCTTCGATATTTAATTTGCACAGAGCAGTGGACAACAATTATCACGAAACCAGTCAGTGCTAGGGGTTCAGATAGCCGTATTGGTAAATGCAGCTGCGCAGACGCTACGTACAAATTTAAGTAGCCTTGAATTTCTTTTCCGAACAATCGACGGAGATCACAGCCCCGCGAAACGAGTTGCGGTTGGAAACTCGGAGGTGCAATTGCTGATTTTTTAAAGCACTTGATAGATTATGTGTGATTTGAGAATCAAATGCCGATTCTTCCACTTTAGCATAATGTGCACGTACAAACATTCTTCCCGCTCTCGGAAGTTTTAAAAACTACGTACAGCGAAAACATGCTACTTATTAATGCACGCTACAAACCAATACTTTTCAGTACCATACAGTACGTTCTTTTTATACTATTGATCCTTTTTCGATCCTTATTTGGACCGGGACCATCCATTTTTTGCTTTTCAAAATTTGCTTTTTTTATTTTCTATTAGTATTATTCCAAACATTCCATTCATTTCTTATATCTAGGTGTTTTGTGTTAGTAAACACTATTATTTTCATTTTGTTAACAACTTATTACATTTCATTTGTTGTAACAGTTCAGATTTTTTTTTACACGCTTGTTGATTGCACCTGCTCATAAGAGAAAACATAAACACTTTCAATTAACTCATTTCTTTTATATGGGGCATATTACCCCTTCCTTCCACTCCTTCGGTAGCTGTTCTTTTCCCTAGATTGTGCCTATTAGCCGGTGTAGACAAATGGCCAGCCTCTCAGGACCCATCTTTATGAGTTCAGCTCCGATATTGTTCTTATCAGAAGCGCTATTGTTCTTGAGCTGGCGAATGGTATTATTAACTCCCTCAAAGTGGGGGTTGGTTGGGTTTCATCGTCTGCAGTACTAACGAAGCCATTTCCACCCTTGTCCTGTCCATCGTTGCCTGTGCTGTCAGCGCTATTCAGGTGTTCGTCGATGTGCTGCTTCTACCTTTCGATCACCTCACACTCGTTCGTCAAGATGCTCCCATCCCCTGCACATCTCGGCTCACGGCACGAAGTCTTCGCGGGAGGGGTTGAGCTTCTGATAAAACTTACGTGATTCTTGAGACTGGCACAGCTGTTCCATCTCCGTCTTCTCCAGGCGGCGTTTTTTCTCCCGAAAAAGTCGGGTCTGCTATTGCCGAGTCCCTTGCTGCAGCATGATCGCCCGCGCTGCATTCTTCTCCTCCAAAATCTGCCTATATTCCTCGTCGAACCAATCGTTTCGTCGACTTCGTTCCAAGTACCCGACGTTGCACTCTGCTGCTTCGTTTATGACTGCTTTCTCTGTTCTCCAGCAATCCTTAAGAGGGGCTTCATTCAGCTCACATTCTTCCTGTAATGCAGCATCGAGGTGCTGCGCATATGTAGTAACGACATCCGGTTGCTTAATCCGCACTAGGTTATACCGGGGCGGCCGTAAGTAAAGTACGTTGTTAACGACAGAGAGTTTTGGGCGTATTTTAACCATCACCAGATAGTGGTTACGATTAGAGTCGATGCTAGCGCCACGTTAGGCCCGTCACGACGTCGATAATGTCGGAGAAGTGCTGTCCATCAATCAGAACGTGATGGATTCTGCCTTATGTGGTGATTTCCAGATGTATCGATATGGAAGGCTGTGCTAGAAGTAGGTACTACAAATGGCAATATTCTTGGAGGTGGCGGAATCAATTATTCGCTGTTTTCGTTCATCAGCCGGTGGAAGCTAAAGGTTACAATAGTCGGTCTGAACTCCTTCTCCTGGCCAACCTGGGCGCGTTCTGCTGGGCGTTTAGATCTCCTATGATGATTTTGACGTCGTGGTTTGGGCAGTTGCGTTTAATAATCGCCATTATCATCATCAGTGCTTCCGGAGTGAGCGCTATGTATATTTATAATGCTGAAGTTGAAGAACCAGCCTTTGATCCTAAACTTGCACATTCTCTCATTGATCGGCCACCACCCGATCACGCGCCTCTGCATATCACCCATCACTATAAAATCTGTTCCCAGCTCGTGTATGTTGCCGCAACTTTGGTAGATGGTACGTTTTCCTCAAACTTTCGCACCATTGATCCCTTCCATCACACTTCCTGCAACGCTATGATGCCGAATCCGCGATCCTTCAGCACGTCGGCGTGTGCTCCCGGTGAAATTTAGAGATTTACAGTTCCTTGCACCGAGCTTCCAATGGCTAGTCCCTTTACGTCGCTGTGGTCTTCCAACGACCAAAGTTCCCACTGGGGTAGGTTACCCGATCTTCCCTAAGGTGGCTCGTATCCTGGCCAGTACCGCGAAGAGGTAGGAATAGGAATTGCTGAACATGAGGCTAAAGACCGTGTAGAAGGGTCTCTTTTATTCCTTCAGGTACGCGAGGTACCGGTAGTACGCCATGCCCAGCATTTACTAGCCACCATTAATATAATACTCGACTTTGTTCAATAAATTATTGAAAAAAATAATTTTGCTTAAAAGCTAAGCTCCCTTGCACCTGCAATAAAACTAGGGTGCCGGTACCAATGGTTGTAATGTACCAGTAGATTGGACTATGGAATAAAACGTACATTTTTTGATAAAAACGACATGTGCTATTTTTGGTGGATAGATCGCCTCTAGTTTAGTCAATTTGTCAAATTTCAGCTTTTTATTTCATCGAAAAGTCATATAAATAATTAAGTTTATGCAAAAAATTTGCTCCCTTGCACCAATAGTTGCCGTCGTGTTCCAGTAGTGGAGCAACGGATGGAAGCAGTTTCTAAAATGGATGTATACAAATGAAGAAAAGTCCTAGAGATGTTCTTAATGCTTCATTCGAAAGATATTAGTTGCTGTTCGAAGGGGAAAATGTTAAACCCGTGTAAAAATTTGCCTTTTTGTTTAAAATTCCTTGTATAATTCCCACTCGTCTACTACTGGATCACTAGCGCAACTACTGGAACACGTGTACCAATAGTGGCTCAAGCGATTTTATGTTAAAAAAATAGTTTTATCACTCTTTTTATATTTTTCCCATATAGTAGAGGTTGAAATCTTTCTGTTGACGCCAAAAGATATCTGCTAAGTGTTTTCGTTATTTTGTTATGATTTTTTATAGCTTAGGTAGTCCACTAATAGCACCGGCACCCTATTGTTCCAATAGTTTCAACAATTTCTGTAACCTCTGGAGTACTACAGGGTTCTCCTTTAGGCCCACTTCGTTTATTTTGTATGTAAATTACATTTCAATGACAGTTGTAACGGGACTAGGGGCGGTAAAAACCTCGGATGTAATACTACCTCCGCTTAAGCGCCAGGCAAATTTTATCTAGCCGCGAAGGAGCGAGTTGTCTCAAACAAAGGATCCCGACCCGGCTGCGAGACCTCGGGACGAGTCCTTAATCGCGACCGTTGACCCACGACCGAAACATCAACACACAACCTCCGACGAATAAAAACCAAACTATCAAACAAATGATTTCAACACTTCAGGGTGGATAGGTTCCCTTTGTAGGTTTTCCTACCCAGAGCCTACTCGTACCGAAAACCGAACTCTGAAAATACCAGCTCTCATTCTCTAAAGGTACGAAATCTAAAATCTTGCCAAGATTAAATAATTGCATTATGTACCTATTTATTCTATTTAAGTTTTGCTCATGGCTTCATAATATTCATCTTAAAATGTAGGGGGGGTTAGTATTTACAATTTTGGGTAGCGCTTACTTGATATTTTCCCATTGTCCTTATTCCTTATCCTTCCTTCCTTGAAACAACGAATATTTTTCCTTTACCGTCCGAATCCTTTCTCCGATCTACTCTCCTTCGTACGAATACCGTTTTTGGTCGGGTAGCGCACACGTGCCGTGGATTCAAATTCTTACGGCCCTCTAGCGGCCGCTAGCGAAAACAGTGCGTTACGTTTTGAGCGTCACAATAATGCTCGCTCTGTGACGTTCTCGGAAGTGTGGTGAATTTGAGGTTGTTGTCGTTGTCCGAAATACTTATGATGGTGGTCTTGGCTACGGCCATCTGTCAATCGCTACATCGACACGAGGCTGATTATGCTGCACTGACACTATGCTCATCGGCCCAACGTATACCACGTCGATGAATACCGTCGACGGCGGAGGCTTTGGACTATTCGTCCCGTCCTTAGGGTGGACCTTCACTTGAAGGAAAATTCTTCAAGTGAGACAATATTTGGGATTAGATTCTATCTTCGTTCTTCGTCTGGATCATAACGGTTACCCGATCGTTAACCAGCACGGAAACACCAGAACTATTCTAAACTTTGGTTCAGAGCACGTTTTCACAAACTGTTTGTACAAATGGAATTAGTTTTTAAGTTCACCAACTTGGCAAATTTGTTTTAATAATCTTACATTTTAATTGTGTAAACACCTTTCACTTTCAATTAAGTTCTATAAATTCACTGACTAGCTTTCAACTATCTACTCAATCTTTTTGCACCACACGTCTTAACTGATCGACGGCTTAGATTCAAGAGGATGGCTATTTCAGAAATTTGGGCTATTACCCTGTACCGGCGGTACCCGAGTTCGTAAATGTTCGTCGTTTTTCGTGTACTTCCTTTAAGAACGCAAGTTTTCAGTTTTGATAAGGACCCTACTGTTGCATCGCAACTTGTGGAATCAGAGACTTGGCACGCGAAAAGTGGCTACACGGAAATTATATTGCATATCGTACTGTTTTGGTTTTTGTAATTAAATATTACATTAAAATACTGTAACCTCGTTACACAGTTCTATTGCAGTTTCAGTAACATATTTCAGAACGAAATCACTAAGGCTTGCGAAATTATTATTACACAGCGTAACAAAAATGACATTTTTGCGTGTCTCAAGAATCAAATTATGTGGCTCTAGTAGATTTGGGATTGCTGAATCTGATGCCATTCTCAGAAATGTTCCAGCACGTTACAATTTTTAGCTACAGGTCGTCAAAGTTGTATGTAACTCTGTTTGTATTGATGTTTACGTTAAATTTAAAGTATAATTTATCTAACTTTTTGGTAATCTAATCCACCAAGTATGCAGAAAAGGACTTAAACTTTCATTTTAGATATAATTTGGTTGAAATTACACGATTAAATTTAGATTAAACCGATTTTTTCAACATGGTACATCATCAAAATATAACTTTTCCGCATCGAAGGTGTTATAAATGTTGTTGATAAGTATTGTTGTACACATAAAGTTTGAATTCTGTGGCAAATTAAGCAAATAAATTGCCTTACAAGCTGGAAAACTTGCATGCAAGTTGGTTGAAATAGTCAATTCTTGCATTTTCAACAGTCAATATCTCAAAAACTAGACGTGTTATGATATTTTTGAAAACGGCAATGGATTCAGCATTAATTGAGTGAATAGCTGTATTTTGGTGCTTGAGACAGAAACGTGTTCCGCAGTGTTATTTATATAAATTAGATCCAAAATCCA
The DNA here is from genome assembly GCF_002204515.2 of Aedes aegypti. NCBI lineage: Eukaryota > Metazoa > Arthropoda > Insecta > Diptera > Culicidae > Aedes > Aedes aegypti. The sequence continues at coordinate 226,625,967 of NC_035109.1, read as the reverse complement.
ATCCAAATCAAAGCATATTTATTTTCTTGCTTTTATCGTGCAGTTTGATAGAATTAGATGTAGATATCCTCAAACAGTTTACTGAATAATCAATCACGTCTGTCGCGTTGTACGCCATATGCGATGAAACATATTATGTTCATGAACTGTTTAAATCAAGCCAAATGTCACAGGAAACCAAGACATTTGTGGTGGCAGATGCTTCGTTATTCTACAGCTAGGTTCTGAATTCTGTGATTAATTATGCAAATCATTCAAAGCTTTCTCGTCACATGCTTTCAGTCGTAAAATTTGCCCTATTTGTTACAATGTTGTGCCAAAGACGAAATAGAGCAAATATGCAAATTTTATGTGGATGTGTAAATTTCCAATATTGATGTGCAGTTCATATTTCAATGATATACGCTTCTTTGAGTAATAGCACCAGTAAACTACTAAAACCACTACCTATATTTCAAGCACTATACTGATCCTACCTTTGTGAATAACCGAGGCAATCGCTTCCCATTGCCACTTGTTAATATAAACAATCAACTCGCCGACGCGGAATTTAAACGAGCAAAATTTTTAATGACTTTATAATTGAATTTCCCTAGCGGAATCATCCTCAACGGATGGCACCCACTACTAACAGAAGTGAGCGATGCGATGGCAGTTTCCGACCGCGCCACAACTAAAGTGCGACTACCCCGCAGTTATCGCTGTATGGTATGGTAGGCAGCATCCGAAAAGTCGCGCCTTGCGCCAGCCAATCGCGGCAGGGTTGCCTGATCTGGGGATTTCAAAAAAAAAAAAAAAATAACTTAGACCAGGGAATCAATTTTGAGAAAATTGGGAGAATCTTTTATCGCTCTCTATAACAATCAAGATCCGCAACACATCATGAGAACATGTTTATCATTTTCTGCTACACATCTGATTAGATCGGGTGAATAAGAGTGGATTCGATACATTTTTACCTTTAACAAAGGTAGTCATTCTTCCAAATTGAACTGTTGAAATGGAATGATGAGTTGCTAACATTTTCACCACATCTTTCTCCTTTGTCATATGTGGTTGTTCCTTCCTTCAAATGAAAGTTGTGCTTTAGAAACACCATTTGAAGCAATAATTTAAAAGCGCTGCAATATTCAGTATTGCAACGATTCCATACCTTTGGTGGGTAGTGTAGTTGGTTTAACCAGTTCCGATATAAAAAGTGGTCCACAAAAGAATATTGAAAGCTTTTTTGAAAAATTAATTGTTTAGGAATCACCACAAACCAGGTGCACGTTCAGCAACATTGGGCAACAGGTAACACATACATTATAGAATTCTATTTTCTTACATTTTAAATAGTATTCTATTTGAACACGTCAAAAACCAGTGGATTGCAACAAAATGATAGCACAGTTATATCACGATTTGTTACAAATAACAAATTTTCTTTCATTTTTGTTAGGAGCACTTTGAGTTGATGGGGGAAATTATAACATGAACAAAACAAAATCAGTTATACCAACAAAGGCTGTTTCAAATTTGGTTCAATTCAAAACATATTGATAACACAATTTGTTAAAAAAATCTAGAGAGCACTTGCTTATAACGAATTTTTTTAAAATTGTGTTATGGAAAATAACAAAATTTAATGGTAATAAAACATAATAAGTTAGATTTTTGTTTAGAATATATCATATTTTGTTACAATTTTGTTTAGTGTAGAGGAAATTGTGCCGAAATTATAACATATTTTGTTAGAAAAATGGCCTAACTGAGTAACAAAATCTGGTATAACTCTGTTGTAATCCACTGGTCGGGTGTGCTTTCTTGGATGGAGCATTTAATTTATACCTTTGTATGGTTCCAGCCAATTGGCTCAGGGACTTTTACACAAACAATACAAGTTCATTAGGGTGCCAATGGAATGTATGGGAAAAATTTTGCCATCGAATTTCAAAAAATGGTAGTGCTCAAAAGTTTTGTCTCCTCGAAAAAAGTCCCCATGCAAAATTTGAGCTCAATCGGACTTCATTAAGTGGACCCCCAAAGCGGTCAAAGTTTGGCTTTTTTGACCCATGAAAAATCTCCAAAGGGGGCCCCGTACATGAAATTTCCGAAATCGAAATTTTTTTTTGATGCCAGATGTCTTAGAAATGCATGAAACGTCGAGATCTGGTGTTATTTGGAAAAAAAATTTTTTTTTGAAAAAATCGACCTTTTGGGACTTAGTAAATTTTTGAGTTGGGGGAGTGAATTGAATTTGAAATGAACGATTTGAGTTCAATTGCTGAGAAATTCAAGGCAATAGTATTGAAACATGTCCTATATCATTGTTGGCCACTGAAAGCATATTATATGTGATATTTCATTGGGGTGGTTCATTTACTTTCCATTAGGGTGGTCCTTTTTGTTAAAAAAAATTTGAATTTTAATTGAATATTGAAGACAATAGTATTGGAACATCTCTCACATTATCGTAAGCCATTTTTTACATTTAATATGTGGTATTTTATTAGGGTGGTTCACTTATTTTCCATTAGGGTGGGCCTTTCTGTCGAAAAATCATAATTTGAATGGGATATTAAAAACAATAGTATTTTATCACCTCTTTCATCATCGTAGACCATTTCCTTCATTAGATTCGTGATATTTCATTGGGAAGGCTCACTTATATTCTATTACGGTGGTCCTTTAAAAAAAATTGAGAATTTGAATGGAATAGAAAATACAAGAGTAATTAAACATCTCCTATGTCATCGTAGGTCACTGTTAACATATAATATGTGATATTTCATTGGGGCTATTGTCCTCAGTTTTGCATAAGGGTGATCATTTAATTAATTTAATTTAATTAATAAAACGTTCCAATAACAATAATCAGTGAATTCAGTGAAGCACAACTCTAACTGCCATAATCAAAATACAGATAAAAAAGGAATGAAATAATTTTTGACGTATTCAAATTATGACAATAGCTTGATGGGCGACGATGAAGGGCAACAAAAGTGTTTAGTTTATATTTTCAAAAGAGTTTCTCAGCCTTGGGCTCCTTCATTCCCGAAACAAAAATACGTTGCCTTCTGCTTGCTATAGTACACGCGATTCGGTTGTGACAACGTAGGCAATTCCAGTTTTAACAATCAGTTCTCGTAACAAAGTTCCTTATAGAAATTTCGACGTCATTTCATATGGATTTTTCGTTGGAGTTTTCAACGGAATTTTCTTTGGAGTTTCCTTTGGAATTTTAATCGGAATTTCTTTCGAAATTCCTTTTAAAATTTGTTATTGGACTTTTCTACGAAATTCCTTTGAAATTTTCTACAGAATTTTCATCAAAATTTTAAATTTATCCTGAATTTGCTTTGGAATATCCTGTGAAATTTTCTTCGGTATCTTTAGAAGTGCCCTTTTGAATTTTCTGTGGTATTTCCTTCGGAATTTCATTCTGAACTTTTCATTGGAATTTTCTTCTTTTTTAGAAGTGCCCTTTTGAATTTTCTGTGGTATTTCCTTCGGAATTTCATTCTGAACTTTTCATTGGAATTTTCTTTGGAGTTTCTTTTTGAGTTTCCTTTGAAATTTTCTTTGGAATTTCTTCCGAATTTCTTCTAGAGTTTGTTTCGGAATTTCCTGTGTAATTATCTTTGGAGCTTCCTTCAGAATTGTATTCGAAATATTATTTGGAATTTCTTTCGAAGCATTGGAATTTACTTTGGAATTTCCTTCGAAATTTTCTTTGGAGCTTTCTTCGGAATTTTATTTGGGATTTCTTTTGGACTTTTGAAATTTAGTGCGGAATGTTCTTAGAAATTTCCTTTACAATTTTCTTTGGAATTTCTACAGAGTTTTTCTTGAGAATTTCCTTACAAATTTGCTTTGGATATTCCATAGAAAATTCCTTAAAAATTTTCTACGAAATTTCCTTTTAACTTCCTTTTTTTATTGCAATTTGCTTCGGAATTTGCTTTGGAATTTTGTTTGGAATTTCCTTAGAAAATCCCTTTTGAATATGCTGTGGAAATTTTTCATAATTGTCGTCGAAATGTCCTTTGGAATGTGCTTCAGAATTTCTTTTAGAATTTTATTCAGTTATTTTATTTTATTTTTTCGGGATTTCCCTTATATTTTAAAAGTTTCTATCGAAGTTTCCTTTGGAATTTCTTTTGGAGCTGTGATTTTTTTTTCGAAATTTCCTTAGAAATTCCTTTTTGAATTTCATTCGGAATTTGCTTTAATTTTTTTTATGGAATTTCCTATGGAGTTTTCGGAATTTCCTTTGGAATTTTCCACGGAATTTTCTTCGGAATTTCCTTTGGATTTTTTTCGGAATTTCTTTTGGAATTTTCTACGCAATTTTCGTCAGAATTGCGAAATTTCTGAAATTTGCTTCCGTTGGATTTTTTTTAGTTTCCTTCGGAATTAACTTTGGAATTTCCGTATCCTTTAAAATTCCTTTGCAGTTTTCTTTGAGGCTACTTATCAAATTATCTTCAGAATTTCCTTTGGAATTCCTTAATTACTTCCTTCAAAATTCTCTTTGAAATTTCTTTCGGAATTTCGTTTGAAGTTTACTTCCAAATTTGTTATAGAGTTTCCTCGGAATTTCCTTTGGAATAAGCTTTGGAATTTACTATGGAGATTTCGGAATTTTATTTAGAGGTTTTGATTGGAATTTTTTACGGAATTTTCCTTTGGACTGTTTTACGTAATTTTCATCGGAATTTCCGTTGAATTTTCTCGGAATTTAGTTTGGAATTTCCTTAGAATTGTTTTTTTCGGAATTTTCTTAGGAGTATCCTTTAAAATTCCTTTGTATTCTTCGGAACTTCATATCTCATTTACTTCAGAATTTCCTTTGGAATTTCTTCATGCATTTCTTTCAGTAAGTTGCTTCAGGAAGTTATTTTGGATTTCTTTGGAATTACTTTCGTAATTTCCTTCTTCAGTTTTTCAAAATTTTCTTCGGCGTTTCCATTGGACTTTCTTTCGGAATTTCTTCTGGAATTGCCTTCGGAATTTCCTTTGGAATTCGCTTCGGAAGTTCCTTTGAAATTTCTTATGGAATTTCCTTTGCAATTTCTTTATTTTTCATTATTATTTGGAATTTTCTGCGCAATTTTCGTCCGAGTTTTCTTTGGAATTTGCTTCGGAACATCCTTCAAGAATCCATTCGGATTTATTTTTATGGAATTTCATTTTGAATTTGCTTTGGAATTTCTTTCGGGATTTGCTTTGGAATTTTGTTTGGAATTTCTTTTGGAGCTACCTTCGGGATTGGATTTGGAATTTTCTACGTTATTTTCGTCGAAATTTACTTTGCAATTTGCTTCGGAATTTCTTCTGGAGTTTCCTTCGGAATTCCTTTTGGAGCTTCATGCTAAATTTGATTCGGAATTTCATTTGGAATTTCTTCTGAAGCTTTGAAACTATTTCGGAATTTTCTTCGGAAGTACCTCTATAATTTTCGTTTCCTCTGGAATTTCCTTCGGTATTTCCTTCGGAATTTTCTCTGAAATTTCCTTCGGAATATCTTCTGGAATTCCCTTCTGAATTTCCTCTGGAATTTCCTTCGGAACTTCCTCTGGAATTTCATTCGGAATTTCCTTTGGAATTTCCTTCCGTATTTCCCCTAGAATTTTCTTCGAAATTATCTCTGAAATTTCCTTTGGAATTTCCTCTGGAATTTCTTTCGGGATTTTCTCTGGAATTTCCTTCCGAATTTTCTCTGGAATTTCCTTCAGAATTTTCTCTAGAATTTCCTCTGGAATTTCCTTCGGAATTTTTTCTAGAATTTCATGGGAAATTTCCTCTGGAATTTCCTGAGAAATTTCGTCTGGAATTTCCTTGGGAATTTTCTCTGGAATTTCTTTCGGAATTTCCACTGGAATTTCCTAATTCCCTCTGGAATTTCCTTTGAGACGAGGACTCCGAACTGGTTCAGCTTAGTGAAGTGTTGCATTCCGAATGAAAATCACGCAAAACTTTTCAAAAGGACCTTTCCAACAATGAGAGGGTTTCTAGAAAACTCTTTTGTTGTTAACTAAGTTACCTTTACATTTTTCGTCGAACATAACGCAAATATTATGTAGTAGTCCACACCATAATCTTTCGGTCTGTAGATATTAAGGTTGAAATTTTTACAATGACACCATAATTAAGGAAAGTGGACGAGACTTCTGCGAGAAATCATGGTTTCAAACTATACGAAAAATGATGCATTCTAATGGAAAATGAGAGAAACTCCCTAATGAAATATGTTAACAGTGTCCAAATGGAACTAGAGGCGCATGAATTCAGAGGAATTTAAAGCCTCTCAAAACAAATGAAGACAATGGCCTACGATTATAAAAGAGGTTTTTTTTTTTTTTTTTTTTTTAAATCTTTATTTGAGTGTATTTTAACGCACGAGGGCTAGTTCTACACTTATAAAAGAGGTGTTAAAATACTATTGTGAGCAATTCTCGCTGAAACCAGGCCGCCATCGGCACGCATCGTTAGAATTCCAATTTTATGTCACTGATCGCTAGTTTTCGATAAAACTTAAGAGTGGTCCTTTCGGTTTTCTCAAATTTGTGGACCTCTCGTTCGCCAGCTAGCTAAACAGTTTGCGAAAAAGCACATTTTTTGATAAATCTAAGGTATATCACCACGTGATATGTCTGATATTTCTCTTGAAACACATAGTAAACTTAATGGCATCGTATAGAGGAATGATGTAGCTTTCATTTGATGGGAAAAATGCTAAAAAAGGGATCAAATTCAAAATTTCTTGATTTTTTTTTTAATTTTCCGCAAACACCAATGGAAAATAAGTGAGCCACCCTAATTAAATATCACGAATATAATAAAGGAAATGCCCTACGATGATGAAAGAAGTGATAAAATACTATTGTTTTTAATATCCCATTCAAATTATGATTTTTCGACAGAAAGGCCCACCCTAATGGAAAATAAGTGAACCACCCTAATGAAATACCACAATTTAAATGTAGAATATGGCTTACGATAACGTGAGAGATGTTCCAATACTATTGTCTTCAATATTCAATTAAAATTCTAATTTTATTTTTTTTAATTTTTTAACAAAAAGGACCACCCTAATGGAAAGTAAATGAACCACCCTAATGAAATATCACATATAATATGTTTTCAGTGGCCAACAATGGTATAGGACATGTTTCAATAGCATTTGAATTTCTCAGCAATTGAATTCAAATCGTTCATTTCAAATTCAATTCACTCCCCCAACTCAAAAATTTACTAAGTCCCAAAAGGTCGATTTTAAAAAAAAAAAAAAAATTCCAAATAACACCAGATCTCGACGTTTCATGCATTTCTAAGACATCTGGCATCAAAAAAAAATTTTCGATTTCGGAAATTTCATGTACCCCCTTTGAAGATTTTTCATGGGTCAAAAAAGCCAAACTTTGACCGCTTTGGGGGTCCACTTAATGAAGTCCGATTGAGCTCAAATTTTGCATGGGGACTTTCTTCGAGGAGACAAAACTTTTGAGCACTACCATTTTTTGAAATTCGAAAAATCGATTTTCATTGGCACCCTAAAGTTCATCGTATTTCCTTTAGAAGAAAGATAATATCCTTAAGGTGTTCATTTTATTAATTTTTTTATACACCAACAGACAGTAAGCCCCAATGATGTTTTAAACTAAAAGATACAGTAAAATACTTAGTTGAAACTATAACACAAATACAAAATTGAAACTATAACAGAAACAAGGCAACAAAATGTCAAAAATAAAAAAAATGAAAGTCACAAATATTCACACAGAGAGTCGGGACAAAATTTCTACATAATTACGACGTATTACTTGACGCGGGTGAAAATCAAACCCTTCAGCAACCCTATTGAACACGCGTTGAAGAACGACCATAGCACTGTTTTGGCCATAGTTAGTTCGTCACAATGGCAACCTCAACATAGCATTGTTACGCAACGTCCTGGAGTGAGCACTCGCATTGATAGATTCCAGGAGCGCAGGACAGTCTATTTTTCCTGAAAGCAAATCAGCCACTACCATCGCTCTATTGACGTCTCTACGGGTCTGCAGTGATTCCAGTTGAATGAGTTGACACCTACTTTGGTAGGAACTGGAAAAAACTCGTTGGAAGTTGGAAGACGACGGAGAGTATAACGGATGAAGCGACGTTGCACTGACTCTATCCTCTCCACGCCGTTACGGTAATACGGATGCCAAACTGCGGAGCAATATTCAAGTGTGACCCGACCTAATGAGCAGTACAAGGATTTGAGGCAATATGGATCCGTGAAATCCTTGGCAATACGAAAGATGAAACCCAATGTCCTGGAGGCTTTCTCGATGACGTAGGACAGATGGTGTTTGAATCCAGAATAACGCCAAGATCTTTAACATCTTGTACTCGTTGAAGCACCTTTCCCTTGAGCTAGTAACAGAACAGGATGGGCTGCAGTTTGCGTGAGAATGAGATAATCGAGCATTTCTCATGATTAACTGTCAATCGATTCATGTCGCACCAAACTACAAAAACATCTTAATCATGTTGAAGAACAACGGCGTCGGCGATGGTACGGACCCACAGAGACAGTTTTAGATCATCTGCATAAGATAATCGAGGTCCTTTAATTACTGTGTTGACATCGTTGAAGTACAGCAAAAAAAATAAGTGGTTCCAAATGGCTACCTTGAGGTACTCCGGAAGTTGCCGTGAAAGGTTCGGAAGAGAATCCTGCCAACTCCACAGTCAAGCGACGATCAGTCAGATACGAGCTGAACCAGCGCGACATTAGACCCCCGAAACCGAGCCTTTCCAACTTAGCGACAGTGATTGCGTGGTTTATTTTGTCGAACGCAGCGGTCAAGTTGGTATAGATCACATCCGTCTGGGCTCGATCAGCAAAGCTGTCAGCAATGTGTGAAGTAAGGCACATCAGGTTGGTCGTTGTGGAACGCCCCCGATACGAATCCGTGTTGATCCTCACTAATGTAGTGTTTACAGTGGAACAGCATTGGTTTCATGACTATAAACTCGAAGAGCTTAGAAATACAACAAAGTGCTGAAATTCCTCGATAATTACGATCGCCTTTTTATGCACAGGAAACATAGTAGCAGTTTTTCAGGCCGCAGGAAATCGTCCACTATTTAACGATAGGTTGAATACATGACGTATAGGAACCATCAAGTTGACGATGTGCGCCTTCAGCAAAACAGATAGAATTCCATCGGGACCGGGGTTCAACGATGATTTTAACCGTGCAGCCGCCTCGATGATCATATTATCATCGACAGTGAGCGTGTTGAACGTTTCACCGAACAAAGGTACATTGTTTGCAACATTCGCAACGTGTTCTTCGGATAACTCCTCTTCGCAAAAAACGCTGGAGAATTTTTAGCAAAAAGGGTGCAAATATCATACCAATCGGAAGCTACCTCTTCATCTAGCTTCATAAAGGAGGGGAGTTCTTGTAAGCATTATTGACTCTTGCGTAGTGATCTCGAAGTGAAGTCGTGCGGTGTTTGGAATAGAGTCTCAGAGCAGCTCTTTTTAAAGTCTTCAGATGGCGTAGCTCACGGGTTTGCCACGGAGGACCCGAAGAAGAATGAACTTTCTTAGGCACATGCCTTTCGAAAGCGTGTTCGATTACATGAGATAGTGTCAAAGCAGCGGTGTCAACATCATCGGAGCCGAGTACGTGAAGCCAATCAACAGATGAAAAAAACTCCGCTATACTCTGTTGGTCAGCGTTACGAAAATCGTAGTAAACTGGAGATATGGATTCACGGTGGCAAATTTCGTTGTGTTGAAGAGCGATAATCAGTGGACGATGATGGGCAACATTCTACACCAAGGCGACGGGGGCCGAAGTTATCAGCGGTGCCACATCCCGCGCACTAACAAAGCAAAGGTCAAGCCAGTACTGTAACAATCAAGAAGCCGGGACGCAGCGGCATGGATAGAAGAACGGCCAAGATTTGGGTGCATGAAACCATTGCCGCAAGTTTGCCAGGATATTCCGGGAAGATAAAAATCACCAACAACAACAATCTCGTCTTCGGGATTCGCTGCTGCAGAAATATGAATTATGGACTGGTTATGTGTTTCGATTGAAGCCATATATCGCGTTCGGTCCGGGGGGATGTAAATCCCACACAAAAATAGGTAACGGCCGGAGAACTCGATCTTCACCCACACTTGCTCGATACTAGCCCAAGTGTCGTTATCAAGAGGCTTAGATTTCAATTTTTTCTTGACCGCTACAAGAACGCCACCACCAACAGATTTGATACTGTTTCTAGCGCTACGATCACATCGGAACACCTCATATGAAGTTCCTAAAACTTGACTGGAAACAGTACGGGAAACGAGCCCTGTTTCCGTTAGAACGATAATGTCGAAACAATCGTCGGAAGTCGCCAAAAGGTAACTATTAATGTCGCAATTCATTCCGACAGCGTTTTGGTAGTAGCACAGAGAACAGACATGGAGGCTCGAACAAAATTTTATCTGAACCATGTGTAAAGCTTCGAATCAACCATCAGCGCCGCCAACGCAGACAGCCCTACATACAAACTCGTTTCGACAACACGATGTCACTAGTGAACTTCAAAATGCATTAGCACACAAAGTAACGCTAGCGACAAGTGGCAATTTTTGATATCGACACTAGCGCCAAAGAGTAAAAAACGGCAAATTTGTAGCGTTCTCAATCTGACGACAGCGCCGCGTAACAGGAGCATAACGACATACTTTGAAATGACCAGTACAATGCTTTACACACGCTGACAAGAAAAGATGAACGTCTGTTCTCTGTGGTAGTAGATCATAACGTCGTGAGAAGTGCGTTGAGAGTCAGTTAGTACACGACGAATTTTAGAATCAGTCATCGGACGCCGGAGGGTGTTCCCTAGTTCTGGTTGAGTCATGACTTCCGCACCAGGGGGGCCCGACTACCCGAAGCCTCATCTACACGTCTTAAATCCATGAGATCCGGTAGGGTGAGTGTGAAGTGATCACGCGACCCATTACAGCAATCTAAGATGTCAGAGCGACGAGCAAACTCCAAAAGAGTTCCATCGACAGAAAACATTGAAGAGGGGCCGGCTTCAGACATCTGAGCATCACCATTTGCGGAACTCCAGAGGTCGTACATCCGTGAATCAATAAGAGCATACTTTGGAATGCGGCTTCTATGATTGTCTCCGGCAGATACTGCCGACGGTCCTGGTGAATCGGAGTTTGAAGCTAAGCCTGACAGTTCTTCGAGTACGCTGTAAACAACAGGAACATCAGGAAGCGAATTGCTCGTATTGATGTCGTACTTGCCTGAGATACGATTTCGGAAGACCCTATCTCCCAACTCACACGGCTGCTGGCCGATGGCGGGAGGGGCTCGACTACGGTGAGTGAAATAGAGGCTTCCTTAAGGCTTGCGACAAATTTGCGTCCAGGTGTCCGATTAAGAGGCGCTGAACATGTTTGAGTTGATGAAGATACACAGAAAACAACAGATGGTACAGCCGGTGAAGTTCTCAAAGTGTACGCGTACTTGCCTGGGAAAGATGATCGGAAGACCCCATCTTCCAACTCAAACGCAGGACCGGGACGGCTGCTGGTCGCTGGCGGGAGGGGCTCGACTGCGGTGAGAGGAATAGGGGCTTCCTTTATGTTGAGGGGAAGAGTGCGTCCCGGGTCATCATTTTACCACCACTTCAGTATAGTTACACATCTGTTACAAAATAACTTAAGATTTATGGGTAACTGATGTGTAACAAACGAGTAACTTGCTGACAGTGATCAACACTACATGCCAAACGTTTTCATACGTATTGTGAATTTAGATATAAGAACTTTACTGGTATTTTATGATCTGTAATTGTTGCAGTAGATTTTTTTTCAAGTGATGAATTAAAATTGTTGAATTCACAATTTGCAGCCTCTCTAACTACTTTTTAATAGTCGTAATAATTTAATATTAGCTGTCTTCAAATAGTTATTCGGAAGTGTATCTGCAGCTAGATGAAATTAAATGGCGATTTATGATAGGCAAACAAGAAAATCCAACTGCGGGATACGAAAAACTGTGATTTTGGAATCACAATCTTCACAAACAATGAAATACAAACGAAAAATACTCCTGAATTGAGTATATTTCCAATTTTCATTGCGGTTTTATTGGAATGTTATCCTAAACAATCCAGGTATCATCTGTAATTATATTTAAAATAATAAGATATTATATAAGCGCGTCAATTTTGAGCGAGTAAAATGATTGATTTTACAACAAATTCAAATCTGAATGTTAAATTTAATATGTACTAGTGAATAATTACGAGTTCGAAGATCATACGTATAATTTTTGATGAAATTCAATTCTAAAATGATTGTTCGGTTTTAAAACTGTCAAAATGAAACAATAAGTTCAACGCCGTTTCTATTATTTTGTCGAAGGAAACCCCATGCGTAACCAACGAATTGAATATCAGTTGCTAGTGAACTTCTTATGTAACGACCAACAAATTACATAAGGCTCGACTTTTTGCACTTTTCGGTTACATGGCTGTATTTTCCAAGTTGCAATGTATCCTTTATAATTATTGAATATGTTAAGCAGCGGTTGCTGTAAGTTACTTGTAACAATAGGGGTATTCACTTAACGGCATAAATCCCTGCGTATATCGTGTTAAACTGTTTATCTCAAATGTTTCACAAAATTGCGTAAACTGCGTAGGAAATATTTCAAGCCGTTGGAATTCAACAGTCAACCAATCCAAGAATGCGTCAGTCATCATAGCAACTAGAGTACGTTATTTGCAAACAAACAACAAATCATGAAAAACAACTGGAAAACGTAGATGAGAGTAGGATTGTCGATAGGTAGATCTGGGAGAATTAAATAAAAGACTGGGAAAAAGTTAGATGAATAAATGAGTATGATCATAGAACGAGTTGTTGATATTGAATCGTCACAGTGAGGAATAAAATGAACTAGGTGGCAGAGTGTTATGTCTGAGTCTAAGCAATATTGGGGCTATTCATTTATCACGTAAGGGGTTATGGTGCACAGTGGCCCAAAGCTGGCCAAAAGTCAAAAAAATGAAGTAAGCAAATTCCTTCTTGAATATTTTTTTCTTGATTTCTTCAGTATTGAATAACAATTCCCCAAAGTTTCAGATCAATTGGTATGTATTTCAATTTTTCACAGCATGTGACCTGGAGAGATGTCAGCTGAAATTGACCCTTTTGAATTCTTCAAATTTCGCGAAGGTTGTTCTATAGAAATTGCAGTTTTTGTACTAAATCATGGCCAAACCTTTCTCAACCGGTCTCATTCGAAAGAATATACCTTAAGCTTTGTTTTGAAGATATTTCAAACCATATTCGACATGTTTACCATTTGAGAATGTCAAGAAGTGTATAACATAGAGCTCCTCCAAAAATAAGGCATTTTTTCGAAGGTAGTGCAAGATATCTGGGAAACGCTCTAAAATGATCATTTACCCCTCAATGTCGATTTTCTGTTTCAGCGACTATTTCTATCAAATTACCTCACAAAATCATGTTTTGTCAAATAATTAGCATTTTTGAACGTTTTGAGTGAGAATTGTACTTTTGGTCAGAATTTGTATGGGATGCGGCCACTGCATTCTCAAAAACAACTATATTCTGCAGTGCCAGGGAGGTAATTTTGTTTTGTACAGCGTCACCATGATTTTTAATCGTATGTTGTTCTGAAAAATGACCCTTAGTTGATCCATAACTGTGGGGTGACTGTACTTGCAGTAATAAAATAGACCCCTTTGTGCGGTTCTTAGCCTTTTGCTCACAAGGGAAGGTCACGATGGTGTTACACGGGGTTTTCAATCGGACTTTGCCCCTCACCCGAAAGGCTTTGGGGGTTTTCATATTTTGACATGTAGAGTCTAACAAAAATAGTCGGGTGAAAACCCAGTGTAACACCATCGTGACCTTCCCTTGTCAGCAACTCCTATCCCTACCTCCTTGCGGTACCGGCCAGAGTACGAGCAACCTTAGGGAAGATCGGGTAACCAACGCCGGTCGGAACTCAGGTCGTATGCTGACAGGGAAGGGGGTTTGCTTTTGCTTTTGCTTCTTCAAACCTGGAGCGTTTGTACTCCATGTTAGGATCAATGGTGCGAATGTTTAGAAGTATCATCTACCAGAACTGCGGCAACACACACGAGCTGGGAACAGCTTATATAGTGATGGATGATATGCAGAGTTGCGTGGTCGTGTGGTGGCGGATCAATGAGAGAATGTGAAGGTTAAGGCTCAAAGGCCAGTTCTTCAACTTCAGCATAATAAACGTGTCCACTCTACACTCCAGATATGCTGATAAAGACGCATTTTACGCGCAGCTCGAACGCGACAACGCCAGCTGCCAGAGCCAAGACGTCAAAATCGTCCTAGAAGATCTAAACGCTCAGGTTGGCAGGAGGAGGAATTCAGACTGACTATTGGAAAGTTCAGCGCCCACCGGCTGACGAACAAAAACGGCCTACGACTAATTTATTTCGCCATCTCCGAGAATATGGCAATTTGTAACACCTACTTCCAGCACTGCCTTCCATACCGATACACCTGGAGATCACCACAGTAGACAGAATCACAAATCGAGCACGTTCTGATTGATGGACAGCACTTCTCCGACATTATCGACGTCAGGAACTATCGTGACGCTAATTTTCACTCTGACCACTATCTGGTGATGGTTAAACTGCGCCTAAAACTCTCCGTCGTTAACACCGTAGGGTACCGACGGCCACCTCGGTATGACTTAGAGTGGTTTAAGCAACCGAATATCGCAGCTGAATATGCGCAGATCCTCGAGGCTGCATTATCGGAAGAGGGTGAGCTGGATAAAGTCCCTCTTGAGGACTGCTGAAGAACAGAAAAATCGGGAGAAAAAGCGCCGCCTGGAGGAGACGGACCTGGAACAGCTGTGCCGGTCTCAAGAAACACGTAAGTTCTATCAGAAGCTCAACGCATCCCACAATGGCTTCGTGTCGCAAGCCGAGATATGCAGGGATAAGGATAGGAGCATTTTGACGGACGAGCGTGAAGTGATCGAAAGGTGAAAGCAGCACTCCGACGAACACCTGAATGGCGCTGAGAGCACAGACAATGAAAGACGGAACAGCAGAGGAAATGCCTTCGTCAGTACACCATCCCCCACTTTGAGGGAGGTTAAGGATGCCATTCACCAACTCAAGAACAATAGAGCTGCTGGTAAGGATGGTATGGGAGCTGAACTCAGAAAGATGGGCCCGAAGAGGCTGGCCATTTGTCTGCACCGGCTGATAGGCACAATCTGGGAAACAGAACAGCTACCGGAAGAGTGGATGGAAGGGGTTATATGTCCATCTACAAGAAAGGCGACAAGTTAGATTGTGAGAACTTCCGAGCGATCACCATTCTAAATGCGACCTACAAAGTTTTATCCCAGATCATCTTCCGTCGTCTGTCACCTGTGGTAAACAAATACGTGGGAAATTATGAAGCCGGCTTCGTTGACGGCCGATCGACAATGGACCGGATCTTTCCTGTACGGCAAATCCTCCAAAAATATCGTGAATACCAGGTCCCAACGCATTACCTTTTCATCGATTTCAAGGTGGCATACGATTTATCAATCGCGTAGAGCTATGGAAAATCATGGACAAGAACAGCTTTCTCGGGAAGCTCACAAGACTGATAAGAACAACGATGGAAGGTGTGCAAAACAGTGTGAAGGTTTCAGGCGAACATTTCAGTTCGTTTGGATCTCGCCAGAGACTACGACAAGGTGATGGACTTTCGTGCCTGTTGTTCAATATTGCCCTAGAAGGTGTTATGCGGAGAGCCGGGCTCAACAGCCGGGGTACGATTTTTACAAGACCCAGTCAATTTGTTTGCTTTGTGGATGACATCGACATTGTCGGCCGAACATTTAAAAAGGTGGCAAACCTGTACACCCGCCTGAAACGCAAAGCAGCAAAAGACAGGTAGCAGTGTTACGATAGACGGGGATACGTTCGGGGTGGTCAACGAGTTCGTCTACCTTGGATCTTTGCTAAAGGCTGACAATAACGTTAGCCGTGAAATACGGAGGCGCATCATCAGTGACGGTCGGGTCTACTATGGCCTCCACAAGAATCTGCGGTAAAAAAAGCACTAAATGTACCATGTACAAAACGCTCATAAGGCCGGTAGTCCTCTACAGGCGTGAAACGTGGACGATGCTCGAGGAGGACTTGCAAGCACATGGAGTCTTTGAACGTTGGGTGCTTAGGATGATCTTTGGCGAGGTGCAGGAAAACGTTTTGCGGCGCTGAAGGATGAATCACGAGCTTGCCCAACTCTACGGTGAACCTAGTATCCAGAAGGTGACCTAAGCTGAAAGGATACGATGGGTAGGGCATGTTGCATGAATGCCGAACAGCAACCCTGCAAAGATGGTGTTTGCTTCGGATCCGGTTGGTACAAGAAGGCGTGGAGCGCAGCGAGCTATGAAATGAATGAATGAACGAAAAAACTCGATGTAGATTCTGAGATTCCATTGTAGATTCTAGGTTTCAAGTGTGGATTTTGGGATTCCTGAGTGGGAATCTATAACAAAAGGTCGAAAGACAAAATGTCGAAAGGACAGAAGGTCAAAAGACAAAAGGTCGATAGACAAAAGGTCGAAAGACAGAAGGTCGAAAGACAGAAGGTCGAAAGACAAAAGGTTGAAAGACAAAAGGTCGAAAGACAAAAGGTCGAAAGGACAAAAGGTCGAAGAACAAAGAGGAGGGACAAAAGGTCGAAAATCTATTTCCAAAGAAGGAAAAATTTCCCACCAAGCAAATCATTTTCGACCTTTTGTCCTTTCGACCTTTTGTCCTTTCGACGTTTTGTCTTTCGACCTTTTGTTCATAAACCCCTGAGTGGATATCTTGGAATTCCAGTGTGAATCTTACTATTTTAGCGTGGATATTGGGATACCAATGGAGATTTTGAGTTCCCAGTATGGATCCTTGGATTTCACTACGAATTCTGGGTTTCTAGTGTGGGATTGCATTTTGGATAATGGGATTCCAGTGTAGATCCTGGAAATCCATTATGGATCCTGGGACCTTAGTGTAAGCCTTGGAACTCCAGTGTGGATCCTGAGGCTCGAGTGTGAATCCTGGAACTCCAGCTTAAATCCTGAGATTCCAGTGTAGATGGTAGGTTTCCAATGCGGATCCTAGGATTCCAGGGTGGATTTTATTGTTTTAGTGTAGATCCTGAGTTTCAGGTGTGGGATTTCAGTGTAAATCCTCAACTTCCACTGTGCATTCTGGTATTTCAGTATGGATCCTTGAATACCAGGTTGAATATTGTGATTGCAATGTGGACGTTGGGATTCCAGTGGAAATTCTGGGGTTCCAGTGTGGATCTTGGGATTCCGGTATGGGTTGTGGGATTCCAGTGTGCATGGTGGGAATTCAGTTCACTATCACTATCGAGAAGTTTAAAAAATAACACCTGTATTGTATATACTATATGCCAAAAAAAAAACGAAGAAAATGACCCTTCCAAAAAACTCTATGCGCGATTTACGATGTAAGACATCAAAGTTTGATGTTTTATATGAAACAAAATGAGGACATTTTGGCATCACTGCATACGACGACAGCTGTGCTCCTACAAGGGAGGACACTTCAGAATCTACGCGAACTCGTGGTCGACATCACCATCGTCATCATCATCAAAGAGGGAAGCGCACCAAGTGGAGAAATTTCCGCGGAACTCCTCTTCGGTAGAAAGTTATGAATTTCAAATTGCCCGAATATATTAGAATGCGATTAACCCACCACTGCTGGAACTGCTGGAAGAGAAGAGTAAAAAAGTTGCTTGGATGGCAATCTTGTATCGCAGCATTTAATTTTCTTTCTGGATTTATTAGTAGGTATCCGATTAGGTACGAACTAAAACCGAAATTCTGAGAAAATGCATAAGTCTTACGCGTTGGCTTTGCTTCAACGAAGTCAGGCAGTATTTCCGTGCATTAGGTAAGCTATCGATGATTTCATTTTTCAACTTGACCAAGCAATTACCTACGTTTGCATACCAGACCAGTAGCTCCACCGACACCACGAACTAGCATTTGAATCGTGCCTGCTACCTTACTACCGTAATTCGGAGTGTATTCGAACAGTGGGGTAAAGTTGATCTCTCCTGAGCGCATGTTCAGGCTATAGCTACAGTGTAGTTTTTATCAGTATCATTTCCATCACGGAACATTATTTGGTCACAATTCGTGTTTATTCAATATTCTGAAAATGTTTTAAGCATCATTAGAAAGTTTCTCATCGAAAAGGTATTGCAAAGCCCAAATAAAACACCATTCAACATTTAATTTTAGAATTTTTCGAGCTCTTATTACAACTTTGTTTCAATATTTTGATTGCATATTTCGATTATTTAAAAAATATAAGATAATTGTAAATACACACTACAGGACTTTGTAGAACAGAATCCTTCAAAAGTGTTCAACTTCACCCCCATTTTACGGTACCGACTGTTTGCAGATGGCTGCGTGCGCTCTTTACTCTTCCGTCCGTTTGCTGGTTGATGTAGAGAGCTCGATTTCCGTTACAGCGATGTCACGTTTCCACCACGTTAGCTACCGTTCTCATTAGTGATGTTTTCACAGTCTAACGCGCATGAATGTCAGAGGGAATCCAACTCTTACAAGATTTGAATATGTGTGCTCTGATCATTGCACCAGCCGGGGACGCGTTGCACAAGCTCACAGTAACAGCAGTAACTGATATTGATTGTGGCTGATTTTGATTAGTGTTTGAGATAATGATTCATACCCAATCCATTGGCAAATAAGTTGAGTTACTAGATACTGACAACAAACCATTTTTGAACAATATATCGTGTAATATGGAATAACTTGCGTTCAAGGTTTATCCAGCCCATGCTTACAAGTGACAAGTGTTAAAGACGCTGTTGAAAGTGACCAGACTGAGGAAGATAACCTTGGTTCTCGAAAAGACATTGAAGAACAATACGGAACAAGCAGTGGCTGACGTGCGTAAATTATCGGAAGAACTTGCCAACAAGTCGTCAAAAAGAGGTGAAAAAGACTCACTAGAAGAAGAGATTAATTGATTAGTTGATTGCTGAATCGTTGACGAACAAAATAGGTAAGTCGAAAGTGAAAGTCGTACGATTCAGTGATCATGGCTAACAAACTAGTGGAGAAAGGGAAGATTAGAATTTGGATGGTGGGTTTGTCCGTTAGCTTCTCAACCGCCGTTGTGATGATTCAAGTGCATTGACTGTGAACATGACTTACATCCCAAATCCTAACACAGTGGTCCTCAGCCAAACCGATTATACGGGCCATCTCAACACTTTCAAAATAAATCGCGGGCGGCAAGACTTGTGAAGATTAATTTGAACAGTCTTCAATGGGATTTCAAAAATCGTTATTTCTATGAAAACGTATTGAATATTTCTGGGAATCTCATGATCACAACTGAGAGGTTTAGAAGCGACGGAATATAAGTGACAGAGAAACAACACCAAGTTTTTTTTAAGAACTATGTTAATTAATATAACAGAGTTCATGAAAATTAATGGATTGGGCTGGAAAACCACCTTGAACACTATTGGAAAACTTGAAGCAGAGCATTATTTGTGCACTTAACTCAAATCCGATCAACATGCCACTTACAGTGTTGGATAATACATTTGCTATTTTTTTGATTTTCAATACAAAATTATTTACATTAGAGGCTTTTATGTAAGTAATTTTAAATTAAACATATATTTTTCACTGTTTTTTTTTATAATTTAAAAATAAGTTGTGTAAATTTTAAAATACAAATTTTAAAAATTTACACAGCTAAAAAAAATTAGCAAATTGTACATTAAGATGCGATGCACAATTATACTGGAGACACTTTTTTATTTTAAGATAAAACATTTATTTTTTTGTAAAAAAAATCACTTCAATCGAATTGTTATTACTTTTAGTATCGTGAATAGACAAATTACTTTAAAATATATGTTGAACGTAATGTCGGACATGATGTGAGACTTTTATTCAAATATGCCACCAAATTATTGACCATTACTGCATATCTCTTTGTATTTGGGCTCCTCAACCATTCAAAAGCAAATCGTATTCAAATATTTTAATAACTATAACTTTTAGATATTACCAGATATAGGAGGTATTTAGGAAAAATTCCTAGACTGAGCCAAAACTATGAAAAAAAACTGCGGACACCTCTACAACACTCAGATCCTGTTTCTATTTTGTAAACTAAAATATAAAAATCAGAAAGTTATTTAGGGATTTGAAGATTTTTTGCAGGCCTTAGCCTACCAGAGATTCCTTTTTGGATTCAATAAATTTAAGTTTTTAAGGAACCTTGAACCTTTAAATAATTGTGAGCTGTTTCTGAATTGATAAAAACAATTGATTTCATATTACTCCTTATGCCATGATGATGGATAAATGCAGGCTCATTTTACATGATTTCAATGACTGATTTTTCAAGAACAAAGAAATATAAACTCTACCATAACAATATACACATGCGGGCCGCATCACATTAACTCAAGAGCGGTCGCGCATTCAGGCATCTCCAGCACCACCTCGCTCGTGTTGTGTGTGAAAAGCGACCTTTCTTCAGGGTGCGTGTACTCAGTACACTTGGGTTAATATTCAAAATCTATTCGCGGGCCGCACAAAACCTTCTCGAGGGCCGCAGTTTGGTGACCACTGTCCTAACAAATCAGTTTTGGAAACGCTGGGTAACGGACTATCTGCCAGAAATCACCCACAGAAGCAAGCCATTTCAATGACAGCAGTTTTGGAACAGCCAATCAATACACTTTATGTTTTCCAATTGAAACAATCAAAATTCAAGTTAACACCAGTTCAGAGCTAACTATCAATCAACCGTCTAGTAAAGTTTATTTTTCTCTCATGCATTAATATAAGACTTTTCTTTTCAATTAATCGCTTCTCCTTTCAATTACAGACGGTGCCTTTCGTTGGATTGTTATCCATCGTACATGCTTCCTCAATATCGCTGAAGGGTTCACCTGCCTGCGTTGAATCTTCTGGCATCCTGCCCGTGTGTGTTTAAGTGCTACCTGATTGAAGGAACTCCGCCACGAAGGATGCAAGGGAAACTTGAGCTGGAGACGACGACGGTTTCGAAATGGAGATGTCAATAAATGAAAAGTTTTCCCATTTTCATCTACAGATCTTGTTCCTGATGCTGACTGCCATTTGTTCCGTACTCGAGGATAACTAGGAAAACTTTCGTTTAATTTTAAAATTAGCTTCTTCTGCACACGACGTGGTTTATGGTTGAGTTAATATATCCTACTTTGTGCGTTTAAAATTTATCTCAATTATGCCAGCCTAGAAACGATTATTTCTGTTTTTTTACTTTACGTTACACAATAACATAAAAAAATAGGATTTCAAAATTATATGAGAGCCTAACCAAAATTAATTTTGGTTTGCCTCTCATATAATTTTGAAATCCTATTTTTTTCTGTTACTACAAATGTTACTAACTACCACAACTCTAGAATGATAATTGAAACTCGGTAAATAGAAAAACAACTTATATTTCTCATAGCTCGGTAGTATGCAGAGTAAATATGTACAATAGAACATGAACCTAAAAGCCATCTACTACGTTAAACGTAGAATTGCTGGGAACGTGTGTTGACATTACAATCCGAAGAACTAAAACGATACGTAGAGTATACACTAGACTGATGCAAATTTTGAAGTTTTTGCTCCCCTATGCTTAAACGATGTCAATTATGATGAAAATGAACCTCTCAAAATTTGAAGTGATTCGGAAGAAATTTGGTTGTGCACACATCATTTGAAGTTTATATGGAAATTACTATGAAAAAGGCAAACCTTTTGTGTTCAGTCCTCTAACTGCTCGTAATAATAATCTATGGAAAAGTGAACACACTCATCTCATGTGAAAACTTCCCAGCTACAACTTTGCCGAAGACCACATTTCGATGAGACGTAAGGATAATTTGGTATTATTGATAACAAAGTCTGAATCATGCTGAGATGATCATTTAATTACTTTCAGAGCAACACTGCTTTTTTGCTGTAGAACATAGTAGCCTGGATTACTTTGATCTATTCTTCCCGCCAGAAGCACCACTGTTGCCTGCCGAACAGCTGGTGAAGCATGCTACATGCAAACCAACTTTATGATGATGAATAACAATTAATCCTGAGGTCCAATCAAAAAGTGGTCTTCGGCAAAGTTGTAGCTGGGAGGATTTCACATTAGATGAATTTATTCACTTTTCAAGAAAATATTATGATGAAGACATAGAGGGCTGAACACAATAGATTGGCGTTTTCCATAGCAATCTCCATATAAACTTCAAATGGCGTGTGCACAGTCAAATTTCTTCCGAATCACTTCAAACTTTGGGAGGACGCTATTCACCATAATTAAAATCGTTTAAGCATAGGGGAGCAAACATTTCCAAATTTGCATCACTCTAGTATACACCCAGCGAAATCAAAATAACAGCACCCTGTTTTTGCACTGCTGTTTGACGTATCATTTTGATGTTCACTTTTTTGCTATTAATTAACAAATTTACTTCTTATTTAGCGATTAGTGATCTTATACGCAAAACAGTAGTTTATTTAAACATATTAACATTGTCTTACTACGACGGACAAGGAGATGAAACCGGCAGAAAATCATTCAATTCTGTTCATTAGCTTTAGTCATCAAATTGTACAATCAACTTTCCCTAACTCGATATTGAATGGATCCTCGAGTGAGGAAGGTATCGAGATACACATATTTTTTAAATTTTGAAATTTTCGTGAGCTTGAACTTTCAACTTGAAAAATAGTAGAGTTTTGACACATTCACCTACTTACTCCTTTAGAACAGCCAACAAAAATTTCAACAAAAAAGGAACCCGGGCTAGGCATTAGATATAAATAAAAAGCGCTGCGTTTGGATGGGCATCTTATTCTTCCGAAAGGGGTGTGCTTTGCGAAAGAGGACTACGTGATTATTGAGCTGAAATCGAATTCAGGTTTACTTTTGCATCCATGACTCCTCTCGTGGCGTAGGGGTAACGCGCCCTATCTAGTGAACAGGGAGTCGTGAGTTCGATTCTCAACAAAAAGACGTGCAACTTTTTCGCAAATTTCACATCAATGTTTCCATTTGATCCAATTGCAAACTATATGTAATGTTTAGTTTTTCGGTAGTTGTTAAATTTAATGCTATTTTGATTTCGCTGAGTGTACATGCTCTTACCTGAAACATGGTGCCACTTAGGAGATGAGCTCTTTGGAAGAATAAACTTTTCAGAACCTAGAAACTCATGTATATCAAAAAGGTTACAATGCTGGTCCATCTCACCAACAATAATGTTTTTGAACTTCATAAGCATTGTTGCAATAAATATAACATTGTATTCGATTTAACTTTTGAAATGCATTACACAAAATAAATTTTAAAGTGCATATTTTGATCGAAAAGACCAAACTTTTTTCTTGTATTCCACGTTCACTGATCTTCAAAGCTCGAAGGGATCGGTTCTTTCCCATCCAAAACTCAACAGCCACCCATGGTGATAGAAGTTGCATTTGCATATAAGTTGCATCATCCTGGCCAGCAAATTGAATTTTGATTTCCGGAGAAAGTCGTCCGTCTTGACGGTTGGTTGCTCGGTTGCCTCGGGACACTTGTGCTAGTTGGGTTGGGTTTGTTCAGTGGTGTTTGCGCTAGCGAAGTAGCTCGCTATCGCTCGACATCCAATTTGCATTCGTTACATTCCAAGAGGGAGAGCAGAAGCATACCGTTGCAAGCAGTCTGTTTAGTTAACGTGGGGCATCCTTCATATTTCCGTTGTGACGAATTGCTACTTTATAATATGGATTAGGAAAATCTTCAGCACGGGGGGTGCGTTTCGCACAGTGTAGCGGTGCATGAAACTGTGTGATCCATTTTCCAAATTGCTTGGATTGTCATACATTATGACAACGGCATAATACAAATACAAATATGGGCGCGTACCCTCGTATTGTGCGCACACAAATTCTCTTTGCTCTTTCAAATTTTTCAAAAATACCTAAGGTAATAAAACAGTACATTTGAGTGCTAAATAATAGTAATTTTCAGTACCATAAAACGGGGTAACTTTGATAGTTTTTTCGAACAATAGTTGAATATGTATGCATGGTGTTTCAAAGAATTATAATTTACATTTTTAAAACAAGTACCTGGCATCCTAGCTATCGATTGCAATTCAAAGATTGCCAAAAGATTTATTTTGAAAGGATATATAATTTTTCATGTAATCGAAAGTCGGTTTTCTGTTTTGGGGCTACTTTGACAATGGTGTATAAATGGAACAAAATTTAATGAATTGACATTTAACATTTATATGGCATTGCATACCTCTAGACGTTTAACGTTAAATGGGAATTTCTGACAGATTACAAAAATGGTCCCAGTTTGTAAAAATGGTTCTCGCTAAGAGATTTGAGACCATATTCAAGTGCTAAGTGACGAACTATTCAAAGCAATATCAACTAGTGATTTTAGAACAGGTTGTTTGTAAACGTTTCAAAATTGCTAAAGTTGCATCAATTTTTAATATTCGTGTATTAAGTCTCAAATGTTCTCGATTTAAATGAAAATAGCTCTGACATGAAGTGTCATACTAATATTCTTTGCTTTTGCATTCGTTTTGCTTAGCTTTGCTTAGCTTAGCTTAGACTGACTACACATATCAATGGTTACTATTCCGTGATTGACCGAAGTCAGTAAAAATGCACAAATAATCAACTAGAAGATCGGCTGGGATTGACCATAATCTTCTTCAGTGTGCATAATTCAGTGGCCCTATTTATACATGGTCAATAACGGCGCCGGCCACGTCCTTGCAGTCAGGTGGGATTGGGGGAAGGAATGTTAGTGTGCTTTGCTATTTGGAGACCGTGTTTGCCTCTGCATCTCCACAAAGTTTACTGGGAGGGATGTTTTTTAATGGAGAGGATCGTTTGGTCACAGGATTCACTTTAATAAGCGATTAGACCATGACAAATACTTATTGGTGAGATATAAACATGTTTCTATGTGACGGGGTTGGTGGTCTAATGGCTATCGCTTCTGCTTTGCAAGCAGGAGGTCGTGGGTTCAATCCCAGGCCCGTCCCTTTCACATATTTGTAACAATCTTCCTAATAGCTGTCGTTCTCTATCTTTCTGCGTCATTATGGCGCAAACATCATCAGTTCTATCTATCGCTAGAATTGAATTTATATCGATTTAATCGCTTACCACAGTGGTATCCATACAGACGAATACCTCATCCATCACTAACAAAACAATCTTACTTCCAAGGTAGCTGTAGGAAATGCAGGATATTCTCCGGTTTTCTAGCAACAACGGCTAACTTATTAACATTCCTTCCTCTCCCCGATGGACATAAGGACGTGGCCGGTGTCGTTATCAATTTATAAATATCAAGGGTAGTGTGATTGTACATTGAAGATGGAAAAAAAGCTAAAACCCAAGCTTCATCTGAGTGGTTCTCTGTGCAATATCACTATCCTGGTTGATCACGTAGTAACAACTACGAAGTGTATGTTCCATCAATTGATCGTGATTTGATCGTTTTTTGATCGATATAAACATGTTTATATGTAAATAAAATATTTTCATTTGATATGAACAATATTTATGTAGAGAAAAATTATGCCGACACTTGACGTGACGAGCCTTTCAAAGTATCTTGAATAAAGTGAACCTTTCGTAAGTCTACACTCGTAGTGTCGAACCATTCAAAGTTTTTTTTAATTACAAAAATAAAGGTAAATGGAAAAAGGTGTTTTGAAAAAAAAAAATAAGACATAAATAATTTATGAATCAGAGTTTATGTCGACACTCACAGTGATGAACCTTTCATAGTTTGTTGAAAAATCATATTTACGTTTCACCGTTGTAACGATTAAAGGTGCAGTCATACATATTTTATAGATTAGAAATAGTAGCATGAAACGAGCTGTTATAAATTTAAGATTGATAATTTCAACCTAATATTACCTGTTTGAATCAACCTAAACTTTTGGTTGTTTCTACAAATGTCAAACAAAACAATCATTTTCTAGTTTGTTTCTAACAAAAATTTTGTTGATTTTAAATGTAAAGCCTCAAAATAAACAACCAATAAATTAGTTTGTTTCAACCACCGCACAAGGCTGCGTCAAACTAAAATTTTGTTGGTGCAATATTCGACCCAAACTTTAGTTTGAAAACAGGGGATTTTTTTTTTATTATCGGAAAGTTTGGGCCGGAGGTTCTCCGATTTGTATGAAATTTTCACCAGAGGTAGAGCTCGTGGATATATGACCAAAAGTGAAATTCAAAAAAATCATAGTGGCCTATTTTCCCGGAAAACTCTAGATGAATTTTCACGATTTTCCTATATACCTCAAACTTTAATAATTCATATCTCCTGAACTATGCATCGTAGAACAAAATTTTTTTAGTGAAATCGAAAGGAAATTTTCTCAGCAATCCACTAAAAATATAAAAAGAAAAACATTTCCCGGAAAATTTTTCATCATGAAGAAAATTGTCGGAAAAATAGTGAAAAAACTATCGTCTGTATCATGAAAAATTTTCAAAAAAATATTTTTTGTTTCGTTAATCCATACTCTAACTTTCGTCCATAGACGCCAAAGTGGTATCTTTTACCGTTTAGGCGCCAGAACTGAAAAACAGATGACCACCCGCACGCTTTCCATAGGAAAATGTGTTCTATTGTGGGCCTTATAACCGTGCGCTAACGGCGGCTGTAATTTACACGCGTTGTAAGTGCAACGCAGTAACCCATCCTTCCCTTTCCAGTCAGAAGAAGCTTTTCGTCAATCGGAGCACTCTCCATTGGTCTGTTGGGTGTTTTGTATGTCCTTTGTTCGTAACCTTTACTATTGAGACTAACAGTCTTTAATGGAAAGCAATGTTTATATTAAATAATATTGGTAATGATATTGGTAATAGGTACTGACCCTCAGTATCAAGTAGTTGCCAAGCAAAAAGGATGTTTATGCATACATAAAGTGCTAATTGTAATTCACTTGCTTTTTTTCAATTTTGGTCAATTTATCAAATGATTAGATAATGAACTAAAAGCGCAAGCATAAATTTTCTGTTTTGTCTCCTATACAAAGCAAACATATCTGATTTAAATTCTAATTGTAGCTTAGAAGAATACAGTATAGTATTTGTATGTATATAATATCAATCAACTGTATAACACTCAGGGACGATATCTATTGTTCCATTGATGGCTGCTGTGGAATAATCCACTGCCAGTCAGCGTGCATCCTCTACAGATGGCGCCAGCCCAACAGCGCGCCAAACTGTATTGAGAAGCGAACGCGCGTAATCAATAATTATTGTATGTTTTGTCGGTCTGTATTGTGCGCCTGTATAAAACGCACCCATTTAACTTGTAAGAATGTAGTTTCTCTTGTATCCCCACTGAGTAGGTATGCTGCCTCTCAGTGGTAGTAAATCAGAAAGTCGTTCGTTTGATTTGTCGTCCGTTGAATCGTAAAAGACACAACGTAGGAAAAACGTCCTGGCCGAAACAACATATTTAAAAATATTGATAAGTTTTCAAAGAACGTGGATCTTGAGATTTGATCTTTCAAACGTTAGCATAATGATTGATTTTTGTAAGAACTTCCCGTGCGGTTCCCATAGAGGTTATTAGCTTTAATACTAAATAACATTGCTGATAAAGGACTCATAAAACACCCAACAGACCAATGGAGAGTGCTCCGATTGACGAAAAGCTTCTTCTGACTGGAAGGGGAAGGATGGGTTACTGCGTTGCACTTACAACGCGTGTAAATTACAGCCGCCGTTAGCGCACGGTTATGATGCCCACAATAGGACACATTTTCCTATGGAAAGCGTGCGGGTGGTCATCTGTTTTTCAGTTCTGGCGCCTAAACGGTAAAAGATACCACTTTGGCGTCTAAGGACCAAAGTTAGAGTATGGATTAATGAAACAAAAAATATTTTTTTGGAAATTTTTCATGATACAGACGATAGTTTTTTCGCTATTTTTCCGACAATTTTCTACATGGTGAAAAATTTTCCCGAAAATGTTTTTCTTTTTATATTTTTAATGGATTGCTGAGAAAATTTCCTTTCGATTTTACTAAAAAACTTTTGTTCTACGATGCATAGTTCAGGAGATATGAATTTTTAAAGTTTGAGGTATATAGGAAAATCGTGGAAATTCATCTAGAGTTTTCCGGGAAAATAGGCCACTATGATTTTTTTGAATTTCACTTTTGGTCATATATCCACGAGCTCTACCTCTGGTGAAAATTTCATGCAAATCGGAGAACCTCCGGCCCAAACCTGTCCGATAATTTAAAAAAATGCCCAACAACTAATAATTGGTTGTGTTTATCATTTTTTTTTCTCCGTGAAAGATACCCCGTTTTACGGTATGTTTAAATTGTGATAAAAGTGAGCATTTAATCTTCAAACAAATTTTCGAGCCAACCATGTTGTATGCCAGCAAAAAATACGCCATGGTTATGGTTTGTATGTACAATATAATTACTATTAGTAAATCGCATGATTATTTCTTTATTTAGAGATGCCTCTCCCAAATAGGTTAGAAAACATTATTATCCAATGAGAATATATACTAAGGTGTAAAAGAAGAAGCAAAGGCTATGTATTAGTAACAAGAAAAAGCGTAAACGAAAATCTAATACGTCACTATTTTACACGGCTTCTTATGGGAGCTCGCTTGCTTGTAGTTGTGATACATTTTGCACCGTACACGGATGTCACTCACACTAAATGTCGTCTTCCTCACCTCGGTATATATTCTCACTGATTATTATCCCACTGCACTAACATTACACTGCGGAACACGTTTTTGTCTCCAGCACCAAAATACCGCTATTCACTTAATTACGGGTTGCTGAATCCATTGCCGTTTTCAGAAATATCATAGCACGTCCAGTTTTTGAGATATTGACTGTTGAAAATGCAAAAAATGACTATTTCAGCCAACTTGCATGCAAGTTTCCCAGCTTGTAAGGTAATATATTGGCTTAATTTGCCACTGAATTCAAACTTTATGTGTATAACAATACTTATCATCAAAGTTTGTATTACTTTCGATACGGAAAAGTTATTTTTTGATGGTTTAGAGAATTGTTGTATTTTGCCATATAGAAGAAACGAAGAATTTTATATGGAGATTGCAAGCATGTTGAAAAAATCGTTTTAATCGAAATTTAATCGCGCAATTTCAATCAAATTATGTCTTAAATGAAAGTTCAAGTTCTATTTTGCATGTTTGGTGGATTAGATTACAAAAAAGTATGATAAATTGTACTTTAAATTTCATGTAAACATTAATAAAAGCAGTGTTTTGTACAACTTTGGCGGCCTGTAGCTAAAAATTGTGACGTGCTGGAACATTTCTGAGAACGGCATCAGATTCAGCAGCCCCAAATCTACTAGAGACACATAATTTGGTTCTTGAGACACGCAAACATGTCATTTTTGTTACGGTGTGTTATCTGCATTAGCCACAATGTAATAGTATTTGCTTTGTCGCTAGCCGCCAAACGAAAAGTTTCATGCGGGTATTTGTTCAACCACCGCTATCGTTACAGAATTGGGAGGGATTATGTCATTTCTCAGGATCAATCAGACAGAAATGGTGCATGATATTTAGTTCGCTTTAGATGGTGTTCTTCGATGTAGTGTGGTGTTCGCTAATACAATGAATAAACATGGGCCAACATGTATTCTCTAATCTGGTGCCACAGGGGGTTTGATTTTCGGAGAAACTATACGGCTATACGGGAGCATCCATTACTTGTTCCCCTCGTATTGGTTTTCCCACAGTGTACACACATTGCTTACAAACCGCAAACCTCCCCTTGCTCAGCATGTCCCATTTAATGGGCGACCCCTTCCTACTAACAACTTATGCCAAAAGCAAGCTTAATTTTGTGGGAATCGATGTCGATAATAATGATGATGATGATGATGATGATGATGATGCCAAATGCACCCAACAACAGGATAAAACTAATGGTGAACTGTAATGCTTGTTCTGTAATCCCTGCTGAAAGCCTGAGCTAGATGTGTAGGTACTATTAATTATCGTATTATCATGAATCGACAGCAACGAATAAATAATAAGGAAATATGGGGTTTGGATGAATCCTTGGTATGTGTACTATATATGTGTGTAATAACTAGTCGATGATATGCTGCAGGGCTATCGAAAATTCTTGTTAAACTTTCAATCCAAATGCCCCCGGAAGAATTATTCCAAAAATATTTGTTGATGTTACTGCAGGAATTCTCAAGAATCCAATCCGAGACGTGAGTTCGATTCTCATCGAGAAGAAGTGTAGCTTTTAAGCGAATTTCACATCAGTTTGTCCATTTAATCCAATTGCGAAGTGTATGTAATGTTTAGTTTTATGGTAGCTGTTCAATCCAATCCATAGTTAGGTTATCCATTAGTCTACTAGGGGAAAATCACTAATTTTCGATCTACAAAAAGTCTGGGCCAATTTTCGGATTTTCATACAAAGTATGTAAGCGAAATTAGTGCTGGGTCGAAAATTGGTTAGTTTGATAACACACCGTTTACGATGTCACGCCAGTTTACTCGGTCCATGGCTGTGTCCCTCCAACTTCGATTTTGACCCATGCTCTCCAGATCTTGTTGTACCTGATCAAGCCACCTCGCTCGCTGTGCTCCCCGCCCTCTTGTGCCAACCGGATTCAACGTGGACACCATCTTTGCAGGGTTTTTGTCCGGTAGTCTTGCAACATGCCCTGCCCAACGCACCCTTCCGGCTTTCGCCACCTTCTGGATACAATGGTTCGCAGTAGAGTCTAGCAAGCTCGTGGTTCATTTTCCGCCACCACACACCGTTCTCCTGCACACCACCCTTCGTTTAAACACTCCAAGTGCTTGCAGGTCCTCTTCCAGCATGATCCATGCTTCATGTCCATAGAGGATCACCGGTCTTATTAGCGTTTTTTACATGGTACATTTGGTGCGGGGGTGAATCTTTCTCGATCGCAGCTTCTTCTAGAGCCCATAGTAGGCGCGATGTTCACTGATGATGCGTCTCCGTATTTCACACTAACGTTGTTATCAGCCGTTAAGGCCGCACGGGACGTCATTATAATCATCCTACCCATTTGAAGAAGCAGATCTCAAGTACCACTCCATATATGGATGTGAAAAATTTATCACTATATTCTATATATGTTGTGCACAATCGATTAAATTTTCAGCTTCATCGGTTCACTAAAACTTGAGATTTGCTTCGGCAAAGTTTTGATGATAATTGTTAGAGTGAGACAAAAGATAGGGAAAATAACACGGTCTCCCGTGTCCCCTTAACAAGCATCCGAGGTAGACGTAATCATGAACCACCTCAAAAATATCACCGTCTATCGTACACTACTTCTTAGGCGGGCTCTGTCGCGCTCGGTTCCGCCTACCAGCATCTACTTTGTTTTTGACGAACTCACCACCAAGCCGACTTTTGTCGCTTAAAGTTGGATCTTGTAAAAATCGTACCGCGGTTATTGAACCCGGCTCTCCGCATGACACCTTCTAGCGCGATGTTGAGTAGCAGGCACGAAAGTCCATCACCCTGTCGAAGTCCCCGGCGGGATTCGGAATGAACTGGAATGTTCGCCCGAAATCTTCAATCGTTGCTCTTATTAGTCTTGAGAGCTTCCCGGGAAAGCTGTACTCGTCCATGATTTTCCATAGCTCTTTGCGGTCGATGCTATCATAAGCCGCTTTGAAATCGATGAACAAGTGATGCGTTGGGACTTGGTATTCACGGCATTTCTGGAGGATTTGCCGCACAGTGAAGATTTGGTCCGTCGTCGAGCCGTTGATGAAACCAGCTTGATAACTTCCCACTAACTCATTTGTTATTGGTGATAGACGACGGAAAATAATCTGGACTAGCACAATAGCTTTCAACTTCCAGTTTGTAGATGGGCCATATGACCCCTTGCTTCCATTCTTACGGCAGCTGGGAAACGGAACCCAGATTCTGAAATCAACCGGTGCAGACAGGCAGCCAACCTCTCCGGGCCCATTTAGATGAGTTCAAATCAAATATCATCTTTACCACTTCTATTTTGTTATCATCTTGTTCTTTAGCTGGTTGATGGTATCCTTCATCTGCCGTGTTGACTTAGTAACTTCCTCCGCTGCCGTGACCCTCTGGGCCTGTGTTCTCCGTGCCATTCAGGTGTTCATCATAGTGCTACGTCCACCTTTCAATCACCTCACGTCCGTCATTCAAAATGCTTCCATCCATTTTGGCTCGCGGCACAAAGCCTTTTCGGGATGCGTTAAGCTTCTCGTAGAACTTTCGCGTTTCTCGTGAACGATGCAGCTGCTCCATTTCTTCACATTGCGCTTCTTCCAGGTGGCGCTTTTTATCCCGGAATAGGTGGGTTTGCTGCTTTCTTTTTTATATTGCTCCACGTTTTGTCGCGTTCCTTGCTGTAACATTGCAGCTCACGCTCCATCCTTCTCCATCAAAACCTGCATGCATTCTTCGTCGAACCAATCGTTACATGTCCTCCTTTCCACGTACCCGACGATGCTCTTGGCTGCGTTGTTAACGGCTGCTTTTATGGTGCTCTAGCAGTCATTAAGAGGGGCTTCGTCAAGCTCGCCCTCTTCCGGCAACGCTACCTCGAGATGCTGCGCGTATGCGGCGGCGACGTTCGGTTGGGCCTGTCGCGCTAGTTTATACCGAGGCATTGTTGATGACGGATAGTTTTGGGCGCAGTTTCACCATCACTATATAGTGATCAGAGTCAATGTTAGCGCCACGATAGGTTCTGACGTCGGTTATATCGGAGAAGTACCGTCCATCGATCAAAACGTGGTCGATTTGTGATTCCGTCTGCTGTGGTGATCTCCAGGTATACCGATACGGTAGGCTGTGTTGAAAGTAGGTGCTACGAATGGCCATCTTCTTGGAGGCGGCAAAATCTATCAGTCGTAGGCCGTTCTCGTTCGTCAGCCGGTGAGCACTAAACTTTCCAATCGTCGGTCTGAACTCCTCCTCCTGACCAACCTGAGCGTTCAAATCTCCTATGATGATCTTGACGTCGTGGCTTGAACAGCGCTCATACTTGCGTTCGAGCTGCGCGTAAAATGCATCCTTGTCATCATCAGTGCTTCCGGAGTGAGGGCTATGCACGTTTATGATGCTGAAGTTGAAGAACTGGCCTTTGAGCCTCAACCTGCACATACTTTGGTTGATCGGCCACCACCCGATCACGCGCCTTTGCATATCACCCATCACTATAGAAGCTGTTCCCAGCTCACGTGTGTTGCCACAGCTCTGATAGATAGTACAGGGTGTCCGCAAATTATCCGAACAGCAAAATATTGGAATGATGATCTCGTATTGAAAACAATGAAAAATCAATGTTCATGTTCCTTTTATAATACATATACATGTTAACCCAAAACACAACTTCAAAACATTTCGAAATGATTGCTTGTTACTGAGATAGGCAAATTTCCATTTTTCGGAGACGTTTTTCCTGAGGGCCGCTAGTTACTGGAGATGTGTTATCTTTAAAACTTAAAAGAGATGAATCTAAATGTCCTATTATTATTTGAAGCAATCTACAGGTTAGTGGCTACAAGTTAGACTGGAAATAGAAAATTATACGGTTCAAATCCAATGAGTTCTATGGACATTTATCTTCCGTCATAAAGCTCGATAAACAGTTCCCTTTAAGACACCTCAATACATTTGGGCTGGTTTTGCAATTATTTGAAATCGGAAATGTGTCAAACTTACTTTTTAAGAATATAGTAAGCCAATGTTTAAAACCATGCAAGAATATTGAATTTATTATGCTTGATTGTATAGAGCCATGTCTTCAAAGTTTGTACGGATAATTTGCGGACACCCTGTATGGTTGCCGCTAAACATTCGCACCATCGAACCTGTCCAGCACACTTCCTGCAAGGCTACGATGCCGAAACCACGGATCTTCATAACATCGGAGAATATGCGTGTGCTTCCGATGAAGTTGAGAGATTTGCAGCTCCACGTACCGAGCTTCCAATCGCTAGTCCATTTTCGTCGCTGTGGTCTTTGCCGATTGTTCTGGTCCGTATTCTCTCGTTGGCGTTCCTGTGATGGTGTATTTTTAGGGTTGGCTTGCAGGGCCTGATACAAACCCCCTAGACTTCCGGAGGACCTTTCCCCCTAAATGTTCGGAGGGCCATAGTGCGCAGTTTAGCTAAGAGTTCTTCTCTGGCACTCGGACGATGATCAGCCGCCCCTGACATGGGGAACAGGCGCTGGTGTGAGCCGCTCCTAACATGGAGTACAGACGCTCCAGGTTTGCAGAAGCAAAAGCAAACTCCCCTTCTCTGTCAGCATAAGCCCAAAGTTCCCACCGGGGATGGTTACCCGATCTTTCCCAAGGTTACTCGGTCCTTTGACCTTTACAAGATGACCACGGTCTTAGCCAACACAACCATCCACCTTTATTCTACATGCTACTAGGGTGAAACGTCATGCGCTATGAGTAATATTCCAATTGATTTGAAAATAATATGATATTATTCGGACTTTTGCCCTACTATGGGACAAATATGGTCTGAATAAGTATTTATACAAAAAGTAACACACCTCAAAGATAGTCCTAGCTACGTCATTGCATAACAAATCGGATAAGATACCACTTTTTATTTTGTTTTATGCAATGGAATTTTGACCGAAATTTACAATTTATACGTCAAAACCAACAAATAGCAATCACTTTTCCAATTATTGATCGATTTTTATAATATTGTGAGTGAAAATCGCTAACTTGAAAAGTATTCGAAGCAGCATGACATTGAAAGTATGTTTTTAATTGAGTTAGAAATCATCAGAAGAAACCTATGGCTCACTTGAACTTTCACCTCACTCTACTCTAAAGCTTGTTTCTAGTTTCTATTTAATTCAAATGATTCAGTCTGTGATTTGATTACAATTTTCTAATCTTAAAGCACTGCTTAGAAGAAAAGCAGGCGTACACAGTGAAAGTCACCCATCCGCCCATCAAGTTAATTTCATTCCCAGCTTCACCTTTTAAGGAAATCATCGCTCCGAAACCATTCGTTCCGGTATGAATTGCAGAAGGACTGAACGTTACCGTTTCGGTCTGGCGTAATTTAATTAGAGACTTTCAATTAAGCTTGCGTTAATTACAACTTAAAAGTGCTCTTTTCCGACCAAACTCCCGCGATTTGCCGTAGGAACATAAACTCGCCTTCGGCTTGACACGGTGTTGCGTCCGATGGATATAGAAATCCAGTGACTCACATTCCATTTCCCACCATTACGAAAAGCCGCTTGCTAATTCATCCAAACATAAGTTCCGTTCTACATAGGCATACGGCGAACTCTTTGTGATCCACATATGTAGGTATATTTGCACTTGTAAGAGCTTTGGTTTAGCGAAGCCTTTATACCTTTATGGTGTTAAATTAAGGAAGAGCGCGCATGAACGTCTAATTTTTGGTAAGAATGTTTGCTTGATTGTTGATTAACAGGCAAATTATACTCATTTCATTTGCTTTCAAAGTGTATATTTACAATTCTGACATCCCCTCTGGCAGCCTTCAAGAAGTAGAATCCATAATTAATTTCTGAATATTCAAAATCAGTTTTTTGTACAAAATTGAGATTTGTTTTATGCAAATATGTTTACTGTATTTTAATCTCCAATCGAAATACAGTGAATATTCCTTGAAATCAATTTGAATATTTAACAGAAAAACTGATTTTGAAGTTTCAGTCATTACGATGATTACGATGATGGATTCTCAAGCGTTAAGAGGGGGTTGCGCTACTTTTCTCCGAATTCCGGTTAACCTTCTTCTTTTTCTTGACATTACGTCTTCCCTAGAACAGAGCCTGCCTTTCAGCTTAATATTCTTATGAGCACTTTCACAGTTATTAACTGAGAGCTTTCTTTGCCATTTTCGCATGGGGCACCTTCAGCATGGCTTTGCTTTGTAGCCGCGGACTCTAACCACTTGGCTAAGGAAGGACCCGGTTATCCAAATGTCGTTAATTTAAACGCCAAATCCACATATGCTTTCCTATGTTTTACACAAATTAACAATCCGACATGCAGCCTCTATTATTTATTGATACATGTATTGGGCTGTTCGGTAATCCAAACCGCATAATTTCAAATTAATTTATTCATTACGCGTGGTAAAGGTGGATAAATTATGAGTGATTTTTTGAAAAACAAAATCCACGTGCTCAGGTGGGATTCGAACCTACGACTTTTGTATGCTAAACGAGTGCTTTACCAAAAAAGCTACTGAGCAGCTTGGTGATTCAATAACTGTACACTGAAACAAGCGTTGAAGTAATGAGAACCATGAACAAGTTTTTAAATTTGCTATTCCATTCACGATTGAGCTATCAAAAACGCTTTTTATTCGCGTTTTGTTCCATTTCGATCCAACCGCATCGATAGCCGAGCGGTAAGCGTTCGCGCTTGACAATCGAGAGATCCTCGGTTCGATTCTGGCCTGCTGCAAGTTTTTAACCATGATATAGTAATTTTTACTGTCGAAATGGTGCCATGGTAAAATTGAATGCACAAAATATTTGAAATAAGTGAAAATTTAGTCTGCACAAATGAAGTGGCGTTGTGTATTTAATTTAACCCTCTAATATAGTATTTTCAACTGCAACGCTGTTCTCAGTGTAGGGATTTGAATTCGTAACTTGCAACCTTCTGAGTTATTGGCTTACCATTAGACCTGTTCATATTTGAAAAAAATGTCTGGAAATCTTCCAATCAAGCAGTATTCTGAATTTTCATGCTAGGAACAACGTTTGGTCAAATTTTCAGCTCATTTAATAAAGATTACGGTATTTTTCAAGATAAAATTGTGTTTTGGGCTTATTTCAAGGTTTGAAAAATCATAACTAGCATGTGGAAAATCAAAATCACTTGCTATTACCACCATTTGAAAGCTAATTCTAAATAAATATTATTTGGTACCGATCTGATCAAATTCACCCCAGTGATCAATTTGCCCCTGCATTACGGTACTTGATTCCAACGAAAATAGCTTTGACACGAAGTGTCATACTAACACTCTTTACTTTTGCATTCGTTTTGCTTAACTGATTAACAGAAACTTTGTTATTTCGTTTAGTGTGTTGTGGGTCTCGCACTATCAAAGTTACCCGCATTATTCCTTTTTTTAGTATGATCCGGTTGAGAAATAGAGTGTACCACAGTGCTTTTATCATTCTTTTTCTCCTTAGAATGTGGAGAGCATTGATTGACGATAGTGGTACTCGTAGTTAGAGTGTAGTGTGCATTGTATTCAGCACTTTTTAATGTGTTAATCTCAACGTCTCTAGCACCTTCGAAATGTTGTCTGGATTTACCTGTTTTATCCTTACTTGCTTTTTCTTCGTTATCTTCAATAACTTCAGCCTTCGAATTTCTTTTCCTTATATAGGCCACTCCGAATTTGTAGTCTATTATAAACTTGCAGTTTTCCAGAGACTTCATGGAAACGGCATCAACAGTGAAAATGAGTTCCACGTGATGCTGTTTGACCGTATATCTCTTAAGAATCCTCCAAGCATCGACTATTAAGTCTTCATTCTGACTTTCTATAAAAGCTAAGATTTCTTCGTTAGAATCCTGTTCACTGCGTGGAAAGAATCCTACTAATATTTCAGGCCGGGGTATGTCTTTTTCTTCAACTGCAATAAGGCTTGCATTCTCCCATGGTTTGATATTGGAGATTTTAGCCTTTAGCCAGTTGACTGTGTCCTGGTTTTTGCAGATAATGATCATATGCCCTGGTTTGAACAAACAATTGCCGAATTTAGGTTTAATTGGTTCCTTCCTTTGTTCAGCAACTTTTTTAAGAATAGCATTTTGAATAGTGACCAATTGTTGGGTAGTAAATTCTGTGTTAGGAAAGCCTTCGGGAAGGATGCCAATTCTAGTACAGTTCACTACTTCTGAGAACAATGGTTTATTGAGTCTGTTGTTTCTCTCAGCCTCTTTAGGGTCTAACGAGACGCCGCCCTTTGAAGCTTGTTCAAGTCTCTGTTGAACTGAGGACTTTGCTTTAGAAGACTGTCCTCTTACAACTTGACGAGCAAGCTTTTTGGGCGGATTTGTGTCGCTAGAAGTAGATTCACTTAGGTCTGCATTTCTGCGACGCTTAGATGGATCGGGTTGCACCACGCGGAATGGGTTTTCCGCTAATATACGAGCATCATTTGGACTATGTCCATGTGCTACGAGGTATTTAAACCTTTTCTTGCCAGCTCCATTGAGACGTTTCTGCTTTTTATCACTTGTAGCTACAGCGGTTGATGGTAGCTTACTGCAACCTTTTTCATCTCCATTGTTAGTAGAGTTAAGTGTAGCGATAGAAGCTTCCATCTGCTTTTCCTCTACAGTATTTTGTAAGGAATCCTTGTGCGATTCCATAATAACAGATGACGATAGTAGAGTGACATTAATCCCATCATCATAGTCGTCATCATCTACATACATGTCTTCCCGCTCAGGAGTGTTAAGAATTGATGAGGAACAGGAGCTTACTCCCTCCAACGATTCTTTCTCGATTAAGTCATTTTCTCTAGTAAATTCCATTGTACGCCGTACTTGAGCTCTGTAACAGTGAGGAATACTATATGTACTTTAATGTTGCAAAATTTATGTTTAATTGTTTGTCGTACGTATATGTGCATTAATTTTCTTATTTTTATTGTTATTATTATGAAGAACGTTTATTTAGGGAAAAAGAACAAGTTAAAAACGCTGACATAAGAAAAGCAATATGTACAGTAGCAATAAACAAAAAAGAAAACAAAAAAAAAATATAAATAAAATAAAATAAATATATTGAAAAAAAAAAAAAAAAAAAAAAAAAAATAAAATAAAATAAAATTAAAATTAAAATTTAATAAAAAAAATAATAATAATATTAATAAAAAAAAAATTTATATATTGTACGGATTTTAATGATTTATTTGTAGCTATCACAGAGTACTTCTTTTCGGAATATTAGCACTATTAGGACCGATTACTATATCCTTATTAAGCAATAAATTCTTTCAACTGCATTTATATTTGCAGCAGATACATCATAGTATGCACCGTATAAATATCATGCGCAATCACTATGCTTACAACGAAACTTGCATGCAAGGCTCAATACTAAGACAGCCTCTCTCAATCGCAGCCTCTATTGGATTGCTTTTATACCTTTGTATGTACCGCCATAGTACTTTCACCGAGCACTTTATTTGGCACTAATAATTAATTAATTATTATCATTAAAAATGCATGCTCCTACCTTACTGCACTAGAACCACTCAAAACACCAACAAATCTCACTGTTAAACAGTTACGCGCGAATTTACCGGCGGTTTACACTATGAAAATCAGCGAAAGTATAACGTGGGCGATAGTAGTCGAACACAGTAATAAGCAGAGTTGCCAGAAAGGATTACTTGTTATTTTATTTTATTCATTATGTTGTAGCGTTTATTATGTTTGGAGGAAGGTGTAACCAGTGAAAATGATGCGATGCTCCCTAGGATTCTTGTAATGAGGCATTTTGTTTACCTAGACGAATCCTGTTATATAACCCTATTCGATTGACCAAACTCCGAGTGATTTCTCGTCGAAGTTCAGAGGACTCCAACGGCTTCCTTAAAGGTAGTAACACGTGAACTTTTCTTCCATAACCCAAATTTAACTGTATCGGACGCAACCGACGCCGGAATTGCTTATTACTAGGTATTACAAGAATTCCATTACTTACACATTGAGGGTGGTGCAACTAATCCTAAGTAGCATTAGTTGGTTACTTGTGTAAGGATATCTGCTCTTCTAATAACGGAGAAGCAACAGCGGGCAATTAATCACGTTCTTTAATCAACTTGGTTTAAATATTGACAAGAATTTGTTGCATTTATTAATGGTAAAAACATTGATTGTGCTAATTTAATATTCAAAGTTTGCTTTATAATAGGACCAAAACATCCAAGTACTCTAGTTATGTTGCGTATAAATTAGGTACATTGATATTACAAAGCCATATAAATAAGCTCTAATTATAATAGTAATAGTATATATACAAATCACTGTAATTTCTGATTTTCTCGAATAAATAATTTCAAATTTACAGATAAGATGCTTGGATATCACATATTCTGAAAACTGAATGCAAAGTTCATGTTTTTTTGGCTAGTTTACAAACTAATAATGATGTACCGTTTTGGAATATTTTGAAGCATTTGAGTATCCCTTTTAAAATAGAACAAAATTTTCAAATTTCAAAGTTATAGATTCCCTCGTTAGAATA
Source organism: Aedes aegypti (assembly GCF_002204515.2). Lineage (NCBI taxonomy): Eukaryota > Metazoa > Arthropoda > Insecta > Diptera > Culicidae > Aedes > Aedes aegypti. The sequence continues at coordinate 226,585,467 of NC_035109.1, read as the reverse complement.
TTTATAATAATTCACGGAGAAGATGCTTGAATACTATATCTATCGAATGACAGGTGCCAAATTCTTGGACATTTTTTTGTAAATAACGGTTTCTGGCACACCGTGGATACGATACAAAATACATGAACAAAACAAATATTTTCTAAACATTCTGTTGCAAATCCAAAAATAAATACCGTAAAACGGGGTAACTTTGATAATGCGGGTAACTTTGAAGGTTTGAGACCCACAACATATTAAACGAAATAACGAAGTTTCTGTTAATCGGTTAAGCAAAACGAATGCAAAAGTAAAGAGTATTAGTATGACACTTCATGTCAATGCTATTTTAAACGGAATCAAGTGAATTTGAGCATTTACACTCCCGTGCATAAGTTTGGGTTCACCCCCTAAAAAACATGCAAAAGTGTTCTGTCCATATCTCTGTGATTACACGTCCAATTGAAACTATTTAAGCCGCATTCGAAAGGCAAAGAGTTATTCTTACTTCGTATGCATTTTTCCAAAAACATTTTTTGAATTTTGTGTACTAAATTTTTACTTAAAGTTGTTACATTTTTCAAAAAACACACTGAAAAATCATATCTAATTTCCTCAGCATTGGGTCGACCAAAATTTTAAATCGAAATGTCATTAGAATCGTAATCTTATATTCTTTGAAGAGACCCCACGAAATTTTGGCGGAAAAATCTGAAAAGTATTCAAAATCAATGAAACAGTCAGTCAAGTCATCGTGCAAAAGTTTGGGTTCACCCCTCAGTATGGTGCATCGTGCAAATGTTTGGGTTCACCTAAACTTACTTAAATCTGTTAAATCTCAAACCAATCATGTACGTGCCATTATTTGCGCTCAAAAAAGTTTTAAACTATTAAAATCGGTTGAAAAATGGCAGAGATATTGACAAAAATGATGTGCGTGCGGCTGAGGTGAACCCAAACTTTTGCACGATTTGCATCATACTGAGGGGTGAACCCAAACTTTTGCACGATGACTAGACTGACTGTTTCATTGATTTTGAATACTTTCCAGATTTTTCCGCCAAAATTTCGTGGGGTCTCTTCAAAGAATATAAGATTACGATTCTAATGACATTTCGATTTAAAATTTTGGTCGACCCAATGCTGAGGAAATTAGATATGATTTTTCAGTGTGTTTTTTGAAAAATGTAACAACTTTAAGTAAAAATTTAGTACACAAAATTCAAAAAATGTTTATGGAAACATACATACGAAGTAAGAATAACTCTTTGCCTTTCGAATGCGGCTTAAAGATATGGACAGAACACTTTTGTATGTTTTTTAGGGGGTGAACCCAAACTTATGCACGGGAGTGTATATGCCAATATTGAAAAAATACAAGATTTTAGCATTTTTGCAACGCTTACAAACAATCTGTTCTACGATCATTTTGATGAGGTCATAATGAATTCGTCACTTATCCTTGACAGCCTAGTTATAGTAGAACATGAATTCGGTCTCAAATCACTTAGCGAAACCTATTTTTACAAACTGGGACCATTTTTGTAATCTAAGTCAGAAATTTCCATATAGCGTTAAACGTCTTGAGGTATGCAAAACCCTATAAATGTTCATAAGTTCATTCCATTTTGTTCGATTTATACTCTCATTATCAAAGTTACCCCAAAACAGAAAACCGACTTTCGATTGTATGAAAAATAATATATCCATTCAGAATAAATCTTTTGGCAATCTATCAAGTGCAATCGAAAACTAGGATGTCAGTAATTGTTTTCAAAATATGAATTGTAATTCTTTGAAACAGCATGCACAAATATTGAAGTTTTCTTCGAAAAAACTATCAAAGTTACCCCGTTTTACGGTACTTAAATTACTGTAACCCATTCAAAAATAAATCGAAAGGTATCAGGTTTGACATCATATCATAACGATATTCACCTTACTTAAAACCTCAAGACCTCCAAGCTTATGGGGACTATGCACCTGAAAACAAAAGTAATCGAACATTTCAATGCGTGGGAAATTTCGTAAGAAAATCATTTTTGTTGGATCGCAGTATGCAGTTGAAAAGAAATGTCAATTAAAATAAAGCACACTGTAGATTTTTTTTCACCATTTCTTCCGCAGAAATTTTTATTCTTCTTGTGCGGAACAGCATGCTAAGCTTTAAAATTAAATCAGTTCTTATTTCCAACGGTAATTTATGAAATCTTTGTTTTCGTTGATATTTTCACTTCAATTTATCTCCGTATCAACCCAAACACTATAATGTATGCTTTCAACCGTCAATGCGTGATAAACACTCATTGAAATTTGTTTTTCCTTTGTAAATGGCATGGTGTTCATATGGGTGTGTTCCTTCAAGATCTGAAGCCAGAATTTGTCCTAAAAAATGCTGCAATGTGTCAGCAAAGCTACCCTCAAATCTAAAATTGAAAACTGTCGATTGTATAGAAAATTATCGGTGCTTTCAAAATAAATCATTATGCAATCTTTGAACTGCCCCTTGATAACTCAGACATTGGTTATTGTTTTAAGTAGATGAAATAAAACTCTTCAAGAAACAGTATATATATTATCAGAATTTCCCCAAAAAAGCTATCAAAGTTATCCTGTTTTACGGTAGCACGCAAAGGGCTAGTGAAAAATGTGTGAAATTTCAAGCTTATTGTTGCTTTGCGAAATGGATCATGAACGTTCACATTTAAATCAAAAGATTCGATAATTTTCTAAAACTGTACCGAAAAAACACTCTATCAAGCCTCCCAATAATGAATACTGTTGATCAATTTTACGTGTTTGCCAAAACACGTCCATTGTTGAAATAGTGTGAAATGCGTGTGTGTTTTGAGAGTTTGTGAAAGTAGACAAGCTTATGTCAAGCAACTCATGCAATGAATCATACCTTCATGTTGGTTTGGGCAAGAGCATGTCCAACTTCTACATTTGTTGCACTCTATAATTCCACTGAACCAGCAAGCTTCGTTTGTGGCTATGTTTGAATAATGTTTCGCTTACAGTTTCAACAGGAAACCGGCAGTCAGCAGATAGGACGTTTGGTGAATGAGAAAACCGAACTGATGGGAAAGGTAATTAAATTCATGGTAAATCTCGCCAGACTACTGTTCGGCGAAAACTTTGAGCTAACTCTATTTTCAGATGAGCAGTCTTTTCGCTTGAAGATGTGTAACAGACACTGTTGTTTTCGGATGTTCCGGGAATTTGGTTATTGAACAGAAAATTGGAGAACGGTATATTTATTTTCTCCAAACATGTTTGATTATTTGGAAACCAATCTCGTTAAAAAAAAATGATTCGAAAAATTAATCGTTCTGCAGTTTCAACTTTGTCTAAAAATATTGAACTTTTGTTTTGGTGAAATATCAGCTGAACTGTATAAAAATTAAATGATCTAAATGCAGTTAAATCGCCTCAAATGTTGACTACTTGACTACATATAAATCGACCTTTAACGTATTTGGATCACTTGAGCTAAAAATTTTCGGTTTAGGCTGCTCAATCCCTCAACTCAAAAAATTTTACAACAATTTTTTAGTTTTTCACAACAGCCTCTCATCACAATACTGTTATCAATATCGAATTACACATACGAAAAATATGCAAATATGTGAATACAAGTCAATAAGAAATATTTAGAAAGAAATTTGTTGCATTTTGAAGTTTTTTTTGTTTAAACCCATAGTAATCATAGATTCCATCAGATTTAAAATAACGGTACCGTAAAACAGGGTAACTTTGATAGTGCGTAACCCACCACGTACTAAACGCAATATCATAATTTCTGTTAATCAGTTAAGCAAAACGAATGCAAAACTAAAAAACATTAGTATGACACTTCATGTAGGAGCGGTTTTCATTTTAATCAAGAACATTTTAGGCTTTTTATACGAATTTAAAAAAATTACACAATTTTAGCATTTTTGAAATGCTTACAAACAATCTGTTCTACGATCACTATTTGATGTAGTTTTGAATAGTTGGCCACTTATCTTTGACAGCCTAGTTATCATAGAACTTGAATACGGTCTCAAATCTCTTAACGAAAAGCATTTTCACAAACTGGGACCATTTTTGTAATCTAAGTCAGAAATTTCCATATAACGTTAAACGCCTAGAGGTATGCAATGCCCTACAAGTGTTCGATATTCATTCAATTTTGTTCGAATCATACTCCATTATCAAAGTTACCCCAAAACAGAAAACCAACTTTCGATTATATGAAAAATTATATATCCATTCAAAATAAATCTTTTGTCAATTTATCGACTGTAATCGATAGCTAGGATGCCAGTACTTGTTTTAAAAATATAAATTGTAAATCTTTGAAACAACATGCAATAATATTCAAGTTTTCTTCAAAAAAAAACTATCAAAGTTACCCCGTTTTACGGTACTTAATTTGATAAATAGTAACAATCAGTCACCGTTCAAATTCAACTGAACCTTGAAGAAATGTTAAATAAAACCTTTTTGAATTCAGGGCAGTATAAATTACAAAACGAAATTTTCCAATAAAAAAAGACAAACTATATTTTTATCATAATAAGTATTTATAAAAAAATGTCTTGTTATCATCGCGTGCATCCATTAGACATTTTTTGATTGATTTTTCATGTATAAATCTTTTGCTTCCGATACTATTATCTACCACATAAGAGGTGAGCAAGTCAACTTTATGACACTTATTTTTTTGGACATTCTTGTCTTCATCTACGCCCTACTATCTTTATGAATATTATGAAACAAAACATACCACATCTGAAAAAAATAAATTGTTTATTTTTAGATCAATGATAGTTTTTCTTTTTTCTAACATTCTAAAATATGTGTTTCAGACTGTAGCCAATTATGATTAAGAAAAAACTAAGGTATGATATATAGATTAAAGTTTTATGCTGATAGAATTCTTGGACTGATACTTAATTCCGAGCAGCAAAAGTCAAGATATTTTCGATTCAGCAACCTCAATCAAACAGACAGAACAATGGAAAAAATCGAAGTGCCTTCATCAATTGGGTAGTTCCGGCAGAGAAGCCTACTCAGTTGGAAGGATGGGAAAACCGAACCACATCATCCAACCGAACGCAATCACCGATGAAAATCTTTTTTCTACGGATTCGATACAGTAGTTCTGCCGCTTCGTAGTATTACTCCTTGTTCGGATCCGTTGAACCAACGAACGTCGAGAAGGGGAAATGATAGGAGGTGGATGAAGGATGCGTATTGGAATTTAGGCTGTAAGCTTTTCTCTTGACTGCTGCACTGGTTGACCTGGATTTAGGTGGTTCCTGTCGAATCTCCTCGATTATCGCGTTCGATTTATCTCTCGTGACTGACATTCACAGTTGAGTGGCTTCGCTCCATTTAAAGGGTAACTACAACAATTTTGGTCGATTGACTTTTTTTGGCTGCCTGCTTTAGCCTGGGGAGGAATTGATGTTGCATTTAGCCCACAATAGACCGGTTATACTCCTGCATACGGGATTCATACGGGGTAAGGTTATTTTATGGCAGGGAGGATTGCTTTTGGCTAGCAGACTGCCTGTGTATCAAGCGTAAGGAAGGGCGTACTCCAACGCTGGAAGACCGAAAGAGTAGATAAACTTTTTTACTGTCTCTGGTTCTAGCAAATGCAATTATCAAGTGTTATAGATTATAGGGGCCTTCCTTAGCCGAGTGGTTAGAGTCCAAGGCTACAAAGCAAAGCCATGCTGAAGGTGTCTGGGTTCGAATCCCGGTCGGTCCAGGATCTCTTCGTAATGGAAATTTCCTCGACTTCCCTGGACATAGAGTATCATCGTACCTGCCACACGATATACGAATGCGAAAATGGCAACTTTGGCAAAGAAAGCCCTCAGTTATTAACTGTGGAAGTGCTTTTAAGAACACTAAGCTGAGAAGCCGGCTCTGTCCCAGTGGGGACGTTAATGCCAAGAAGAAAAAAAAAAGAAAGAAAATCAAAATTCATTTATCAAAATCAAATATCGTAGGGAGCCGGACCCAATTCTTGGCACTTTTGATTCACTTCGGCAGTGGGGTTTTTTTAAAGCTACAAAGCTCATATTTGGCCACAATATGCGTCGTAGTGAAGTGCTCCTTATTGCAAAGTTTCAGACAATTCGGTCGAGAAAAACCCCCCATGCCAAAGTGAATCATGGAAATGCCCAAGTGGTTCTGCACCCTATATCACCGTAAAAAGCCAAATAGTGTGCCTATTGGACCTTTTTTACAGTTTTCTTAAAATGTCGAACTGTTCAGAAATTGATACAAAACGCTATTTCAGTCACTATCGAAAAAGAACCAGTGACCCTATATTTATTTCATCAGCTACGACTGAGTACTCATCCAGCTTGCAATCAACTGGCAGTTATCAGAAAACTTGATGGGACCATTCGAAATACCTACCTACTGTTCTCTCTGACTTTCGCTTCTCGAGTAGTGCGTCGGCCCAGACTGATGCTACGGGAAATAGTTGGTTAGTGGTTTGGGATTGTTGAAGGCACCGATGGAAAATGTGTTGTGAAAGAAATTGATTGAAAAATCCAAAAACACATGGTTTATCCCAACAGTATAGGCACTTCATTTGGATGCAAACGACAAATAACATCTTAGCCATTTGAATTTGCCAATGCCTGCACCATTTGTTTTTTCGTGGTGCATTCATTCGGCATCGATGAATTTTAAAAAATCTTGCATGATAAAAAAAATCTGCTTGTGACGTGTCAAACAAATGCGTGCACTGTGCAGAGAAGAAGAGAAGCTGTCACGAAAAATGGAATATAAAAATGAACTCAACTACGGTAAATCTAATTAAGTAGTTAAACAAAAGAACAATTTGAATATTTTGTTTTCTCAAGAAACATGTCCGTAGCTGCTTCAGTATAGAAAGTTACGCAGCCAAGATAAGAAAGAGTGATTCATTCAATTTTTGACTTCCTACTTCAAACGGCAAAAGAAAAGCTAAGATTTCTATTTCAAGAATAAAACCAATAAAATAAATAAAATCAGACACTACCAATTGACTTCTGCACCGTGACTGACTTCATCTGGATCTAGATTTTTATAGTAACCTGACCACCGGTTCTTTTGTCTTGCTAGGGGATACCACAATCGAAGATAAGTGATCCATCAGTGGTGGATGTTCCTATAGTTGTGGTAGTTTACACTGACGTCTTTGAATTAGCCACGAAACTGACACTGTCAATCAATGTATTGTCTTTTTGATACAAGAAGCAGTTGAAAACATCGCTTAAATTGATTCAAAATTGAAAAAAAAATATCAAAATAACTTATACTTATCTCACGCGTACCAAAAGTTGCGGTAAAGTGTTTCTATTATGGAAGATCCCATAAAAAATATCGGGACTATAAGTGCACAAACTAAAAATACACCCCAACCTCTTTTTACGACCGTTATCAGAGGGTCGTAAAAAAACAGGAGTAAAATTATGTTTCTGAAAAATGCAATGTCTAGATGCGGAAATACTGATTCGAAATATTCGGCAAAGTTGAAGCACAGGTTGAGAACTTTTCAAAATGGCCGTTCAAGTTTTCATATTTTGGTAATATATGGCAACACTGCTCGGTTGTTATCAAAAGAGCCAATTTTATGGGGGTGGATATGCAAATACCAAACAATTTTAAGGATAACGATACGGAATATTCACCAAAGTTGAAGGAAGTGTTGCATGCCATACAGTCGGCCGAATCACTAATGTTCATATGGCTGGCAACACTGTTTAAGAAGAATAAAGAAAAGATCAAAACCATAAAACTTCAGCGAAACAGAAAAATAGAATGCTTAGCAACATAGCAATACTCTTCAACTGTAATCCAGTTTTTCATTAGGGGTTCAAAATTTTGTCGTAGCTGGCAACACTGCTTAAGTGAGATTGCGCCACCAGGCAGAACAAGTGTGCATGTAACTTTTGTTTTGAGGATATCTCAGGATCCTGACTACTTAGAAAGATGGCGTCTTGGGCAAAGTTGTTCAGTAGCTCAAGGACTATCATTATTCTAGCCAAGAGATTCGAAATTTTGCCACCAGCTGGCGTTAGTGAGCATATAATTTTTGTTTTGCGGATAGCTCAGGATCCTGGCCACTTTGATAGATGGCGCCTTCGGCAAAGTAGCTCAAGCGCTATCATTATAAAAGCTATGCGATTCAAAGTTTCGCCACCAGGTGGCGCTAGTGAGCATGAAACTTTTGTTTTGCAGATATCTCAGGATCCAGACTACATAGACATGGCGTCTTGGGCGAAGTTGAGCTACTCAACAAATTGAACGAAGACGCCATCTTTCTAAGTGGTCAAGATCCTGAGATAATCGCAAAACAAAAGTTTAATGCTCACTAACGCCAGCTGGTGGCGAAATTTTGAATCTCGTGGCTTTTATAATGATACACACTTAAACGGTTTCGCCGAGAACCCAACAGCTGATATCTCGGTAATAATTTGACGATTCTCGGTAAAACTTTTACCGAGATCTCGGTAAACGTTTACCGAATCTCGGTAACGTTCGCCGAGATCTCGGCAAAAAATTCGGATTGCCGAAATCTCGGTAAAATAAGTACCGAGATTCGGCGTTAAAATTTACCGAGCTCTCAGCTGTTGGGTTCTCGGCGAAAAATTTTACTGAGGTCGGTGAAATAATTTAAGTGTGTAGCGCTTGAGCTACTGAACAACTTTGCCGAATACGCCATCTTTCTACACTCCCGCGCATAAGTTTGGGTTCACCCCCTAAAAACATACCAAAGCGTTCAGTCCGTATCTTTGTGAATACAGGTCCAATTGAAGCTCTCTAAGTCGCATTCGATAGGTAAAGAGTTATTCTTACTTCGTATGTATTTTTCCAAAATCATTTTCTGAATTTTGTATACTAAATTTTTACTTGAAATTGTGACATTTTTCAAAAAACACACTGAAAAAAATAGCTAATTTCCTCAGCATTGGATCGACCAAAATTTTAAAACAAGGTGTCATTAGAATTGTAATTTTACATTCTTTAATGAGCACTCACGAAATTTTTGCGGAAAAATCTAAAAACTCTTCAAAATCAATGAAACAGTCATTCAAGTCATCGTGTAAAAGTTTGGGTTCACCTGAGCCACACGCAAATCAGTTTTGTCAATATCTCTGCCATCTTTTAACCGATTTCAATAGTTCCATTTGCGACACCTTCCTCCCCCTAAAATGTCACGTCATTTATGGACGGACCCTAATATAATCTGGAAGAACTGAAATCACAACTAGATCCAGCCTCCTTCGAAACATTAAAATATGCTAAAATAACGGACGATTCGTTCGCTTTGCTAACAGATGAAGACATTGGTAATTCGCAAATAGATCTTGGACTAGAGGAAATAACCAGACACGTTATTAATCGCACGTGTTTATTTTCGACCAGTTATGCAATTCGTTCTAATCAATGTAATACTCTGAATTCATCAGATTCGTATTCCCGTGAGGATTCTGCAGATCATCTCATAGCGTAAAAGATGCTTTGAAGACAATTTGACTTACGTCAAATTCTTGATAGGGACATATGTTTTCGATGTATGCTATTCAACAAGTTGCTGGCTAACAGCGACCCCCAACGAAATGATATATGCAAAATGGTTGCACATTTTGTGTGAGAGAAGGTTCCACGAGAATATATTTGTCAGCAAAAGGAGGTTTATGTACAAAAGGTCGAAAGACATAAGGTCGAAAGGACAAAAGGTCGAAAGACAAAAGGTCGAAAGGACAAAAGGTCGAACATGATTTGCTTGGTGGGAATTTTTTCCTTCTTTGAAAAAAGATTTTCAACCTTTTGTTCCTTCATTTTTGTTCTTCGACCTTTTGTCCTTTCGACCTTTTGTCTTTCGACCTTTTGTCCTTTCGACCTTCTGTCTTTCGACCTTTTGTCATAGATTCAAACCTGGTTTCTTCTGAAGAAATGGTGGAAAAGGGCTTGGTAAGCACCTCACGGGATGGATTGAAGCCAGGATTTGTAACAAACGGAAGGACATTCCGTAAGGAGAAAGCAAATTTCTGCGTTGAGCATAATGATAATAATGTTAACATAACACAAACAGAGTTTACTTACTTGATACTTGATGGGCTACAATTCGCTACGATGAATCTGCGCCGAATGGATGAGTCTTCTCCACTGGGCTCGGTCCTGGGCCAATCGCTTCCAGTCGCCCTGAACGTTAAGTGCCCTTAAGTCCTCCTCAACCGCAAAAAGCCATCGTGTGCGCGGCCTACCACGAAGTCGGCGGCCTCGTCCGGGTTCTCTGTTGAATATTATCTTTGCTTGTCGTTCTTCCGGCATACGGGCAACGTGACCAGCCCAACGCAGCCTGCCGTGTTTTATGCGCTTGACAATATCCACCTCTTTATACACTTGGTACAACTCGTGATTCATGCGACGCCGCCAGATGCCGTTTTCTAGTTTACCGCCGAGTATTGTTCGCAGCACTTTACGTTCAAACACCCCGAAAGCTCTCCGGTCGACTTCCTTCAATGTCCATGATTCATGGCCATAAAGGACAACCGGAAGGATCAGTGTCTTGTATAACGCGAGTTTTGTTTTCGTTTGCAGGCTACGGGACTTCAGCTGGTTACGGAGCCCGTAGAAAGCCCGACTCGCAGCTGCAATACATCTTTTCACCTCGCGGGTAACATCATTATCGCATGTCACTAGTGTTCCAAGATACACAAATTCTTCCACCACTTCAAACTTATCACCACCTAGCACCATTTCGCTACCACTAACACGTCCGGACCCACGTTGACCACCAGCTATCATGTACTTCGTTTTTGTGGTGTTGATCGTGAGCCCGATTCTCGCTGTCTCCCTCTTGAAAGGCACGAACACCTCTTCCACTGCCCGACGGTCAATCCCGATGATGTCGATATCGTCCGCGAAGCCAAGGAGCATATGAGAACGTGTGATAATGGTACCGCTTCTCTGCACACCGGCTCTCCTGATAGCACCTTCGAGCGCTATGTTAAACAGCAAGTTAGAAAGAGCGTCACCCTGTTTCAATCCATCTAAGGTTACGAACGATGATGAAATCTCGTCCACCACCCGCACACTTGATTTTGATCCATCAAGCGTTGCACGAATCAGTCTAATCAGCTTCGCCGGAAAGCCATGTTCGGACATAATTTGCCACAACTCGTTTCTCTTCACTGAATCGTACGCTGCTTTGAAATCTACAAACAGATGATGAGTCTGCAAGTTGTACTCCCGGAATTTATCTAGGATTTGACGCAGGGTAAACATTTGATCCGTCGTTGATCGGCCCTCTCGAAAACCAGCTTGGTATTCGCCGACAAAGGACTCCTCATACGGTCTCAATCTGTTGAACAGAACTCCAGACATGATTTTGTACGCCGAATTAAGGAGTGTTATCCCTCGGTAATTGGCGCACTCCAGTCGATGCCCTTTCTTGTACAAAGGGGAAATGAGACCTTCCAACCAACTAGTAGGCATTTGTTCTTCCTCCCATATCCTCGATATGATACGGTGAAGGAGTTCGTGCAGCTGCTCGCTTCCGTGTTTGAGAAGTTCGGCCGGGAGCTCGTCCTTCCCAGCAGCCTTGTTGTTCTTCAGCAGAACAGAGTTTACAGGTCTACAATACAGTGCACAGTAATGGATCAGCTAAGGGTCGTTTTTGAGAATAAAATAGGATTAAAAATCATGACACTGTACAAAGCAAAATTACCTCGTTGGCATTGCCAATATAGTTGTTTTCGAAAATACACCTCGATTTTTTTTTACGGAAAAGCGTTGATTTCTATTGAAGTTTCATACACTGTCCATCATACAGATGTGGATCTGTGAGAGAGGAGGATCCTTATGGAACAAATCGATTTATAATATGGATCAAAACCCGTAACGCGGGTAGATCACCTTTTCGTGGTGCGTTACGGGGTAAGATCTACCAATTTGAACCCTAGTCTCATCTTGTTTTCGGGCTAGGGTAATATGTTCTGGTAATTCAAGGATTCGCGGTACAAAGTCCTTGTTACTGGCAACAGTTTCTGAAAATTAATCTATTTTACCTAGCAGATGGTTAAAGACTCGGAGTTGATCAGTCCCGAGACTACACTTGAAGCCAGGATAACAATCATGAGTATTAACTCAACAAGGACTGTAAGTACTGGTAATTCAAAGACTCGCGTGAATTCTGATTACTAAACAAATTTTCTAGCTTGATTCGGTTTTGCTGCTAGCATAAAGCCCCTTTTTTTCTAGTATTTTTTCTGGGACTAAACTAAAAGCGAAACAAGGATGGGACTAGAGTTCCGTTGCATGGTCAAATATCAGTAGTACCGATTTGGTTTCTCAGTAATTTAATCGATTATGTTTGCTAAGGGCGCGCCTTCGCTGAGATGTAAATTTCTATGAAGGGTGTAAATAGCGGGACCTTTTCATCATAGTCGATTTGTATCAATATCTGAGGAATCAAAACAAGAACTGTACAGAAATCGATGCTTCATTACCTATCAATGGAAATGGAGTAATGCGACATGCACTATACACTAAGGATACGGGTAATGCCACAATAGATCTAAATAGGGCGTCTGTACCAGTGATAGTGGCAATAGTAACGGGTTGAGGAATAAAAAATCGCCAAAAAATAACGGAAACTCGTTTTTTATATCTGAATACGTCATTCGAAAACTTTTTTATTATATTTCACGTAAAAAATAATCTTAGAATGATAAAATCATTAAATCCATCAAAAAAAGCATTTCCTCCATTACTGGAACACGTTCCAGTAATAGTGGTATTTGCTAACTTCTGTTCCTATAATAGTGGTTTACATTGATTTCCCATTGAGACTCACTATTATAGGAACGCCCCACTATAACTGGTGCAAAGGAGCAAAAAAGTTAAGGATTTTAATTGTTTTCTACTATTTCCTTACTATTTTACAAGATTTTTTTTTCACACATTCATATCATTTTGACAATGTCCATGTTAGAAAAATACACATAAAAATAAAAATTGGTTATAACACGCTTGAAACGGCACTACCACTATTATTGGTACACACACTATGACTGGATCAGACACCCTACTGGTCGCAGTGGCGCTTCCGAACAGGAAAAAAAAAAGGATAAGAACACTATAACAGCAATTTATCTGCGAGGTAAACGAATGGTGTGTTAGTTAACCTTTACAGTACCAACATAAAAAATCGATCAAATTTTTATTTTCAATTTGCGATAACTTTGTCATTTTTTAACCGATTTCGATGATTCAACCACGGTTAGATCAGGAATCTAATATAGTTTTCACAGCCATTCAAGATCTCTTCGGGTTGAAAATTGTCTCTACTTACCAGGGCATCAAGTATCTTCGTACCCGCCACATTATATAGGGTATCCGTCCTATTATGGAGGACTTAAGCACGGTGTTGAAATTAAAATCGTATTGCAGTGTCCAAAATCTAAATATTATAGTATTTTGCAATGTTAAGTGTTAAAACTATCCTTTATCTGAAGTTATATGCTTTTTCTCAAAAATATAGAACTTTTATTCGAAATTCAATATCTATCATGTAACTACATCCATACTGAACTGATATACCCGCTACATATAAATGTGTTGGTTCTAAACTTAAAAATTTAAGCTTATGAAAACCCACCCGTAGATAGAGAAACTGGTTAAAAATATAAGCTTTTCTTGATGCATCATTTAAAACTGTTCTTTCAACGATCAAAATAGTTTTATTTTTAAAGCATTCATCTGGTACAGCTTGGGTATACCATAAGCCTTCATCATCAACAATAATATCCATAGAAAATAGAGTTTTCGATTAATAATGAGGGTGTAATTCTCATACCGCAATAATCAGGAATACTGCAATAATGGGCAAATCACCCTACATATGCAAAATGGTAAAATTGTCAAAGGAAGCGAAAAATTGGTGACTGTGTAAATACTTATAAGAACACATAGCTGAGAAGTAAGCTCTATACCAGTTGGAACATAACGCCAAAAAGATGAATGTTATATACTCGTCTCTTAGCATCATGTCCAATGAATTGTTTATGAAAAAATATTTATTTTTTTTCGTCAATGAGTACTTGATGAGCAGGCTCATTTTTTCACCTGAACTCGCTCGGGTCGCTTTCGGAATATTCGCTTATGGACAAAGCTTATTTTTGATTTATGGCATTAAGTGTATTCCAATTCGTCATGAAAAACCATGAAATTCTAGCCGTCGCAAGATATCGATACAGAAGTCAAAAGGATCTAAAATTGTTCCGCTGGAGCCCTGCCGGAACCGATTTTGAAACATCTGGCATGGCCGTTTATTCTTATTGAACTGCAGCAGCATTTCGGTTTGCTTCTAAATGAAAACTCATGAATTTTAAGCCGTCGAACGCTACCAATATGTAACATTCTCTAAGTGTCCCTATAGATTTCATACCCGAACCTATACCAGAAGACCAGTTGACCGTATGTTCTTAAATTGCTGTGGACAGTATTCTTATGCATAAGAGTCCATCGTACTGCACTTTCTATATAGTTTGGAAGCCATTCAATGAATTTTATGTAGAGTATTCTGTTTTCGCTACCGTAGGTACCCCACAGGACATTGGCCCTGTTTGGAAATAACGTAAGTTTTAAAAAAATTCTTGAATGGTTTTGCAAACTATATTAGATTCCTGATCTAACCATTGTTGAATCGAAATCGGTTAAAAATTGACAAAGTTATCGCCAGATGAAAATAAAAATTTGATTGATTTTTTATGTTGGTACTGTAAAGCTTAAAGCACAGACAAACAGACGTAACACTTAGAACAAATCGCGATAAAAATCATAGTCGAGAGAACATGTACGCCCAATGCTAAAATCGTTATGTTTGGTCGATGGGCCAACAGATGGCGGTAGTGTGTAAATGTCAAACGCGAATAAAAACGATGGAAGCGCTGCGGGTGGTGGATTGACCACCTACAATATATTTGAATCGACCGTTAAAAAGGTGGTCGATGGACAATGATGAGAGTGTGACGTCTGTTTGTCTGTGATTAAAGCATGTTTGGCGTTTCTTCCTGCATCGTCGTATCTCAGTGCCCCACAGTTATAATAAAAACAGTCACCCCACAGTTATGGATCAATTAAGGGCCATTTCAGAGAACAAAACGTTATCAGAAATCATGGTGACGTTGTACGAAACAAAATTACCTTCCGGGCAAAGCAGAATATAGTTGAGCAATTCCACCGAACATGACGAATTTTTTTAAATTTAATTTTTGTATTTTTTGAATCGCCTAAAAATTTGCATACAGATTCTTTATGACCAAAAATGCCATTTTGCACCGTCAGACCGCCATTTTAAACCTCGCCTTATTTTTGAGAAGGGCGTATCGGAAAATGCATGGAAAATCTTTAAAAAACTGTAACTCGAAAACGGTTTGTCCGATCGATTTGAGATCTTCTACAAAGTTGTAAGTATTGCTTAGGACTATATGGAGAAAAATATGCACGGTAAAAAAAGTTACAGATTATTTTTTATTTCAAAAACAAAATTTTAAAATCGATTTTCTCCAGGAACGCAGTTTTGATTTTTTTTTTATTTTTGGATTTGTTTTAGAGGACAACTTATGTGATTTATTGCACAATGTTTCAAAATGGAAGAATTATAGACAAAAAAGTTATAATTTTTTAAAAAATTACAGATTTAAAAAAAAATCGAAATAGAGGAAAACAATATTTTTTTGTGTGATTATTTGAAAGTACAGAAAAATTGCAATCGAAAAGCAAAATTTTTTCTAGGTTGCATCAATTTCGAGATATACTCATATTTATACAAAATTTTCAAATAAAAAAAGTAAAATAGGCCCTTTTCAAGCATATTTCGTGTTTCTCCATTCCAGAAATATTTTATTTTGATTGAGTGAATCGTAGCTGAATTGTTTATTGTTTGATCAAAACCTATATACTAAAGTATTTAAAAAAGTATGCACGGTAAATAAATATAAACGAAATTTCCAAATGAAAATTTGAAGTTCATTGTTCTTATGTTTTGCAGCATATTGTTTGTAATTTCTTGCACAATGCCTCAAAACAGAAAATTTTTGGATAAAAAATAAATTATTTAAAAAATAAATAAAACGAATTTATGTTAAACGATATTTTTGGTGCGTTTTTTTTAGCATTTTTTCAATGATGATTGCTACAGTGATAAAACTTGACAACATAGCGCATTATTTTTGTACCCATGAAGTACGTTTAAAAAAAGCATCGTTTTTCTTTCATTCATGTCCAAATGTATGGGTATGGGAAAAACGTGTTTGTTCATCATACCTACTAACACAGGCAAAAGTGATGAAAACCCTTGTGGAGCCTGTTTAGTAGAATGCCTGTAAATATACAAAAAGGTGAGTAGTACTGTTCCTTTTAATTCTACTATTGTATCCTTCGACAGATACGCGTATTTCAACCTCAACTGTAAAGACGTCTTCAGTGTTGTGTACTTGACTTGACTTGGTTTGCGTTGTTGAAATCAAAATAAAATTTTCCGGAATGGAAAAACACGAAATATGTTTGAAAAGGGCCTATTTTTCTTTTTTTTTTTTTGAAAATTTTATATAAGTATGAGTATATCTCGAAATTGATGCGACCTAGAAAAATTTTACTTAAGTACTCTTCCAATGCATTCTCTGTACTATCAAATAAACACATAAAAAATATTGTTTTCCTTTATTTCGATTTTTTTCAAAATTTGTAACATATTATAAAATTATCACTTGTTTGTCCATAATTCTTCCATTATGAAACATTGTGCAATAAATCACATAAGTTGTCCCCTAAAACATGTCCAAAAATAATAAAAATCACAGATGCATTTTCATAGAAAATCGATTTTAATTTTTTTTTATTAAAAATATCTGTCATTATTTTTTACCGTGCATATTTTTTCCAAATAGTCCTAAACAATGCCTACAACAACCGCAAAATATATCCAAAAATTAAAAACATCAATGTTGCGGATTTTAAGAACAATTAGCTTCAAATTTTCATTTGAAAATATCGTTTATATTTTTTACCGTGCACTCTTTTTTTTCAATACTTAAGCATAAATGTTTTGATCAAACGATAAACGATTTATCTACGATTCGCTCAAACAAAATAAAATATTTCTGGAATGGAGAAACACGAAATATGCTTGAAAAGGGCCTATTTTTCTTTTTTATTTGAAAATTTAATATAAAAATATGTGTATATCTCGAAATTGATGCAACCTAGAAAAAATTTACTTAAGAACTTTTCGATTGCAATTTTTCTGTACTTTCAAATAATCACATAAAAAAATATTGTTTTTCTCTATTTCGTTTTTTTTTTTCAAAATCTGTAATTTTTTTTTAAAATCATAACTTTTTTGTCCATAATTCTTCCATTTTGAAACATTGTGCAATAAATCACATAAGTTGTCCCCTAAAACACATAAAAAAATAAAAAAAATCAAAACTGCGTTTCTGGAAAAAATCGATTTTAAAATTTTGTTTTTGAAATAAAAAAAAATCTGTAACTTTTTTTACCGTGCACATTTTTCTCCATATAGTCCTAAGCAATACCTACAACTTTGTAGAAGATCTCAAATCGATCGGACAAACCGTTTTCGAGTAACAGTTTTTTAAAGATTTGCCATGCATTTTCCGATACGCCCTTCTCAAAAATAAGGTGAGTTTCAAAATGGCGGTCTGAAAGTGCATAATGGCATTTTTGATCATAAAGAACCTGTATGCAAATTTTCAGGCGATTCAAAAAATACAAAAATGATTGGGTTTGCGAAACGGCGTGGAACCGCTCAGTTGTTTTCGGGAATACACCACTAAACTCGTGGTTTATTAAGAGAAAGTGTCGATTTCGATGGTACCGTAAAACGGGGTATCTTTGATAATGCGGGTAACTTTGATAGTGCGTAACCCACCACATACTAAACGAAATATCATAATTTCTGTTAATCAGATAAGCGAAACGAATGCAAAACTAAAGAATGACACTTCATGTAAGAGCGGTTTTCATTTGAATCGAGAACGTTTGAGACTTTTTATACGAATATTAAAAATTTACACAATTTTCGCATTTTCGAAACGCTTACAAACAATCTGTTCTACGATCACTATTTGATGTAGTTTTGAATAGTTGGCCACTTATTTTTGATAGCCTAGTTATCATAGAGCTTGAATACGGTCTCAAATATTTTAACGAAAATCATTTTCACAAACTGGGACCATTTTTGTAATCGAAGTCAGAAATTTCCATATAACGTTAAACGCCTAGAGGTATGCAAGCCCTACAAATGCACATTATTCATTCAATTTTGTTCGATTCATACTCCATTATCAAAGTTACCCCAGAACAGAAAACCTACTTTCGATCATATGAAAAATTATATATCCATTCAGAATAAATCTTTTGGCAATCTATCGACTGCAATCGATAGCTAGGATGCCAGTACTTGTTTTAAAAATACAGTCGCCTCTCCACATCTCGATATCGAAGGGACCATCGAGATAGGGAGAGATGGAGACATAGAACATTAATTTAATGAACACTAGATTGAAAATCACTTCGTTACTAGGAAAAACATAAACAAACAAACTTCATTTCGAGTATGCAAATTTTTCTGAATCGCTTAAATTTGGTCTAGTAACCTTTGATAATATTCATATCGACATATGGAGAGGAAATTGGGAACATCAAATCAGCAGTAACACATCGAGATAGGGAGATATCGAGATAAGGAGGATATCGAGATATGGAGAGAGAAATCGTATGCAGAATGAAGGGACCGAAGCATTCATCGACATAAAGAGAGATATCGAGATGTAGAACATCGAGAAGTGGAGAGTCGACTGTATAAATTATAATTCTTTGAAACAGCATGCATAAATATTCAAGTTTTCTTCGAAAAAACTATCAAAGTTACCCCGTTTTACAGTAATTTCAAACGTTGACCAACCCACAGATGTGGATCAAAGGAAGAGGAGGATCCTTATTAGAGATCAAATCGACTCATATTATAGATCAGAACAATATAGCAGCAATTTATTTGCGATGTACAACGAATAGTGTGATGTTGAAAGCATACGTTTTGGCGTTTCTTTTTGAATCTTCTTATCTTCGATTTATAACTGTAATATGTTTTTCAATGCCCTCCAGTTATGAATCAACGCTTCTGAGCCTGTGGTTGGCATTTTATTTTGAATACCATTATATCTGTCTTTTCTTCTGTCTGTCTCATATTCCGAATACTTGGTTTTTGTATGGCGAGGTGGTTGAAATGTTTCGCTTTTTTTTTTTTTTTTTTTTTTTTTATATTAGCCCACCACTAACCCCCACACCAAAAAGCTCTGCATCGAGCCCCCTGGTAGTGGACTCATCTAAATTTACAATAATTACACTTACTTTTACATTATTGCATTGGTGTGTGAACGAAAGTGATGAATACTACAAAAAATACTAAATATATCTAGAGATGCCCAGTGGAACTTTGTTCCTTTTAAGGGATCCCAAAGTAGAAACTAAATTAGTTTAATCTAAATATATAATTATACACTATTAAATAAAACATACATAGAACATTAAACAGAGTGCTATAAATTAAATGAAAATATCAGAAAACTGGCAGTTGATACGAAATTAATTCAGGAATGTGTTGATTTTGGATCTGTAGTACTGTTTTAAACTCGTTTTGAATAAAATTCTATTGTTGATCGCTTTCAATCGCGTTGGTATTTTGTTGTATATAGAAGGTCCGTTGAATGATATCCGCGTTTGACCGAGACAGGTTAAGGCTCTAGATCTGATCAAGTTACTTGCATGTCTTGTATTGTAGCTGTGGGAACTAGCAGGTAATACCAAGTTGGTATGCATGTTAGGATTTTTTATAATATCATAAACAAACAAACAAGATTGTAAGTCGCAAAGGCCACGTAGAGGTAAAGCGCTATGTGGTAAACTTGTATAGATTTGAATGGTAGGATATAGTCGTGGTAAGGAATAAATGATTTTGAAGCATCGATTTTGCAAAACTTGCAGTTTTTTCAATTTAGACTGGCAGGCATGACCCCAAACGATGATGAGGTATTGGAGATGAGAATGTACGCATCCAAAATAAAATTTAAGAAGTGCATAACGAGGAACAAATGGTTTCACTCGATATATTAGTCCACAAAGAGATGAGACCTTTCTTTGAATTCGATCAATATGGATACCCCATGAAAGTGACGGATCTAATACTAAGCCAAGATATTTAAAATTGTACACCCTTTCAATTTCGGTCTGTCCTATACGAAGATTTATATCAAAATTAACTTTTTTCCTTGGGGAATGAAACAGCATATATTTTGTTTTCATTAAATTTAGTGACAATAAATTGGAGTCAAAAAACCGCATAAGAATGAGTAGATCACTGTTCATGCTCGGAATGATAGCAGAAGGATCCAGACTAGGATAGAAAATTGCTGTATCATCCGCGAAAAGTCTCGGAATTCCCTTTAAAGGTAGTCTTCCAAGGTCGTTTATATATAAAAGGAACAAAAGAGGGCCTATATTACTGCCTTGGGGAACGCCAATATTGATCGTCTTCAAAGCACTTCGAAAGTCCTCGATTGCTACAAATTGATGTCTGTCACTCAAATAGCTCTTAATGATATTATTTGCTACACCTTCGCTGGAATATATGAACAGATTATCAGGAGATGGCAGTCAATTACAAGTCAATTTTAACATCTTCCTCGGGAGTAGTGATGATTCTCTAGTTCAAGGTCAGAAAAACTAGCTCAGATAAATTTATTTGCGGATTTTTTCATTTGAATACGATTTATTCGTACTGTTCGGAGTTTGGGACAGAATTAACGCAGTTTTTGGCATTTGAATCAACATGTTGTTCCATTTTATCGCTACACCAAACAGTTAGACATTACGAAGAAAATAAAATTTTCACAAATATCAGCTAAATTATGCCCACCAGGTGCATTTGAAGTCACTGTTGGCCTGAAGTGTTGGGAATATGAGTCAAAACGGTAAACGAAAAAATTGTGCTTAAGCATGTTATAATTGATTGCGATGCTGGAGAGATTTATGGTTCACGTGAGTGAAATGTGTTCTGCGTAATTGCAATTCTATTTGTTGAGATATTCTCCATTAAATCTAATGTTGATCCATATCTGTGTGCTATACATAACTGTGGGGGTGACTGTACTTCTAGAAATATAATCTAATACACCTTAGTTTATTATTATTGTCTGCGATGCTGTATAGATTCATGGTTTACGTGAGCAAAATGTGTTCTTCGTGATTGCAACCAGGGATGCCAAGTCATTTTTTCCAAAATCTGGAAGATTTTGAAAATTTGTCTGGAAATGTCTGAATCGCTAATGTTGTTAATGGAGAACCTTACAAATTATTTCGCTGCGCACAACGTCGTCTTGTGCCGGTCGGATTGTTTTCGACAACCATTTTCACCGGGTTGTTATTCAACATTCTGGTGACATGCCCGGCCCTCCGCAACCTCCCAATTTTTGCGAGGTGGACGATTGTTGGTTCTCCCAGCAGCTGATGCAATTCATGGTTCAGTCGCCTTCTTCACGTTCCGTCTTCCACCTGGACTCCGCCGTAGATGGTCCGCAACACCTTCCTTTCGAAAACACCAAGGGCGCGTTGATCCTCTGCACGTACGGTCCATGTTTCGTGCCCATAGAGAAGTTCCGGTCTAATCAGCGTCTTATAGATGGTTAACTTCGTGTGATGGCGAACTTTGCTCGATCGGAGCGTTCTGCGGAATCCAAAGAAGGCACGATTTTCAGCAACGAGGCGTCTCTGGATTTCTCTGCTGGTGCCGTTGTCGGCGGTCACCAGTGAGCCCAAGTACTCGAATTCTCTGACAACCTCGATTTCATCACCGTCAATATGAATTCGAGGTGGGGGGCGTGCCGTGTCTTCTCTTGAGCCCCTCGCTATCATGTACTTCGTCTTCGACACATTGATGTTCAGTCCGATTCGCCTAGCTTCGGCCCTTAGTCGGATGTACGTATTCGCCATCGTCTCAAAGTCGCGTGCAACAATATCAATGTCGTCGGCGAAACCAAGTAACTGAACGGACTTTCTGAAGATCGTGCCACTCGTGTCTACCCCCGCTCTTCTTATCAAACCCTCTAACGCAATGTTGAACAGTAAACTCGAAAGGCCATCACCTTGCCGTAACCCTCTACGAGATTCGAAGGGACTCGAGAGTGCCCCGATACTCGGACTACGCACATCACTCGCTCCATCGTCGCCTTTTATAAGTTTGTCCGGGAAACCGTATTCGTGCATAATCTGCAATAGCTATTCGAGATTGATTGTATCATAGGCCGATTTAAAATCGATTAATAAATGATGTGTGGGTACAATGTATTCGCGGCATTTCTGCAACAACTGGCGGATGGCGAATATTTGGTCCGTTGTTGCTCGTTCGCCTATAAATGCTGTCTGATATTCTCCAACGAACTCTAGCAATTGGTGATAGACGGCGGCATAGAATTTGGGAGAGTACCTTGTAGAATAAATAAAAAAAAAATGTCGCCGACAACGATTTTTACGTCACGCGGGGAGCATGCGTCATAAATCTGCTCCAGCTGCGCGTAAAACGTCTCCTTCTCGTCGTCGGGTCTCCCTTCGTGTGGGCATTGTACCTTAATGATGCAGTAGTTGAAAAAACGGCCTTTTATCCTCATCTTGCTCATCCTTGCGTTGATCGGCTTTGATCCTCATAACGCGTTGTCGAATCTTCAGCATGTCTTGCTCAGCCGCTGGATACTAAAACAGACGCTGTTTGAGCCGTACCTCCTGGTGAACAGACGCTCGAGACGTACCTTCTCATTCTAACTGATGTCAGAAAGACAACAGTACCCAGGGTGCACTACCTGCTAAGTACGCAGCCCCTAGCGGGCGTCATAATTTGACCTGTGGAAGCGTGAGGTAGGTACTTGTGAGGACCAGAGCTGTTAAACGCTCCTTCCTAGTTGTCGACTCACCGTTTTGCAGGTTTTTCACTGACATAGTTGAAAAAGTATCAGTATACATTTTCGACGAAAACACACGTAGTGATAGTTTTAAATATCAATATTTACTATGAGAACTGAGCTTTATTATTGACTTTGCAGCACCAATCTGGAGTTCGCCGGTTTGACTTCCAATTCGAAGTTATGAACGAACTAACTGTCATCGCTTTGCCGGCTCGGCTTTTATCTCGACTGTTTCTGAAAACAGTCTGACATCACGTCGACGAAAGAAATTTCACCACAACGAAGGATTTATCAGTTCGAGTGCGCCGAAACCCTTCCGATTGAAAATGTGTTGGCGGTGCTTCAGGTGCAACTGTTTGCTTTTCATAAATGATGATTAATTTTGTAGTTTTGGGGATATGAATCCCGTCCTACCGGACAGAGCTGAACTAAAAGTGCCTGTTGTTAGCAAGCATATGATCTGATAGATCACCATATGACTGATATGATATAAAACAGAAATATTTTCTTTTCAACATAGATTGTTCAAAGTCCTCTTTCTGATTTTTATTGAGATGCACAATACTTTGCAATTGCGAGCTGCGAAATCAACATGGCTACCTAAATTAATGATGAACTATTTAGCCTTAATCCAACTCTGACCGATATCTGTGTGCTATCTATAACTGTGGGATGACTGTAAAAAAAAGCATCATAAACTGCGCACTACGCCTAGAGGTAGACATTTTCCCAAAGGAATTCTGCATTTGTTGTTGTTGGTTTATTTCATCGAATTCAATTATACTGAAAGCAGATTTGTTAAAATAATCTTCTCTATTATAATCTATAGATCAACAATACAATAAAAAGCGACCAAAATTCAACAGTTGAACTTATTTAATGCGATACAATTAACAAATCGGAAAGCATCATTCAGTTAACTATATCAACGGTTCACCGAATACTTGCTTTGAAATGTTTCCTCTCCGGCCGTGACAAGCGAAACATTTCCTAAACCGGTTCAATATGGCGTGGACTGGCCCAGCGGTTTGCTTTTTTTCGCCGGCTTTAGAGAAATGAACCTTGTTGTTTACCTTCACTCTCAATTGCATGTCTGCGGTTGTGGCAGAGTAAGGTTGTTATCTTATTGGATTCCTAAATGGAAATCTTATCTATGTTTAATTTAAATACAAGCTTTTAAGATACCACATTGATGAGAATGATTGTGTTCCGCAAATTACTATATTAAGGTTCCAATGGATACAATGGAACTATAACACATGTTACATTTTAATGTAAGGAGACCGGGAAGAACCCGCGCATGTGTTGATGTTTTTGTTCTCTCTGTTTTGATTCCTCCATTCGCTGCATCGTTTACACCTTCGAACGAGATTGAGTCCGGAAGCGTGTAGCCGATGAACTCTCACACTCACTTCGCCCGATTCGCGGAGCATATCTCACGTCTCACGGCAGCACTCGCCTTTTCTCACCGATGCTACAACTCTTCGCTGGAGCTGCTGCAGCGATTGGAGCGTTGGTTTCGTTCGTTTAGTTCGCCGCGTGCTTTCGTCCGAGTGACAGTGTCGGGAACCTACCACGGTAGTAGATCTTACACGGTACGGGCGCGATTCAGTTCGGGTTAAAAGACTACCTACGGTGCGGAAAGTGGTGCGTGCGAGAGAAGTGGCGACGTGGGCTCCCGGTGTATGCTCTGTTCCACTAATACACTAGGCCCTCGAAGGTATTTTATTATTCCTGTTTCTTCGTCGCCGCCGCCGCCGTCGTCGTCGTCATCATCGTTCGTCGCGTGTCGCAATCCTTGCCACTGCCGCCGTTTTTCGAAGGTAAACTCGTGAGCTATCTTTTTGTGTGTGGGTATGAGTTGGGCCTCTGTCGGTGCAAAACTGGTGTTTCGGTGCAGCGAATGTTGGAAAAAAACGAAGTTGCAGTGCATTCCACCGAGCCGCCAAGCCAAAGTTCCAAATACGGCGGATGGGATCGAACTGGAAGTTGCCGTGCGAGCCTATAGGCTACATAGTCGAGGTTGGAAGAAACTGGGGATAATTCAATAATTGATTTAATCATAAATGAATTCCGGGTTCGATCGGAAACTTGGCTACGAAGGCTACACAAGCGGAGAGTGGTTTTGCACCGACGAAGGTCACTCGAGCGCGCCGTTGTTGATACGGTCATTTGGGGAATTAGAATAAATTTGATTGGAAGAAATTGTGTAAATTTGTGTAATACTGGTGTTAAGTCGGGTCGGTCGGCCGGCTTCGTTGGAAAGTATTAAAAGATGCCTGTTTGAACCAGAATCGAAGACAGAAGAGAAATGGAGAATGTGCGCTGTGTTTTGATTATGATTGATATGGGATGGTCGGTTGGGAGTTGGCGATCAATTGGATGATTCGCCGAAAAGCTGGTTGTTACGAGAAAATATGTTATTTTTGTAGCTGATTGGAAAGCGTACTCATCGTGGCTCGAGTATATTAGCCAAATCTGTTGATCGATGTTCGGAGAACGGATAAACATATTCTGATGAAATCGGTGCAAGTGATAAAAAAACGTGGAAATGGAGCTGTATGCTGATGCCAAAAATGATAAGTGGAAAATAATGTTGTTCAGTGGATCAAGTGGAGTACTACCAAAACAAATAAAATGCTGTCGAGCGAGATGAATGAGGTCTCGTACACTACAAATGATGATGCTATTGTGTATATTTCTGGATCCAGGATCCTGATGCAAACGAATTTCTGTAGTGTATTAATCCTAAGGATGAAACAATGAGAGAACAAATTTAAAAAATTGCAAAATAAGAAAAAAACCATTATTGTTTCAAACATAAATATGATATAGAGGTAACCATAAGATTAAAAAAAAATTGCTTTGTAGTTGTAAATTTTGATCGCAATGAAATTTTTAGCAAGTTTCTCATGTATACCAATAATGCGTTGGAAACACAACTGCGTCCATTTCCGCTTAGCAAATATGCAATAAAAAATGAAACGCTCTCTTTCGACATGTTTTGGATTCTGAGGATTGTGGCAAATCTAAACCATTTCAGGTTTATTCCTTTTGATAAATGGGCAAAGTAGATTGGGTGAAATGATGAACTTTTGAACCAACTAAAGAAATTTTGCCAAGGTTTGTGATCCTATTGAAAACTGGTCAGAGCCCTTCAGTTTTTGTGGAATTCAGTGCAAAATTCTTCAAAAAATACCAACGCGAAAGCAGCTTACATTAGAACTCTTGCACGATTCTATTTCAAAGTTATTAATGTGAGAATAAGTGTAAACGTAAGTGCCAACCTGCTAATAGTTTTTGGCTGGAACACATGAGAAATTTTGTATAAAATTTTAACAATAGGATTCATACGAAAACCCAACAAAATATCTATGAAATCGTGTGAAATATTGAGGATGTCAGTGAAAGTTCTGGAGTAGGTTTTTTATTGTCATATATGTTGGAAAATTTTCAATAGAAACTGGCGAAACTTCTGTAAAAATTAAAGAAGATTAAAATTATCAAGCCAATAAATCCTTCCAAGATTAGTTTGACAACTATTCAAGAAAATCTTTCATAAATTACTCTAGTTACCTTTGCTACAGTTCATTCAGGAATCCTCCCAAGAAATCTTATACCCTCTACCATAATATCTGCAATCTTGTGTAACAATTTTCCAAAAATGCTTAAACGAGCTCTCCCAACAAATCTATAGTCAATAGTGATTAAAGTAATTTTCACTTCTTTGTGACTCTATGTTTAAAATACATTGCTCACCTTTACAACACCTCCACTGTTATTAGTTGAAGACGATTCTTTGCTTGCAACTGTATAAATGTGTATATTGTGAGGTGAGCAGGCTTTTAAACAACGACTACGGTATAGAAAAGTTTCTCCGCTCAGAAAAATTCATAGAACCAAAAATCGAACCAGCTATCTCTGGTCCAAGGTAGTTCATAGGTCTTTCTAAGAAACCTAGGAATTTTCTCGAAGGTCGTTATAAAAAAGGCATTTTTTTTTCCAAAAAAACGTTTTGAAATTTTTCAAGAATCATACCAAAAATTCTTCAAGGAAACTTCTTATTCTGCGTTCTGGCATTACGTCTCATCTTCTTCATCATGGCAGTACGTCCCAACTAGGACAGCCTACTTCTCAGCGTAGTTTTATCATGAGCATCTACACAGAATTATAAATCGAGATCTTTCTCTGACATTCGTATACAGTTACTCGATATTGAAGGGATGACCATCGAGTTAGGGAAGTATCAAGGACACAAAACAAGGTTAACTGCAATTCAAGGGATCATCGAGTTAAATATCAAGATACGGAATATCGAGTTAGGGAGAGCTGATTGTATTTCCATATTCGTATTGCATGATTCAAGCACGGAGATACTTCAAAGCTGCTAATAATTATTTATAAACGTAGGACAAGAACTTATTCACATGTTCTCTCACAACTCATTCAGGTCTTATTCACTTCATAATCAATCACTACATAACTTGATCAACAATTGTTCAAATTAGTTTTTGTCTGATTCTTTTCATATTCCATATTTTGAGGTATGACTTACATTATTTTTAAGTGATTAAGGACTGTTCATTTAAGAAAGTGGACACGTGTTTTTTACAGTAAACTGTTTATTTTCGAACAAATTCATGAGTTTACCTAAAATACATGGAAATCAACGTAATTTCGATCAAATTCACATAAATTTGAACATTTATTGAGCATTGCCGGAGAATGCTCTTACTTTTCTTTTGATACCTCCCATAAAATTCAGCACAACTTTTTTCGGAACTTTTCGAACTGCTTTTTGAACTGCTGACCACATTTTCTTGAAAAAGTCGATGGAGCTTGCTTCTCTTCCATCCTTCTTAAGATGCCGTTTGATTATCGCCCAATATGTTTCAATGAGGCGTAGTTCTGAGCAATTTGATGGATTCGATCATTTTTCTACAAATTCGACTTATTCCTTCTTGAGCATCTCCAAAGTAGCTGAAGCATAATGAGCTGATGCTAGGTCTGGCAAAAACAATGGAGGCATGGTTGGCTTTCAGTAGATGGGCAGAAGCCATTTATTAATGCATTCAGTTCTGTAATTTTCGCCGTTGATTGAACCCGTCGTGAAATATGTAGTACTTTCATACCGCAGGAGCAAATTGCTTGCCATACCAAATCATTTTTCCCAAATTTTTCTGTTGGGATGTATCGTACGTCGTCAGGAATATCTGTTTTGGCCACAGCGTTGAAAAAATTCATTTTGGACACTTCGCGATTTAAGCCAAATCTCGGAACGGCAGTTTTTCTGTACACCAATTCGACCCATCGTTTAGAATTTATAATTTTCTTATATCAACTTTTGTCTGCTGTCAAAATAAACACTTGAGATCACACTGAAACAAAATTTTATTTGTTTTTATGGAATTTTTACACCAAAATGCTAATATTTAGGTGTCCACTTTCTTAAATGAACAGTCCTTAGAGACTGATATAAGTTATTCATATCGGCTTCACTCTATATTCAACTAATTAAAGTTTGATTAACTCCATTAACTAGTGATTAAGTGATTTGTACATGAGTATATGCATTCTAGTGTATATTGACTGAATTTGAAATGTTGATTTGATTCCTCCTAAGATTGCAGCGCTGAATCCAATAGTTCTTAACTTGTGAAACCTCCGCGATTTGAAGTTCCATGACTCGGTATCGACGCATGGAATCATACTAAAAGCGAAATTTCATTATTATTATGATGGTCCCCTCAAACAGCTTTCCATCGAATTTATATTATATGATTCGTTACTTTACTGAGTTGAAGGTCCTTTCAAGTATCTATTCATGGAGGTTTTCTGTACATAAATACAAATGGAATGGTGTTTGCTTGTTACGAGTTTCTACGGAGATGAACCAGCCTAGGGCTGAAAATCTCCTTAATAAGTTTGTGAGATGAAAAATATAAGAAAATTCACTGATTCACTGATTGGTTTTGAAAATGCAGTACAACGTTTACCAGGACTGCAAGTTTTTAAAAGAAACCGACATGCTGATGCTACCTTTGGAAAATTTGCCTTTTGAAGGAAGAACCACACCCATTACCTGCTTCCCAAGTTAGATTTTTAATGTATTATTCAAGTAATTCAAATCTGTCTCGTATCATATTGAAGTGATTTAAAATTGATTTCACATAGGGCTGAATCCCGGGTCAAACAATCGACCTTCCAAATTATAATGACCTTCTTAACAACTTTGGCAAAAACTAAACTTAAAACATTGTATCTTGTCAGAATCATGAGTTAGAATTAGTAAAGATGCTCAATTCAATACGTTCGCTAGCGCCTCGTAGTAGCAGAATTTTAATTACAAAATCTGCTTCCCGAATTCCAATGACTTACGCACAAAAATACCTGGGTAGGACAATTCTTTGATTCAACACGAAGTGTTTTCATTCCTATAGAATTTCAACAAGGTGTTCTTGGATAAACTACCATTAGCATTCCTGAGAGTATTTCGTGACAAATTACTGGAATATGCATGGAGAACTATTAAGAGATTTCTTAAGAATAGTAAAAACATTTCTTGTCGCATCTTAAACAAAGCTCGCTTGTTATACACATACTACTGCTGGCGTTGACCGCTGATACTCTTGATTTCTCAATGTATTCCTTGTAAATAATACAAAAGTGTATTTCGGCTCCGTAAAGCGATAGAAGCGATTGAGCCTCAAATAAACGAACTCGTTTACGTCATTTTACTACTTACTTGATGAGCAACAATTCCTCGCTATTGCGTTCAATCTACGCCGAATGAAGAAGCCTTCTCCATTGGACCCGGTCCTGGGCTAATCGCTTCCAGTCGCCCTGAACGTTAAGCGACCTTAAATCCTCTTCAACTGCATAAAGCGTTCTGGTGCGCGGCCTTCTACGGAGGCGACGGCTTTACGTCATTTTACTTGCTTTAATATGTCGGGAATATATCACGTAAATTTCAATGATTTTTCTAAGTGTTCAGAAAATAATAAGATTATATTGCCCATGATTCATACAAATAAAAAAGGGGTAAAGCACCAATTTTCGACTCATAATTAATTTTATGATTCAAATGATTTTGACCTTCTTTGTATGGAAATCCGATAATTGGCACAGAATTCTTGTAGGTCGAAAATCCCTTCCCCTATATGTTAAACAATTTATGAAAGATTTTTTGTCGGAAATACTAAAAACGCTTGCAAAATTGTTGAAGTAATTCCAGCGAAATATTTGCACGTTGATCAATTTACCAAGAATCTTTAGCTAATTAGGTTATTATTCAATTATCCCGCCAGTTTCTAGCTTCAGTGATGTCCAGTTTGCATCGCTGCTATGAATTGCAAGTCAAATCGAGTTGATATTAATTTTCAACATATATTTCAATGACCTTTAAGTTGCACTAATGACACAGAACAGCGCAAGAAAGGGATGGTACACAAATTATGTCACGCCAAATTTCAACTTTTTTGACCCCCTCCCCCCATTTGTCACGTTTTTTGTATGATTTCAAAATAGTCACGATTCACTGGCACATCGATTTTAGAAGAAGAGCCAAAAAATTATCAGAGATAACACTTTTGAGTTGGATTTCTCATAGTAAAGTGTATTGTTTAAATAGTTAGACTAATTATATGAAAAATGTCCTAATTCAGAATCTGTTTTATTATTCGTTCCTTATACGAGATACATGATTAATTTTTCACTTTATAAAATAATTCACTGAATCGATCAAAAGAGTTGATTCACTTTTGTGAGTGAGTCACCTACGATTCGTTCTCACAATTGGACCATTTTGCCCATCTCCAAATTCCCAAGATATCCAAGAACAATTCACAAGGAGTTTCTAAAATATTGTATTTCAGAATTGCTTCAGAATTCCTAACGTAACATTTTGTGAAATCTAAGAGCCTTCTTCTCTGAGTCTGACCCAAGTGTATTTCTAGAGGAATTGCTTTTTGATTCTTTGTGAGATAGTCGAAAATATATAGCATAAATTCTTTGGAAAATCGCGGCCATTAACTCTTGGGGGACCCAGATAGCCGTAGCGGTAAACGCGCAGCTATTCAGCAAGACCAAGCTGAGGGTCGTGGGTTCGAATCCCACCGGTCG
This sequence comes from Aedes aegypti, assembly GCF_002204515.2. Taxonomy (NCBI): domain Eukaryota; kingdom Metazoa; phylum Arthropoda; class Insecta; order Diptera; family Culicidae; genus Aedes; species Aedes aegypti. The sequence continues at coordinate 226,554,322 of NC_035109.1, read as the reverse complement.
AGGATCTTTTCGGATTGGAAATTTTCTCGACTTCCCAGGGCATAGAGTATCTTCGTACCTGCCACACGATATACGCATGCAAAAATGGTCATTGGCATAGTAAGCTCTCAGTTAATAACTGTGGAAGTGCTTAAAAGAACACTAAGCTGAGAAGCAGACTCTGTCCCAGTGGGGACGTAACGCCAGAAAAGAAGAAGAATAACTCTTGATTAAGTGTCTGCAGTAAACTATGGAAAAAGTAGGTACACACTTTAAAGGAAATCAAGAAAAAAACTGTTCGAATAATACCAGAAAAGAAAATTCTGAACAAATTACTAGATTGTATTTAAAAAAAACATGGATAAAATGGAAAATAAATTCCTAAAATCTGATTAATAATTTCTTGAGATACTCCTTAAAGATACCTCAGTTAAAATTGTTAGAGAGCTTCTTTGAAAAATATTTGGTGTAATCCTTGAAGGGCTCTTGGATAAATCCTTCAATAACAGCTATATTAATTTTTGGATGCTTTACCTGAGTTTTACTGGAAAGATACAACTTTAAAAATATTTAAGAGAAACCTTCTAAAATTCTAATTCAATATTATGAAGAGAATGCTAGGAAGAAATCCTGATAGTAAGACCTAATAATTTTGTGTAGAAACTCTTGGAAGAATAGCTTTGAAAATATATATGAAATTCAAAATTAAACTCTTTTAAATTCTAATGATATTTCTTGGGAAATTGTGAATTTGAAATAGATTTTTTGATTGAAATTGAAATACGCCACACATTTTTGGATGTGAATGTGAGTTCTTCAAGTTTGTGAAATGTAGGGGTGAGTTCTTCAGAATCTATTCAAAGTGCTTCTACAAATTGATGAATTCCTTAGATATATTTATTTGAGTGACCCTTTAACTTACTGTCTTTCGGGTAATTCCTTGGAGTTCCTTGATCCTTAGATTATTATAAGCTTTATTAAATAAGAGTTTTCTGTATTCAGTTTATTGAAGAATTATTTTTAAGAATCCTTGTACAAATATTCAAGGTTATTTCTGGATGGTTTTTGGTTCTATTTCATCACAATGTTTGGGAGAACATTTCAAGGAAGACATAATTGAAAATCTGGCAGAATCTCAAAAAATAGAGCAATTTGTTAAATATTTTAATACATGATCTACAAAAATATTGGGATTATTCAACTCATTTCTGGTTTTATTTCCTGGGATTAGTTTGACAGAGAATACTGTAGCTTTCTGTTATTTTTTTGAACTCGTGAGGAAAACCTGATCCGAGTTTTAGGCTGTTATGAGATGACGATCCGAGTTGATATTATGGTCTCGAGAGGTCCTGACGTCTATGTCATCTGAGAAATGTCACCTATCAACCAGCACGTGGTCTGTACGGGTACAGGCATCACCAAGTGTAGGGGAAGTGGTGGTAAAATGAACACCTTGTCTTTTATCGAGAAAAAACTAATTTCGATGAATTTTTATCACGCACGGACGATGTATAGCATAAATCAGAGTGTTCGAGTTGATACGTAGGTCAATTGAAGTGAAAATATCAACGAAAACTAAGATTTTAGAAAATCCCGTTTGAAAATTAGTACTGGCGTAACTTTTAGCTCGGAAGACGTGAGTTTTTCAGTGAGGTGAATAAGATATGAGGTAAAATCTGATTCCTTTAGAATTCTTTTTGAATGGGTTACACATTAATGGATATATTTTTGGTAAGGCAATAAACATTTTCAGAAATATTCGATTTGCTCACTGTTTTTGCATTATGTTCATTTTACCACCAATAGTTGTTCATTTTACCCACATAGTGCAGGTAAAATGAACATTTACATCGTTGCACATTGGACCGAATCGACAATTTAGCCGGAAAAAAGTCTTTTCTCTGTTCTCGTTGATTTTAGACGTTTGATGTCTTCAGAGAAGTTGTTCGTAATTGAGTTTTGCATCTTTTAAGAAAGAAGTTGAATAGGGTGGCCCTTATTTAAGTTAAAATTTTGACTCTAACTTTTTTGTTTGATGAAATTTGTGGCTGCAGTCTTCTGCAAACTTTTAGAAAATGTTATTTTGAACAACTTTGTCGAAGACACTTTTGATCTAACTCTTCATTTGAACTAAGTAAATTGATTTTGAAAGTTTTAACTTAGGGTGGACCCAAAAAATCAGTTATTTTGATATAACTTTTTTATTTTCAGTTTTTCGTGAATGTGGTCTTCAGAAGAGTTGCAGAGGAAGTGAAGATACACATTTTTGCTGAACATCGCAAGTTTGTAATTCTTGTGATTTTGAAGTTATAAGCAAATTTATGTGAAAAACTATGAAATCTTCAGATGCCCATAACTCATGGAGTTGGTTCGATAAAATTTTTCTTTTAGTGGCAATCGAAAGGCCATACGATAGGCAACTTTTGCTGCAAAAATTGTGAGAACGTAATTTTTGTAAATTGAGAAAATTCACTTCAAAAATACACTTAAAAACTCTAAATTTGCTTTTAACTCACAAGATTTCAAAGTTAACGGCGTGCTGTCTTCAGGTTTTAGCCAGATCTACAACTTTTACATACACCACTTTTTAGAGAAATGTGAAACAAAATATGAAGAAATGATGATACGATGCAGATGTGGGTCACCTCATATTTATTACTATAAATCATTAAGTCAGTATATCAGTAGTCGCTTTCATATACTTGCTGTTGTAAACTTTGTATAGTATTATGATTTTATTATTATTTTATCAGTGCTCAGTGGTATAATTCACATATAATTCAAAATGTAAAATGGTGCCAATGCAACTTTAGAAACTTTAAATGTTTCGTCATTGTGACTGCTACTATTGTGACTGAATACGTGCAGTAGTGTCCTGGGGTACAGAACTGTGAAAATAGTGGAATAATCTAACATTATTGAAGAAGTCAAGGTTATCAAAAAGTGTGCAGTTTTGGAAAATTATTTATAGAATGAAAGTACATTTATATTGCTACTACTTGAATAATTTTGTATGAAATAATAGTAAAATGTATTATAAAGTTCTATTTTTTTATTTCACATTTCTCCATAAGGTTTGATATGAAAAAAGTTGTAGATCTGGCTAAAACCCACAACTTTGCTGAAGACAGCACGCCGTTAACTTTGAAATCTTGTGAGTTACAAGTAAATTTAGAGTTTTTTAAGTGAATTTTTGAAGTGAATTTTCTCAATTTACAAAAATTATGTTCTCACAATTTTTGCAGCAAAAGTTGCCTATCGTATGGCCTTTCGATTGCCACTAAAAGAAAAATTTTATCGAACCAACTCCATGAGTTATGGGCATCTGAAGATTTCATAGTTTTTCACATAAATTTGCTTATAACTTCAAAATCACAAGAATTACAAACTTGCGATGTTCAGCAAAAATGTGTATCTTCACTTCCTCTGCAACTCTTCTGAAGACCACATTCACGAAAAACTGAAAATAAAAAAGTTATATCAAAATAACTGATTTTTTGGGTCCACCCTAAGTTAAAACTTTCAAAATCAATTTACTTAGCTCAAATGAAGAGTTAGATCAAAAGTGTCTTCGACAAAGTTGTTCAAAATAACATTTTCTAAAAGTTTGCAGAAGACCGCAGCCACAAATTTCATCAAACAAAAAAGTTAGAGTCAAAATTTTAACTTAAATAAGGGCCACCCTATTCAACTTTTTTCTTAAAAGATGCAAAACTCAATTACGAATAACTTCTCTGAAGACATCAAACGTCTAAAATCAACGAGAACAGAGAAAAGACTTTTTTCCGGCTAAATTGTCGATTCGGTCCAATGTGCGTTGTTTGCTAGCGACAACAATATGTGAAAATTCAGCTATTTTAGTCTGAATTCGTGTCGCTATAGATGACATCCCTGTTTTTATGTTGTGGTATAGAACTATACAAATTCCTCGTTTTTCTATCAGAAACGAGATGATTTCCTTAAGGTGTTCATTTTACCACCCCTTCCCCTATTTGCGAATATTCTTACTTTCGAAGTTGGAACCTACTACTGGTGGTCATCCCTCTGGCAGCAGTAAAGGTTATGAAATTGCAGGTCGATTAAAGGCCGGAGTTTTTTTTTTTCTTGAGTTTGTAATGGGCACTCTACGCTGGCCTTATCTAGGCTCTTATACACTACCGTGCAAAAGTTGGGGTTCACCCCCTGAAAAACATACAAAACTGTTCTGTCTATGTCTCTGTAATTACACGTCTAATTGAAACTCTCTAAGTCGCATTCAAAAGGCAAAGAGTTATTCTCACTTCGTATGTATTTTCCCAAAAACATTTTTTTTAATTTTGTGTACGAAATTTTTACTTAATGTTGTGACATTTTTCAAAAAAAAAACACGCTAAAAAAGTATAGCTAATTTCCTCAGCATCGACCAAAACTTTAAAACAAGGTGTCATTAGAATCGTAATCTTATATTCTTTGAAGATCACTCACGAAATTTTTGCGGAAAAATCTGAAAACTAATCAAAATCAATGTAACAGTCATTCAAGTCAGTTGGATTCACCCGTTAGAATGATGTATGTATCGTGCAAAAGTTTGGGTTCATCTGAGCCACACGCAAACCCGGATAAAAAATACAATACAAAAACAATATAACGTATTGAAACAGTACCATTCAATATATTGGAAATACAATACAGTATATTGTAAAATGACAATACAATTACAGTACAATATATTGTTTTGAACAGTTCACTGTATTGTATATGAGATTTTGCCAATATAATGTATGGGTGGTTAAGTATCCTAACAATACAAATATAGATATTTTCTCATACATACATTTTGAAAATACAATACGATATATTGTTCATGTATTGTCTTGATAAGCAATTCGTGTATTGTTGTACAATACAAAAACAATTCAACGAACTGTATTTCAATTAGTGGTGAAAAGCATAGAATATGTATTTTGAATGGATTGTCCCCCAACTTACCGGATATTCGTGCCAACAGTAGTAAAATAATTTAACACCTATAGAAGTAAAGATATTTATCATGGTTGCATCCGTCGTTACAGCTAATGTCAAGTGACTTCTACAAAACTACTTATTTTTACTTTTTGAATATTTTTCACCCAACATTTCTTGCTTTCTGAACTTGTTTTGTTTACTTCTTTCAGACAAGCTACACAGAAAAAAGCAACAGTTGTTTTACGCGAAAATAGGAATTTGACCAAAATTGTAAGGTATAAAACCAATAAAAAACAATACAGTGTTCTGTTACAATATATTGTATTGTTTCTGAATTGTTTATTCAAACAAGAATAATGTTGCTTCGACATTCAATTACAATACGCTGTATTGTATCCAATAGGTTATATTGTACATTAATGGTTTATTCCATTCACTCAATGGTACGTTTTTATCCAGGAATCCTTTTTGTCAATATCTCTGCCATTTTTCAACCGATTTTAATAATTCATAGCTTTTTCAAACGCAAATAATGGCGTGTACATGATTGGTTTGAGAATTCTTAGATCTTTTCGTGTTTTAAGTAAGTTCAGGTGAACCCAAACTTTTGCACGATGACTTGAATGACTGTTGCATTGATTTTAATTAGTTTTCAGATTTTTCGCAAAAAAAAAAATGTAAGTGCTCTTCAAAGAATATAAGATTACGATTCTAATGAAACCTTGTTTTAAAGATTTGGTAGATTCAATGCTGAGAAAAAAAAAGCTATGTTTTTTCAGTGTGTTTTTTGAAAAATGTCACAACTTCAAGTAAAAATTCAAAAAATGTTTTAGGAAAAATACATACGAAGTAAGAATAACTCTGCCTTTCGAATCCGGCTTACAGAGTTTCAATTGGACGTGTAATCCCAGAGATATGGACTGAATACTTTTGTATGTTTTTCAGGGGGTGAACCCAAAATTATGCACGGGAGTGTATGTCAAACAAGGTGCCATAGTAGCTGATATTCCACGAAAGCTGGAGCTTTGTTGGAAGTGAAGCACTATGTCATGCTATTATCTCATCGGAAATGATGTTAGGCATCCCTGATAAGATTACATTTCTACATTTGCGTTGCTCACGCCAATCGACTAACACGCGTATACGTTAGGGGGGATGTTTTATAATGTCCTGCAATGAAAATTAAAATTATGTTTGGCAAAATTAAACGCTTGCAAACAAATTATTTACAAGAATTGGAGTATGGCCGAATATAAATTATGCATGATTTGATTGTGCCAGATGAGATCATTGTATGCACCAGACCTCAAGTACGAAATGAACCACAAAGACCCACGCTCACCTTTACTTCAAGCAAAACTTGTCGCCAGGTAGAAGTAGAAAAGATAACTGCACCACCATCTGAGCAAATTATTCCACTTTGATCCCATTTTCATGTTCCACGGCATGGTACCAATATGTCTCCGTCTTCCATGTGCTCTTGCAAAACTCATTCACCCGAACAAGAACAAATATCCAACAAGAATCACATCCAATAAGCCATTTAATCCATCCAGCGCACGTCGAACACGGTTAAACTTGATGAGCTCGATTCACCTCCAGTCAGCTTCGCGTCGCGGCCATAATCGGGGGCCAGCAAACAAATGCGTCGTCTCGCGGTGATCCAGAAGCGAACTCGAACGGCATGTGAGTTTAGCAGCGACAGGCGCTTCGGCGAACGGCACGCGAACTATGATATACGACGATGGACGCGACCAATTCACCTTGTATGGGTAGACAGCAGCGGCTCGTTGGCATGGTGATCAGTGTGTGTTGGTGAGATCGATCCATGTATAAGTTTTTAACAGAGTTTAACGAAGTTGGCAAAAGAAAAACAGAAAACCTCGAAGCCCGGCGACCGACGACGACTGCAGCGTTGAATTGCGTTCTGCCTTGAATTATGCCAGAGAACCTGATTTCTAGGACAATCTGGATCCACACTGGGGAAAAATACAGCAGTTACTTGAACGTTTGTGAATGACTCGTTCGAATAAATTAACATTTTGTTGCTTTGGGAGAGGATATTTCAAGATACATGACAAATCGATGATTGAAATGTAGATCTCAATTCTCGGGGCTATGCACATGATGTTCTTATCTACCGTATTGTTCTTTTCTTTCCAGGAGAACAGCCGTTAGTTCCACGAGATTAAATCCATAGCGAGAAGTGGCGAGAAACAGCCTATGAAATTCAACAGTGTACCGTTCAATTAAATTCCTTCATACACATACACAAATGCAAATGCAAAACGTGTGGAAGCGGGTCAGCATGTGCTTGAAATTATTCAGCTAAAGAAAATAAATATTGGAGTGTAAAGTTTTGTGTCGGTGCCAGGGCCCCCGGAAGAAAGAAGAGCGTGGAAAAATAAATGTGATTAAATTGATTGAAAATTCGTTTGGAATTAATTCGAGCGCGAGTTCGGAAATCGTGTTTTGGGTGGCCGGTGCTTGTTGTCCGTTTTTTTCTTGTGCATTGGGGTGGTTCTGTGTATTTATCAATGGAATAACAGAAGCAGCAGCAGAAGAAGCAAAAGCAGCGTTTTTATGTTTTGAGTGAGCGGCCGTATAAACCTTCGGCGGTTTGTTGTGAGCGTGAAATCTTTGTGGAAAGCAAGAGTGAACTTGTTGAAGAAAAGGTTTTTGGTTGGGCCAGCCAAACCGTGCGAAGAAGTGAAAATCATTAATCTGCCGGCTGCACGGTGGTGAAATAAAGTTCAAAGAAAGCAGTGGGAGCCGTTTTTACAAGATCAGTGTGAAGAATACAAAGTTCTTAATCAAAGTAGAGAGCAGTCAGACGGGATAACCTACTGCACCGGCATCAATCAGCTGTCACGAGCAAAACAACCCGCATTCATCAAGTAGGATTAGTTAACACGCACACACTCTTGCTCGGTTTGTCGACCAGAAGCCAACAGATCAGACAACAGATAGCTCGTGTGCGTGTGCGACTACCTCAATATCCTGTGCTGTATTTTGAAGGTTAGCAGTCTCCCTTTTTTGCCATTCCCCTACTTTTGGTTTTCAGGATTCTGGTCATAGTGAGGAGGGTCGCCGTACCGTTTTCTTTGCTATTTTGCGTATATGTAGGGTTAAATATACATTTCCTTTACTGTTGGTCCCTGTCGTTTGGGCTGAATGTTATGCTTTGAAGTAGGAAAAATGGGAGATAACTAATTGACGAATTAGAGCAGGGTCAAGTTTTAAAAAAATGAACATTGAATAAGATAGCTTATTGTTATTTAGTGATAATATGGTCTAATTTTTGTGTTATTCGAAAGAATTGCAACCACAGTTTTATTTTTACAGCAGACCTAAGTTATCCCAGCAGATGAAAATCTCCACTTTATAGATTATATGAAATTAAACTTAACTTTTATTCGTCAATAATAGCTTCTACGAAACGTTGCAAACTAATGATTGTGCACTTGTTATTTTTAAAGGAAGCGCTATACTGTTATAACATTAATTTGAAAATTAGGTATCAGTTTCAAATAATTCATGAATATTTGAATCTCTATATTTGAAGTATATTAGTATATGTCGATCAAACTAGATGTCCAAACATTTAAGCAGCGTGGAGCAGTCGATGTTGCCTTGCAGGAGATCTCCAACAAAGCATGCCTTGGCTACATCACGTCTCGCCTGCAGTTGCTGCAAATAAAACCTAGAATATGGTAGAACAATATTTTATAATTGGGGCGCACTAAAGAACAGTATGAAGCCCTTAGGCAGTGCACGTCATTAAACTTTTAGGCAAACCTGAACAGGAATCCTAGTTGCGATGAGGCATATGAAAGTTTGGAATCTAAAATGACTCCGACATACTTTACTTGATCAGTCACATCAATCTCAGTGCCAAAAAGACGTAAAGAACTGTATCGCGGTTTCTTCTTTCCGTAAAAAGAACAATAGATGTTTTATTTGGGTTAACCGAAAGGCCATATTGGAAACACCAACTCTCGACTACCTAAAGAGCACTTTGCATCAGCTCGAATAGGGTGCTTATGCACATACCAACTATCAGAGCTAGATAGTCGTCGGCAAATCCATATGTTGGAAAACCGCTATTATTGAGTTGTCTCAATAGCGTATCTGCTACGAGATTCCACAAAAGTGGTGATAAGACTCCCCTTGGAGGCATCCGCAATCAGTCAAATTTCGAATCGCTGCTTGACGCAATGTCGAGAAGAAATGTCGGTTTTTGAGCATTTGATGAATCTAATTGGTAATCATTGTAGGTAGCCCATGGTTTCGTGTGGCTTCCAATATGGCATCGAATGACACGTTATCAAAGGCACCCTCAATATTCAAGAAAACACCCATACAGGATTGCTTCTGAGCGAATGCTTTCTCGATATCGTATACAACTTTGTGTAAAAGAGTCGCAGTGAACTTTCCAGATTGGTAAGCATGTTGATTCACATGAAGAGGCATGTTTGCCAAATAAACATCACGGATCATTGGATTCTGCAAGGATTTTGTTCAGCCGACTGACTTCACTCAAACTGGAAACATTTGCACAAAGGTTTTTCCAGCCGGATTGTTCAGCAGAACGAAGAGCCTTCTTGTAAGCCTTGCGAGCCAACTTGAACGACTCTGATCCAACTGAACGGCGTCTGTTCCAACTCCGTCCTCAGTTTCCTGAGTCTTCTAGTCAGATCGGAATTCCACCATGGGGTTCCTCTTGTAGTCTTCACAGACCGCAGAGGACATGCTTCGTCAAAAGCTTCCATAATGTAGGATGTTGTTGTATCAACGGCATTATCCAAATCACTTGGGGTTTCAATGGATGGAAAACATCCATGAAATTTGGTCGCAACCAACTCAATATAGAGTTCCCAGTTTGTTGACCGGGGATTCCTTAAACGCAAAGTCTGCGCAGTTACATTTGAATGCACAAAGAAGATGTAGCGATGATCAGATAATGATTCCTCATCTGATACATGCCAATTCGTCATCCCCGAGTATTCCCAGGTCCTTGACTGTCGATACGCTATTCGAGATCGACCGATCTCGACAGTGTTTGGATTTTGATCCGAATAAGCCGATCGAACCATATTCGGAGAGTGTAACAGTTCGTGACGCATCGCATTCGGAGAGCCCTATGCATGTAAACATTCACTCTCTCGTTTGGTACGTGGCACGACAGCGTTCAAGAGCAGCAACTCTCACAGACTGCAACAGTATCAAGCTGTTCGGGTGATTTATGTTTTACATTAAATTGGTAATAATTTTCATATATTATGGTAATGCAGCCTTTAACAACCTAATTATAATCTATTGGACCTTTGAACACCCCTTTGGTTGCAAACATAGCACATAAAATAAAAAATATTCGCCTCTGTTTCTTGATCAGAATGAGAGTGGGTCAGCGAATGTTACAAGTGTTGACACACAGTGATCGGCGCCAAACAGTGGGTGGTGTGTGTCTGTCTTGTTTTCGTTCAAGGCTCGTTATCTTCCACGGAAGATAAATGCCTTGCGTGTTGTATGAATGCAGGCGGATAATTGGGATGAAATTATGGCTCGTTTGTCAATGATCGTTAAATTTTCCAAAGCCTGGATCACGACGATACACTTTTGTCTGGTTCGCTGAATATGCTACACCACGCGGCTGTTGTAAAGTTTCCAAAAACGCACATGTGCCCCAATTTCCACGCGGCGAAACGTTCTGGAAAGGAACGACCGCGTTCGACGAAACACCGCAATGTGTTCCTTTCCTCTGGGGAACGCCGCGTGTCCTTTTTAGCAAGTGCGCTAATATGAAGAGCTGATTCGGCAATTTATTTTCGTTGAGCCAAGTTTCCGTAAGCGGGTAGACATCGTAAAAACTGTCGCTTATGGCCAATCTGTACTCAGCGAGAGACTGGTAGATACCAACAACGTTTTGGTAGTTTGTCAGGAAGTCGGGCGAAGCTGGTGAAGCAGGTCTTTCGACACGCGCAGCCCTAGAGGGTGATGGGTCGTCAGGATAAGAATCACTGTTAGTCATTGAATGCTTGCCGTGGTAGGCAGCTTGGAAACCCCCATTGCAAGCACTAGACTCGGTGTCGGGATGACTTGGATGGCAGGAAGGAGAAACCAGCGACTGATTGTTGATGACGGCAGAAGGCACGACTGAGCTAGGTTGATATGGGGCTTCCATACTACTTTGTGTTGGGCGTTCCAGGTCATATACAACCAAGCTTGGTAGGCAGGAAGACGTAGGGATTCGGTAGAGATGGAGCTGTCGGTACGAAACTTGTACTAGCAACCACCTCGGCAGCTGCTACCGGAATACTGGAAACGGAAGAGCCATCAGGAAGTGGGAGGTTTTGATAAAATACGTGCTTGCCAGGTAAAGCAGGCTGGCGGACCTCGACTACAGACTCAAGAACAGGACCGCGACGGCTACAATGGTTGCTGGCTGCAAACGGCTCGACTTAGTCGAGCTGTGACGAGGACTCCATAGTGCTTTCTTACATGCGTCGCGGTGCTCCATCATAACGAAATCGTTCGTTGGGGAAATATCTATGGGAGTTTCGTTTTTTGCTATGTCTTCCTGGTTCGGCGTCATTCGAGGTGTCCAAAAATTTTAATTCGTTCGAAGATCAATGAACTCACGGTAGCAGATTCCATAACTTTAAGGTGAAGATGGATCGAAGCCAAACCTCAAATTTTCAAGAGCACAAATCTGGAGAACCAAACATCTATTCAAGCTGAAAACTTAATCGATTGGTCACCACCAGCTAGTGACCAATTGATTTGTGCTCTTGAAAATTTGAGGTTTGGCTTGGATTCATCTTCACTTTAAATGAGATAAACGTAAGGGGTTCTTACATCACGTTGTTGACCTGAATCTGATTACCGCGATGTCATCTATGCCAAGACGACGTGAAGACAAAGCTCGCACTTGGTCAAAAGTAACACTACGTAAAATCCGGGGTATAAACATAATTTTTGGGTATTTTTATTTGAAGACTTTTAGTAGACATGCTGTCACGATGAAAGGGGTTTCAATAAATTAGCGATGAAATTAAATTTCTAGCGAGATGATAGGTTAAGTTGTTAAAAAGGACCTTTATGCTGGTGATTTTGATTCTCCTGTAAAACATCTGAACTAAACTGAATCTGAAAAAGCAGGTTTGAGGTATTAAAGCTACAAACATATAAATGATTCAACAAATCCTTGTACCTGGTTAATTTATTTTATAGAAGAAATTAATTCTTTTTGGCGATATTTCAGCTAGCTCAGTTCTGGTTCTGCCATTCAAAACGAATGTAAACACAAAGCCTGTCTCTGTTGAACGTTAATAGAAACTTTTTTAGAACAGAATACACAATACCCCTTCAATAGAGACCTTTGTTGTTCATACGTGGAAAGCAAATGAGTAAAACACGTGAACGTTGCTCAGCCAGTTGATTTTTCAATTCCACCATCTGATAGCAAAAACTGTTGATCACGAACCGAGTCATAACAGTTCATGGAATCGATAACTCGTTTTGTCGAAAAATAAAAGAAAACCAACCATGCAAATTTCGCCACACAGCTGTGCCCATTTCCACGGACCAATGGTTAACGGCTAAACTGCGCTAAACCTTAATGTTCAGTTTTGATACTCCACCCCTCTACACCGCTGCACATCGTTTGTTCCCTCTCCCACTCTACAATAATAGCGCGGCCTACACAAGGCCATTACCCAGAATCATTAGTTTGTTCACACCCGGTTGGCCCCTTCGGAAGCCCAGCAGGAAGCAAATGTCGTTCAGCGTTGTGTCACACAAAACGATGAAAACGCACACCACCCAAACCGAACCGAAACCGAAAAAGCACAAAAGGCATGATGTGACAATTTCGGCAGAGCGAGCACAACAATTCCCAAAGAAAACAGCCTTTTTTGGTGATTGATGGCCCTTCAGGTTCGAATCCTTCGGGCGGACAGCCGGACGATAATGAAAGGTGGGGAATAATCATTCGTAGAAAAATCAAAATTTCCAGAAAAAAAACTTTATAAAAGTTTGGCAAGAATAAATAACACACACTAAAAATTAAACATATTGACTGAAATTTTGTTGAACAAGCTTTTATCAAAATATTTAGATAGTTTGGTTTTAACAGTTTTAAATTAATTTTCTGAAACGAATTTTTGTTCCACAAAACACAAAATATCTACATTTTTGAAACAGGAATACATACCAAATTTTAATCATAAATATGGCAAAAAAAAGTTAATATTAATATACCCAAAAAATATTTTTTTCACAAGAAAACGTGCAATTTTGAAGTTTTTTTTTCGCACAATCAGCCATAGTTTCAATTTAAAGATAGTATGTTGATTTTAGGCAATATAAATTTGTTTGTCATAGGATAAAACTTTTGACCCACTAACTATGAGCCATACTCCTAATACACCTTAACAACGTAGCTTTACCTTAAAATACTACATGTTTTTTTTACCGAAAGTTTAAGGTGAAGATGAATTGAAGCCAAAGTTAAAATTTTCAAGAGCACGGATCTGGAGAACCAAACATCCGTTTGAGCTGAAACCCTAATCGATTGATCACCACCAGCTAGTGACCAATCGATTAAGTTTTCAACTTAAACGGATGTTTGGAAAATTTGAACTTTGGCTTCGGCTTCGATTCATCTTCCCCTTAAGCTCTTGAATAGTTCATTCAACGGCTTTACTTCCTTCTAGAAGTAAGTAAGTTCAACCAAAAGTTTGCAATTTCAACGTCTAACAGCAAGAAACAGCCATAACTTTTCCAAATCTAAAACGATCCCTATAACATTTGACGTGAGAGTCTCTCACTTGAATAGCTTTCGAACCATCAGGACATTTATTATATTTGTTTTAAATATAACTAAAAATCTTAAAAAAGGAAAATAAGCCCCACCTTACCCTATGGACGTTTATGTGGGATGGGTGTGTATTTGTCCGGATGGGAGGACAGGTGCGGTAAACCGTAGGAGTGTGACAACTGCCAAAGCGACGGTGATGGCTACTTTCGTGGTCCACGGGGTCACAGAGATTGGCTCGGTCGGACGATTTCGCAGAACCCCAGATAAGTCGATGGTGTGTGATTGAACAAGACGGCAGGGGATTATGGAAAGGTTAGTCATAGACATCGCTCTGCGGCTCTTTGATTTATTGTACGAGGGGAGGGGTTATCGAAATTGGGGATCTCGGAGATTCAGGGTGAAGGTTCTTTGCGTCGCAGGGAACGAATTTGCGTTAAGCTGAACGAGGAATTTTATTGTTTCTGACTGAAGCCTAAAACGCAAACAAAAAAAAATATTCCTCGTAAAAAGATTAATGTTCTGTATATGGTATCTTTAGCGATGTTTATCAAAATATCAATGTCAAATAGATCGAGAATTTGTTTTGGGAGAGAAGAAATTTATTCAGAACTAGTGGTCCCGGCAAACTTCGTCTTGCTATCAAGTAGGCTGTTGAAAAACGCTATGGATCGTCCCAAACAAAATGACAGTTCCGTTCACTCTCGATTTCTCTACTTTTCCGAACCCCTTTTCGGAACCCTTAAGGAACACAACGGAGTAATTATCATTCACATGCGTTGACCCGTTCGTAAGCCATTTCGTGACATACAAACACCACTCCATTTTTATTTATATAGATTTTTCCGATGGGTGACGCTTGAGACAAACACTTGTTCGTTATTCGTAATCCATCCGTTTCGCTGTGATGGTAACCTTAAAAACGTTTCACATTTCTTACCGCTGTTATCGGCCATCGTAAAAAAAATAATACGACACTATAGGCGGCACACACTTAAATACGTGAATATTTCAAAGAATACAATTTCTAGTAAAAATTGAATGGTCTTGATTATTTATACTTAAAAGATGACATGCCTATATGACCCGGCAATTTGATTTTGATGTTTGCTGGCCCTTTTGTTCGTGTAATTCTCCCGCTACTAAGCTTAATATCATTTCTGTCCTTCTTCTTCAAATTCTTGACATTGACAGAATCAAATTCGATGATCACTTTCAATTTGCAAAAATATCAATCAATTATGGAAAACATGCTCATCAATCACGTCAATGTACATTTGCTATCAAACCCAACATTTGTACTGTCACTGAAGCCAATGACAAGCGGCGGAGGCGTAAAATGCAAATGAAAAACTCAACGAAATTGAATCATTTCAACAGTGCCTACGATTGCACTCTGCCTCGGTCAGCCAAACCACGTCAAAACGACCTCCTCGCACCACTTCTTCCATTTGCTTAGGACTTGGCTTCCCAATACTGGCCTAACATCATTATGCGAGCGAATTGCACAATCTGCGGCGAATGAATGCAAATGAACACTCCTAAGTGTCCATTCACTAGACTTACATAAATTGCCCCGAATGAGATCTTGTTCTTCTTCTTGGAATTACGTCCTCACTGGAACAGAGCCTGCTTCTCAGCTGAGTGTTCTAAGAGAACTGAGCTCTTTCTTTGCCAATGTTATCAATTCGTGTGTTTGAGGTACGATGTCCAGAGTATTCAAGCAAATTTCCCAGACACCTACAACATGACTTTGTTTTGTAGCTCTGGACTACATCACTAGGCTAAAGAAGGCCCCCTTGTGACCTCGAACCATTTATGGAACTACGTTAGTAGTGCCAATTGCTCCGTTAGGTCCTACGAGTGTCCTGTCCCATTGTTGCGGTTCTCCCCGTGTGCATCTATAAATAGTGAAACCACATCCAATTACCCATCTTTGACCACCCGTTGATCGGTTTCAAGTGATTTAGATCCCCACATATCGTCTCTAAGCATCTGACCCTATCCGTACCACGTTCCGACGACGACCAATAATCGATCAAGCACAGTCGTTATCATCAATCGGCTCTCTGTATGTGATGTCTACATAATTGATTTATAAATTTGTGCGTCGCCCCTTCAACTCGTGGCGGCCTACAAGGTCACACTCAGTCGCTAAGGGAATGCGACAATTTGAATTCGATTCCGTCAAATACCGTTCAAAACGAGAAATCGTCATATTCTATGAAGTCCAAGAGGCGAAATTTTTGTTTTCAAATTTCGTTCCATTTCGTAAAAAAGAAAAAAAAACCACCGTCAGGATGTTAGGTTAACAAACGAAACCGAATGAATTTCGAGAAATATCGAATAGAATTGCTGACAACAAATAAATACAAAGACATCCAACATTAAGGTAAAGATGAATTGAAGTCAAACCTCAAATTTTCAAGAGCAAGAATCTGGAGAACCAAACATCCGTTTAAGCTGAAAACTTAATCGATTGGTCACTCACTGGTGGTGACCAATCGATTAAGTTTTCAGCTCAAACGGGTGGTCGGTTCTCCAGATCCGTGCTCCTGAAAATTTGAGGTTTGGCTTCGATTCATCTTCACCGTAACAACCACCAAAATACTAACTTTTGAAGTTACACGTCTTCTTGGTGAGAATCGAACTCACGACTCCCTGTTCACTAGATAAGGCGCGTTACCCCTACACCACGAGAGAACTCATGGACGCAGAAGAGAATCGTTTGATATCGACATGAAAAAAATGCACATCGTATACCCTTAACTCAGTCCAGGCTTTACCACTTCGGCACCAAATTGGGATTCGTTCCCTTCCGATTTCCCATCGATTCCGGGACCTTTCGCAACGATATTCGTTCTTTCTAGGAAATTTGCTCTATCGGCCATAAAACAGTGGGAATAAATCAAAGTCATAAATCGAGTCCGTCAAAAGTTTTGTCCGCCGGCCAGCAATGCTGCTCCTGAGGGGGACTGAAAAAGCAGCAGCAGTTTTTCATGGCGATTTTCCACTCGAGCTACCGTTTGTTCAGCGGGCAAATGGACAACCAGCGGAAGACACGTTTCACGACAGTGCCATTGTGTGACGAAGTGCTACTTTTTCGAGTTTATGGTTTGTCATAAAAAATGTTTATCTCTTCTTCACGGGGTGTTTTATGGGACTGATCATTTGAAAATATGACAAATATTTACTGGGCTGCCGCCACTTGATCGTGGGAGGGAAACACATCAAATGGTATTTCTCAGGGAAGTGGACGTTTCGAGAATGGGGACAAACGTTGATATGTGGTGCAATAGCTCTCAATAATTGGCTTCTATGGGCGCAATAATGACAGTGTTTTAAAAAGCGTTTACGTGTTAATAGTAATCTGCGGAATTTAAAACTTCATTTTTAGACCTTATTTCATAACTCTTTTCAGGCCAACTGGCTTAAAGTAGCAGTTGTTAACAAGGTGATTTCAATACATAAGATGTTCTGTCGTCTTTCTATGGAAACTTATCTCCAAGACGAAACTCCCAGAATGAATAGCATATCATTGGAAGAAGTAAAAATTTAATTGAAATATTATCAGGAAACTTTCTCGACTTCCCAGAGCATGAAGTATCTTCGAACCTTCCTCACGATATACGAATGCATAAAAGGTCAATAGGCAAATAAAGCTCTCAGTTAAAAACTGTGGAAGTGCTCATAAGAACACAAAGCTGAGAAGCAGCCCCTGCTTCAATTGGAACGAAACTCCAGAAAGACGACGCTTATCATAGCTAGGGAAGAGGAACCTCCCTAGCCACGATAAGCATTTTTCAGTCCATCACGATCCATTTTATAACTTTTCTATCAGCACAAGCATCTCCTCAAGTCATAAAACGTTTATTCCTCGCAAAACATGACTTCTCAACTGCTGCAACCCATACTCTAATATGCAAATCATTGTCCTGGCCGAGAATCCTACTCTTTCAGTGGTGCAGTTTTGCACCAAAGAACCAGAATCGAGTCCTCTGCGACGACGATGAGCGGTCAACCAGCGTGTGAGCTTAATGCGGATTAAAGAGTAATTGAGCGTTTAAATTATTTTGCATGGATGTCGTCTTGTTTTCAGCCATTTTTTGCTTGCTTTCGATCTCCCGGGCGCTTAAGTGATATGCTGCGTTCTTGGATTCTAAAACAAATACCCGAAAGACTTTTAACCGAAAAACATTTATCTATATGGCCATATTAGGGTCTCCTCCAGTAACTCTGAAAACAATCCATTTGGTTTCACTACGAACAGAAATCTTGCCTTCATTTTGTCGCAACGTCCCAACTAGGATACCGTTTTGATTCATATTACGGACAGCTTCAAATTCCGGACACTCTACTTTGTATGGGAAACTTTTCACACGAAATATTTCAATATTTGTCGTTCAAAAGTTCCCACTTTCGAGGCTTGTTTTGATAAGCATTTTTCATGGAAATCTTTTAAAATTTAGAATGCTCAACTACCTTACACGTCTCTCTAGTGGTTGGGTAATTTCAATTGATGATTTGGCATTTCCAACTATGATTTTCACGAGCTGTCCGGAATTCGAATCAAAGTGTCCGGAATATGAGGCAAAAGTGAGGAAGCGTCCGGAATAAGAATCATGAAAAGTATGCACATTTCCATTTATTTCAATTTTTTTTGTTGCGGAATCGAAATCTTCACCCACCATCCGAAAGTTAAGTGGTTTAGGAGTTCGGTGACGCTGAGGAATCATACAGAATGATATATTTTATATGCTTTTTGGTAAGTTAAACTTCACTGAGTGCTTAAGTGTCCGTAATATGAATCAAAACGGTAGTCTGTTTCTCACCTTGGTATTCTTTGAGCAGTTCCACAGTTATTTACTGAGAACTTAATTTATCAATCCATCATTTTCGTATTCGTATATCATGTGGCAGGCACAAAGATACTGGAAAGTCGACAAAATTTGTGTTTTTGATAGACTAATCTAAGAGATTCTTTGGATCATGGCCTGTAGCAGCTAGTCGAAATGAGTTTCTTAGAATGGAATGGAATATGGCTACGTTTTGAACGGAACATTGTTGGAAAATGGATGTAATCGAATTCCTTTACGCCCGATTGATATGTAAACCGAAATAAAGGTAGCATTTACTACAAAGCTACTGGTAGTTAGCTTCAGAAATCGCTACATACGGTTTGAGATTTTTGTGATAAAAGAATCTTAATAGTTTCGATGGAAACTCTAGTGTTTCTGAAGGATTCTCATTGAATTATAACGATTACCATCGGAGTCCCATGAAAATCTCAACATTCCACCTGAGTTTCGGAATTCACACCAGATCGAATTGAGTAGACGATTACAACGAATCGAATAAAATACATGATTTAAAAAAACAAAATAGTCTGCAGTTTTACTGGACTCACAAGAGCTTTTATAGGAAATTCCTACCCGAGTTCCTAAAAATCTTCTTCAATCCTACTTGTGAGAACTGATGTTCAATTCTATGAATTCCAAGGATACTACCAGGAACCCTACCAGAATAACTATAATATCACAGAATTTTCGGAATTGAACATGTCGCTAGTAGTCGTATCAAAAATGCTAGAAATTGTGTGATTCCTAGCTTGATTGCTGTTATCACAAGATATCTTCATAGGACACACATTTCAAGCTGAAATTTCAAAGTTCTTTAAACAGTGCCTTGGCAAAGACCAAAAACCATCCAGAAAAAAATCATTGATGTAAAAAATTCATAAAATCATACACATAGAGATAATGCCAGATTTAACACAAAATTACACTACAAATCCAGTCAAATTACGCCCGAATTTGTGAAAACTGTCGCGTTAAAGTTACACTCAGAAATAAAAATTGTTGCTGCCAGCACTGCCCCGCAGTGTTGATGCGGCTGAACGATGATGATGAGCAGCAATGTCATCCATGCAAAGATATGCGTTATAGCAAGTCGTGACAAAGAGAAAGAAAGTTGAAACTGTTCTTTGTTACTCTTCGAGGCAGCACCTTGATCAACGTAAATTAGTTAAAATTGAACTATCCTAGTTTCTAAAATTTGTCCCTATATTTACAGTGAATTCAAAAATTAAATCTAACTTAAAACTAGCGCTATCACAGTTAGTTTATCACAGTTCATTATCACAGAAAGTAAGTGGTTGAATTACATAAAATTACTAAAACTAACCTAAATCTAAATCACAGGTTGGTAGCCAAACAGACAATAGGCGAACACAGAACAGTTTGTAATAAGCTCAAACCGAACAATTGTAAGTTATCCTTGTATGTATTTTCACAACTAAACTAATTAAAATAAATATTGCAGCTTAAAGCTGATTTTGCACCAGAATCTAGAGTTTGCGAACTGCTTAAAAGAGTCGGAAAAGAGCTCCCGTTTGTTCTAGGAACAAAAATAGTCACCAAACCACAAACGTTTATGCATTGCCAACTGTTTTCTATCTACTTCTTGTGTGGTACCTAATATACAATGCGCAACATACATTTAGTGTGAATGAATTCGCATTTATTGGCCTCGTTACGGCAATCGGCGATCAAAAGTGAGGTAAGGTAGCTTAAGTTTTTCAAATTCAAATGAATATTTACGGTTGCCTGTGCCTTAAATTGCAAAAATCTTGTCAGATAAATGATTGTGGTGACTTTTTTTCTAAAGTTATCACTATAAATTTAGATTAAGATGCACTAATCCCTATTCTAGAAGAGCGCCATCTACGCATTTTAGCTTTGCGTTAAATAATCAATTGTCAGCCAACGAGCAGTAGGCCATGACTCTGCCTTTTTCCTCATCGGACATATTATGGACGCACACCAAGAGCACTCGCATAAGCGTGTCAAAGTTGTGGGCTTGCGAATTTCACACTTTTCTTTCATTTTGCTGTGAAATTTTATACTAACTGTCATTTCGACTGTGTTGAAGCTTAGCGATGCGATGATGTGGGGACGGACCTGGTGTAGTGGTTAGAACACACGCCTCTCACGCCGAGGACCTGGGATCGAATCCCATCCCCGAGATAGTCACTAAAAAATTCAGTGACGACTTCCTTCGGAAGGGAAGTAAAGCCGTTGGTCCCGAGATGAACTAGCATAGGGCTAAAAATCTCGTTAATAAAGATAGAAAAAAAAGCTTAGCGATGCTTCATCCCAGATAAATTGACAAGTAGCATAAAAGTTACCAGCACAATGAAAGAGATACAGATAGAAAATATAAATTACAAAAAATTAGAGTGTAGATTAAATGATTTGTAATGCTAATATGTCGATAAATATGCGACAAATCTGGCATTCTCTCTATGCGCATGATTTTACACAGCAATTTTTATTGATTTTTTAAAATTTTTCTTGTGCATTCCCGGTCAACCAGTCAGTTATTCTCGATAGCCATCGATATCGATCCGTTTTGAATCGTTAGCGATCGCCATCGTTGGCAGAATTGCTCGATGTCACTATCAATGCTTAAAATTTGCTGATTTGTACATGCCGACTGCGATACAAATCGGATCACTCAATATCACATCAACATCATGCTGTCTACGCCATCAGCAGTGCAGTGATGGCGATAGACTATGGATATCACTGATGGGTTAAGTTTAGCTTTAAATTAAGCAGATAAAATGGCAATTTATCAGTACGATATTTTCGACAGTGTTGCAGATAGATTGAAACTATGTATTGGTCACTGAAAAACAATAATAGCATGGATAATGGACCACGTGATCACTCATTCTGCTGTGATTTTGATCTAGAGTGCGATGTCGCATCACTGCTCTTGGTTGTCAAATCGAAGTGATATTGATAGCTCGCAAGTGATATAGATAGTTTTAGACCATCAGCCATCGGCTGGTATAATTGATATTAGGCAACTCTGGTTGGACAAAGATCTTTGAAGAGTTATGAAAACTGGTTGGTCGGCTTTTCCTAACTTCTGAAAATGAGCATTTTCATGCTAAAAGGAGCTTTCAACTAACTTTAGGAGTGGAGCAACAAAAAAAAGTAACTTGTGTATTAAATTAAGTGTCAAAAATGACCCACGACATAAAACGCTCACAAAAATCCATTTTTGAACCAATTTTCGTTCTACTTGCTTCATCTGAAAGATAACTCGCGTTAAGTATCAGACAGGCGTATCTGCATTGATCGTTTCCTCTTCGTCGATATTCGTTTCTGATTATTACACAAAATCCAAAAGATTTTTGTAAAATTTTACGATGTAGCATGACGAAGGATCACAAATACTTTCTACTGCATGGAAAATAGTAGGTGGAAACAGTCCCATGGCCAAAGAGATAGCTAAAGATAGTATCAATGAAGAGAAATCGTTGTGATACTGAACGCGAGATGATAAACTTAAGGACTCCTCCAGATATTTCTCCATAGATTCTTCAAGCGATTTCTTCTGATATTTCTTCAAAAATTCTTCTAGAGATCTCGACTTCTCTAAAGATTCCTCCAAAAAAATCTCCACAGAGATTTATGGAGAGAAGTCTTCAATGGTCGAGATTCCATCAGAAATTCATCTAGTAATTCTACAAGAAAGAACTTCATGAATTCCTATAGGGATTGCTGAAAAGTTTTTCTTAGGAATTTTCCCAGGAATATCTCCAGGAATTCTAAGAAATTTTTCCGGAAAACCTCCGAGAGCTTCACCAAGAATTCCTCTGAAAATTCATACGGAGATTCGCCAATAATTAACTCCAGATTTTTACAGGGATTCCCCGCGATTTTTTTAAGAAAATCTTTTGGAACTTCTTTTGTTCTTTTTTTTTTTAGAAATCCCTGGATAAGTTTCTGAAGGGATTCCTTAAACAATCCCTGGATGAACCTCTTGAATATCTAGAGCAATCCTTAGAGAAATCCCTGGTTAACGTCCTTGAAGAATCCCTGGAGAACTCCCTGGAAAAGAACCCCTGTAGATATTTGTCTATAAAAATCCTTGGAATAGTCCTTGAAAATATTTCAAGAAATCTCTGGAGGAATCTATGAAGATTTATTCCAAAAGGAATATATGTATTTACTGGAAGAATTTTTATAGAGATTTTTCTAATGTAATCCCTGAAGCAATTTTTGAATAAATTCCTGCAGGAATTCATGGGACAATCTCTGAAAGAATTACAAGAGGAAATCTGAAGGATTTTTGAGGTCCAGAACGAATCCCTAGAGAAATTCCTGGGAAATCGATGGGGGATTATCTGAAGAAGTCCTTTAAATAAATCATGTAGCGATTTTCTTCGTGGTAACTCTGGGAGAATTCCTGAAAGAAATTCTTGAGGAGTTTGTTGTAGGATACCTGGAGAAATCCATGATAGAATCCCTAGAGGAATGTTTTAGAGGAAGAATTCTGGAAGAAATCTCCGGAATAATTTCTGGACGAATCTCGAGAGTTCTACTTGTATGTATCCGTGGAGAAATTCTCGAAGGATGATTTATCCTTGAAGAGAATGTTCTAGTTTACTCTTGGAGAAATTCCAGGAGGAATTAATGGAAAAAGCCTTGGAGATATATCTTCAAGAATACTTGGATGACTTTTTAAAGTAATGAAGCAATGCAAACAGGAATCGCTTGAAAATTCCCTGGAGAAATCTCCGGAGAAATTTTCCGAGCTTCCCTGGAAAGCTTTTTCAAACAGATCCTGGAGGAATTCTTGGAAAAAGTCCTGGAAGAATCCCAGCAAAGATTTTACTTTTTCATCACTGGAGACATTCCTGCAGGAATTCTTTGCGAAAATTCTTAAGGAATCGCTGTAGATATTTTCCTTTAACGAAGCACTTAGCTGAGTAGCAGGATCTGTTCCGGTAGAGACGTAACGTCAGAAACAAGAAGAATTTTAAGTTTGGTTTTCGACATGGTTATATTAGAGTGATTCAAAAAATTGTTTTTGCTCCACACCGCTCATTCGATTTTAGATCAAATTCTGAGTGTCTTCCCAAAATTTGAGCTCATTCGGTTGAAAACTGAGACTGCACAAGCCATTTAAAGTTTATATGGGAATTACTATGGGAAAATCAAGCAATTCATTGAATCGGTCATAGTGTAGTGCCTGCTTGTAAAGGCAGGCTGTCTGGTCTATTTTTGTCAAATTTGTTTGAAAAATTGATATAAATAGGATATAACTACAAATGATGTTTATATTTTTTAGTACTAATGATAACGAAAGTTGATCAGATGAATGATCCTAAAGACAGGACTGATGGTACACAGCTAAAAATATGTTGTAAATTTAAGTTTATTCTCATGCACATATTTGGAGCATCAAAATAAACCTAAATTCCAACGACCAAACCATTATTTTTCAATCGAATTAATTTTAAATTTACACGATCATGTTAAGAATACTTTCAGGGTCTTCTACGAGGATCTCTCCAGAAATTCTTCTTGAGATTTATCTACCAATTCTCCCTGAAATTCTTCTATCTAGTTTTCAAAGGATGCTTAGAAGGACTTTCACAGAATTAGCTCCAGGAAATCCTTGAGAACTCTAAAGCTACTTCCTCAGGTATTACTTTGATTTTTTTCCTAAAACTATCCTAGAGTTTCCTCCAGATATTTTTTCGCTTATCCTTCAGCCAAATTTGATAGTTGTTACTCATTCAAATATTTCTAAAAAAAAATCTGTCGAGAAAATCCTCAAAGGTTGATTCCAAAGTGTTCGAAAAAAAAAAGTTTAAGGGGGTTTTCAAGAAACCCTGCTAGAGTTTCTCCGCCTGTTCATGTGGATTTCTTAAAGCATTCATCCACGTTTCTTCTTTGTTTGTTCTTCAAACAAATTTGTATATTTTTTTTTCTGGGAATTTTTTCAGCATTTTCTCTATGTATTATTTCTGCAGTTTTACCAAACATTTCAAGTTTCTCAAAATTTCCATGCAATCTTCAAAAGTTTTTTTTTTAAGTTTTATACCAGTTCATACTACAGCAATTTATCCAGTAATTCATCCGATAATTCCTATACAAATTTTTATAGAGACTCTGTCTAAAGTTTTCTGAAAAACTTCTTTAGAAAATCCTGCGGGACACTTTTCCGAGAATCGATTTTTTTTTATTTTCTTAGCAAATTATCTAGGAAATTTTCGAAAACTTCCTCAAGAGTTCACGAGTTATTTCAGAGATTATTGTTCATTCAAGGTGACTTAGGAGTTCACACAAGTTTTTCTGAAGGTGTCTTTAGAGTAAAGTGACCAGATATTTTTTTCTTCAATCCGGGACAACTTTTTCATAATTAAAAATATATCTAGTTATACCACAAAAAAGTTTTATCCTACATTTCTATCTCTCAATACGATAAACAGAAATAATGTTTTTATTTTAATTTTATAGCTCAGTGGACAAAAATATCTAATATATTTAAAAATGTTCTATTCTGAATAGCTACTTTATCTTAAGTATGAAAAATCGCACATTATTAAATGCGACATTATTAGGCAATACCGCAATACAATATTGACCCGATTTTGTCAGCCCCTCGATGAATTTTAGGCTAACATAATGGGGAACCTGACTAAATTACTTAATAGGAAAGCCGGGTGTAGTTTCTGGACGAGTTCAAGAGGGAAGCATGAAGAAATTTAATCTTGAACGAATACTTTGAAAAATATCATCTATGTATCCAGTATGTTTCCGGAACAATTTATAAAATGATTACATGAATATTTTTGAAAAAAAAAATGTTTCATCAGTATTCCATGGAATATTTTTTGGAGTGGTTTTAAAAGAATTTCTTGGAGGAATTCATGAATTAACCTACATACCCAGTTTCTTGTTGTATATTTGTATTAATTGTCAGGTTGCTGAGTAACGTAGCAAGATCTACCGATACTCGAGATCTTATGAAATTCGTTTGAATATCTCCATTGCGGGTTGTTGATTAAACCTTCTGGCAAGATGTTTTTAAAAGGCCTGATTGTTTGGTAGACTATAAGATTTATAACCTTTAATGACGTAACTATTGTATAAATACGGGTGCCGGAGGCAATCTTTGAAGAATTCAAACACAAGATTAATTCCCGTAGTAAAATTGTTCTATGGACCGATGCACGAGTTTACTATTCGATGTTTGAGCGGTGCCGTGTTATTTACGTGACCATGGTAACCGGTGAATTTGGCACCGCTCAAACGTCACAATAATTTATTTTATTTTTGAATTCCAATCACGTGAACCGAAAGTTCGTTCAATTTCGTTGTTGATATTATGCAGAGATTTTCATCGGTAAGAATCAAATAATTATCTGGTTCTCTACATTTCACTTTTCAAAATTAGAGGAGACTTTAATTCATCTTCAACTTAACATAGTAGAGACACAAATTGTTGCGTATCCATCTCAATATTGAAATGCCATAATTTTTTTGTTAAATTTTCCATGAGAATAAGGAACATCCATAATGGCAGAAAATGTCGGCATGACCTTTAAATAACTATATATCAATTATTGTTGATCAACTGATCAAATCCGGGACGTTTTCCGGTACGCTTGCTAATGCGGGACAGATGGCTCGAATCCGGGACTGTCCCGCACAATCCGGGACGTCCGGTCACTTTAGAGAAATCTCTACTTGAAATCTTATATAAATCCTGATAGAGAATTTAAAAGAAATTCCAAGAAATGTCTGGAGAAGCTTTTGATTAAACTTAAAAAGGTGTTTTCACCGGAAATCTTGGAGGATGTCCCAGGGAAATTAATTGATGAATCACTGGATAAACTCTTGGTGCTTTTTGGACATTCTTTAAAAAAATTACAATTTTTTGGGGGAATTTCAGATGATTTCTGAAATTATTTTTGGAGAAATTCATTTCTGTGGTTCTCCTTAGGAAAATTCTGGCTGAATTCTTGAGGTATCCTAAACAAAATTCTTGGAGAAATTCTATAAAGAATAGTCGATGAGAAATTTCTCGGGAAATGGTAACTGATGCTATAAAAAATCAAAGTCTTATATCCTGGCTACTATGAGGGTTCGTTTTATTTTGTTGGTTTCTGTTAGGTCTATTTCCGGCCTCATTTTTGGTCTCTTTTTTTCTGGCAAAAGATCTTCACTTTCCTATTTTTGAGGCACTCAGTCGCTACCAACCCTGTGAAGACGAAAAGCTTTCTTAGTCTTGTGGTACCGATTGGCATGAAAATGAGGAGATTAGAAACAAAATGGTGTCAGTGACAAAACCAAGTTTTGAGAAAATATACTTTAAAGGTTTTTAAGCGAAATCAACTGACTACCGCTAGGAAGCTTGGAAACAGTAGAATTACCTCAACTCAACTCAACTTAAAACCAATCAAAATCTCATTTGCATTTCAGCCCCTCAAATATAGTAACCTTAAATTTCAAGTCCTGGATTCAAAAATTTCTTAACTTCACTGTGCACAAAATATTCCCCTACTTTTGTCCTACCCATGGTTTCGAACGTGTACGCGCCTCTGCAGGTGACCTTGTGTTCAAAATGGTCATACTCATAAAGATTAAAGTCCAATGCTCTATATCTTTCATATAAAGCTAAAAGAACAAAAATCGGTTCAAAAATGGATTTTTGAGAGATTTTTAAAGCCATGGGTTATTTTTGACCCTTAATGCATAATGTGTAACTTTTTTTTAATTCATCAGCTGACAGCTCACTGCTACACTACAACGCATATGTTCGAAAGTACTACATTTCGAAAAGTCCATGTTCGAAAGTTTTTTATTCATATGGAAAGAGTAATAAACTCTTTGAGTACATTCCACCTATAGTCAGGCTTGTTAATACTCCTCAACATCATCAGAGTTGGGAGACATACTCTAGAACAGTGTGCTGCCTTTGCCTCTTTGCGAAGGAGCAAAAAAAAACTAAGGAGAGAGAAAACAAAAAAAAAAATGAGCGAGGAAGATGCAGCACAACAGAGCAATTCCATCAAAAGAGAGTGCCATCACAACTCCACGAAGGCTGCTTTGTTCGGGCGGGACACTCATAAGTGCTTTTGAAGTGTGAGTAAAGGTGAGCATAGCAACAGAAGAGGAGTCCGTGAAAAAAATCCATGAAGACTTCTCAAGGGGCCGCAAAGCCATGTAAATTACTGTCAAGAAATGTTAATATAACTACTTATATTGTCTTTGGGGGTATCTACAAGATATTTCTGGCATGTCTTAGTTCTTTGACAAAGAACTGGCTAAATTCCATTTTTTTTTAAATTCTGAACTGATTTCACTCCACTTATTGCAATAGCGATATCTTCAGCTAATACCTTACTACAGATTACTAGCGGATTTCTTCATCATCTGGGAAGCATTGTTTGCGATATCTGTAGGATATCTTCTTCTTCTTTCTGGCGTTACGTCCCAACTGGGACAAAGCCTGCTACTCAGATTAGTGTTCTTATGAGCACTTCCACAGTTATTATCTGAGAGCTTTCTTTGCCGATTGACCATTTTTGCATGTGTATATCGTGTTTTTTTTTTTTTTTTTTTTTTTTTTTTTTTTTATAGTAGGGTTTAAAAAAGCTTCAAAAGCCTGGCCTGTTGTATGTTGGCACGGTGTGGGACTCACGTTAGGCGTGCTTAACCACTAAAAAACTTTCCCTACTGCTCCTGTGCCTCGATCTCCCCCGGAACTACATCAGGCAACTTCATCGGGGGAGGGCTGTGCTCATGCACTTCTGTGCTCATGCACTTCTTCAATCTCAGCCTCTAACTGTTCTGCTAGTTCGCTGTTGGAGCGTTTTGCCCAATTGGCGGTTGAACATCTCGCCGGGACTTTGGACAGCTTTCTGTGCGACGACGCATACTTCCCTTGGGCTGGCCTCGCATCAGAGCTCTGTTCATCTTCTACTGGACGCTCATGTGCACTTCGTTGCTCTACGACGACTTGTTCCCCGCTGCTGCTGTTCGAGCTCTCCTTGTTGACCAGTTGAATGCCGAGGTCGGTCCAGCGATTCCGGTTGGAGGATGACTTCCGGTTCACTGGCGCCCAGACGACCCAAAACTGGTTTGTGACGATCGATGCTACTCGGCTTAGTCCCCGACGGTGGAGCTAGCCTACTCCGGCTACGCGCTTCTTCATGATTCGATACAGGCCGGTGGAGTGCCGAAGTCGGTCCAGCGATTCCGGTTGGAGGATGGCTTCCGGTTCGCTGGCGCTCCGACGACTCAAGCCGGTGATACGCTACGTACTACTCAGAGTAGTCCCCGGCGGTGGATCTATCCTACTCCGACGAAGATTTCCCCGGCGGCGGAAGATCTCCCGAACCGATGCTATCCGGGCAGATGCCGAGGTCGGTCCTGCGATTCCGGTGGAGGGAAGCTTCCGGTTCACAGGCGCCCCGACGATCATTTGCCGGTGCAACAACGCGATCTACTCAACTAGTCCCCGGCGGTGGACTTAGCCTACTCCGAAGCTGGCCGGGCAGATGCCGAGGTCGGTCCTGCGATTCCGGTGGAGGGAAACTTCCGGTTCACAGGCGCCCCGACGACCATTTGCCGGTGCTATTTCGCGAATTACTCAGCTGGACCCCGGCGGTGGACTCAGCCTACTCCGACTCGACGTTGGTCGGCCAAGTGCCAGGGTCGGTTCTGCAATTCCGGTTGGAGGATGGCCTCCGGTTTGCAGGCGCCCCGACGACTATTAACCGATACTACGCTACGCCCGCTCTACTCGGTCTAGTCCCCGACGGAGGATCTAGCCTACTCCGATCGCGACCCGGAGCTCTCTGGTCTTCACGCCATCTCCTTTGCAGCAACGACATAATCGCCGTTATTCCCCTGTTCACCGCATTCCAGGTGCTTTCATGCTGGCACATGTTCTGCACGATGTTGTCCGGATTTAGAACGCTTGCGGTTTCTGGCATCATCTCGCTTCGTATATCCCTGAATCGAGGGCAGTCGAATATAACGTGCTCCGGTGTCTCCTCGATATTTGGACAGGCCGGACAATGTGGAGATTCTGCGTGTCCGAATCTGTGCAGATATTTCCGGAAGCATCCATGGCCTGACAGAAACTGGGTCAGGAAGAAGTTAACTTCTCCATGTTTTCTGGTCGTCCACACCGACACGTTAGGAATGAGCCTGTGGGTCCACCTTCCTTTCTCCGAGTTATCCCACTCCTGCTGCCACCTGGCCATTGTGTCCAACCTAATGGTATTCCTTACATTCCGTGTGTCCCTTTGCTGGTAACATGCGATGTCTTCAGCCAGAGTGATGCAGATGGGGATCATTCCGGCGATAACGCACACTGCCTCCGATGATATAGTGCGGTAGGCACTCGCAACCCGTATAGCCATGAGCCGGAACGTACCTGCCAGCTTATCTCGGTTACGTTTGGTTCCCAACGCTGCAGCCCAAGCCGGGACTCCATACCTCAGTATAGACGATGATACGGTCGCTAGAAGACGCCTCGTGCTGCTTCTTGGTCCTCCAATGTTGGGCATGATCCTGGCTACGGTGTTAGCAGCTTTCGCTGCCTTTTCGCAGGCAAAGTCTACGTGGCTGTTGAAGTTTAGCCTGTCGTCGACCATTACTCCGAGATGCTTTAGAGAGCGCTTCGATGGGATTGCGTGCCCTCCGACGTTGATTTCCAACTGCTGTACCGCCTTGCAGTTGCTGACCAGCACCACCTCCGTTTTATGATGAGCCAACTGCAGCTTGACTCCAGTCATCCACGATTCGATGGTGTCTAGCGATTCCGCCGTCAGCATCTCCACCTCCTCCGCAGTCTCACCAGTTATCGCAAGAACGACGTCGTCTGCGAACCCGACGATCTCGACTCCATTCGGCAGTAACAAGGTTAGCACTCCATCGTACATCATGTTCCACAATGTTGGACCAAGTATGGATCCTTGCGGAACTCCCGCCGTGACTTCAATTGACATCCGTCCCTGGTTCGTGTCGTAGACCAGTACCCGGTTCAGGAAGTAACTTTGCAGAACTTTACACAGATATCCGGGAACCCGCATTCTGTGTAGGGCTGCGGCAATAGCCTCCCAACTGGCACTGTTGAACGCGTTCTTGACGTCTATTGTTACCACTGCGCAGTATCGATTGCCTCTCCTCTTCTGCTTGGCCGCTTTCTCCGCGCACGCGATGACTGCCCGAACAGCATCCACCGTCGAAGTCTTTTTACGGAATCCGAACTGCCTTTTCGACAATCCGTTCTCGCCTTCCGTGTAGATCGTCAGCCTGCCGAGGATGACCTTATCCAAAAGTTTGCCAAGAGTATCCAGCAAGCATATTGGTCTATATGAAGCAGGATCTCCTGGCGGTTTTCCCGGTTTTGGCAGTAACACCAGCTTCTGCACCTTCCATCTGTCTGGGAAGCAGCCTTCCGCTAGACACTTCTGCAACGCTGTCCTGAATATGTCTGGGAACGCCAAGATTGCTGCCCTTAGCGCAACATTAGGGATACCATCTGGTCCGGGAGCTTTGTTCAGCTTCAATCCTTTCGCAACCGTTATCAGCTCGGCGTTAGACACTTGTATACCGGCATTTTCCTCATCTACGTCAGCGTACGGTGTGGGCGGCCACGCTGTTGGAGCATGCGTAGGAAAGAGACCGTTCACTATCGCCTTCAGTTTGTCGGGACACATTTCAGCTGGGGTAACTGGGCCCTTGATCTTCGCCATCACTACTCGATAGGCGTTGCCCCAGGGATTTGCGTCAGCTTCCCGGCACAACTCCTTGTAGCAGTTCGTTTTACTCGTCGATATTTCCCGTTTGAAGGCGGCTCTGGCCAGTCGGTAGGTCACTTTACGCTCTTCCATGCTGGCTTCGGATCTAGCTCTCTGCACGCGTCTTCTGGCTCTTAAGCAGGCTGCGCGAAGGGTGCTGAGTCTGTCGTTCCACCAGTATGCAGGACGCCGTTGATTTCTTGGCTCCAATTTTCTCGGCATAGTTGCGTCACACGCTCTCGCCAACGCTTCTGTCAGCTCTCCTGCATCCATGTTTGGAGCGTCGCTTACTGCTCGGAGTGCTTCGACGAAAAGATCCTTATCGAAATGCTTCGTCTTCCACCTTCGTTCTCCATTCCTCCTCTGCCATACTGCACAACTTCTCTGGCCAACGCAGTAGTGGATCGCTTGATGGTCACTGTGGGTGTATTCTTCGCTAACTCTCCAGTTCATATTGGTGACCAGTGACGGGCTGCAGAAGGTCACGTCGATGATGGACTCCCTACCGTCTTTGCGAAATGTGCTAGCGAGACCGTCGTTGCACAGCCTTACGTCGAGCTTCGCTAGAGCTTCCAGAAAACTGTATCCTCTCACGTTGGTCAGTCTGCTACCCCACTCCACGGCCCAAGCATTGAAGTCTCCTGCTATTATTACCGGCGTTCGACCGATCAGCTTGTCGGTTAGCACATCCAACATCTGGGTGTACTGCTCCAGTGTCCATCTCGGGGGGGCGTAACAGCTACACACAAAGATTCCGTTAATTTTAACGATCACGAAGCCCTCGTATGAGCGTTCGACAACTTCTTGGATAGGGAATCGGCCCATTACTTGAATCGCCGTCATCTCTGCTCTGTCTGCTACCCAATTGCCGTTATCGGGAGGAACCCGATACGGTTCTGCAATGATCGCAATGTCGCACTTTGTTTCTGTTGTCGACTGCCACAACAGTTGTTGTGCGGCGTCGCAATGATTGAGGTTCACCTGCGTTATCTCCATCATCATTACTGCCCTGCCTTCGCCTTCTGATATTTGGGGCACTTGAAGCCACCCGTCGTATGGGCGTTACCTTCCTCCACCTTACACAGCATGCACCTAGGTGACTTCAGGCAGTCCCTGCCAACGTGACCTTTTTCACCACATTTCCTGCAGTGTTCGGACCTGTCCGGGCCTTTGCAGTTTATTGCCCGGTGGCCGAAATCCATGCATTTGAAGCATCTCTCCACCGGATTTGTCTCCCGAGGGATCAGTTTCAGCGGGCAAACCGACCATCCCACCTTGATCTTACCAGCCTCGACGAGTTTTTTGGCTGCTGCGACTGGTAATCGGATCGTCGCTATTTGCATACCTCCGTAAGCTCTCCTCAGCCGGATGGACTGTGGTGCTTCTTCCAGGTTGCATTGAGATAGCAGTGCACCCCTCACGTCGTCTTCTGTTGTGATCTCGTCCAGTTCTCTACATTCGATCACTGCCTCCTGGGATAAGGCTCTCACGCTTGCCTCGTTGCCCAGCGACTTCGCGACGAGCTCTCGGCAGACCGAACTCTTGATCGACGGATCTTTTTTAAGCTCAAAGAGCATGTCACCTTTCTGGGTGCGCCTGGTTCTCACCACGTTTTCACCCAGCTCCTTAAGCTCTGGGTCCTCCCTCACTCTCCTGAGAATCGCCGCGTAGCTTGTCTTATCGCTTGCCTCAATGACAAGAGCATCGCCCCTGAATCTCTCGCGAGGTGACCGTTGCTTTTCTTTCTTCTTCGGTTCCTTTTTTTGCCGCTTCCTCTCCTTACGAGCTGTATTCTTCTCCTTTTGACCTTTCACGGTGCGCCATCCACTGCCGTTCTGCTCACTGACGCACTCATTGCCGCTTCTCTGCTTTTTGGGATCTTCCTCCTCTCCTGGTGTATCCCTCGTTCTTTTTTCCGTGCGGGTGGTCGGATTGCTCCTAGGCGTCTCCTGTTCAACGGCTGTTGCATTCACCGAAGTTAATGCTTTTTCGGCTTTTTCCGCTCTACTCCGCAATTCCTTCTGCCCGCGTTCTGCGGCTGTAACGGCAGACTTGATGCTCGTGACCAGCTGCTTGATTCTGAGGTGGACGTTGTTTTTCGTCTTGACGAACTCATAGAGTTCATTGACCTTCCTCTTTACTTCCGACAGCTCCGACTTATCATGCTGCCGGTCGTCTTGAGCGGTGCTACTCCCCGACTTTGGTGTGAGCACTTGACTCAGGAAGCCTGCATCCCGCTGGTTTCCCGGTAGCTCACTCGGTGTGCTGCATCTGCTAGTGCTGGCTGCTACCGTCTGTGGTATCACTGGCGATCTCTGCATCTTTCCGCTTCTTGCGAATACTATCGCGTCTTCGTTCGCTCCACTAGATTCTCCATCCAATATCGTGTGTATATCGTGTGGCAGGTACGAAGATACTCTATGCCCTGGGAATCGAGAAAATTTCCTTTACGAAAAGATCCTCGACCAGCGGGATTCGAACCCACGACCCTCAGCATGGTCATGCTGAATAGCTGCGCGTTTACCACTACGGCTATCTGGGTCCCACAATCTGTAGGATATATTGAATTCTGATAAAATTTATGAGAAGTATTTGACAAATTTCTGGCTAGGTCAACCAGGGTGTCTACTCGTTTACAAAAATTAAATTCCCTGATATTTCCAGTTAGGTTTTACAAAATAATTCCAGGCTCGAGAAATACTCTGATTTTATATAGATAAAAAAATATTTACGAAATAATTTGATTCAGTAGCGTTTCAAGCTTCAAATTTTTTAATGCATGTTGGAGCTATTTCAAGGTGGAACAATATCAAAGCTTTTCTTTTTTGAACTGAATTGAATTTGATAAGAAGACTCATTTTTATATCGTTTGTTCTGATCATCATTGTAAACTAAACGGAGCTTTCATGTGAATCAGTATGCTTATTCTTTGAAGTTTATTGATTACAGCGTACTCGTGCGGAACAGATCGTACTCTATTCACAAATGGTATCCATGGGCTGTGAGTATACTTAAGACAAATGTTTCAATGATTTCAATGAATTTCATCAGATTTTTTTCAAGTATTTGCACAAAGATTCAGATATTTCCTCAGGCTAGTATAGATGGATATAAATTTCTTTATTTGAGAGATTACTAGCTCGCTGCTTGCTCATCTCTTAAATTTCTTCAGGAGTTCATGAAGTCATTGTTTCACATGGAATTCCTTCGAAAATTTTCCCAAGGAATTCATAAAAGAATTTTGTTTTGAATATAACACAACCTGATTTTTGCCAAATAAAACCATAGAAATTTAAGCAATCATCAGGAATATCTTTAAAGATTCTCTCGGATATTTTTCAAGAAAGTCCTTAGTCATCCAGGTTTTTATCCAGTGATTCTTCCATCGATTTTCATAGGACATCCTCTAAGACTTTCGTTAAGAACTTCTTCTACAATTTAACCAGAAATTACTCCAAAGATGTCTGGAAAATTGTTCTTCAGAATTTCTTTGAGATTTCAGCTAGGAATTTCTCTAATGATATTTGTAGGAACTACTCAGAGATTTCTTTAGGCATTCCTACAGTTATTATTTAAAAATTGTCAAGGAAGTCTTTAAAGATTTGTCCAAGATTTTATCTGGGCATTTCTTCATGGAATTGTGATGGAAATTCTTCAGAAATTTGAGAAAATGTTCAAAAAATGTCTTGTAATAAACTAATAGACCCTTGAGGAGATTTTAGAAGAGTTTTTTGTAAAGTTGTTAGGATGATTAAAGAAAAAAAGCCAACCAAATATGTAGGATTTTTGGAAAAAAAAAATGCTGCGATATTAATAAGTGTGGATCCTTGAATTATTTAATCTTTTGTAAGTTCGATGAGATTTTTGAGCAATATTTAGAAGAACTGCAGTTGTAATTCTTCGATGAAATTGTTGGGAGAACTTTATGACAAAACACAGGGTCGTTTTTGATGATTTTTTTCTTAATTTATTAATAGATTTTCTCAAATAACAAACCCTTCGAGGATTTTTGGAGAAATTCTTTTGAGTTATCTTGGATGAATTGACGTGAAAATACTTGTCGGGTTTCTTAAAAAAATCGCTGAACATATTTTTTTCAAAATTAATCCTTGCGGATTTTCTCAGAAAAAAAAATCTGTAAAAATCTTTGCAAGGTCTCCTATAATAACTACTGGAAAATTCGGTTGAAGGATGAATGGAAAAATATCTGGAGGTAGTGTTTGTAAAAAAATTCAAAATAATTCCTGAGCAAATTACAGGATACAGTAACGATGAAGTGCTCGACAATTACCTAAAGCAAATTCTGGACAAATTTCTCAAAATGTTATTTTAAAAAATCGCTGGAAGAATATTTGGGAGAATTGGTAATTGGTCTGACGAAATAATTATAGCATTTACAGTCAATTAAATTTAAATCTTATTTCGAGATGTAATGAGTTTACCCGACTCAATGCTTTCAATGCGTGAAAATTCGTTTCCATAAAATTCGATTTCAAGTTCTTCTATTTTTAGGGGTCCGTAAAATATTTTTCAAGTGGGCCGCATTTTAAAAATGGTTGAGAACCACTGTATTTGATAGATGTTTTGGTGATCTCCAATGATTTACAGAAATATACCGTTCGGGTAAATGACGGATACGGGTAAATGGGACTCGAATCAATGTCTCTCGGGTATATGATTTTCGGGTATTTGTTATAGAATCGCGTCCTAGTTGCCACCGTTCTACTGCGTAGAGGAGACCTGATTTCAAATATTCTGTTGGTTGATGTCTTTCTCCCAGTATATAACACACTACTGGAGGAAGACAAGTAAGATTGAATTATACAGAGACCTCATTCATGCCGCTTTGCCATACCATGAGACCCTTCGCAAGTCACAACTCTCGTTCGAAAACTACACACATATAATGTGTCTCATTCAACAGTTATATGTTTGTCGAGCTGAAGTGAGTCCGCCTCCCACTCGCTCAGTCGTCGGAGACAAGACGGCTTGCTGCTTCTCCGGGCAGCTCCCAGACTGTCGACGAATTACACAGAGGGAGGTGGCGTTCCTGAAATCCCAGCCATAAGGTAAGGCGGGGCAAAGATTATTTTTAATATTTCTTTTTTTTTGTTTGATATTTTGACACAAGCTTGTTCAGAATAACTGTAGACAATATCTCGAAGGTCAACTTTGTGGTATTAATTACTGTTCAACTGTTATGTTTTTTTGATATATTGATAACTTAACTATGGTCGAACTTTTGCCCCACCTTACTCTACCGAGGAAGCAAAAGTTTTCGGTCGTCGTCTAACATCGGTGCCAAGGAGTAGGGGAAAGGGTTCACCGGGAAGCAAAAAAGAACGACGACGACTACAGTTGGAACATTCGTACAAGAGTTTGTGATTCACGCAGCACTATACTACCTTCACTTGAAAGTTGTTTTTTTTTTCGAGTAGCTTTCCGGAGTGGATGACTTATAGTTTGAAGTGCCACAGCTGGTTGGTGTTGCTCCATTGGCCCATGTGAGTGACACATACATTACACATAGCCAGTGCAGCAGGGCAATCAAAGAAAGTGGGCTCCCTCAGCTGCCCGTGTGGTCCTCAGCCAGCTGACGAGAGGGTGGGTGTTTAATCCAGTTTTATTTTGTGCAAGTGGCTTTCAGCATCTTTGGACGGAAGCGCCGGTAATTGGATGTCGGCAATAGGATTTACCATGCACTTGTTTTGCCACAATTTTCCAGCTGGGGATGAAATAAACTGTTGAAATCGGTAGGATAATTGCTAGGTGGGTAATCCGGTTTTCCTGAGCAAACATGTTGAGTTTGTCGAATTGGATTTTGGTATCATTAATAGATCTGTCAATGGTCTTCCGGAAAATCAATTTCCAGGAACAACAAACACTCAGTGTTTCCTTCGATTCTATTTAAGACCCAAACATAATTGAAAATTGCATAATTTTAACACAGTCGTTTTTTGTTTTAGTAAACTATGAAAGCCTCAAAAAAATCAACCTAGCAGAAGCATAGTTACTGCAATTAGTTTTTCACAGTTAGTCCATAAAACAATGAATTCCATTATACCTTCCCGCTATTCCACAATCGTTTATTTTAAACCTCCGCTGTTCCAATGTGTTGCTCATGATCATTAACCCACTCACAATGGCCCTACGCGATAACTTCCATCGTCCCCATTCAAAAACTATTCAATCGGTACAAAAACATCGGCGGGAATACAAATATTTCCCGCCGAAAAACGTTTTCAATGAAACAATTGCTCAACAATCGGTTCCACCTTTGGCGTATCAATTAGACAAACTAACGATGAAATAAGCGCGCCACACCGATCGAATATCAACCGTGGCCGCCACCTGCACTTAACATCGCCACCACTGTGGGGGCACTCCCGAGGTTGGCCAGAACAAATGCACTGCAATTGAGCTGCACGGCACTCTTTATCGATACAATAATGGTCAATTCGTGCCTAGTTGATATGCCACGTTTTGGTGTTTTGTGCGTGGCTGAGCGGTGAATAAATTGATACACTCCCACTCCGGGGCTCCGTCAAGCTCATGTACCGACGTCGCACTAAGGGATATCTGGCAAATCTAGGTGGTCAAAAGTATTTCAAGATATTTTCCGCTTTTTCATGTTCAGAGTTATATTCCGTATTTCTCCATACCTGATAAATGTTTCTATATCTCGAAAGGTTTTGTGTGTTCTTGTAGTAAGATGTAGCATATATTTGGATATTTAAATATTAAAAATGATTAAATATGTGAATGTTATCAAAATTTTACATATGGTCAAATAAAAAACCATTATGGCTATAACTGGTACACTTTTCCTACTAGCAAAACACATATTGAACGGTTATTTTTTATATTATAGGTGACTTATACCAGTGGCGTAAGTGGGTGTGACATCTGACTAAAAAAATTGACTATTGTCTGTTAAATTGACCAATCTTGATGTTGTAGTTCATTTATTATTTTTATATTCAACATACATTATGGTTGCGGACGTCCGCAAAGTGAGTACAGGTGTGGTAGTTTCTCAGAAAATGACACTGTTTGAAACCTTACCTCGTCCGCAGTTTTGTGTATCATACAACTTTGCATGGAATACTTTATGGAGTAAGTAAGCAAAATGGACCCTAAAATGTGACTTGATTTCATTTCTCGGCTAGGTAGCTGGTACAGTGTACGGTATTTGAAGGATTGGAAATGTCTGAAGTATTGATTATCATCGAAAGCGGCCCGAAATCATTTTAAGAATATCAAGGAAAAAATCCCTCAGCGTTTTATCAATATTGGATATCTGCAGGCATCATGCAAAACATTCTTTGAAAGATTGTTCCAAAGAAACTGTCCAAAATTGCTTAGCATTTTATCCCGAGTTTCTCTTGGAGTATTTTCCACGAGATATTTCAGACATTTCTCAACTTAACTTAATGTAGGAATCCTAACATTATCAGACGGGGTTGGTGGTCTGATGGCTACTGCTTCTGCTTCATATGCAGAAGGTCATGGATTCAATCCCAGGCCCGTCCCTTTCCTCGTACTTTGTAGTTGTATATCTCTCACTTGCTTCTATCTTCCATTCTAAATATATCACACTCAAACTATTCGTTCATAGCAAACGCTAGAACCAGAGACGGACAAGAAACCGTTTCCCTAACGCTTCCTACTTCCACGCGCACGCCTTTCTTACGCCTGATACATAGGCAGTCTGCTAACCACAAAAGCAAACCTCTCTGCCATGCCTTTCCCCCAATCCATACACTCCCGCATGAACTGACGTGGATGCAGTGGAATATACGGTCTACGTGGGAGTCAGTTCAATGCATCATCAATTCCTCCCCCTTCCCCTCATTGGTCTGCATTCTGACGTGGCAGGTGCCATTGTTGCCTAAAAATAGAAGATCACCAGCACTTATACACTGAGGATACCTGTTAGTCCCAAGCAGTCATTCGGTTGGTTCCTTGTGTAAGTGCAGCTGATCTGGCAATACTGGAGTGCATCCACGGGCGGCCAATCAAGCTCAAGCTCAAGCTCAAGCTGTAGGAATCCTAACATTATCCAGTTGCAAGATATTTAGTAATTTTTAAAGCATTACACAACCCGACCAGACGGAAGAAACAAAATAATAACATTATGTATTATTTTGAAGTGATTTTTTTTACTCTGCCTGTTATAAATCATGTGCTGTTAGTTTTTGAAATAACAAATATTCAAACAAAATATCTACCTAATAAAACCAGAATGTAACACAATCTGTTCTTATTGTAACAAAAATATAATAAATTGTGTCTCTCGTCATAACTTTGACTGTGATTTACAACGTACGTTAAAATACAATGCAAAACATGTAACAAATTTTGTTAACTTTAATTTTATCCTCATAAATATAACAGGTTTGGAGCAAAGCAATTTTTTATCGAAACTGTTTTTTAAGATATTCTTCATAGATTCTTGAAGATATGTATCGTAGAAAACATTCAATCATTATTCACATGATGCTTTTGTGAACATCTTTAAGAGTTGTTACTTGTTTTTTCTCCAGCAAATACTTCAAAAATCCCGATACTATTCAAGGGCACTATAATGTATCTTAAGATGCATTCAAGAATTTCTTCAATAATAGCTTTAAAAACTCTTTCAAAATATAAAATACAATTTCAAAGATATACCTTTTTCCGGTGTATTATCAACATATCCTTGTAAGAATTTTTGATTAACACCTTTCTGAGATCTTCAAAAACTATAATATGGTTTCCTGGGTAAATTGCCCGACTGATTCCTTAAGAAGTTCCAGCAACATATTTTGGAAAAAAGTTGGTATTTAATCTGAAGAAAATTAAGACAAAACTGTAGGAAAAATATCTGAAAAGGCGCTTCTAAACAAACTACGGGATCGTCGAAGGTCTCTCAAACAAAAACCTAAAAAAATAAGCAAAACAAAAACCTAACAAAATAAATACTTGTAATACTATTAAACATGTTTCGTGGAACCTTCTAGAAACATCTTGTATAATTATTTAGAACTTTCTTAAAAAAATATCCTTCAAGAAAAACTATAGGTATTTGTAGGAATGAGAATGTATGCAAATTGATCGAAAGACGGTAAGTTGGAAGTACATTTGATCGAATGGATATTTCGTCGAATAGACCTTTGGTCGAATAACATTTAGTCGAAATAACATTTGGTCGGTTGCACATTTCGTCGAATGGACATGTGGTCGAAAAGAATGTAATTGCTTTAAGAAAAATATGATATTTGGCTGATCAGCAAGACCAAGCTGAGGGTCGTGGGTTCGAATCCCACCGGTCGAGGCTCTTTTCAGGTTGGAAATTTTCTCGACTTCCCAGGGCATAAAGTATCTTCGTACCTGCCACACGATATACGCATGCAAAAATGGTCATTGGTACAGTAAGCTCTCAGTTAATAACTGTGGAAGTGCTCTTAAGAACACTAAGCTAAGAAGCAGGCTCTGTTCCAGTGGGGACGTAATGCCAGAAAGAAGAAGAAGATGCGCGCCATGCAAAAAAAAGTTTTCAGTTCAAAATTTCCAAAACCGTACAAAAAAGTTACACTTTTTCTGGACATTTCATGCAAAAATAAGGTATTGGCGGAAAAAAAATGTAAAAAATGTAAACTTTTTTGCACAGCCGTGAAAAAAATCGGGCAAAAACAGAAAAATTATGCAAAAACAGAATCTTGTGCATTTAAAAAAGAAGGAAATTATTGTCATGTAAAGAGATTGATTATTATTTTCTGATGAAAAGTATATTTGCCCAAAATAAACTCAAGATCCAATATTCATCAATTGTTTAGAAATTCTGTTTCAGTTTTATATTCGTTGAACCAAACAATTTTTCAATCAACAATTTCAAAACACTTTTTTCGATTAAATGTTTTAAATCCATTCGAACAAACGTTCATTGGACCAAATTTACTTTCGACCAAATGTGCTAAATGTGTTTAAGATTATTGTTCAGAATGACATTCTGGCGTTAATGCACAGTGATTGTGCAATTGTAAAGGGGGAAAGCATATATGGTAGGTGGAATCTATGACATTTGAGTGATACACAGGATAAACCCAAGACGAATTCCATGTC
The DNA here is from genome assembly GCF_002204515.2 of Aedes aegypti. Classification (NCBI taxonomy): domain Eukaryota; kingdom Metazoa; phylum Arthropoda; class Insecta; order Diptera; family Culicidae; genus Aedes; species Aedes aegypti. The sequence goes on along the minus strand of NC_035109.1, from coordinate 226,512,854 downwards.
AACTTAGTCAGTCAGTGTTTTCCATAGTTAAGTCGATCGTTTTGACTCAGTAATAACTTTTGGAAATTGGTTCATGAGTTTTTGCATGCAATTCATTCCAAAAAATCTAGTACAGAAACTGTTGATTTTAGAGATGAATGTTCTATGAAGAAGTTGTAGTGAACCGTTTGGACAACAAGAAAAACATACACTGAAAAAAAAAATTGTCACGAAAAATTCAAAAATAAAATTTAAATTTAAAATTACACCGAACTCCATGCTTGATATGTTTCAAATTATACTAATGAATTTGATATGAAAAAAAATTGGAACAAAGTTTCATGATGGAGAAATTTTTAAAGAAACCATTGTTCTAAGAACAATTTTAGGTTGATTTTGTTTTATTTTATTTTTTTCAAAATATATACGTTATGATGATAAAATACAATTTTTGAAATAATTCCAAATCATTATGATTATCATGACCAAACCTCAAGAAGCAAACTACAAATTGAACTTTAACAAAAAAAAAAAAAAATACTAAAATCACTTTTTTTTTTTTTTTTTTTTTTTTTTAATAGTATTATTCCAAGCATTACATTCATTTCTGATATCTAGGTGTTCTGTGTTATTTGACAACACTATCATCCTAATTTGCCGTAGCAGTTCAGTTTTTTTACAGGTGAGTTGATTTCACCTGCTTATAAGAGAAAAAAAACGTTTTTAATATACTTAACCTTACTTAACCTAAACATATAACGCATTAATCGTGGCAATAGAAGATTGTAACGATTTTTGCCTGAAATTATTAATGATTGTATTTGACATTTGTTCCAATGTTTCAACATTGGATATTCTATGTAACTCATTGGTACTATACCAGGGAGGAAGCCTCAGAATCATTTTCAAAATTTTATTTTGAATTCTCTGCAGAGCTTTCTTCCTGGTATTACAACAGCTAGTCCATATTGGTACAGCATACAACATGGCTGGCCTGAAAATTTGTTTGAATATCAACAGCTTGTTCTTAAGACAAAGTTTTGATTTTCTATTAATAAGGGGATAGAGACATTTTACATATTTATTACATTTGGCTTGAATGCCCTCAATGTGATTTTTGAATGTTAAATTCTTATCTAGCATGAGCCCTAGATACTTAACTTCATCTGACCAATTTATTGGAACCCCTCTCATCGTGACAACATGTCTACTTGAAGGTTTCAAATAAAGAGCTTTTGGTTTATGTGGGAATATTATTAGTTGAGTTTTGGAAGCATTAGGAGAAATCTTCCATTTTTGTAAGTATGAAGAAAAAATATCCAAACTTTTTTGCAATCGACTACAGATGACACGCAGGCTTCGTCCTTTGGCGGAGAGGCCTGTGTCATCCGCAAATAAAGATTTTTGACATCCCTGAGGTAACTCAGGTAAGTCAGATGTGAAAATATTGTATAATATTGGTCCCAAAATGCTGCCTTGAGGAACACCAGCTCTTACAGGAAGTCTTTCAGATCTGGAGTTTTGATAATTAACCTGAAGTGTACGATTTGACAGATAACTTTGAATTATTCTAACAATGTATGTTGGAAAATTAAAGTTTTTTAATTTTACAATCAAACCTTCATGCCAAACACTGTCGAATGCTTTTTCTATGTCTAGAAGAGCAAGACCAGTAGAATAGCCTTCAGATTTGTTGGAACGGATCAAATTTGTTACACGTAAAAGTTGATGAGTGGTCGAATGTCCATGGCGGAATCCGAACTGTTCATTGGCAAAAATTGAATTTTCGTTGATGTGGGCCATCATTCTGTTCAAAATAACCTTTTCAAAAAGTTTACTGATGGAGGAAAGCAAACTGATTGGACGATAGCTAGAAGCTTCTGCAGGATTTTTGTCTGGTTTTAAAATTGGAACAACCTTAGCATTTTTCCATTTGTCAGGAAAATATGCTAATTGAAAACATTTGTTAAATATATCAACTAAAAATGATAAGCTACTTTCTGGAAGTTTCTTGATGAGGATGTAGAAAATTCCATCATCGCCAGGAGCTTTCATGTTTTTGAATTTTTTAATAATAGTTCTCACTTCTTCCAAATCAGTCTCCCAGGCATTTTCGAAAACGTTCTCTTGATTGAGAATATTTTCGAACTCCTGAGTAACTTCATTTTCAATTGGACAATACTAAAATCACTAGTAAGGCGAGCCAATATGTGTTGCTTATCTTGACAGATAGCCCTATTTCGTCTGCGACTTACAGACTTCTTCATTGTCGAGTGCTCGACTTTCTATCTTTTTTTGTAGTCCAAACGCTTCTGCACAACTTCACCATAGAACATTTTTCTTTAAAATCAATAGTTTCGGAATTAGAATTTTCAAAATGAATTACATGCAAAAACTCATAGGCCATTTTTCAAAGTAATTCTTGAGTCAAAATCGATTTATTTATGGAAAATTTAATTTGGTCGAGGGCAATTTCCACTTTTTTCGAGCTTTGTTATTGACCTCTAATGAAAAGTGTGTTTGCCCAAAACAAACTTAAGATCATCATTGCGCAAAAATTTAAGTTCGGTTCTATATCTGTTGAACCAAACGACCATTACAAAAAACATTTCCAATAAAATGTCCTTAAATCATTCCATCAAATATATCTTTGGCAAAATGTACTTTCGAACAAATGTCATTAGATCGTCGTTTGGCCTTAAAAATAATGCTTCAAGTATTTCCTGAAAGAATCCATGTTTGGAAAATATTCAAGAGACAACGCTTCAGAAATCCAACTTCCTAAAGAGAAGGCTAGAACGAAATTCTAGATAAATTAATATAGTAGCTAGTTGTTCTGGAAAACGTTGTATTGGCAAGCAGTAGACTGTGAAGTTTCCCAACTATAGGTGCACAACAAAGTTCTATCAGCTTATGTTATAATGATATGAAGATTATATTTTAGGCTAAATTATATTTTAGGCTAAAAAAGCTGAAAATCTGGACATGGGTTGTTAAATCAGGACGGATGGTAACTCTAAACAAGAGAGTCATATTACAGACCTCTCTGGTTGCCTGAGACCATCGTCTTGCACATGTTTCATTTATTCTTGTTATATACAGCATATATATCGATCAGGGCGATTCAAAATTAAAAAGTGTTTAAAAATCCAATCTCCTATATTCCTCACAATAAATTAGCTGAATAATAGCAAACAAACTCATGAATAATTTTTTAACTATCTGTCAGATTGAATAACTCTCTTCAAAAAATTTCTTTTTTATGGTTTGAAAAATAAATTTTTACTATGAGATGTTTGTACTTGCAAAGTGTTTGGAACATTTTGCAAAGTTTCTTCAAAGTAATTTCTATATAATCCTACATCTTCTTTGGGCCACTTTTAAACACCAATTTCATAGAACCCTATTTTTATCGTAAAGAAGGTAAGACAGAAATGAACGATTGGATTTTCATATATTTAAAAAAAATTGAGCCGTCACAACATCGATCCAGCCGATCAGATCGATCGGCTCCACAACTCCCCCTTATGATATATATGTTGGTATCGATTAGTGTAGAACTCAAAGATAGTTCCAAGTTATTTTTGAATGCAACAATTAATCGCTGATCGTAAGCTGATTGTGCATAGACGTTTGATTTCTATCGTGACGACACCAACAGTTTACACATGGCGACCGTGACAGGACTAGTGATGTATCGATACCATCAAGGTAACAATATTTTTACTTGAAAGTATTATCGGAAGAAAGTATCGACACAAGCAAACTATCGAATCAAAAGTTCCGATACCAATAATTTAAGGAATAACAAGGAATGGAAAAGATTTTGATAATATTATGTTGAGGAATCACACTATTTATCTAATAAGAAAACACTCAATTTCGGTTTTGATCGTTTTTTGTGAATAAAACAAGCTTCCAGTTTCTTTACTTTACGGTTGCACCAGCTTTTACACAAGTTCATATGAGAAAATACTCATTCAATTCAAGTAGTTTCAATCGATACCTACTCGGTATTGTGCAGATGAGTATCGATTTCAATTTTACTTGGTATCGAATCAAAAGTATCGTGTATATACTCGTTTTTACTTGGATCGATTTATCTCTAGACAAAACCCAAAACCAAAAACATTAATAAACGACCTGAAAAAAGATTTAGTTTGTATGCGCATTTTTTTTTTCCAAACCCTGGTTTTGAGATTATGCAACGCTGACACAATTGTTCATGTGTCATTATTTCACCATCTCTGCGAATTTTATATGTACATATATGACTTTTGGCCAGCTTGATTTGCCAAATACCCCTTAATGCGACGTCGCTGTTGTTGAACACTCAAAGCTGATCCCCGGGAAAGAGAATCCTGTATTCTTCCACCGCAATCGGATATGCAGAACGAGTATAGTTTCACTTGCCGGCCCCACCCCCCGCTTTCACCCATGATGGGCTGTTGTATTTCAGGTTGGGTCCAATCAACAACATATTTTTTTGTTGTTGTTCGGTTCTGCGGGTAAACTACACGGCCGAGGGCGGTCTCGTTTTATGTTTTTTCTTGTTAATTAAATTCGACCTTGTGTGCGAGCAATGGAGCGTGTTTTCCACCTGCTGGCCGATATATACCTTGGGCATACTCATTTGTCCCCTGTCGGATCGTGTTGCCAAGAACTTGGGTGAGGGTGATTGCCAGGAGAGAAACTCTGCCGCCGCACAATCCGACCAAGAAGCGAAGGGTTTTTATCCGATGCCGACAGGTGGAAATCAACGCGTATGAAGGTATTAATTTAATAAATCATCCAATTAAGTGGGATAATACTGGCACTGAGCGATGCCTGTGAAGGTGTCCGAATGGGTTTAATTTAACACTTGGCAAGTATAAATCCTTTGCAACCAACACTATGGACATACAAACTGGATCCAGCGGTTGTAGTGGTATAGAGAAATTTTCTTTCAGAAAAATGTCTCTTTGTGAAGTCAATAACAGCGCCGGCAATATCGCGATATTATTCGATAAACGCATTGTGCGACAAAAGTGATTAGTATTGCTCGGGTGGTCTCAATTCTACTTAGGACAAAGTATATGTGGTCGATTCACAACTAATCAGACTAATCAGAACTCTAATATGCAACACAAACAAAATGAATTTCAATGTAATTTATGGACTTCCAATAAAAAAAAGAAACAATTGCCTCTTGCCATTGATGAAATCTATTTCATACAATGTTTGCCTCCTATTTAAATCGAAATCTATGCTGACGAGATTCTGCGCCGTCTGGATTCAATCATCCTCCTATTTCATGCCATCGCCATCTAATTTCACGAAAGCTTATCAAATATTTACCCCGTTCGGTATACATTGTACTCACTTGCCAGATGTCGGATTTTGTGAGCTAACCATAACACCCTTTTCGAGCGTCACGTCAATTCGCATAATTACACATTTACAGATCCGTAGCTCTTGGCAGAGTTGTCATTCCGGGCGAATACATTTCATTGTCGATGACTAGAGAGACACGTGACAACATGGTGGAAGCCCCAGCGATTTGCGATCCACAATCGGGGGGCCGTAAATGTGGTCATTTAAAATGCACATTCGACCCCGGATGCCAGTTTTATCGTCGTTTGTTACAATTGTTATTCCAGCTAGTCGGTTCGGAGTTGGATAATGTGTGACATTGTCTCCGCTCTGCGTGCTTTTTTGGCGTAGGTGTAGCCAGGATTTTCGACCTCAAAACTTCATTTTTCAGTTTCACGAAAAATGATCATTGTACCTAACATGAAACCATGAAACCTTAAGCTATATTGATTGGCAATTATAGCCTGGCTCATTATTGACACGATGTTTTTGATAAATCATAAGCTCCAGAGAGAATTTCTACGCTAAACCATTGGACAAATGTCTTAAGGAATCTTCTATCTTCTGGCTTCTGCCATCTATCTTATTGCTTCTAGCTTCTTGTTGTTAGCTTCTTGCTTTCAGCTTCTATCTTCTTCCTTCTATGTAGCTTCTAGCTTCTATATTTAGCTTTTAGCTTTTAGCTTCGAGCTTCTAGCTTCCAGCTTATATCTTCTTCCTTCTAGCTTGTAGGTTCTAGCTTTTAGATTATAGTTTCTAGCTTTTAGCTTCAAGTATCAAGCTTCTAGCTTCTAGCTTCTCGCTTATATCTTCTATGTAACTTCTATCTTCTAGCTTCAAACTTTTAGCTTCTAGCTTCCAACTGCTGGCTTCAAGCTCCTAGCTTCAAGCTTCGAGCTTCTATCTTCTAGCTTCTTCTAGCTTCTTCTAGCTTCTTCTAGCTTCTTCTAGCTTAGAGCTTCTAGCTTAGAGCTTAGAACTTCTAGCTTTTAGTCTCTATCTTCTAGCTTCTATCTTATAGATTCTAGCTTTTAGCTTCTAGCTTCTAGCTTTTAGCGTCTAGTTTCTAGCTTCTCACTTCTAGCTATTCGCTTCTAGCTTCTTGCTTCTAGTTACAGCTTCTAGATTCTAGCTTCTAGCTTTTAGCTTCAAGCTTCTAGCTACTAGCTTTTAGCTTCTCGCTTCTAGCTTTTCGCTTCTAGCTTCTAGCTTCTAGCTTCCAACTTCTAGCTCCAAGCTTCTATTTTCTAGCTTTTAGCTTCTAGCTTCGAATATCTGGCTTCTAGTTTCTAGCTATTAGCTTCTAGCTTCTTGCTTCTAGCTTTTTATCTCTTGTCTCTAGCTTCAAGCTTCTAGCCTCTTGATTCTAGATTCTAGCTTCTAGATTCTAGTCTCTTGCTTCTAGCTTTTAGTTTCTATTTTCTATCTTCCAGCTTCTATTTTCTATTTTCTAGCTTCTAACTTCTATTTTCTATCTTCTAGCTTTTAGCTTTTAGCTTCTAGCCTATAGCCTCTAGCTTTTAGCTTCTAACTTCTTTCTTCTAGCTTCTAGCTTCTAGCTTCTATTATAGTAGGGTACTAAAAAGCTTTAAAAGCCTGGCCTATTGTTTGTTGGCACTGAGTGGGACCCACGTTAAGCGTGCTTAACCAATAAAAAAACTTTCCCTACTGCTCATGTGCCTGGATCTCCCCCGGAAACTACATCACGTAACTTCATCGAGAGAGGGCTCTGCTCAAGCACTGCGTCAGTCTTAGCTTCTAGCTGTTCTACTAGTTCACTGTTGGAGCTTAATGTCGTCAAAAACGCCACTCACTACTACTACTCTATGGTGTCTCTGCGACTACTCGTTTTGCCCAATTGGCGGTTGAAGATCTCGCCGGGGTTTTGGACAGCTTTCTGTGCGACGACGCATGCTTCCCTTGGGTTAGCCTCGCGTCAGAGACCTGTTGAGCTTTTACTAGACGTCCATGTGCATTTCGTTGCCATGCGACAACTCGTTCTCTGCTGCTGCTGTTCGAGCTCTCCTGGTTGACCACTTGGATGCCAAGGTCGGTCTTACGATTCCGGTTGAGAGGTGACTTCCGGTACGCAAGTACCCCGACGACCCAGAACAGGTTTAAGACGATCGATGCTACTCGGCCTAGCAGTGATGAAAAGTGATGAACATTTCTTCTGAACTGGAACAAAAACAAAACCAAATGCTCCCGAGCGTCTGAGTGCTGGTTTACTCGCATCTGTCGGCTCCCGAGTAACTGAAGCTAAAAGTGATTCGCGAACCTGTTCGGAGCTGTTCAGAGTCATATTGTGCTTTTGGGAAAAAAGTTGCTTCCCTTTCTAGATTTATGGTTTCCAAGGGCAAAAGCCCTACAAACTACTACCCGAGCAGACGGGTGCGGACTTACTCACACCTAGCCAGTTCCCGAGTCTGTGATGTTTGTTATGCGTTGGTATACAATCGTGAGCTGCTTCGTGATGCGAAATTTTCCAGCACTGCGGCTTAGTCCCCGACGGTGGAGCTAGCCTTCTTCATGCTTCGATACTGGCCAGTGGAGTGCCGAACCAAAGTACTCAATAGAGACGAATGCCTTTTCTGGGTAAAGTCTCTCTAAACAAAAAAAAAAGTACCGAAGTCGGTCCAGCGATTCCGGTTAATGGATGGCTTTCAATTCACTGGGGCTCCAACGATTCAAGCCGATGATACGCTACGTACTTCTCATAGTAGTCCCCGGCGGTGGATCTATCGTATTTCCACGTCAGCGGAAGACCTCCCGAACCGATGCTATCCGGGCAGATGCCGAATCCGGTCCTGCGAAGCTTCCGGTTCACAGACTCCTCGATAGTCATTTGCCGGTGCAACAACGCGATCTACTCAACTAGTCCTCGACGGTGGATTTAGCCCACTCCGAAGCTGGCCGGGCAGATGCCGAGGTCGGTCCTGCGATTTCGGTGGAGGGAAACTCCAGGTTCACTGGCGCGACGACCTTTTGCCGGTGGACTCAGCCTACTCCGACCTTGGTCCGCCAAGTGCCAGGGTCGGTCCTGAAATTCCGGTTGACTTCCGGTTTGCAGGCGCCCTGACGACTTATTACCGATGCTACGCTACGCTCGCTCTACTCGGTCTAGTCTCCGAAGGAGGATCTAGCCTACTCTAATCGCAACCCGGAGTTCTCTGGTCTTCACGCCATTTCCTTTGCAGCAACGATATAATTTGCGTTATCTCCTTGTTCACCGACATGTTAGGAATGAGCCTGTGGGTCCACCTTCATTTCGAGTTATTTAACTCCTGCTGCCACCTCTCCATTGCATCCACTCTGATGGTGTTCCTCACATTGCTTGTGTCCTTTTGCTGGTAGCATGCTATGTCCTCAGATAGCGTGATGCAGATGGGGATCATTCCGGTGATAACGCATACTGCCTCCGACGATATAAAGGCGGCGGGCACTCGACTCCCGTATAGCCATGAGCTAGAATGAACCTGCCGGGACTCCGTATCTCAATATGGACGATGATACGGGCGCCAGAAGACGTCTCGTTCTGCTTCTTGGTCCTCCAATGTTGGGCATGATCCCAGCTATAGCCTTTTCGCAGGCATAGTCTACGTGCCTGTTGAAGTTTAGCCTGCCGTCGACCATTACTCCAAGTTACTTTAGGGAATGTTTCGATGGGATTGCGTGTCCTCTGCTGAACCACCTTGCAGTTGCTGACCAGCACCACCTCCGTTTTGTGATGAGCCCGAATTTTATCGATACGATATCCGATATCTTTCGACCCGATATTTTTCGATATCGATAAAGCTATTGTTCGTCCGATAATCAGGACAAAACTCAATAATTATGTTAAGACTAGTCCCACGAATTTTTAAATATCCATTGAATATAGCATACCATAACTACAACATTCAAATAATTGACTCCATAATGCAATAGTTGGTGACAAATGAAGCCAATGTTGTTTTAGAATCCCTATATATAAAAATATCGGATATCGGTTCGATACCGATAATATCAAATCCGATATATCGCCGATACCGATATTGAAATATTACGATATCGATACCGATAAATCACCATTGTGCACAGCCCTAGTGCGGAAGCCAGCATGGAGGAGCGTAAGGTAATCTACCGGCTGGCCACAGCCGCGTTCAAACGGGAGATAGCGACGAGTCAATCGAATTGCTACAAGGAGTTGTACCGGGAAGCTGACGCAAATCCCTTGAGCAGTGCCTATCGAATAGTGATGGCGAAGATTAAGGGCCCAGTAACACCAGTGCCCCGACAAACTGAAGTTGATAGTAGATGGTATCTTTCCAACGCATGCTCCCACCGTGTGGCAATACCGTACGCTGACGAAGATGAAGAAAATGCCGGTATCCAAGTTTCTTACGCCGAGTTGATAACGGTTGCGAAAGAATTTAAGCTGAACAAAGCTCCTGGTCCACATGGTATCCCTAACGTAGCGCTAGTATTGACGTCCCCAGACATATTTAGGACAGCGTTGCAGAAGTGTCTAGCGGAACGCTGCTTCCCAGAAAGATGGAATATGCAGAAGCTGGTGTTGCTGGCAAACCGAGAAGACTGCATGGAGATCCTGCTTTATATAGACCAATATGTTTGCTGGATACTGTAGGTAAACTTCTGGATAAAGTCATTATCGGCAGGCTGACGATCTACACGGAAGGCGAAAAAATACTTCGACAGTGGATGCTACTCGGACAGTCATTGCGTGCTCGGTGAAAGCGTCCAAGCAGAAGAGGAGAGGCAATCGATACTGCGCAGTGGTAACAATAGACGTTAAGAACGCGTTCAACAGTGACAGTTGGCAAGCTATTGCTGCAGCCCTACACAGAATGTGGGTTCCCGAATATCTGTCTAAAGTTCTGCAAAGCTACTTTCAAAACCGGGTACTGGTTTACGATACAAACCGTTCCTGGTCAACGAAAGTAACGGTGGGAGTTGGACAGGGATCCATGCTTGGTCCAACACTGTGGACATGATGTACGATGGAGTGCTAGCCTTGTAACTGCTGATTGGAGTCGAGTTCACTAGAAGCTTCTAGTTTCTAGTTTCAGCTCTTAGCTTCTGGCTTCCATCTTCTTTCTATTAAATGACATATTAATCTCTGTAGCAAAGTAGTTACTGTTTTTTCCTTCGGATACAAGGCGGGCTGTGGGGCTGTGGGGCCCAGATAGCCGTAGCGGTAAACGCGCAGCTATTCAGCATGACCATGCTGAGGGTCGTGGGTTCGAATCCCGCTGGTCGAGGATCTTTTCGTAAAGGAAATTTTCTCGATTCCCAGGGCATAAGAGTATCTTCGTACCTGCCATACGATATACACATGCAAAATGGTCAATTGGCAAAGAAAGCTCTCAGTTAATAACTGTGGAAGTGCTCATAAGAACACTAATCTGAGAAGCAGGCTTTGTCCCAGTTGGGACGTAACGCCAGAAAGAAGAAGAAGAACAAGGCGGGCTACGATCCCTTGCTTCCCCCCATGGCTACGCCCATATCTTTCGGTGTAAATGGAGTCCGCGACACTAACTGCGTCTAACTGACTGTCTCTCACAAAGTGGAATGTGGCTTCTGCGGCGCGGTCACAAGGTTGCTATTGCTGCTAACCGAGTTCTACCGGAGGAGTTCCGGACGTCATACAGTGCGGCGGTGCCAGGGAGAGTGCCTTTCCTAGGACCGTTAATGGCACTTCACTAGCTGGTCGGGATGATCGGGAAACTTTTGTCAATTTGCGGTTTTTGGTCGGTAGTTTTAAGGTCAACTGTTGGCAGTATGTGAAGCATTTTCGCTGTGATTTAGAAACCACCATTAGTGGCACTGCGTGGTTTGGCTACGTGTGTGGTTTGACAGAATTGGGTCAGGCCACATTGAATCGCAGTAAACCAGATGAATCTATTGGAATACAATACGTATATTTGTTGGGAATAGCCTTATCATTTTTGGTTTGTAAAATATAGTTTTGTAAAGGAGTGCTTTACAGTAAACGAAAAATTTCCATCGAATTATGATGATCTATACATTTTTCTTCTTATTATTGCCATTATGTCCTCACTGAGATAAAGCTTATTTCTTAGCTTAGTGTTCAATGAGTACTTCCTCAGTTATTATATTCAATTTCAAATAATCGCATGATTCATGATGAAAGACACTTCTCTGCAGTCATCAAAAACAGAAAGCTAATCAGGGTATCTGTGTTTCATTAACGAATACAAAAGTTTGAATCGGGCTTAAAGTTCGCCCAGGTAACTTTTTCTTTGGCTGTCGGTTAAATCGACCCAAATCCGCTTCACTTTAGCCGAGTCCAATCTCATCCGGCTAATAAAACGCTCCATTGAGTCAGAAACAATCCTACCGCCCTCGTTGAGTTCCGCGCACCAAAGCAAAAAGAGGCTCCCCACCAAAAATTTACATCTTTCCCGCTAAGAGAGGTGTTACATTATTCCTTACCTTTCCAGCGCCGCGGCCTCAGCCTATGCTAACAAATCGCAAGCATCCAGATATTCACACCCGGTCGGTCGAGCGAGAGCAGGCCAACGCACTTTGACGGCAGCCCTCCCACATTTCCAGCAGGCTTCAAGTTCCCTTCCCCGATCGTTAGGGGTGAACTAAATTAAAACTACCTGAAATAGTTATTTTGCAGCATTGTATTACAGAATTAGATATAAAATTATCTGGTCAAATTTTAAAATAACAAAAATATAACATTGAGAACAATTTGAAACACGATCATCTGAGTTTGACTGAGCAATTATAACAAAATTTGTTTTAAACAAGACATAAGCATATCTTATTACTATTTTTCAATAATTATAACAGAAAATAACAAACATACAATATCAAGAAATAATAAGCGTTGTTATGGACTACAATTGTTAATATAATTGTGTTATGCCTTTCCGATCGAGTCCCGAGTAGTAGGCAGCGTTGACTTGTTTTGCCACTCGTCGTCGTCGCCCGAAGTAAAAGGCAGCCTTTATTAAATAATCCATTGGCTACCGTCAGCGGATCAAATCCACTCACTGACTCTCGCTTTCAGTTGATCAAATTTCCATGTGTTTATGGCAGTGTTGTGAGCCAGGCGCAGGCAGGAAAAATACACTCGTAGATACCTACCTACTTACGTACATATGACCAACTACCTACCACGGTTGCGACTTTTTATTTTTGACTGCCTACTTTTGGACGGGTGGACTGTGAGCTCTACCTACTATGCTCAGCCCAGATTTCGTACCGGCAGTGTTCCGAACTTTTTTGCACAGCTTCTCGGTTTCATAGAGAGAAACAAAACATTTTCTTCCGAATTTTGCTGGATCAAATAAGGCGTAGGCTTTTGGCAACTTTTTACCTTTCTTGGCTCTGAGAAAACTATTCTTTATCTAGTGCTCTTACAGGAACTATTTCAGACTTTGAGTACTGATAATTCCCCTGAAGTGTGTTTGACAGATTAGCTTGAATTATTCTAACAATGTATGTTGGAAAATTATAGTTTTTGATATTACGATCATGCCAAACACTGTCGAATGCTTTTTCTATGTCTAGAAGGGCAAGACCAGTAGAATAGCCTTCATATTTGTTGGAACGGATAAAATTTGTTACACGTAAAAGTAGATGAGTGGTCGAATTTCCATGGCGGAATCCGAAGTGTTCATTGGCAAAAATTGCATTTTCGTTGATGTGGACCATCATTCTGTTCAACATGACCTTTTCAAAAAGTTTACTGATGAAGGAAAGCAAACTGATTGGACGATAGCTAGAAGTTTCTGCAAGAATTTAAGGAAGTTGTGAATTATGAGCTCAGAGATTCAGAGTTTTATTGCTTAAGGTAGTTTTTAAAATACTTACAAGAGCAGAGAGAATTCGTGTACGCACAGCACGAAGGCACGTTGTGCACTGTTGAGAAGTACTTTTTTAATGCTTTATGCAGCCCACAGACGACTCAGTATGTTTGACCAACATTGACTCCGCCCCCAGGTTGGAGCTATGTTTGACCGTGCGTGATGCTGCTTGACGAACCAATTTTACAGTTTGTGAAACGGATTTGATGGTTGGCGAGTCGAAGAAATTCAAAAGCTTCAATCAGAAGTTATTTTAAGGTTACCACCAGAAATTTCTTCAGAGATTCCAATCAAAATATGCTAAAGGGATTCCATCAGTAGTTCTTCTAGGGATCACGAGTTGTTCGAGGGATTTAAGTTCGCACTGAAATTCCATCATTAGTACTTTTTTAAGATTCTATCCACAATTCCACAAAAGATGTCATCAGGGTTTCCTCTAGGTTTTTTAACGGAAGTTTCTCTTGGGATTTATCCAGGGATTTTATCAGGAGTTCCTTTAGGGATTCCATCAGGAGATCTTCTAAAGATTACATAAGAGGTTCTTCCAATGATTCCATCAGGAGTTCCTTTTAGGGGACGGACCTGGTGTAGTGGTTAGAACACACGCCTCTCACGCCGAGAACCTGAAGTAATGGATTAATCTAAAACCAGTCCCATCGTGTTATACACAGCACGACTGTGATGGTACTAGCGATTTCTGAAAGTACAATCACTCTATCAAAGTATTGCTGAACTTCTTGACGATTTTCAAGGCAATTCTTATTGAATTCCCTCACTTAGTTCCTCAAAAATGATCTGATCAAATTCCCACTAATATATGTGGCATCCTTCATAACGTATTTAGAGCAGATTATGACAATTTTCTGAATGTTTGATTTTGTAGGATTGTAGATATTTTTTAAGTGAAATATTGATGAATTTTCTGGGCGATGAAACATTTTTCAAGAATATTCGGTTTTTATGCAAACTTTTGCTATCAGCTACTTTAGCGTCACTTGGGTGCAAAAAAACTACATAAATTAACAGAATTTTGGCTGTTCATAGATTTATTATCTAGGAAATAAGAAAAACTTGACTGGTTGTAAAAACAAGCTTTTGGTACTATCATTTTCATTTATTTAGTTAACATCTACACAGATAACACTGAATCAACAATTTCACGCCACAATACCCGGTTCGTGGCCGCATCTATCCATCCTCGGTTCTGCCCCACGCTCGCCAAATCGATACGCACTTGATCCGCCCACCTAGCTCGCTGCGCTCCACGCCTTCTTGTACCAACCGGATCCGAAGCGAATACCATCTTTGCAGGGTTGCTGTCCGGCATTCTTGCAACATGCCCTGCCCATCGTATCCTTCCAGCTTTGGCCACCTTCTGGATACTGGGTTCGCCGTAGAGTTGGGCGAGCTCGTGGTTCATCCTTCGCCGCCACACACCGTTCTCCTGCACACCGCCGAAGATCGTCCTAAGCACCGGACGTTCGAAGACTCCAAGTGCTTGCAGGTCCTCCTCGAGCATCGTCCACGTTTCATGCCCGTAGAGGACTACCGGCCTTATGAGCGTTTTGTACATGGTACATTTGGTGCGGGCGTGAATCTTTTTTGACCGCAGCTTCTTCTGGAGGCCATAGTAGGCCCGACTTCCACTGATGATGCGCCTCCGTATTTCACGGCTAACGTTATTGTCAGCCGTCAGCAAGGATCCAAGGTAGACGAACTCGTCGACCACCTCGAACGTATCCCCGTTTATCGTAACACTGCTACCTAGGCGAGCCCTGTCGCGCTCGGCCCCACCAGCTAGCATGTACTTTGTCTTGGCCGCATTCACCACCAGTCCAACTTTTGCTGCCTCGCGTTTCAGGCGGGTGTACAGGTCTGCCACCTTTTCAAATGTTCGGCCGACGATGTCCATATCATCCGCGAAGCAAACAAATTGACTGGATCTCGTGAAAATCGTACCCCGGCTGTTAAGCCCGGCTCTCCGCATAACACCTTCTAGCGCAATATTGAACAACAGGCATGAAAGTCCATCACCTTGTCGTAGTCCCCGGTGGGATCCAAACGAACTGGAGTGTTCGCCTGAAACCTTCACACAATTTTGCACACCTTCCATCGTCGCTCTTATCAGTCTCGTGAGCTTACCGGGAAAGCTGTTCTCGCCCATGATTTTCCATAGCTCTACGCGGTCGATACTGTCGTATGCCGCCTTGAAATCGATGAAAAGGTGATGCGTTGGGACCTGGTATTCACGACATTTTTGGAGGATTTGCCGTACAGTAAAGATCTGGTCCGTTGTCGATCGGCCGTCAATGAAGCCGGCTTGATAACTTCCCACGAACTCGTTTACTACGGGTGACAAACGACGGAAGATGATCTGGGATAATACTTTGTAGGCCGCATTTAGAATGGTGATTGCTCGATAGTTCTCACAGTCTAACTTGTCGCCTTTCTTGTAGATGGGGCAGATTACCCCTTCCTTCCACTCCTCCGGTAGCTGTTCTGTTTCCCAGATTGTGCCTATCAGCCGGTGCAGACAAATGGCCAGCCTTTCCGGACCCATCTTTATGAGTTCAGCTCCGATACCATCCTTACCAGCAGCTTTATTGTTCTTGAGCTGGTGAGTGGCATCCTTAACCTCCCTCAAAGTGGGGGCTGGTTGGTTTCCATCTTCCGCAGTACTGACGAAGGCATTTCCTCCGTTGTCCCGTCCTTCATTGCCTGTGCTCTCAGCACCATTCAGGTGCTCGTCGAAGTGCTGCTTCCACCTTTCGATCACCTCACGCTCGTCCGTCAGAATGCTCCCATCCTTATCCCTGCACATCTCGGCTCGCGGCACGAAGCCGTTGCGGGATGCGTTGAGCTTCTGATAGAACCTACGCGTTTCCTGAGACCGGCACAGCTGTTCCATCTCCTCGCACTCCGTCTCCTCCAGGCGGCGTTTTTTCTCCCGAAAGAGGCGGGTCTGCTGTTGCCGTTTCTGTTTATAGCGTTCTACGTTCTGCCGGGTCCCTTGCTGCAGCATGGCCGCCCGCGCTGCATTCTTCTCCTTCAAAACCTCCTGGCACTCCTCGTCGAACCAATCGTTCCGTCGACTCCGTCCTACGTACCCGACGTTGCTCTCAGCTGCATCGTTGATGGCTGCTTTTACTGTTCTCCAGCAGTCCTCAAGAGGGGCT
The DNA here is from genome assembly GCF_002204515.2 of Aedes aegypti. Taxonomy (NCBI): domain Eukaryota; kingdom Metazoa; phylum Arthropoda; class Insecta; order Diptera; family Culicidae; genus Aedes; species Aedes aegypti. Next base: position 226,496,503 of record NC_035109.1, on the reverse strand, counting down.
TCGTCCAGCTCACCCTCATCCGGTAATGCAGCCTCGAATTGCTGCGCGTATGCCGCTGCGACATCCGGTTGCTTGAGCCGCTCTAGGTCATACCGGGGCGGCCGTCGGTACCGTACGTTGTTAACGACGGAGAGTTTTGGGCGCAGTTTGACCATCACCAGATAGTGGTCAGAGTCGATGTTAGCGCCACGATAGGTCCTGACGTCGATTATGTCGGAGAAGTGCCGACCATCAATCAGAACGTGGTCGATTTGCGATTCTGTCTGCTGTGGTGATCTCCAGGTGTATCGGTACGGAAGGCTGTGCTGGAAGTAGGTGCTACGAATGGCCATATTCTTGGAGGCGGCAAAATCAATTAGTCGCTTTTGGTACTAATTTGTTTGATAAAATTAATTTGAAAATGAAATAAATATAAAGGTTATTCATATCTTTTCATATGAATGATAATACAAGTTGATGCAATGAATGATCCTAAAGACAGGGCTGATAGTAAGTTTCTTTTTAGAGATTTGCTCCTATTTTAATGCAAGTCTGTAAAAAGTCACTATTTTTCATGGGAGGTCTCTTAAGTCTCTATTAAAAATAGGTTCTCTAAAGTTTTTTTTTTGCTAACACTACTTGCATTGAATCCTGATGCAAAATTGCACAGGCTGCAGAGAAACCTTCAGATATTAACGGGTCTAACAGGCTCGTCCAGAATTTTGTCTCAGATTCCCCGAGGAAAAGCTCCAGGAATTCACATAGTGATTTTATTAAGATTTTTTTCAGGGTCTGCTACAAGAATCTCTACCAATTATCCCAGATATTCTTTCAAAGATTTTTCAAAGGATGCTTAGAAGAATTTCATAAGAATTTACTCCAGGATTCCTTGAGAACTCCAAAGGTACGACCTCCAGTAATTCCCTCAGGTATTACCTCGATTTTATTCTCCAAAACTATCCTAGAATTTCCACCAGATATTTTTTTCACTAATCCTTAAACTAAGTACCCCAGTTTTTTCTCTAGGAGATCTGCCTTAGATTTCTAGAGAATCTCCACTGAGGAAATCATCAAAGGTTTATTTTAGAGGGATTTTTCAAAGAATCTTTAAGAATTCCGCCGCCTGTTCATGTGGATTTCTTCAATAATTCATCCACGATTTATCTCAGAACTCCAATATTCCTTAAGGGGTTCTTCGAAAGAATCAATTTTTGTCTAGGAATTTCTCCAGCATTTCATCCAAGTATTACTTCTGCAGTTTTTTCAAACATTTTTTTAAAAGTTTTCCAAATAAAATCAAAATTGCATGAGATTTTGTTTATTTGAGTTTTCACACCAGATAATACTACACCAGTTTTCCAAATAATTCCTCCGATCATTCCTTTACAAACTTCTCTTGAGATTCTGTCCAATGTTTTTCGAGAAATTCCTTTAGAAAATCCTGCCAAATACTATATCAAAAATTCGATTGATTTTGCTTGTGAATTATCTTAGTTAAATTATCTAGGAAATCATCTGATACATCCTCAAGAGCTCAGGTGTTATTTCAGAGATCATTGTTCATTAAGAGTTACTTTAAAACATCTGCTAGTTTTATATGAGGTTGCTTCAGGATTTTCCTTAGAAGTGCCTCATGGATTTATTCTTCACATAAAAATCATTGGCATTTTCCTGAAAAAAAAAAATACTTGCAAGACTTACTTGAGAAAATCTCAAGGAAGAATTTCTGAAGAAATCTCAGAAGAAACAATTACTGAAGGTATCTTTATATAAATCTCTAGTTGAAATCTTATATTAACTCTCAAAGACAGAAACCCCTGAAAAGATGGATAAAATACTAGAGGAAAAGTTCCACAAAGATATTTTGGAGAAATTCCATTTCTGTGGTTCTCCTTGTGTAAATCAAGGCATTTTGTGTGTAATGGCTTAGGAATATCTTAATAATTATCTTTATAAATTTCAGATGAAATTCCTGGGGAAAATCACGTAATTCCAAAAAGGTCGTGGATCTTGAAATTTCTGTTCTGATGCTAGGAAGTGTCAAACTCTTATCTCCTGACTCCTATTAGGTTTCGTTTTTTTTTTTGGTTCCTGTTTGGTCTCTTTTCAGCCTGTTTCTGGTTCCTTTTAATTCCAGGCGAGGGGTCTCTAGTTTCCTATTTTAAGCCCTGTAAATACGGAAAGATTTCTTATTCTTGCGGTAACGACTGGTATGAAAATGAGGGGGTTATGAGTTAAGGGGTGTCAGTGAAAAAACTAAGTGCAGAGATAATCTACTTCAAAGTTTTTTTTTTGCAATTTTTTATTCTTTACAAATTGTATGAGAGTCAAAAAACAAGCCAGTTTTCTAAAAAATCATGTTATTTCTTCTGTTGAGCGGAAAAGTCACCTGAGAATATCGTTAGAACGCTTGGAAACAGAAGAATATCCTCAACTCAAAACCGACAAAAATGTCACTTACACTCCTTTGCGTTTGAGCCCTTCAAATACGGTAAATTGAATTTTCAATCTAGGATTCCATAGAGTTAAAATTTTTCTTACCTTCACTGTGCACAAAATATTTGAAAAAGGTTTGTCCTACCCATGGTTTCGAACGTGGACGCGCCTCTGTTCATTATGAAATCCTCCAGGGATTCCATTATGAACATTTTCAGGGTTTCCGTCAGGAATTCTTTTATAGGTTCCTTCAATAATTTCTCACGAGAAAATTTTCCGAACCATAGAAGCTGTTCGAGGTTTCGGTTTCCGTGTGTGCTGTGGCGTTTCGGATACAAGTTCCAGGAGATTGTGGCGAGCGGTTGGATGTGATCTGTTTTCTAGATTTGGAGTTCGTGACGAGCCTTTGTAAGTGATCCGTTTTCCAGATTAATCCGTTCTGGAGAAGAACTTTTGGATCTGTTGGATGCAAAATATTCAAGAGGTCGTTCAATATCAAAAGCATTCCATTTTTTGATGTTCATTTCATGTTTCAAACTGGTTGACTTTCAAGCTTGAAATACTTTCCTGGACGTTTATTTTTTGTGTTTATTTGTATTAAGCTGAGTATAATTTTTAATTTCTTTATTTTTATAATTTTACGGTAAGATACTTTAATAACACTATGTATGATATATTACTATATATTGTGTATTGGGGAGGGGTAGCCTAAGGGAGTTAATTGAACTGTTGACTGGATGAAAGTGCGTGGGGTCGCCAGCCTTTTGTCATGAGAAAACAGCCTTAGTGTTGTCTTCCAAAGGTCTTCAAAGATATTAACTAGCCCTGCTACAACAAACCATCAGGTAGATCATACCATCCCGGTATGATTCTGCAGCCATAGATAATCCTTGCGCTGATGGTGGCTAAATAATCATCATCATCATCCTTCAATAATTCCTCATGGGGGTTTTCTGGGTGTTATCAGGCTGTTTTCTACGGATTACTCCCGAATTTTATTAAGCGATTTTAACAGAATTTTCTTAAGTGATCTCCCAAAAGATTGTGCTACTTTTCCCCGAATGTCGGTTCCCCGAACGCCAGTTCCCCGAATGACCCGTTTCCTCGAAAAGTGTAGCAGTTCAAATAGGTGCTATAATAGTTTTTAATGGCAGAATGGTGAATTAGAATGAACGATAAGCAATCAAAAGAAGGTTGTATTTAATCATTCTCGACTATACACATGTTGCCAAAAATGCTGAGGACGGTAAAACTCGTAAGAACTGCCAATCAAATAAAGATGGGTGCATATCAGATGACTAGTTCGTTCACCACTCTGAAATGTATAAAGTTATGACAAATATGAGTGCCAAAAACTTTTCGGGGGAGTGGGCTATTCGGGGAAACGGGATATTCGGAGAACTGGCATTCGGGGAACTGGCGTTCAGGGAAACGACATTCGGGGAAAAGTGGCACAATCCTCCCAAAATTCCTTAAGAGATTACTTAATGAATTCCTCCCGGAAGAATTTAAGAGATAACTCCCGAAATTCTTCTCGTAATTCCTTAAACGATTCTTCTCGGAATTCCTTCCGGAATATCTCCAAGGATTTTCGAGATTTACGAGAGATTCTAACAGAAATTTCACCACGGGAATTCCAACAGAAATTCATTCCGATTTTTTTTTAAAGGGATTCCTCCTGATTATTTTTTAAGGAAAAAAAAAACACTAGAAAGAATCACCAAAGAAATTCCTGATGGAATTACTGATTGAACTCCTGGTGAAATTTAAGGAGGAATCCTAGGAGGAAGCCCTGACAAAAGTCTTGGTGAAAACCCTGAGGAAATTTCTAGTAATAAATATCTTGTGGAATCACTGAACAAGATTTTCAAAGAATTCATGATGTGATTCCGTGAATTAATCCTTGCAAATTACTTCTAAAGGAATTCCCGAGGAAATCTTTTAAGAAATTGTCATAGCAATCTCTGGAGAAATTCTTAAAGGCAGCCTTGGAGTAAGCACTGAAAAATACCTGAAGAAATCACTACAGCATTTTTTTACTGATCGTTGAAAGAATCAGTGAAGGAAATCCTGAATAATTTCTTGAAGATCTTTAAGGAAGATTTTCCCTGAGGAATTTCTAGTTGATTCTATGATTGAATTTCTAGAAGAATAATTGATAAAATTCCTGATAGAATTCCAGTAAGAATTTCAGGTTGAATCTCTAGTACAACCCATGGAGTATAAATCATATGATAAATTCACTAACAGCCACAGAATTATGGAAAATAACAATCGCTTATCCACTAGACTTGACCGAGGTCACTCAAAACATGCTAAGCAGTATAGTGTTGCTGCAACGAATTTTGACAGTCGGTCAAAAGGTTTCATCAAAATAAATTGGTTTGACTAATTTAGGGGTGGAGTCAATGTTGGTCAACCCTGGGCTGCATTAGGTAGTTTTAAAAACTTCCGAGAGCAGAAAAAAATTGTGTAGGCACGCACAGCACAAAGGTACAATGTGCATTCGCTTTTTATCAATGATTTTCTATATTCAAGAAAGAAATTCTGATCGTAACCCACAAGAAAAGTCCCATCGTTCAAAAGACGAATTGATGCCAGTGTGTTTTTCCCTCACTGTTGTGGAGTTGCTCAACTTTTATTTCCGAATTCAATTTTGGGCGCTGACTGGAATGGATAAGGCATCTTTTGCACACCCACACCGTTTTCTGCGTAGCTACTCTACCTTTCCTGGAAATTGATTATCCTTCAATTCTATTTTTCCTTATTTGATTTGGGTCCTTTTTGGATGGGCCTGCCGTTTGCTGATGCGAATGTGAAATGTGTTCATGCGTGCTTGTGGGGGTGTGTGTGTCTGTATGTGCGAATATGATATCATGGCAGTTTTTCCATTCATGTTTTGGAAAAAATGTCCCACTCGTGGCGTTGCGTAGACCGACTCGACTCGACTCGACTGATAAAGTTTACCCAGCCTATACAAATCCAAGAAAAGGGTCGGAATGTTTCCGAGAGCACGCATCAATGACTTTACGAATGGGGCATTTGTTTGGCCTGGTGAGAATAGATTCGGGGCTTCAATTTACCTCAAGCACGATAGAAAACAGGAACCATCAATATCACCGCGCGTTGAACAATTTGATGAAGTGAGTGTTTTTTCGTTGTAATACGCGCCAAATTGTGATCTGGGGGGTGAATTGAGACTTTCCAGAACCGGCTAAATCCGGCGCAGCTTGTTAAAAGATTATCTGCTTATGTGAAAGACAGAGGATTTCATCGTAAGCCGTTGTTCTTTATTCCGATTCGAAGAATATTATCCACCAAATAAATTATAAGTTAGCGCTTATGCCTGGTTGTGCGTATTCGAACTTGAATAATATGAAGTAAGTCTAGCTACTATCGGCTTTAATTTCGTTTAGGCACATCTTCAATACTTAAGTGAAAGCGGCTGTTTAAAGTTATACTCTCTAATTAAAACATCTTATTGTGCTTTTCTACCAAAGCCATGAATGCAACTTACTGATTTTGTAGTTTTATTGGTATCTATATATAACCATATTTTTCTTATTTTTTCAGGTAAACGCTCTTGTTTTTCATTGTAAATTAGTAAGTATTAGTATATTCATATCAGTTGTCACGTACAAATTAGTAAGTATTAGGATGATGTCTTAAAAACTTTTGTCAAATGTATTGTTTGGAACATGCATCAAATATTATCTGATTTTACTATAGTTTCCCTAGTGACTACGCAGAATAACTGTATAGAGCGATTCGCGATACATATTAATATATATCCCGATACTTAGTAAAGCAATAACACCTTGGAAAATTGACGTGCCTTGTTGCCAAGAAATATGGCCAAATTCAACGTCAGACATCATCAACAGAGATTGATTACCGTCTAGACAGGAGATGCGCCACCACTAACATACAGACAGGTTTCCAGAAGATGAAAAAAAACTATGTAATAGGCTCCTCTCCAAGGCAGTAAATAATGCGGCGAAAGACATCCTACATCTCCTCAGTGATTCATACATCAAGCGAGCGGCCACTCTGAAACCCGATAGCAGACGCACACCATCATGATAACATGTTCCCCCCAATGAGTTGGGCGGTTGAGTCAAGGCACAGTGGCACACCCATTGACTCGAATGAATGTTTTGAAGTTTTTGAATAGTTTTCAGAGTTTTTCGCCAATATTTGAAAGCAAAGAAATTTTTGAAAAAATGTCTACATTACGTAAAAATTTTGTGACCAAAAATTATAAAATATTCTTGTTGAATTACATATGAAGTAAGATGCTCATTGCATTCCGAATGAACCAGAAAGAGTTTTATTTGGATGTGTAATCACAGATATATGGACAACATACTTTCGTTTGATTTTAAGGAAAATGATGTCAAACTTTTGCACTGAAGTGTGTGCAAAAATGAATCTTAATATATGAATATGCCGCTGAATTTTTACGATGTATTTTAGTACAAAATTTACCAATCTTAGAAGGAAGTCCTTGATACCGGACGCAATCATGAAATGACTCGAAGTCAATAAACTTTAATCAAATTAATGATTTTTCTACAATAATAGTAAGTGACTGGTTGCCAATTCAAAGCATATTATCCATTAACATGCAACATTTATTTAAAATTACTTGCAAGATTTCTGACAAAACATGTCTTATTATATGATTAATATTATTATTAATAAAAATATTATTAACATTAATGTCTTGTAGCACCCAATTTCAAAAAGTAGGGTACAAGACATGCAAGACGAAACTCATGTTTTCTCCACAGTTATTTTTAAAATTATATAAAATGTATTCATAAAATTGTTCAAGAGTATATTAATTCATGAAAAAGCTAACAGGTATCTTTATGAACTTCAGTTTTTGAGGTTTTGACCGGCCATGCGCCACTGTGCCACGTTTGTAGCAAAAAAAATCAGGTTCGGCTTGGCAGACGACCACCATGACCAGTATGACAGTGAAGTCAAACATGAAACGAGCAAATAAAGGCGGAAAAAAAGTTCATCAAGTCAAACCGTGCCTGATTGCCATGTAATTCGAAAAGTTGCGATAAAAAGTGACAGCTGGCAGTAGCGAGTCACTAGCAAACGAAGTTAAAAAAAAAACCCTCTCTGGAATAAGGGAAGAACCAGGGCAAGAAATTCAATCCTCAATCTCGGCTGCGACAACGACGACGACGACGACGCAGCTCGATTTAGTTACGATTTGAGGGCCCAAACAAAGTTCCGTTCTGTGTTGGGACAAACTCGACTACTGCTGCTGGTTCGATTCCTGTATCATCAGCGGAGGAAGAAAAACAAACAGCTGGCGAACAGCCAAAAGAGCACCAGGCGTTCCTCTCGAAACTCGACCACATGGTGAGACGACAGCTTTGGTTGGGGCAACCTTGAAAAGTTGATCGCCTGAACCTGACAGAGAAGAAGAGAGTGTTGAACGCATCCAAAGTGTGTCAAAACAGAAGACTAAATTCAGTGGCAATATCAGATTAGCGAAATATTAGAAGGATCTTTCGTCTGTCTTTTTCTTGGCATTTACGTCTTCACTGGGACAGAGCCTGCTTCTCAGCTTAGTGTTCTTATGAGCACTTCGACAGTTATCAACTAAGAGCTTTCTTTGCCAAAGTTGCCATTTTCGCATTCGTATATCGTGTGGCAGGTACGATGATACTCTATGCCCAGGGAAGTCAAGGAAATTTCCATTCGATCTTCCGTCTCGATGGAATTTAATCCAGTTTAATGAATAGTATAAATTTCCAGAGGACTTAAATTTTAGTTCCGAAACAAACACAAAATACAGAAAGTGAGATTAATACGAAGCACTCAACAGTAATTGAGTAGTGTTTTCTTTAAATGCCTTCAAAACGGCAAAAATATAATCCAAACAGCATAACATTATTCAGGACAGCAAATCATACCAAGATATTTACTAAAAGATATAAGGGTACGATTATACCTTTTTTGGCTTTTTAACTTAAGGAACGAAGCCACACCTCAAATTTTCAAGAGCACAAGACTTGAAAACCAAACAGCGCTTCGCATGGAAAATTTATCCCATAGGTCACAACCAGCAAACAAGCAATCTGATTGATTTCCAACGCAAACTGTTGTCAGATTCTCCAGTCTTGTGCTTTTGAAAATTCAACGTTTGATTTCGTTTTATAATCACCTTAACTAGAAAAGATGAGCACCCTAAGAATGAGCTCGATTTCAGTTAATTTGACATTCAATGCTCAAAAGATCTTAAAAACAATACTAGACATGTTTTCCTGATTCCTTATCCAATGGAAATGTTTCCAATAATGATGGGAGTGCGGGTTTTAGCGCGTAATAGATTTTTTTTTGTTTGTGCATTTTTTAACATAACCATAGAGAGTCTTAATATTTAGCAAGAAAATAGCAGAACAAAATTCAAATTCTTTACTTATTTTACTCATTTGCACTAGTAATATAATGGTACATTCCTATAATAGTAAGTCTTATGGAAAATCAATGTAAACCACTATTCTAGGAACACAAGTGGGCAAATACACTGAAGTTATTTTTACGCGGCATATTTTAGCGCTGTTTTTAACGCGGTGGGTCTCATGACCACCACACCATCTTTAAGTCGTTTTTAGAATTAACGTGTTCTTTTACGTGGGCCGTCGACCGACGTTAAAAAATCTTATTATGCTACTACTGGATTATGTTCCAATAATAGTGTTTTAAAATAGATTCGATGATTTAATTATTCTAAGAATATTTTTTTACGTGGAAAAGAATAGAATAGCTTTTGAATGACGTATTCAGATACGAAGAGCGAGCTTCCGTTAATTTTTAGCATTTTTTTTATTCTACAACCCGTTACTGCTACCTCAACCACTGGCGCAGACTTTGAAAACTAGCTACTTTATTGTCGGTCAAAAATACTCTGGAGCAAAATGGTCGGCATATAAGTTTAAATTTGTAATAGATAGGAATAGAGTAGAACCGATTTTGGCTAGTGTTGAAGACAAAATCAATAAATGGGATGCTTAATAATGGTACATATCTACGTCAAATGAAAGTAAAATGAAATCCATGTTATGTATGAAGGCTATTGTAACTAAGCGGAAATCTTTTGACTGCATTGAAAATTGCGATGGTCAAAACAAGCCACCAAAACCAAAATAGGCTACATCTCTAACTTTCTAACTTCGGCTGCTAAATTGATTCTACCCCATTACCCCGAATGCCATTTCCCCGAATCCCATCACCCCGAATTCCATTACCCCGAATGCACCATTACCCCGAATTCCGTCACCCCGAATGCTATTTCCCCGAATTCACAATTATCTTCACATGATGATATTGATGACATTTCCCAATGATTTTGAAATTCGGGGTACTGTCATTCGGGGTGATGGGTCGTTCGGGGTTTTGGAATTCGGGGTAATGGCGTTCGGGTTAATGGCATTCGGGGTAATGGGATTCGGGGTAATGGGGTAGAATCGCTAAATTGGTGACATTGTATTCTTATGGGAGTGGCCTAATTAATAATACATTGCAGTGCATTGGTCAAATTTGGTGTACAGGAGTTACTCAATTCAAGGAAAATTCACATTCGTTTTTGAGTGAATTTGGAAAAAAAGAATAAATAAAGCTCTATGTGAATGTTTGCCAGGCATATTACTAAGGTTTTGAAATTTACATGTACCCGACGAAAACGTGTCGAATGTACAAATTGAGATTGAAACGCCAAAAAGAAACCACGAGCTCCGTTGTCGATCGAACCTACGAGTTTCATTTCGCTAAATTGCCGTGTAAATGTATACATCAAAGCGAGAGAGATGTTACGCTGCCCAAGTAACCACCAAGCATTTTAACCTTAGTATGGACCTTAAATCTTTTTCGACCCATTTCAAAATTCAAATCAATGTAACTTTTGATTGAAATAACCTAGCAATTTGAAACTTTCTAACAATTATTTTTTGTGGGATATTTTGTTTTTGCAGAAAAAAAAGTTTTGAATGACCCCTAGGGGAGCTTCCATGAATAAAGTTACAAATTGTGACTTAAGGACGTTTTCGACCCGAAAATTCAAACAGCTCGCAAAAATCAGTGTGTTAACTGAATTTAGTTCTGTTGGGCTTAAATGAAGGGTAAACATGTCTTGTTTCAGAAACCCTCCCGAAGATCCGGATTTGGTCACTGTGGCCACCGGGAACCTGCTACATCTGTAGTTTCGTAACTAAACACGCAATCTCGACCGTTCTCATATTGTTGAATAGGTATTCACGTGGACTGGGAATAGACATTCTCAAATCACTTAGTTATCCATACCCGGTTCCGGAAACCCGGAACATCCGAAAAGTAAGTTCCCATCGCAGTTCTGTATATGTAATTCACATCGGTTGATGGATATTTTGGCATAATTTTTTCTGTAATAAGAAACCAATTACCGGCCCACATTCCCTGAAAAATTTGGTCCAGTATGGTCCATTCGGAACCGGTTCCTGGAGTCCCGGGAGGTGGCCAATTTGGACAATTCGATTAAATTACTATGATTTGAACCTCAAAACCAAATAAATTGTGTCCAATTATTTACGATTTTTTATGTTTGGATGTATTTTGCCAAAACAATGAATGGATGGTTATTCTGGTCCTTTTGGAGCACCGGAATGGTCACCGGGAAACCCGTAATATGGGACCACTAAATTTTAGCACCAAAAGTAGGCCTGCGACGGCTCATTCTTCATGATTTTGAATCCCTGTGACTCTGCTAGTTCAATTATTGATGAATGACCACTCTGGTTCTTCTGGCCCACCGAAATAACCCAGGAATGGCCACCGGAGATACCCGTTTTGTAAGACATTTCAGTTTTTTTGACAAAACTAGGCATGCGACGGCTCATTCTTTATGATTCTAGATAATTGTGACTCTTCTAGTTCAATTATTGATTAATAACCACTCTGGCTCATTGTTACCACGAAATAACCCAGGGATGGCCACCGGAGAGTCCGTATTGTGGGTCATTTTAGTTTTTGTACCAAAGCTAGGCATGCGACGGCTCATTCTTCATGAAATTTTGCCTTTGGCTTAAATTTCCCATGGGTGAATTTTGTTTTTCGTGTACTTTCCAAAATGTCAGAACTATTGTCGACAGCCTTCCCATGACAACTGCCACTCATGGTTCTTTTATCGGCAACTCGAAATATCCTTTCAACATTTTATCCCTTAGACGTTTTGCCCTTACGGCGTTTTAAGTTTTCGACGTTTTGGCATTCGAAGTTTTGTTTTCCGACAATTTTGTCACTGAGAATAGTCGATAGGATATTTTTTACCAATTTCACCATTTATTTGAGGTTCAATCGCGTTTTACGCTTTACGGAGCCTGTTGAATCTTGATTCAACGGAACTTCCAACATCGTAATTCTCCGTCCCGGAAATTAATTAAACACGTGATCCGATGAATGGAAGAATATAATTTTTGAATTTATTTTATTGAATCCATTTGATATGGTATATTAGTTTTTAATTTTATAGTTTCATTTTTCTAATGAGGTGCACCACAAAGTCGGTGATGAAAATCCCTGTTCGACATGTTCGAACTGATGGGGGATGCATATGCTAGTTTTATTTCTTAGTAAGGAATATTTCTTTTTCTACTCACGTTTAGTTCCTTTCGTACAGTTCCTATTAGCAATGTGGGTGGATTTCAGCTGAAGTTTAAGCGCTGCTGCTGTGTAATTCAGTAATTAGTTTAGGCAATCTCTAGGCTTAGTAAATTTACTACCCACCAAAACTCTAACGTAGGTAATTCAAGTAGGTTTACGAATGTTTTTCTGCGTTGGAGTAATCTGGTTTGAAATGCAATCTTGCTCAAATTCAATGATAATCACATATTTTAACTAATCTGGATTATTAAATATTCTTACCGGTACAAAGGGAAGAGACAATAATTGCCTTTTGTCTTAGCGCATACAACGACCTGGTTTATAAAACATAATTTAGTAGTCGATATAGAGTTGGTTTGAAGGCATTCTGCTTACCTAATCTTGAATTTATCTCACGCAGATTATTTAGCACGTAAATAGCTCGATTACAGCTTATTTTTCACTAGAAAGTTAATATTTCAGTAGAAGATTTTACGAATTCAATGACTTGCTATCAGCTTATCGAGATTTATCAATTCATCCTCTCTCTTACAATTATCATCTTCTTGGCTTTGTTGATATCTAGTTTGGTACTTACCGGGTGATAGCGAGCACCCTTATCGGCATTCACTCATCAGTTGATGAGTCCCAATGATTAAGGTCTTGACGGAAGGTGCGTGAATGCTGCGTCAGCTAACAGAGCCGAAATTCATTTTTGTTCTTGTCTACAATTATTTAACTTCTTAAGTACCATCCGCCATATGTTACATTTCTATTTGTGTTTTTGGGATCATGATAAAATTTCTGCATGTAGGCGAATATAGTGATACTTTTCGATATCAAAATTAACAATGACAACTAAGTTTTATTACTTTAGAATTGATAGCTGAAAATTCCACATAGCTACCAAATCGAACGACGGGCTACTTATTCTTAGTAGGTATTTAATAAAACAACATCATCTATCATCATACCTTAGTCGTAGATTAATGTTAAATCTAACTTGCTATATTTAATCAAGAATTATAGAAAACATTACAGTTCAGTATAAGAGCACAACTCACCCCTTTAAAAACTGGAACTAAGGTAAGTCAACTATTTTTATTGGAACATTGACTAAGGATATGCAAATATTTTTGTTCAAAACTGAAATTTACAATTCTCGATGTAGTGAGTGTTTAGTAGGGCGGTTCAAAATTTAAAAATGTTTGAAAATCCAATCTCCCATATGTTCCTTACCATAATCATAGTGTTCTGTGAAATTTTTAGCTTTCTAGGTGGTGATTTAAAGGTGGCCCAAAGACAATGTAGGTTTATATGGAAATTACTATGGAGAAATTTTGAGAAATGTTCCAAACACGCTAGTGCTGTAATGTAAGTAGGGTCTTATTATCCTATATTGAAAACTCATTCTTCAAACCTTAATGAAGAATGTTGCTTAAGAAACAAATCCCTTTCGAGCTAATTTTATGTGTGACTTCTGTACATGTTTGCAGGGCTAAACTCATGAATATATCTTCTGCTCTCCGTCGAATTGAATTTCTCTCTTCAGCAAATTTTAGTTTTAAGTTTTATTTTATTTATTTTTAAGTTTTTACTATGAGATAATAAGTTTGTACTTACATTTACTAGTGTGTTTGGAACATTTCTCTAAATTTCTCCATAGTAATTTTCATATAAACTTACATTGTCTTTGGGCCACCTTTTAATCACCACCTGGAAAGCTGAAAATTTCACAGAACACTATTTTTATGGTAAGGATAGTAAGGTACATATGGGAGATTGGATTTTCAAACATTTTTATATTTTGAACCGCCCTAGTGTTTAGTCTGTGATTTGTTCCTGGTAATGTAATACCCAATACTGAAATCTGCTTGATCGGTAAATATTCACTATTAAGCATCATTAGTCAGAAAATATGTTGCTTTTAGATGAAACCATACTTAGTTTATGTGAACGAGACATTTTAATTCCATAATTGTTGGAGTTTACCATCTGTGGAAGCCTATGAATTCTGATGACCTAGCTGAATACACTTCTTAAAGACATGACGATAACTGTGTAATAACAACTCGAAATTTTTCTAACACTCCATTATTTACGGTTGAGAGTTCTTCTAAATATTAAAAATGATGGAATACAATAAGTGAGATTACTTTTATATATGTATTACATTAATGTACATGTTTTGTGTAAGAGTAACCAGGATAATTTGGACCTCTATATATGTTTGGCCCTCTAGGCCATTTTTCAACTTTTTTTTAGTTTAAATCGAAAGGCCAACTCAGTTCAGGTTTTACATATATCGATAAATAAAACGGTTTTAAACTTTGGAAGTATTTAAAATAATGAAAAAAACAGTGCTTTGCATCAGATTCTTTTTTCAACGTTTTTTGGACTGTACATAAGCATGTGAGTATTTCTATCTTATAGAGAAAGCTTCTCCCTTCATTTTGGCATGTTCATTGCCTTGGTTATGCTGTCTATGAATATAATGGGACAAAACTAAAAATTACTTTTTTAGAGGATCCAAAATACGACTGTTACCCCATCCCCGGTTTTAAACGCCGAAGTAATCCAAAACCATGTGTGATCTGTAATTGCGTGGGCATGATATGCGAACTGTTAGGTATAACTATGCTCTGTTTAACGAAGTTTTAGCAGCAGTCAGATTGTAAGCCAATTTAAATAGTGCACTAGTAGACGAACGGTTTCGACCATAGAATCCAATAAAATTTGATTGAAGTCTATCTAGGCATTCGCAATCCTTGATACAAATACAATTCGTTGATACAAAACGAAAAAAAATTACTGAAATCAGGTAACCAAGACTGATTGAACACTTCTGTTACACCCCTGATCCCGGATGGCCAATGACTACGAATCGAAACAAAAACGTTCCATCATCCCAAACGGAATCCTAGCTAAAGAGCTTCGCTAGCGTCGGTGGCTTCTAAAAAATCATCAGGATGTAACGTTGTGATTTCCACGGCAGGGCGGAGCACTATACCGGAAGAGCCAATGTTCGATCCTTTTTACCCCCACTTCAAATGTTGTCCTTTGTCAAAACGGAGTCCGGGGTGTTGTTTTGCATAACTCGTCAAACAAAAGCAAAGAAATTCCGAACTGCTAAACATCGGTCAACATCTGTTGCTTATCAGCAGCGCTTCTTCCACCAGCCCAGATTCTGCAGCCGTTGTTCAACGCCCTCACGGAAAGCAACCTGGGTAGATGTGAATAACAAAATGATGATAAAATGAGAACAAATTTTGAGATCATATCAAGTTTAACCATTAGTGAGTCATTTATTTATGACACTCAACATCACATTCATGGGACTATCATAGTAATCATAAAAATTCTAGTTTGATTTCATTAGTCGATATAGAGTCTTCTTCTTCTTCTTGCCATTACGTCCCCACTGGGACAGAGCCTGCTTCTCAGCCTAATGTTCTTATGAGCACTTCCACAGTTATTAACTGAAAGCTTTCTTTGTCAAACTTGCCATTTTTGCATTCGTATATCGTGTGGCAAGTACGATGATACTCTATAATCAGGGAAGTCAAGTAAATTTGCATTAGGAAAAGATCCTAGACCGGGATTCAAATCCAGACACTTTCAGCATGGCTTTGCTTTGTAGCCGTGGACTCTAACCACTCGGCTAAGGAAGGCCCCTTTGGAGTCATGGATCGTGGACTCATGGAGGTTTTACTGTAAAATGATACATATATATTGTTAAGAAAATGCTAATCAAAGCTTGATTTACCAAATTAGGATGAAGTGTGGCCTTACACAGAACACCCATATATAAGACATTTATGTAATGTTTAAGATGCTTTTTGTAATGGAAATAAATTTAAAACTTATTATTTGTACTCAATATCTCTATCTGTCCTATTTTGTTATTTGGTTTGTTTTGCTTGTTATTGCAATGTCAAAATAAGTTATTCTTAAATTTTCATGTCAAACAGATTGAGTCAATACTTTTGTTACATCATTTGTTCTTTAATTTCAAACAAACAAATAACCAATTTTGACATTCATATATTCAACTTTAATAGCAGAATTTGATATTAATTTGCCATTCTCCCCTCCCTGGGAAGCGAGAGGACAATGACGACGGCTCCTGACAAGTCTACAGCAGCGGATACCAGATTTGTTTCCTATCCCCCTATCATTTAAATTGACTTCGTTTCGCTTTCATAATCTTTTAATAGCTTCTCTTTGCCCCGTCCGACCACGCTGCTGCTGCTGTTCCACAGGGAAGGCCTCTCGCTCCATTGGGCAATGAGTGGAAACCGGCTGTGGAAATCTGACGTCTCTGGGACTGTATGTACGAAGGCCGGGATTTGCTGCTGCACAAATGGATGGAGGAGATGTAATGAATTCGGATTTGACATCTGTCGGAGGGATCGGGAACATGTAGAAGACTGAGAAGCAGACTAAACGTCTATGGTGCTTTGGAAGCTAGTTGATATTGAGAGTAGGCAAACGATAAAACACGCTCAAAATGAAACCATATGTTTATAATGGAAAGAAATTGATGTTAGATGCCGAATATTGAATTGACTGGCATGAGATGACGAACTAGATTGCTTTTATTGAGTGTCTGTTCATATTGACTTGGGATGGGAATACGACTCAGGGCACCGGTTGCATGTTCGGTAACTGAATGTCGGATTCATTTGTATCGATTAGGTTGATAGCAGGTCTGACAGAAAATAATTTTCATTTGAGGGAAAATATTTCAAAAAACAGCCATGAAGGATTTTCATTCACCAATCCCTTGAAGTAATCTACCAACATTCTGAGATAAACGATGTTAAATATGCTCACCTAATGTGTGCTGTAGTTGTCCCTGTAAGACGACTCATATAAGATTCTTAAATTTCAATTCAAAACTCATAGCGCATCATACTCTTGGGCTGTGCGTACACAAATTATTTCTGATGACGGCAGTTTTAGAACTACTTTTTACAATAAAATAGTATTTTTCAATGATATTCTTATCTTTTGATCGTTTTCGATACCTTTTTCATCCCTTCCCATTGCACAGTGGGAATAAAATAACAAACTGATAGAATTCTGTATCTTCTGAACGCAAAGAGTAATCCTTGAGAAAATGCATGTATCTTATGTAGAAATGTCTAAGAAATTGAATTAAAGTGGTTCTGATAGCCATACTGATTGTTTTCTTGCCCATTTTATTCAAAATTACCTGTTTTTATTAGGTTTTTGATAGGATTCCTCACATTATATGCAGGGAAACTGTGTATGAGCTATTAAAATAACGATGTGCAGAAGTTGGTCTTGACCGCACGGAACGTTATCATGCCCATTTCGCCTAAATTCCCAGAGAAGGGAATGCACGAAATAAAACTGACCACGCGGATCAGTATCAAGCCCATTTTACCCGGTTCCCCAATTTATGAGAAATCCTATTAAAAAAAATGATGAATTGGGGAATCCGGGTTCAGTGAGCTTGATACCGATCCGTGCGGTCAGTTTAAATACATGCACTCATTTCTTTTGGCTATTATCGCTTAAAAACGTTATGCCAATAGCTAATAAACGATTTCCCTGCATGAAATATGATACATTATATGAAAAATCTGATAAAATTGGATATTTTGGTAAAAAGGGCATGATAACTATCCGTGCGGTCAGGTCCATCTCTTGTACTCGCATCTATATATTCTTAAAAATCTAAAAATCCTTATTTCTATGGCTCATACACAGTTTCCTTGCAAATCATGTGAGAGAAATACTTAATTGAAATGGAGAATTTGAATAAAATGGGCAAGATAACAATTCGTGCGGCTATCTGAACTAATTTCATTTAATTCATTAAACGTTTTTAACACAAGATACATGTATTTTCTCAAGGTTTACTTTTTGCGTTCAGAAGATACAGATTTTTTCGTCGGTTTGTTAACTTTTTTCCTCACTGTGTATTGGCGTTAGATATTTTCTGGAGGAGCCCTCAGGAGAGCCTAGCAAATTTTTGTTTTAAACAAGTAATGCCGGTCACAATGATCACAATTGTAACAAATTTCGTAGTTTGCATAGATTTGTATTATTTTTGTTGTTTCTGATTTTGTCGTTTATCGTTGCACATCTGTGTCATATGTAAATTCCAATTTTCACCACGGAATCATACAAAGAGAATGAATATCTTTGTATGATTCAGTTAAAAAAAAACTCCTTCAAGAACGCATCCAAAGTATTCACGAGTATTCCAAAGTATTCCAAGTATTCTTTTAAGAGATTCCTCTGAGAAATCCCACGGGGAACTATTAACCAGCTCTTACTGATTTCTCCTGAGATTCCCACGGAAAATCATTCTCGGGATTAGTAGTAATTATTCATCAAATTTTCACTGAAGTTTCTTTAGGCTTTCTGGAATTACTGAGGATTTCTCCAAAAAAATCTTACAAGAAGTTTTAAGAGTCTCACCGAAATTGCCTTCAGGATCATCAAGCAAAGATTTTTTTCACAAATTTTTAAGAAAGTTCACCAATTTTTTTTTAATTTTGCCTTTTAAGTCCTTCCTAAAGTTTCTGTTCAGCTTCCGTAAAAAAATCTTTTAGAAAATCTCTCAGTAATGGTTCAAGTATTGCTTTAAATTTCGCAGCAAAAATTATCCAGGACTTCCTGAAAAAATGAACAGTAAATGATTCTTCCAGGCGTTTCTTTAAGGATTCCACCTGATATTCCACAAGATTTCCATTGGCAATTGAATATGACTCAACTAGGAATATGTTCATACCAATTTCTCAGAGAATTTCTGCGAAGACATATCAACATTTTTTTCACCAAAAATTATCCGAATGTTTCTTTAGATTCCTCTTAAAATTATGTTGATGTTGGCCCCCGCGTTCTTTCAAAAGTAATTCTCCTAGGATGTCGTCCTAGTATTCTTCCGATAGATTCACCAGAGGGTCATCCAAGTATTTGAAAGAGATTTTTTTTCTTCAGAGAGCACTAGCGATTCTTTTAGTATTTTTTAAAGAAATATTTCAACACCTTTACTGAAGGATATTGCAACTCATTTTTAAACATTTAAAAAAATGTCTACAGTAATTCCATCAGGTATTCTTTCGTGTTCTGGAAACTACTTTATTTCTTCCATAAATAACATCTGAAAGTCTATTCACTCTCCATTTTTGATTCAAAAACTACTCCAGGAATACCTCAATACTTTTTTAGAGATTTCTTTACAAATGACCATTGGTGCACACTGGAGCAGATCGCTGTTTTCGATGGCCAAAACCTCTAGTACTCTGGATGTGAATCTTAGAGGTTTGTAGATCTAGGTCTGTTTCATATTTTGATATAGGCATCCTAGCAAAAAAAAAATTCTGCAAAGTTGTTTATTGTAACGTTTTTGACATTTCTTCCGGAGACACTTACACTCTATCACTGACGTGGATGGCACTGTGACACTTTAGTAAAAACACCAAAAAAATCGATTTTGAACAAAACAATTGTTAAAAAATAGTCATCAAGTTTTTAAAGTTTAACAAAAAAGAAGTAAATTTGCATCATCAACAAGCAACATTTCTGGATTTAATAATACTTTTAGTAAAAAGTAAGAGTCCAAAAACAGTGTTTAACAAAATTTAGGATAACTCATGAAGCGGCAGTTGGCGGCAGCTATTTTTTTTTGTCTACGACTAGTCAAGGACATTTGTTTCATTGTCACGAAGAAAGAAAAGTGGGGCTGCGTGGGGCTGATGGAACAATTTTAGTATCGAAAATCAAGGTACCGTAATCCGGGGGCAAATTGATCACTTTTTCACAACTTTTTGCCATAGTTTACTTTGAAATTCAAAAATTGTCAATTTTTTTTTCGGTAAAATCAGTACTTCATTGATCTCTATCAGTTTAAGTAATCGATTTTTTATGAAATAAAATTTAACATTTCATAAAATTAGTTTTAATATCATAAATTGAAAATGACTCATTGGGGCGAAATTGATCATGATATAATAAAGCATATTTTAGTATGTAAAATTTCCCCATCTACTAAATTTGGGTCTACTGAAACTGGAAATGATGTCAAAATTCTTACAACTTGTGTATATCATAATTTTAATGCAAAATTTAACATTGTAAATCTGCCTAATACGCCTAAATGTATGCAATTTCCCTTAAAATAAGCATGTTATTCAACAATAAACGGTTTTACGAGCAAAAAACTATTCTTGTGATGCTGTACGATTTCAGAAATGAGTTCAGCAGTTCACACTGAAGCTGACACAACATTTTTAACATTCAAAGTTTACATGCATGCTTAGCACCAGTGGATTGTTTAGTACTGACATTTCCAAAAGTATTGCTAACACCTTAAAAACTGTGAATATTTCTATGAAAAACTGACCCTAATAAAAATGAAATAGTTTAAAACCATCATAAGACATCTATAAACAAGAAAACATGGAATGTCTGTGATGGCAACGAAGTATTAAGCGTCCTTGAAAGGAAATGCTATTTGGTACCGACCTGATCAAATTCACCCCAGTGATCAATTTGCTCCCAGATTACGGTACTTCAATATGTGATTGAAAAAAAGAGATTTATCGTTTAATCTCCTTTTAGATCTATAGAATAATCATATTAAAAAACAAACTATATTAACCTCTAAAAATTTAAACGTTTTCCATTTATCTGCATCGTTTAATATGATTATTCGAACACAACACAATTTTCTTGTTAAAATCGAAGGGTGTATATAAACCATATGAAAAGGATTATCTTGAATTTCGTTCGAATGTTTACCAAAACAATAAATTAGTAGAGAACATTTTGAAAATACTTTGTCAACAATCAATATGTTGTTTTTGTACATTTTAATATTATAGATGCATGAAAATCTTATCGTATATTAACATATTTTCATCAAAACTTCAAACCGTCACAACTGCAAATCTCCACGCGGCCCACTTTAGCTTCTTCGCGACAATAAAACTAACGTTTGACTAGTCGTAGTCAAAAAATTAAATGCCACTATCTGGCGCTTCATAAGTTATCCAGGATTTTCTAGAACACTGTTTTTGGACTGTTTTTACTAAAAGTATAATTAAATCCAATAATGTTGCTAGTTAATGATGTAAATTTACTTTGTTATTGTTGAGCTTTAAAAACTTTACGACAAAATATTTTTTTTTATCTCTCTTTGTTAGAAAAAATTGTCAAAAACGATTTTTTGGCTGTTTTTAGTAAAGCAACATACAGCGCCACTGACGTGCAGTGATTGAGAATAAGTCCCAGACAACCAGAATGCACGTATAATGAAATCACCTTTTGCGTTATGCGATAATTATATGTGCAATGTTTCATGTATAAGATGTCGTGAGGAGGCCTTATACGTACAAAAGTGGAGGCGATATACGTGCAAATGCTATATGATAGAAGATAGCATGTAATGCGAGTGTGTAGATTTTACTGTGAACTAATCTGTGCTCTTATGCGACTTAATTTATGATAACAAAATTTATTTGACGGCTGCTACGGATTGACCCGATTTACTTTGTACGAGTATACGGGACGGAACCAAATGTGTATATGAACTCATAAAATAGTGTTCTATGCGAGAAAACTCATGAATGAGACGATTTCATCCACCATTTAGTGCGGATGTGATGCAATTTGTATGGGTAAACGACTTTATTCGTAAACTGTTATGCGAATTCTGATTGTCTGTGGTGTCTTCGGAAGAAATGTCCAAAATGCCACACTGCAAAACTTTACAAAAGAAAGTTTTTTACTAGGATGCTCCTATCAAAATATGAAACTGATACTGATCTAGATCAGTTTTAACTTATCTAGCTCAAATCTGAAGGAGTCGAAATGTAACACAGATTATTCTAAAATATTTTGTCGAAGACATATCAAGAGTATTAGAGTAGAAGAGGTTTTGGCCGTCGAAAACAGCGATCTGCCCTGTGTGTTTTCAAAACGTAGGGTATAAGCCCCCCCTAGAAAATTAAAAACCCTCTTAGAAAATAATAAACTCTGGTGCTATGTTCGCATCTTGCTTAACCTTTCAGTCGTCGCGCGGTTTGCCACCATCAGAACCACCGCGCTGCTATTGTGAACGGAAAGCGAGGTTTTTTCAAAGGTGTTGTACAAAATACAACAGCGCGACGACTGAAGTGTAAAGGGATTTTTTTGATCGCATGGTTTGAACCCCCTCTTGGATTGAGTTCAAGTTACGCTAATGAAAATCACTCACCGAATCACTCCATATCCAATTTATATATTATTTCTAGAGTAACATATAAAACAAAGTTTTGGAAAAACTGCTAAAGAAATTTGTAGGATAATTTAACCTTAAATTAAGTTTAGTAAAATTAACTAAACTCCTGTTGGAAAGTTCAGGAACTCACCGTAGAATTTCTGTAACTTTCTGACGAAATTCATAACGAAATACCTCACAGAAAAACTTAAGTGATTTTTGTAGGATTTAGTACATAAGAATCTTGTTCTTTTTGCATCGTCTTTTCTAATGGACAATAATTGGTGTAAAACCGGATTAAATTTACATCTCAGAAAACGTTTTTCTTATCACTAATGATTTATGCTAGTGTTCACGCTATGCAAGCTCCGAAGTTTGATAATACAATGGCGAACAGATTGATGTAGAAACCAATTATTCTCTTCTTTCAGAAATTCTAAACAAACTTTTTTGTTTTGTTTTTTTTTTATTCTCAATTATTTTGGTAGAATGTCTTATGGTAAAATTAGTAACGTAAGTTTTTATCAAATTATAACTTGGAGGAAATTTTGGTATTTCCTTCAAAATCTATTGAATAATTCCTGATGGTCTTTCACAAATCAGCAGACGTTTAAGAATTAGGCAATTTATTAAAATTCCTTCAATTTGCCTCTTTCCTTTAGTTTATAATTTTGTTGCTTTTTGGAATTTTGAAATCAAGTGTCCAAATTTTCTTTACAAGGCGTCATACGATGGAAGGATAAACAACTTATGGATGACGAGGGATGAATGTTTATTTATAACCTTCCTCTAGAGGCAAATTATTACAAGATAATAAAACCCTCTCAGATGAATAAAAAAAAAAACAAATTTCTTCAGAAGTTCCATCAGTATATTCTTCAGAAATTATGCTTGAATTCTAGCGGAACTTCCTACACTTCTGGATTCCCTAGAATTCTTCCAGATAACCTCTAAAAATTTCGCCCTGGAATAGCACAAGAATTCAATCGCAGAATGTGAAATCTACCAATAACTGATAAATCTATGTATGAATAAATATGTAAGGAAATTCTCTATTATTGACTTTTTCTCAAATATCATAATAAATTTCTTCTCCCTTCCCAGTTATTTTGCTGAATGTTTCATCCCAAATTACTTTATCGCCTTGTTGATTTTGGAAGCAAAAGTATTGCTGAGGTTTTTTTAAATGAATTTCCCCAGAAAATCCAAAGGCAAGAGACACTTAAGAAACACTTTTCATAGATAATTCTTGTATAGATTATATTGTATAGAAATTCGATAAAAAACATAAACTAAATTTGTGATGTGTTTTTGAAAAAAAAAAAAAATCTGGAGACTGACACACTGATTTTAAATGAACTTCGCGAAATTATTGTTTTTTTTTAGAGGATTATCTAGTTGAGCATGACCATAGATGACCGTACAATTAGTAGTTGCTACTCCGTAATTGATTAGAACGAATTGCACAAGGAATCAATAGACGGAGCTTAGGAGTAGCTTACCATCTTCAGTGTACAAATTCAAGAACTCCAAACATTACAAAGTCAATAACAGCACCGGCCACGTCATTACGGTCGAGGAAGGGTAGGAATGTTAGTGTGACCATCCTCTGCATCTTCACTGTTGTCACGGAAAAGTGTTTTTATTAGTTGATTGACTGGACGTTTTGCACAATTTTATGGGTTCACGTTTCGCATAATGAACGTTCGGCATAAAAAGAATTATATGCCTTTTTTAAAATGCTACCTATTCTTATATGAAACTGCTCTATGCGAAACGTTCATTATGCCAAACTTCATTATGCGAAACGTCCTTATGCGAAATGGGTCATTGCCGGATTCAGAAGCTACACAATCTGGATTCACCTTGGTAAGTGATGCGATTCATGTAACCTCATTTGAAAAAGTCATCAATTGACATAGATCAAGACTAATTATAACACATGTTGACATCCACGGTGACGAATCATTTGAAGATTATATAAATAAAAAAACAGACATCTGTGTTTTCATGTTACGGTCTTTACGTGAAGAAAGGAATGCTTGTGATGTCCATTATTATTAGAAACCGAATATACCTCTGAATCGCACAGGAAGAGGCTCCTTTTAGTAGGGAGGATTCACAAATTACATGATATAGTTTTGATAGATAGCCCTATATCCCTATAAACCTAAAGAATACATCGACACTCTTAGTATCGAACTTTTCGAAGATATTTTAATTAAGAAAAAGAAAACAAAAGTAGAGGCATGTTTATTAGAATGTGTTATGTTAAACATGAATAACACTTGAAGTGATGAACTTATCAATGTTTTTTAATTAAATTTGAAATGGTAACAGTAAAATCATCAAAAAGATCTGTATTTACATATATGTTTAACTTTTTTGCAATAGAAGCATGGAACGAGAGCTCACCAATTAATAATCCATCGTTCATAGGGCAGTTTTCAATCAGTTCGAATTTCGTCACCAGCAATGCCCAGCAAAACTCGAAAACCAAAACAAAAATCACTCCGGCGGTAAAACTTTGAACTTTCCAAAAGTTGAGTATTTTTTTTCTAATCTGATACGGGACCATATGCTGGAATAACTTTGTGTGTAAAAAGTAGGCACAGAAAGAATAGTTGTCCTCTAGGAGGAATTCAATTTGAAAATTTGAACACTGCCATGAATCGCAAGATTCTTGTACGAATATTTTAAAAGTTCCAGCAGATTGAAATATGATTGAAAATGAATGAAACTTTCATAATTTGCTTTTCACTCCAATAACTTTCCGGAAAAAAATATAAAGGTGACCATAACACAGTTGATATGCGAATGCTGAATGATCATAAGAAGATATGTTGAAAAATGATATTAACTCAATTTTGACGAAAATTCAGATGGGACTGACTTGCGGTTTACGGCAGAAAAATTTTTACAATATTAAATGAATAATTTCCAAAGGATGTGAAGCAAAATAATTGAAGCCACCCTTCGATATTCCCTTTGGAATTGGATTATACTAAAATTCATCAAAGAATATCGAAGGGTGTCTTTCAAAAGTTATGTCGGAAATTAATTAAATATATTTTGAAACTTCTTAAGAGTTCACAACTCAGCTCGATGCTTTAGACAAAATCTCCGAGCAGCTAATTGAAGCAGCCTCGAAGACAGGATTTGGTTCAAGTTAAAATGTAAATGCTGCTGCCAATCTTAAATTCCATGAAGGAAATCAAAGCTACTTGACAAAGAACGAAAAAAGAAGAGTACTTCGTTTTTTCCATAAACTCTTAAAGATCGCGAACCACTTCTCGAACATCGTGAAAAAAGAGACACATATTTTTACTTTCGAACATGACACCTTGTTTTTTATTAATAGTTGTAACAAATCATGATAGTGTTATATCACTGAACTCCTACGTATAAGAAATGAATAAAATGTTTAAATTGATGATGATATCGATAAGAAAAGATTAAAATAATATAAAAAAATAAACATAAGAAAATGTGCAGGACATGTGTAGCTCACTAACCTGCCAAGAAACACAAGTGAAGCACTTCTTTCGGAACGTATCATTTCGCTTCCACAAATAGCTCTGTCTGCATTACATGACGATGTTATACGGCTAACGTAAGGACTCTCCACATAGATATTTTCCTTCCGTTTCATTCTCTGCTGCAGCCATACCACCGAGTGGATGGTTTGATTTTTTCTAGGGACAAAGCCATCTTTCCTGCTTGGGGGAAAAAATATATATCTCGGGGAACAATAAGCTCCCATTGAAAAAATGTCAAGCGTTCTAATGACCCTACTTCATGCCGCTGCGTTTAACTACCCGACTATGGCAATTCTTTTGCTTCTTTCCAAATACCATATCGAATCGGTTCTCAAGAACTCATCTTGAGAGGCACTTCTCCCGTCGTCAATTTGATGGATTTCGAACGTACATTTGATGGTGTAGTCCATCAAAACACAATTCGTTTCTTTAGTGGATTGTAAAATGCGGCTACATTGGTCAATTTATTGATCCTTTGCAAATATTTAAAATTTCACATTTTAATTCCAAGGATGAACCGTTCGAGAACGTCATACGTTGCACTCATTTTTATTTATTAGAATGTTTAAACTTTTTCATTATTTTATTTTAGATTTTTCTTTCAACCCTGAGCTTGTTTATTTCTTATTGTTATAACTGTTCTTCTGAAAGTATTGTATAAAAAATGCAACTTTCAAAAGATTTGCTTTATACTCTATTTATGGCTATCTGGCCGCTAAGCAACATTCGAGGAAAAGTAGTACAAACCATCGGGGAATGGTTTTCGGGGTTATGGGGAAGAATCCTGGATATCCTGGAATCGAGATATTTGAATTCTAGAGCAAACTAGTTTTTCTGAACCTTTGTATTTAAAAACATTGATCAACAAGTTTCGAACTGTTCCTGGAAAGACTCACCCAAAACGATGTCACTCAGTTTGACGGTAACATACTCTATTCCATTCATCGTGTAACCGCACATGCAGACTAAATTTTTATGACTGACAGAACATGTTTCCACATCGATTGAGAGGAATTTAATCCGCGCAGTGCGCCCGATTCGCGACGAACCGTTTTCGTCCGTTTTGACCCGAAAAATCGATAGCTCTATCAAAGTTTAAAAGTGATTCGATTTTTCGCTCTAGTAGCAACAAGCAACCAACACCGGATCCTTCTGGCAAGGCAAGGCCCCCTCAGTCTCTGTTCGAATCTATTGAATCGAAAGCACCCATCGCCTGCACTTGGCGTGCTTTACATGACCGGGACCAGAATAGATATGCACCGTAATACCAAGGGTTTCTATTGAATACAAAATTTCCATCGAATCATCATCATCATCGTACGAGTACGGCTTCCTCGCTCTTCATCGGTTGAGGCTGAACTTCTTGTCTCCCCGGGGCCACTACAACCCTCGCTTGTATTGGCTTCAATGAGAAATTAACGGTTTCCCAAATGAAGAAAATATCTTAGAAATGCATATTCTCCAGAAGATCTCTAAATGTTGTTTTTACAATTCACTTACCACCTATTATAAAGCTATGTTACATTGTATAAATTATATATGTCATTTTTATAAGTAAAATAGGGGCTGCTATGTGTACTTGCATTTTTTTTTGGAAATTTTTGCATGTTCGATTGAGAGCAAAACATTATAATTTACGGTATTCTAATATACTGCTATTGATAATAATATAGTCCCCTTAATGCTACAACTAGATAACTCGAAATTTCTATTTGTAGAGTTCAATTTATCGAAACATAAATTTCAATTAAATCCGTCAGATATTCATACAGTTCAACTATGGTAATTTTTTATTCGGGTTACTAGTCGCGACGAGAGGGAGCACTCTTCAGCGTGGAAGCTGTTATCGCTTAGTCATGGAATAGCTAGTTCTCCTCTTCGACATGGTCGTCGCAGTTGTCGTCTCGTCCATCGGATGGCCATTTTCTAGGGTTACCATCCGTCCTGAATTATCTGGGTATTATCCATTTACTAAAAAAATCCTTACAAATTAATTCAAGTAATGACCAGACATTCTACAGTCTCCAGATGGTACCCCTACTATATCCATACCCAATCCGATGCGAAATGGAACGAGAGAAACTACTACTGGTTTTTGTGTGTCCATAACCGGTAGCATGAGGCGATGTTCTGAGGCGAGGTTTGATTTCAGCGGATTTGATATGGTGTTACGCGTGGCTTAGCGCCTACGGATTAGCTCCTTGTTGAAGGAAGCGAGCGGAATTGTGCTGCGAACAGATAATAGGACGATAATGTGCGCTTGCCATTTTTTTTCAAGGCTACAAGAGATTGTTATTATTTCTGCTTCCTAGTACCGAGTATTTAACATCGAAATGGAAAACTACTGAGAACAGATTATGAGCTGTAGCTCACCATTTCTTCCTTCCTTCATGAGACTACGTCCTCACTGGGACAAAGCCTGCTCATCAGCTTGGTGTTTAAAGAGCACTTTTACAGTTATTAAGTGAGAGCGTTATTTGTCAAAAGTTGCCATTTTCGTATTCGTATATCATGTGGCAGGTACGATGATACTTTATGCCCAGGGAAGTCAAGGAAATTTCCATTACGAAAAGATCCTGGACCGACCAGGAATCGAACCCAGACATATTCAGCATGACATTGTTTTGTAGCCGCGACTCTAACCACTCGGCTAAGGAAGGTTAGAGTCAGTTAGATTTTTTTTCAGAATTCATGTGGCAAATTGACTTTCGAATTTCTTTCATTACGTTATACATAACACCTGCCACATGAATTCTGAAAAAAACTTGTAGAATTTGTTGCTACAAACAAAGTTTCAGTATTCAAAAAAATTGAAGAGTTTGTGTCATTCTTTTCTAGTTTTTAGCAGATAAGATGAAAAAACTGCTTCTACGGGTAAAACACCAATTTTTGACTTATTCGTACAATTTTGGCCTACTTTGTAAGAAAATCCGAAAATTGGCGCACAATTCTTTTAGGTCCGAAATTATTGCTTTTCCCAGTCTTCATATAAAACGGAAAATCTCGAATTCCGAATCTCTAGAGATTCTTCCATTTTTTTTCTTATCGAGTTTTTCGAAACATTCTTGAATGTTCTGAAGCAAGAAAACCTCAAGAAGCTATTATCAAAATTGTTTCTAAAACGTCCAGAAAATATTCTTAAAATAAATTCATTACGATGAATGTTTTGAATCATTTTATAAGTAGTCCTTACAGATATAAGAAACTGGAGTTCAATTACTCTATATTTTAATCTACTCGCAAATAGAATCACCACCAGTTGAATTGTTCAAATGTTTTCCCTTCTTCCCCTAAACGAATGGTGCTCCTCTTCGAGCTTTCCTTCGCACTACGAACAATAATCGATTATAGAAAACACGATTGAAGGGAATCATAATCGCGGGTTATGCCTATCATGCCAAAGCACAAACCGCTTTTGCCCGACGTTGCCTCCATCGCAAGAAAGCCCTCAGACCGTGTTGTTGCGCAATAATTGATTGAGAATCGCTTTTTATGAGCGAATTTCCATCCGATTGAGGATAAGGGAGCACGGGGTAATATGCACCCCCAGAGGAAAAAATAGAGTTGGAAACTTTGTTCTAATTGGGTTTACAGGTAAGAGGCTGTCCATTAATTACGTAAGACAATTTGGCGGTTTTCGACCCCCCCCCCATGATTAGCTTTTTTGTATGAAAATCAAAAATATTTTGTAAGGAGCGTAAGAAATCTCGAACCCCCCCCATCCCCCCATAAACCCTTACGTAATTAATGGACCACCCCTAAGTCGCTGATAACGGGGCTCAGATAGCCGTAGTGATACGCAGCTATTCAGCAAGACCATGCTGAGGGCTGTGGGTTCGAATCCCGCCGGTCGAGGATCTTTTCGGATTGGAAATTTTTTCGACACCCCAGGGCATACAATATCTTTGTACCTGCTACATGATTTACAATAGGGTAACGACTGTTCACATCGTGTTTAACCGCTAACAGTTGGCGCCAGCAGCAAAAAGTACAGACAACAACCTTTCGAACATTCAGTTCGGCAACACCGATGTTTGTATTTCATTCACTGATCGCGCTACGCTGGATTCTCTAATTTCTCAAACTTCCCACACAAGCGCATGGAAGAATGATAGTCGAGAACTGTCAAAACGTATGGCAAATAATGAAAAACGTGAATTACAAGCAATTAGGAAACTGGATCGAAAAATTAGTGATTAGAAACCAAGCGTAATGTGAATACATAACTGTTTGTGTTTAGTTCATGTTCCATGGTGCTTTCTTTGCTTCAGGATTTCGTTTTTACTACCGTAAAATGGGGTGAAGTTGATCACTTTTGAGCGATTCTGTTCTATAATCCCTAGTAGGATTCATGTATTATCATCCACATATTTTCAAAACCTGTACTGGTTGGATGTTCATCGAATTATACAAACGAATTTTGTACGAAATTTTATCATAATAACAAAAACAAATTTCAAAAATCAAAAAGTAGAATTTTTGATTCCGTGGTGAAGTTGATCAACCACTGGGATAGGTTTCCTAAAATAAAGAGATATGCTATTTAATAAATTTGGGATCACTGATTCTGAATCAATTTCCAAGAATCTTACAACTTGTTGATAAATCGGTCAATTTTAGAATTGAATTTTGTAAAAGTATGCAATTTTCTTTGAAAAAAGCAACCCGCTCATAAAAAGAACGTTTTTTTTCTCTGAAAATGAATTTTTATCCTCAATGCAAATTCAAAACTGGGTTCACAGAACATATTTGTAACGTATGAAGCAGTTCATTTAAATGATATCTTTATAAAGCCTTGGCAATAGTCAAATTTTTGGAGTAGAACGCTTCAACAGTTAATCAAACATTTTCTTAAAATCTGTTTTTCCATTGTATACTTATCTTGAATGGCAACCCGAATTTTGAAACATCAAGAGCAGCTATCAGGTAATGCGGTGTCATATAAATTATGATAATTGAAAACGGAGTATAGCTCCCTTGGCAGTTTATACATGAGGGTACGGGAATGATCAACTTCTCCCCACTGATCAACTACACCTCGAATTACGGTACCGTAAAATCGGGTTTAATTGATCATCGTATCACACGATTTTATTTATGCGTAATGGAGCACAAATATCAATGTGAGCTGCAGTAAATGAACGTTGTTTGTCGTTGTCGAATTGTGTGTTGTGAAGTTTTTTTTGCGTTGAAGAATGTTTATTACTATGAAAATAATGTAAAATTTCAAAATCATGCACGGTACAGTATTGACAAACACCTATAAACTTCTATTTCTAAGCAAGGATTTGAGCATAGTATAAACCTGAAAGTTTGTGAGGATGCTTGAGATATATGCGCAAACTAGATTTCATCACCAAAACTCGTACCAATTAGCTCAAATTGTTGAAATAATTGAATTTCTGTTAGATATCATTGAATTCCTTAGGAAATTGCATACATTTAGGCGTTTCCGCGTAATTCTTGAAATTTAACTATTCGATATTTATATAAATATTGCATTGTTAAGATTTTGACAAGCATATTCGGATTCAGGAACCTCAAATTTATCATGTAGAGTTGTTTTGAAAACTAATAATAATGGCATTGACAAGTGATCAATTTCACCCCGAAATGAGATCTCCTGATTTTTTTTTATTTTAGAGATATTTTTTACACTAAAATGACATTTGTTAGAAAATTTCGATACATGAGTCGATGAGGATCACCTTCGTACTTGTTTTCCTGCATTGTTAACATTATAGAAAACAGACTAGAAAAACCGTGAAAAATGATCAATTTCACCCGAAATTACGGTACCGTAATCCGGGGTAACATTGATATTTTTTTTAGTTTTTCTTATATTTTTCATTTCACAATACAAATGTTACAAGTTTCATATTTTTAAAACAAGTACTGGCACCCACCGCTCCTAACTATGTACTTGATTTTGTTTTTTGAAAGATTTAAACATGTTTAAATAAATGTTTTAAGTGATTTTTTGATTCAGCTGATATGGGGTAACATTGATCACCCAAGTAAACAACGTTCGCTAATATTGGAAATGTCGTTACTTACTAAAATCAGGGCCCCTGAAGCCGAATATGAAGACCAAACTCTTACAAGTCATTTACTTTTTGAGTTATTTCAAAATTAAAAACACCTTGAACCGCGGAATACGCCTAAAAGTAGGCAATTTCCTCAGGAAATTCTACATTCGTAATAGTAATTAGTTAATGTTACCTAATTGAATAAACTTATGAAAGATTTGACAACGGAATCGCTTTCGGCGATGCTATTTTTAGTAACACCCGCATTTTCCTTGATCACATCGTCTGCAGAACTCATGTGAGACATGAATTTTCGGTAGTGTCAGTGAAAATGATAGAAATCATTGATACAAAAAGTTGACAAATTTGCGCATAAACTAAACGCATTTTTTTCAAAAACCTTAATTATCATTAGCTTATGAATATACGAAAGAGAGGCACCATTCATGATTCGAAAATGTTTCATCAATAAATCTTTATTTGAACGTTTAACAAGATGAGTCATCTCGATCAATGTTACCCCGCTGATCAATGTTACCCCGGATTACGGTACCACTAAAATAGAGGCATCTATTGTCTTTTCAGTTTTGAATATCGCCCTATTGCAAATATTGTTAACTGGCAAAGAATGCTCTCGGTTTAGAACTTTGGAAGTGTTCATAAGAACACTAAGCTGAGAAGCAGGCACTGTCCCAGTCAAGACGTAATGCTCAAAATATGAATAAGGTGAGTTGCATATTATAATAAGCTCGCAATAACTAAAAACAGTCATTGGATTGGTGGCAAAAAGAAATTCAAATCTAAAGAAACGAAACTCAAAGCCAAAGATTTTTAAAACTGTGGAGTATAACGAACCACTCAATTTCCAAAGGATTTTTGTTGTGGCAAAATCTAGCTGTTTTCCAAATTCAGCAGATACTATGCAGTTTTATGCCTCGTTTAAGTTTGGGTGTTTGCGTCATGGTTCGAATTTCACCAATAGTTTCTAAGCAATTATTAAGTATGACACTTTTTTGCCCCACGTCATTATTTTTCAAGGTTGCCAAAATCGTTTCTTTCTTAGTTTGTTTTATGTGGAAATTGAAAACTGTGAAAGGCGCTATAATTTTTAGAGATGTCGAATACCATGATCGAATTTGACTTAAACACTTTTCATCATGGGAATATTTCGGTGGCGCGTTTTACCCAAATGGTTCATTTTGCGCCTAATTCCCCAACATTTCTAGCGACGGTGCTTTCTACCGCCAGTCAGTCATTCAGTTAGTCAGTCAGTCAGTTGCTTCGATGATTGATTAGCGGGTTTGGCTCGAGCACACTTTTCGACGCCGCATCAAGTGGATTGGGGTTTTAGGGCGGGCGCAATAGAGAGAGCGAGTGCTCAAAGGAAAAGCTCGACGCGAAGGGGTGAATTGCAAACGCCTTTTTATAGGCGCATAATAAAGCAATCAGCGGGTTGAGATAATTATTCATTGGACATAAAAGGACTGCCAACTATGCAAAGACGACGACGACGACAACGACGTATTGGTTTGACCCCAAGAAGGCGGCTGCAAGTTGTCTTACCAGTCGGATTACTCAGCAAGCTTGCATGTAATCCACTTCACTGATTGCTGGTTTGCGCAACAAGCGGTCTCCTTTTCTGTCGAAAATTGAAATGCGACTTAGACGAAGTTGATATAAGGAATTGCAATCTACGTAGAGCGCTTTTTGAACATCTCAGACAGTATTTCTTTATGTGTGGAACTTGGTCAATATGAAAGCTATCGAAAAAATACCCAACATGAACTTATGGCATAACTTTTTTGAAATGTAAGTTTTGCTGTTCATCTGAACAAAAGTTTTCTACCGAGCAAATCATTTTCGACCTGTTGTCCTTTCGGCATTTCATTATTTCACCCTTTTGCCCTGTCGACCTCTAGTCTTTTCGACCATTTGTCTTTTCGACGTTTTGTTTTTAGACCATTTTATTTTCATGATTCATTCAAGACATACTGCCTTGATGCCAGACAAACCAGTGAAACAATCGAAAACAGTTTTAAGATTATGGTTTTATTTTGTGTCAATAATTGTGAGCCACCGTCAAGTTTACGTAATTTAATCCGATTACATGTATTGCCAACTTCAACTTACATTGTATATCATTCGATTGCTGCGGTAGCATTCAATTGAACCATCAACAGGAACATTTTGTTGACATAAAAAGATCGATCTAATCAACCATGATGTGACAAATATACAGTTGATCAAACTAAGCTTCATTACTGAATTGAAATACATTACTCAATATTCTAACCACAATACTAATGGCAATGTTTTTTTTTTTTTGAATAAGCGCCGGCTGGCATGTATATCATGTAATCGCAATTGAACCGTAATTTATTTGATGATATAAATGAAGCTCCAAAGCAAATATTATCATTGTTCTCATCGGCAAACCATTGTCAAGCCGTCAGTTTTAATGAATAGCCCCTTGACTACAATAACAATTTAACCTGTCGAATAATACGCTGTAAAAGAGTCCTCCAGGGAAAACAAATAAAAACCCGATTGTTTACATCCGCAGGATAATATCCTGGCACTTCAACGGGAACGTGATATGCCTACTCGTTCGTTACACGTTTCGGATGAATGTGAAAAACCAACAAAAAAGTAGGTAGGTACATTTTTATTCGATGCCTCATTACATACGCCTCGCAATCGTTGTACCTTGTAAGCACCTCCAGCTTGTGGCTTGGCACATGATGACATCACCGTAAATGGCGGGCCTCCCAATTGTCCCCAACCACGAGCTCTTCATCAACTCCACTCAACGCTGCCTATAGGTAAGGGCAGAGCCGTAGCGTGCTCTCAGGGGGTCTTCGGTGAACTCTCAGGTGGGTGCCTTTTTGCCAGAGTGTAGCCTCATTTTCTACACACGTGCACGTGAAACATACCAGAAAAATTCAAGGATGTGTTTTAATTGAACATCTATAACGACTTCTGTAGGTACTTAAAATCGAAGTTTCAAAAAGAAAAGTCTTTCCTGTAAAAACCATGAAGATGCAGAGGTAATCTCGGTCTCTAGTGGCAATGGACGTCATACTAACATTCCTTTCCTCCGCTGATGATCGTAAGAAGATGGCTGGCGCCATAATTTACATTACTTAATTTGGAGTCCTTGAAATTGTACATTGAAGATGTATGCTATTCCCAAGTTACTTCTGTTCAATTTCGATTATTCCGCACGGATAAAAATCTGATTCCCACACCATGATTTACAAGCCATGAAATTCATAAATTGGTTAGACCGTGATATCAGGATGACTAATCATGGTTCCTGGAGTCATAATTCATCACGATAGATTGGTACTTTGGAAAAATACGTGGCTCTCAATCAGAAGGTTCTTGGTTTGAATCTTGCTCTACCAATCTTTTTTTTTGTTCTCATTTTATCGGGTTGACTGACAGAAATATAAATAGATCCGAAATGGATGCGCGAATCATGATTTTCGAGCATTCGATGCATGATTTCGAGCACTCAGCTTGTGTCGCGTCACGACAATTTGACTCATGATATCGTGAGTCTAAATCATGGTGTATTTTCATAAGATGAAAACACTCTGGAATCATGATATCCGGGTGCATAATCACGATTTTGGTTTCTGATTTCTACCCGTGCGGTCAATTACGGAGTAGAAACTGTTGAGCAGATGCGAGATAACACAGGAAATCAAACTGTTCGGTGATTCAAAACGTAATAAATGTATTTTTCTCTCCTCCTCTTAACAACTGTCAAACTAACTAAACTAAAATGCCTACTTGATCTTGCACATGATAATATACTTCCGACAGCAACTACGAATTGTACGATCATCAATGCTTATGCTTATGACGCCAACAGCACAGACACGAACCAATCGATTTTCGCTAATACAGTGGTTTTCATATCGTGCTCCGTGAAGCCTTGGCAGGAGATC
Organism: Aedes aegypti; assembly: GCF_002204515.2. NCBI lineage: Eukaryota > Metazoa > Arthropoda > Insecta > Diptera > Culicidae > Aedes > Aedes aegypti. The sequence goes on along the minus strand of NC_035109.1, from coordinate 226,460,685 downwards.
CGCGACAGTTTTGAAATTTTGTATCAATGCCTTTAAATATGTTTACTGAGTAGTGTTTGATCCTTCGACCTTGACACTTGCTCCTGTGTGGGCGGGCGATGAGGGCAGGATCAAACTTGTTGCGCGTCGTTCGCTCGTAGAAATGAAAAAGCGCCGCGGATCGGTAGTAGTGTTTGATCTATTGATCGCGTCGCTTACTCTTGCGTGGAAGAGTGACGAACACTTGTTCGGCGTACAATGCGATTATCGAATTATTTCGCGAATCCGGTTAGACGTAATTATATTATGGATCGCATCACCAAACATTGATGAAACAATATCCTTTCCATGACAACCGTGGAGATGCAGAGGTGATCTCGGTCTCTAGTAACAACGGTAGTCACACTAACATTCCTTCCCTTCCCCGATGAACGTAAGGACGTGGCCGGCGCCGTTATTGACTTTTAAATTTGAGCTCTCGATTTGTGCACATTGAAGAATGGTAAGCTAATCCCAAGCCCCATTCATTAAATCCCTGTGCAACTTCGATTGTTTTGGTCAATCACGGAGTAGCAGCTACGAATTGTACGGTCATCTATGCTTATGCTTATGCAAATTTTAAATAAAACGTATTTTGGATGAAATTGAAGTACATAATCGAAAATACAGTGTGTTTTTCTGTGTGTCATAATCGACAATACAGTGTGTTTAATGTGATTTCTCAAGACAACGTATTATGTATAACAAATCACAATTCCTATATGACTTTTTGGTTCTGATGAAGTAACTTGACAAAAATCAAAAATTTGCTTAAATAATTACGGGTTTGCTATAGATGTTTTTTTTAATTATCTGTAACACTTATGACTGGAAGTAGAGTTGAAAATCCCGACTAGAGGCATATAACAAAAATATAATAGAATTTCATCAGAATATGATTTACATATGGTCGTCGTTAAGTCAGAGGGGACCAAGTACAAAACTTGGAAAAATTGGATTATTCTCTCATATGATGTGAAATTACCTTACCTCCGTTACACTTTTATCAGATTTGAAGAATACTGAAAACTGCGAGAGATATGTAATAAATTTACTTTGAATGATCAACAAAAATCGATAAAAGTGTGCAGTCAGAATGGACCAAGTGCTTATTACCATAACAGCGAAAATGATCAGCGCGCTGACGAATGCGAGGAAATGAAAAACATTTCAGGAGATGGATCAGATTTTTCGACATCGAATCATTCTTCTACTTCTCCGTCAATAGAAATTTATGAATATTACTTTATTTGATGCATTTGATTTTGATTTTTGACCATTTACCATATTTGGATGGGTGGTCAGAAATTGCAACAAATTCTGTGCAGACAGAGTGGACCAAGTGTTGAAAAGCAATTAAATGATTGATTACTGCATTTTTTGAGTCAATTTCAGAGTCCAATAGCAGTTTATGGTAGATCTATGGTGTATGTATGACATGTCATAGGACCCGCTTATTGGACCAGCATATTTTGGTCGGTACTCAAGATTTTCACTTGGTCCGCTCTGACTGAACGCATATTTGAATTTTTCTAGTCTTCAATGCCCTGACCCTGCGAAACCTTAATTTTCAAGCTATCGTAATGTCACTGATTTTGGTATTTACTATATGGAGAGTTTACGATACTGGTGTCGAAGGGTCTTGATAATTTGTTTATCATATAGATATTCACCCAATTTGACCATGCATTAAATGATTGTTATTTTCCAAGAAATTGTTCAGTCAGAATGAACCAACTCACTGAACGGTGGTCTTTAGTTCAGTCAGAGTGGACCAAGTACACATAGTCCATCAAAAAATCGTTCTATTAGAGGTTTGGATTATGATTTTTCATGATTATCACTTCACATTATATTGTTTGAAAGTAACATAAAGATGTGTAGAAATATTTAACCAAAATTTAAACGAGTTCAAAAATTACAGAGCATTAGACTTTGAACCCATTTTTCTCAAAATATCAAAAATGTCACTTGGTCCCCTCTGACTTAACGCCGACCATACAGTCAAAGCTCGTTATAGCGACATCGCAAGGGACCGTCGGTATACGGAGATGTCGCTATAAAATCGTCGTTATAAAGAAGTTGGATGTCGTTATGGAGCATGGAGGTATAAAACGGTCATAATATGTACTAAAATAGCTAAACGAATGTCGTTATATTGAGTGACTATTGAATATAACACTAATGTCGCAATAGAGAACGGTCGAAACAGAGAAATGTCGCTATAAAAGTTGAAATTAGTATGGGAATTTGAAGGGACCATCGGAAATGTCGTTATAGAGAGATTTGTCGCTATAAAAGTTGTCGTTATAACGAGCTTCGACTGTATTTTATTATGATATAATTTTGTTAGACACTGTTATCCACAGAAAATATTAAAACAAAAATATATCATAATATGTTATATTTATTTTGAATATGCTCCTTTTTGTTTATCTTTAACAGTTTTATAATAAAATTTAACACATATCAGTGCTTTTCGATAAGTTATAATATTTGTAAATTTACCTTTATTGTGGTTGTAATTTGTTCGGTTTTAAGTTTTATCATCCATTTCATTTCAATCTTATTCTTTATTGTTTCAACATTTACACATAATGTATAAATATATAGTTGTTAATCATAACATGTAACTTTTTGTAAACATTAATTAACTTAAGATAAAAATGAGTTACTTTGTTTTCATTTGGCGAGAATGCAAGAAAAATCTCTTGAATTTGTAAAACCTGTTATGACAAAATGCTATGATCATCATATAATAATTGCAAATGAATAAAAATTGACTTGTTGCTACACAATCCCAATATTAAATTGTTTGCTTTATAGCAAAACATACATTTTTCTGTCTATTGCGCGGAATATCATGTCTTATTAGAATTTTCATATAATTGATCAACTATATGAGTTACCCCGTATATTACATAGTATTATAATTTTGATACATTGTATCAAAAATTATAACTGGATTTGATATGTTTTTGATAGATTTAAAACACATTTTGTTATATTTATTATACAATTCATATATTTTTTATAATTTTAGTTATTTTAACAACATCCTGCATCAAAAATGTAACAACCTATGATCGATTAAATATTTATATCATAGTAACATATTGTGATATAATTTTGTTATCTACCCATAGTCGGGATAACATTAAAGTAATATGCTTCAGACATTTAAAATGTCATCAAAACTTTTGGACAAAAGATGCGATTAAAGTTAACAACTGAAAATTATTAACTGCCGATTAGGTGTACTTTCAAATTTGTTTTTATCTCTTTTCCAATATACTTTTTCCATTTTATCAAAAAAGGCTTTATTGAGGGAAAATGTCATTGTTTTTTTATTGAAAATTGGTGGTTTGCATCAATTTTGTACGTAGACTCCCGGGATGTCAGAACTTATTTCCCGGGAAATGAGATATACCGAAATTGGTCAAATCCCGGGATTTTTGTCCCAGGATGTCCCGGGATGGACACTCTAGTTTTTGTTTTTTTTTTCTATCTTTATTAACAAGATTTTTAGCCCTGGGCTAGTTCATCTCGGGACCAACGGCTTTACTTCCCTTCCGAAGGAAGTCGTCACTACTGAAATTTTTAGTGACTATCTCGGGGATGGGATTCGATCCCAGGTCCTCGGCGTGAGAGGCGTGTGTTCTAACCCCTACACCAGGTCCGTCCCCACTCTAGTTGCCATCATCCTTGCTTGAGCCTTGTTCTAAAAAGTTACAGAGCAGCACATAGTGTATAAAAATAGGGTAATTTACGGCTTCGAATGGTACCGACTATTATCGGCAATCAAAGTTTAAACGGTAAAATCACAGCATTTTTCTATCGAAACACTTCAATCAATACATTCACATGATACTTTGTTCTGTTAGTTTCACTCTGAAACAATTTTCAATGGAACCTGAAAACACATTCAGGTGTCATATTTTTTACTTTCAAAGGCTCAAATCGTGCGGAATCGTTTAAGAAATATCAGCCTCTCAGAAGTTGGAAAATATTCGAAAGTATGTTCTCAGAAGCCGGATTTTTTTTTATTTTGTAAAATGAATATTGGTTCACAGCGAAACAACAGTATCTGTCATATAGGTGACCAATATCCAAGAAATGCTCTCGCATAACTTCGTCTGAAGAATCAAAAATAATAACCTAAGTCTATCGCTAAAATTTGCATCAGCAGCTGAAAAACAGTGATAACCATTAATTTATTCAATGTAAACTTGATTTTGAATCAGTTTTGTTAAGCTTGCATTCAAATCTCAATAATTGAATTCTCCCGCTAGAGAAAGTTTATTTGACATCTGCTTGGCACAATTCACGCATGAGATTTCAGTGCTTGCTCACGCTCATGCCGTCGAAAATGTTTCAGAAATTTGTCAAACCCCAATGTTTTTGTTTACCGCCGTGCGGGGTGACATTGGGCCTAGGGGGTGACTTTGACCGCCTCTTTCGATGCATCTCATGGCTAGTAGGAACGTCAAAAAACTTATCTATGACCATTTACTGGCTATTTATAACGTATTCTTGAAGCTTGACACATTGTTTTCATTATTCTGGCATTAGCATGCTGTAAAAACCTTGGCCCAAAGTCACCCTTATGGCCTAATGTCACCCCGCCTTACGGTACATAAAAAGGTTTAAAATATTTCTAGCAGAAAAACAAACAAAACATGTGATTTGCGTGTGAAAACTGTGGAAATACTAGCAAACATGTGAGTTGCTCAACTTTTTCCAAGAATTATTGCTGGGCGCATACTTTAAGTTAGATTTATGTGTGAAACTATTCCAACAGTTATTTAATAACCATAGAAAGTAATAGAACCTGGCTTCTAAACTAGTTATGAAAATTGTCACTGATAATTTCCAGAAATATGATCTAAGTTGCTGAGTTGATTAAAAAAAATGGCGCCCCTTGGAAGCTAGGTCCTTATTAAGACCTACCTGGCCAACAGCACGATACGGCCCTGGATAAAGGTAGGCTCCACACAGCCATCCACCGAGCCTGATTCAAGCTCTTCAAACTCGAACATCCGCAGGGATTCCGAACAAGCTCAGCCAGCCAGCCAGGCAGCGAAACAGAGAACGGCAAACCGAAGTATCAGAAATGGATTGTTTACGCTTCGCTTGACATGTTGGAATGTATTTGTGTAGCCTCCAGCGCGGTGCGGTGTCTCCCGGGGCTGTTGCACTTGCAACAGTACACTGAACGAAAACTCCAGTCGCACATTGAATGATTTGTAATTCACATGATAATAAAACTTTACATTCCACATTTTGAATGACTATGAAAGAATATGATGTATCCTCAGTCTGTTGAGCAAAAATCATCCAATTCAGAGATGAATTTTAGATCACAATATAATGGTATTAGGCAGCTAATCGAACAATGATAACACAAATGAATATCATGCAACTTATGATGGATTTTAATTTCTCCCATGTCCCAAACCGAAAATCATTCAATTACTGTCTGTAGTACCAGACGAAAAGAGGATGGTCAAATGTCAAATCAATCTTCTAAATCTAAACGTAAACATAACGACGGCAGCGTGGTTTTCCAAGGGTTTCTGGGTGAATTTTACAGGTAATTGCACTAGAAGTCTTACATTAGCCTCTTTGGTATCATTTATTTTACACTTCTTAATGGTATCTACCAACCACAGGTCGCTAATATGCTGGTATTTTGATTCCATGGAGCTCATACAATGTGTTCGGCAGGTTGGCATCTGTTCCTGAAGACTGGCGAATAATACATTTTATGACATCGTTATGGAAATAAATAATAATGTACATTCGCCAACAAACTTCTGAAGTTGGTATTTTTATTTGAATTCTTTTAAATTATTAACTATAATGGAATAGGGATTGTTTACATGTGTGTATGATTATCATTCAATTTGAGGCATCTATTTGAAGAATAAAAATCATTCTAAGACTGGATGATATTCATTCGGAGTAATTTGTAAACAGATGATTTTCGCGCAGATGAAAATCATCTTGATTGTGTCTGAAAATAGGTATGGGGCTCGGATGAGTCAATAATCATTCAATGTGCGACCGGAGTTTTCGTTCAGTGTAGAATGAAACGGCAAACGCATCCCCAACACAATCGCACATTCTCCCGTGTGTAATCGTTTATGTTTACCCAATTGATTCCATTTCTCGGGTGCGATTACGCGCTCGCTTTAATGTATAAACATCGTCAGGCTCTGAGCGCTCTCTTATCGCAATCAGCACCACTACTATACGCAGCAGCATCCTTGCAATCGGGCTGAGGTTTTGCTTGGCTTGGAAGACGAAGTGCTGCTGCGTACATTTGATTGGTCATGGTCGGGGGATCTGTTTAAGGAATCACGACACAGCAAAACGGATTCCATTCCGATAACCAACTATGTTTGCGTGTCACTGATAATGCCATGATGTTTGCTAATAATTCATTTATGGCAGATCGGACCTCGGATGCGCTTTCTGCGTGAAGACAAAAGTTTCTTAGGCTCGTATTACAGACAATTATTGAAATTTTGCAAGTGACCAAGGAGATAAAATGAAAATTTTGCGGCATTATCGCAATCCTATAGTTTTGATCATATTTCTTATAAAAAATGCATGTTTACAGTGCATTCACGAATATCAATGTTTGCATAGATTTTCAACGCTTGTATTTTGGGAGTCATAACCCAGCCAACATATTTGTTCACATAACTGAGAATCAACTCAGTAAAGTGAACGCTTATCCGTAAAATAAATGATTGTTTAAAATGCATAGATTCCCTCTATGTGAACATAAGTGGAGGCCATATCCGTGCATTCCAGAAAATGCAGTATAGGAAATACAACTTCAGACGAGTTCGTTTGGTGCTTTCTATAATTTCGTACATAATTGTGTTTTGCTCTTTATATGACTTTGTTTTCATAAACAAACAAAATATAAAAAGGCAAAATAAGTGGGTGCAAGCCTCCATGCAATGATCTTCAGATCACTAATCATATTAGCTACCACTGTTCCGTTCAGTCACTGTTGAATGACACGGAAAACTGGCAAATATACAGTGGCCCAATTTCATATTCGTACAGGATACTGTTTCCACATCAAGTTAGTAAAAAACTATTTGTCGTTTCTGGAACCTTCCTTCGATAAGGCGAGAATCGTCCTAAGTCTCACTAAGGCTCCCACAGCCGACTCATAAAATTTTGATTATCGGATTGAACCAAATTGATATCGCTATCACACACACGACCCCGTCCGTAAGCACCAACTACGCACTACTCCTTCGTCATCGAATACCAAAGGTAGAAAGTCCAACAAAACAGCCGTATTACACCATGGAACTTCGTGAGCACAAGTTTAGCAAGCAAATCCGGTAGTTTCGGGTTGAACTTTGATTAAAGGATCACTGAGATTTCAACTAAACACTATATTACTGGTTATTTAATTCTATAATTAATTGTACTGAAAATTAAGGCGGATAATTGAACTGCGTATGCAAATAGTGACCGATCGCGCCGTTGGTCTCGAGTAAACTAAACCTCTCACATCATCATCAGATCTAGCCAACCATCCTCCCTTCTCTGATGATCGATGTAAGTTACATCATCTCTTAGGCGAACAACGATCGGTGTGATCAGTGCGAGAGCACTTCTCTAACCGACCATTGTCCACCGGTTGTTGTTTACTTCGCCAGCCGATGGTTCGCTGGTGGTCTTCACAGCCACTTTGGAGTAATAAGGACAGCAGCTGTGATGTAGGTAGTGAGCGGTGTCTGTCTGGTCAGACACAATGCGATAGTCTGCTTCAGCCAGACGACTGCAGGCACAGTCTGGAGTAGTTCAGCGTCGTGTATAGGGGCAGATGCCCAAACATTCTCACCCACCCTGAAATTCATCGAATTTCTGAAAAGAAACAAACAGACTCCTCCTTGGCAGGAATGGGATATGGATGGGAATTGGGATGAGGTTTTTTTTTTTGAATTGAGCTAAAATTCCGGTTCCATGATTGGTTCTGGCAAGAGGCAAACCTTTTCCACTGGCCGTTTGAAACTTCCTGAAGCTGTCCTGATTGTTACTACTCGGACCACACCGTCCGATCCAGGATGAGTTTGTTCAATCCGGCCCAGCTTCCAGCGCAAGGGGGGCAGATTGTCGTCGCAGACGACTACCAGCTTCCCCGCTTCAATCTTAACCGGTGGTCGCCAGCGTTTCGTTCTTCCTTGAAGCTGGCTCAAATATTCCTGTCTCCACCGTTTCCAAAATCTTGGAACTTTCTCTGAACAGCTTCTAGTTGTGTCAAGCGGTTCAATGGCATGGCGGTAACATCAGTTTCCGGAAGAGATTGGAGAGACGATCCTATCAGGAAGTGTGCTGGCGTGAGGGGCTCAAGATCGCTTGGATCCTCTGAGAGCGCAGTAATCGGTCGAGAGTTTAAACATGCCTCTACTTGGACCAATAACGTATTCATGTCCTCTAAGGACATTGGTGTTTCTCCTACCACTCTTTGAAGATGATATTTAGTGGAACGCACTGCCGCCTCCCAAAGTCCTCCAAAATGGGGGCCACTTGGAGGGCTAAAGTGCCATTTTATGCCTTCATTGAGGCAATAATTGTTCATTTTCGCCTTGTGATCCTTATCTCTCAACATTAACAAAAGATCTCGGAGCCGATTTCGAGCTCCAACAAAATTAGTTCCATTGTCGGAGAATATTTCAGCGCACCGTCCTCGTCTACCTATGAACCGTCGAAGTGCCTGAATAAACCGATCCGTGGACAAGTCAGACACTAATTCTATGTGTATCGCCTTAGTTGCAAGACATATAAAGATGGCTCCATATGCCTTCACCGCGGTACGTCTAGGTCCAGGCCGAACATAAACCGGTCCGAAGAAATCAATGCCCGTTCGTGAAAACGGACGGGATACGGTAACTCGCTGAGCAGGCAGCTCTCCCATAAATTGTTTTACTGTAACCGGTCTTGCGCGGAAACATTTGTGGCAACTGTGGACCACCTTTCGAACGATGTTTCTCCCTCCTAGTGGCCAATATTTCAGCCGAATGGTACTTAACAATAACTGTGGCCCGGCATGAAGTAGGCGCTTATGATAATGTTCTACGAGCAACCGGGTCAGTCGATGACCTTTTGGCAGAACAATCGGATGTTTGACATCTCTCGATTCAACAGAGTGTTCTAAGCGGCCGCCGACGCGGATAATTCCTTCTGACGATATATATGGATTAAGCCAACGTAAAGGCGATTTTGACGACACGGATTCCTTAGAGGTTAAGGCCTTCCACTCGTCAGCCATGATTGCCCTTTGAACCTTCCGAATAATTGTATGCTCTGCTTCTTTGAGATCATCTGTAGAAAGATATGCTACCTTTCTATCATCCTTTGGTGTTCTCAGGAGTTTCATCGTTCGTTGCCATATAGCGGTCGTTCTGATCAAGGTAGAATATGACGAAAATTTGGCAACGTACCCTTCCATAAACTCCTCAGATGTCATCGTTGTAGCTGCCGTAACCGTACGTCGCTTTTCTGTCTCAACCTCTTCTGAAGATGGTAGACCTAGTGTTAGTGGCCAGTTTTCCGGCCCTTCCAACAGCCAATTCGGCCCTTGCCACCAGAAGTTGTTTTCCGCAATATTTTCTGGTGTTATTCCCCGCGATATCAGATCCGCGGGGTTCTGTATTCCTGGAACATGTTGCCATATGCAGTTTTCCGACAAACGCTGAATTTTTGCACACCTATTCCCAACGTACGTGCTCCAAGTAGATGGAGTAGCTGCTATCCATCGTAGCACGCATGTAGAATCTGTCCAGAAATATGTTTTCACTTCAATTCTGATAGCTTGTTTGACCCTTTCATGTAGTTCTGCGGTCAAAAGTGCACCGCATAACTCTAATCTGGGAATGGTTTGACTCTTTAAAGGCGCAACCTTAGATTTAGAAGCGAACAGGCGAACTAGAACGTTGCGGTTGACATCCTCACTTCGAACGTAAATGCATCCACCGTAAGCCTTCTCGGATGCGTCCGAAAAACAATGAAGCTCTACCTTCAGTGCCTGTGGGATTATCACACATCTGCTGATTCTGATCTGATTAAGGAGCGGCAGCTGTTGATAATAGTTTTGCCACGCCTCACACACCGGTTTGGGTAGGGGTTGATCCCAACCTATTCGTTCTCCAGTTTCATCCTTGAGGGTCCATAATAATTGCATAAACACCTTGAAAGACGTAATGGCAGCACCAATAAGGCCTATCGGATCGAATAGAGTTGCAATAACCGATAAAACCTTGCGCTTGGTCAAGGGATTTGCTTCATCCATACTTGGGATGGAAAATTGGAAGCGCAGAGTGTCCGTTCCCGGCTGCCATGTTAAACCGAGTGTTTTCACCGACGGATCTGGATCTAAAGAGATCTCCTTCGCACTGGAAATAGCTAAATCCTCTTCTAAAACTCCGGCTAATACTCCCCGATGGTTAGACGCCCATTTACGAAGTCTAAAACCTCCAGCGCTCATGAGATTCTGCAGTTGTGCTCTCAAAGCAATCGCCTCATCGACTTCATCCGTACCTGTTATCACGTCGTCCATATAAGTATCTTCCCGTACTGCCCTTGCTGCAAGTGGGAATCTATCTTCTTCATCATCCGAAAGTTGTTTAAGAACCCTAGTTGCCAAGAATGGTGCTGGTTTTGTCCCATAGGTGACGGTGTTCAGCTCATACGTACCGATTTCCTCTTCCGGTGTAGATCTCCAAAGGATAGACTGCAATGGCCTGTCTTCATCACACACAAGAATTTGACGAAACATTTTTTCAACGTCAGCAGCGATCATTATCTGTTTCGTTCTACTTCGCATGATGATTGATCGTAGATCATCTTGAATTATTGGACCCACCATTAACGCATCGTTCAACGAGACTCTGGTAGTTGTTTCACTCGAAGCGTTAAATACAACGCGAACCTTGGTTGTAGTACTAGCCTCCTTAATTACCGGATGGTGCGGTAGATAGCACCGTTTGGGTAAAATCTGGACTACCTCAACCTTATTCATATGGCCGAGCTGAAGGTACTCTTCCATGAAAGAGCAGTACTGATTACGAAGATCATCGTTTCTCGCTAATCGGCGCTCTGTGCTAAAGAGACGATTAACAGCAATTTTGCGTGATTCGCCGATTTGCTCCAAAGCTTCTTCATTCTTTGGTAGCGAAACTGTGTATCGGCCATCCCTTCCTCTTTGAACCGTACGCACAAAATGCTCCTCACACCCTTTTTCTTGTGGTGAATGTTTCTCATCCGATCCGACTTCCTCACAGGACCAAAATCGGGCAAGTAACTCATCAAGATCTACTGAAGTTGACAAATTGCAGCTGATGTTCAACGACTGACTGGAAACTGGCACACCACCACATACCACCCAACCAAAAACGGATTCGTTGAGAGCCGGCAGTTGTTCTCCTAACAAAATCTGTCGTCCATTTCTGAAGAAATTGAAGAATGATTCAATTCCTAGAACCATGTCTACGTTCATCGACATATTGAACGATGGATCAGCTAACTCAATGCCATCTGGGATGTTCCATTTCGCGATGTTTATCGAAGACGTCGGTAGATTTACTGTGACCTTAGGCAACACAAGAAAACTCATGCGTTGAGAGAAGTCTGATACTCGCGATCGAATAGTCGCTTCGATCCGTTGCTTGACGTTGGCCTTTACTTGACCAATCCCGTGAATCTTGACATCCACCTTGCAACGGGTGGTCTTCATTCGCTGACTTAGTCTCTCCGTTACGAAATTGCTTTCAGACCCTGAATCTAAAAGAGCACGTGCTGGGTAGCGATGTCCACTGTTGTCTTCGACGATCACGATTGCTGTAGCCAGCAGAACCTGAGAACTATGGGCCGATCCGAAAGCTACTACCCTATCTGTCGTCGCCACGTTCGATACTTGCAAAGAGGGTGTACTAGAATTGGCAGAAGGAGTTTCGGTAGAATCCTTATCTTCTCTTGCTCCGATAGATTTGGTAGATTTGGGTGCTGCCACAGACTTAGACGAATTATCCTTATCCACTCTGAAGCACACTAGCGAATGATGGCGACCCTTGCAATACCTGCAGGAAAATTTAGATTGGCACTCCTTCGCATGATGTCCAGGTTTGAAACAATTCCGGCAGAGCGAATGGTTTCTTAAGACTGCTTCCCTTTCTGGTAGTGGCAGCCGGTGGAAACTGTTACACTGAAATAATGGGTGATTGGCACTGCATGCTGCACAACGACCTCCAGTGGTTTGGATGGAACTGAAACTGGTCTTAATAGAGGATGGTTTGGGTTTTCCTGGTTGCTGATATTGGAAGACATTTTTCGTGTCTAATGACTTCCCCGGAAGCGATTCCAGCATTCGAATTCGACGTTGAAGATATTCAGTCAGTTCCTTCACCGAATCCTGTTGGTTCGCAGAAGACAACTCCTCCCACCCTCTACGCGTTACTGGGTCCAATCGTGTTGATAGGATGTGGACCAACAGTAGATCCCTATAGTCACCAGGCTGGACAATGTGATCTAAAGTCTGCACTATTTTTTCAAATCCTTCTACCAGCGTGTGTAGTTCGGATGAAGACTCCTTAGCCAAACTGGGAAGCTTGAAAAGAGCTTGAACTTGGAGTTTCTTAAGGTGTTTGCTGTTATCGTACCGCTTTTGAAGGAGATCCCATGCAATCTTATAGTTTGCGCTCGTGATTTGAAGAGAATCGATCAAATTCTTCGGTTCCCCTTGGAGACATCCCTTGAGGTAATAAAACTTTTCGACTTCAGGAAGATCCGCCTTGCAATGGATAAGAGAAGAGAATAGATCCCGGAAACTGAGCCACTCTTCAATATTTCCACTGAAGGTTTGAAGTTTAATCTGGGGTAACCTAACATGGTCAAGATTACCAATGCCAGATACATTTAAACCCCTGCCGGAGAGATTTAACTCCTCTGGTTCCTGCTTCAGTTTAACCTTTTCCATCAGAAACGCCTTCGCTTCATAGTAGCGATCGCTGAACAACTGCCTCTCATTCACATAAGGATTCTGTTCATCATCATGATTATCATGGGTTTTGATCTCGATGAGATAATCGGAAAACCTTTCCCAAAGGTCGTCAAGTCTGTCCAAGCGGACCGTAATTTGACTAATGGTAGAATCCTCCGGAAACTTCTCGACGAACTTCCATATATCGTTGAAGGAAAAAATGACGTCATTCAACTTCGCTACCAACAGCTTGTATGATGCTTGGCTCCTCGACATGATGATCCCCGCAACGGTTGGCGTTGAACGGATGAAAATATTGGTGTAGTATTCTGCGTAATTGACCTAGCCTCGCTAGGACATATACCGTGCTTAACTGACCTTAAACGGCGTTGAAGATTCAAACGCGCTTTGCAGAATCCTTTATCAGAAGGTTGTCCAATTTACGTCGATTACTTGGTGTCTCAAGGGAGGGTTGATAAAAGAGGAGAAAAACGAGGCGGTAGTATCCAAAAAACCTTGCTTCGGCTGCACATATACTGTTCAACTCACCTGACGGAGTGAACAGCGTCACAAAGCAGCAATAGTATCACCGTGTGATAATGTTATAACCGGAAGGAAATTCAATCCTTGGTGCAATCCAAAAGGAATGAAGAGGAGGGACGAATTAGGTAGTATCCAAATAAAATACTTCGGCGGGACATATACCGTGCAACTCACCCAGAGAAAACAACGGTGTACCAATGCCCGGAAATCAATGAACGTATCCGAAGTCCAAACGTTCAAATTTTGATTGTGTTAGCCTCAACAATCGGTAATTGCATGTAGGAGTGTGGGAGCAAGCCAAAGAGGATACAATTTATTTAAAATGTGGAATATCCGACGTCCACACTTCGGCAGACACACACTAAGTGTTCACTAACCTGGAGAAAGTACCACGTCGCTGCCTCCTTGCTTGCATCCGCTTCTTCGGTAGATGGGAGCGATCCAGAACCAGTGTTGCTATCTGTGACCCTTGTTGCGTACGACGATGACTCGATGGCTCCGTAATTGTGATGAGTAGTGCAGTAGAGAACGAAAAGCGGTGTTAGATCGTAGAAATGTCTAGCTTCGACAAGACATACACTAAGTATTTAGCAATTACCTGGAAATCCCACAGGCGGCGTAAACTTAGTGTTGTCTTCCAACCCGATGCTAGTGGCGATTACCCTGAATCCTTAGTACAGGAAACCAAACAGGGCAACGATGGCTTGGCTTGTACGCGCCAAGAGCCTTATTCCTTTGTCCACGTACTTTTCTATTCTTCTCGGCAGGATTGCTATCAGCTATTGTAGCTTGGTGACAATGGCAATAGTAAAAACGCGGTACCAAATTCAATGGGAAATCGTTATGCGATCTGGTTCACGCTTCATCCGGTTCGAAGGACCATATGTCGTTTCTGGAACCTTCCTTCGATAAGGCGAGAATCGTCCTAAGTCTCACTAAGGCTCCCACAGCCGACTCATAAAATTTTGATTATCGGATTGAACCAAATTGATATCGCTATCACACACACGACCCCGTCCGTAAGCACCAACTACGCACTACTCCTTCGTCATCGAATACCAAAGGTAGAAAGTCCAACAAAACAGCCGTATTACACCATGGAACTTCGTGAGCACAAGTTTAGCAAGCAAATCCGGTAGTTTCGGGTTGAACTTTGATTAAAGGATCACTGAGATTTCAACTAAACACTATATTACTGGTTATTTAATTCTATAATTAATTGTACTGAAAATTAAGGCGGATAATTGAACTGCGTATGCAAATAGTGACCGATCGCGCCGTTGGTCTCGAGTAAACTAAACCTCTCACATCATCATCAGATCTAGCCAACCATCCTCCCTTCTCTGATGATCGATGTAAGTTACATCATCTCTTAGGCGAACAACGATCGGTGTGATCAGTGCGAGAGCACTTCTCTAACCGACCATTGTCCACCGGTTGTTGTTTACTTCGCCAGCCGATGGTTCGCTGGTGGTCTTCACAGCCACTTTGGAGTAATAAGGACAGCAGCTGTGATGTAGGTAGTGAGCGGTGTCTGTCTGGTCAGACACAATGCGATAGTCTGCTTCAGCCAGACGACTGCAGGCACAGTCTGGAGTAGTTCAGCGTCGTGTATAGGGGCAGATGCCCAAACACTATTAAATGAAGTATTGAGCTACAAATACTTTATCCACATTGAAGGTAACAGGTGTCATCTATTGTTTGCCAATCACAAAATGTTTCCATTTACATTCATCTTTGGATTAATAGAAAAGTATTGAATTGATGTCTAAAATTCACCCAATTCCATATTCGTACACCTACCAAAATTCATACGCACAACGTTCAAAACTAAATTTAGAAGCTCTATTTGATTACTGAAATGCTTTTTTATGATGTTCAGATGTAGTGAAATACATTTGGACAATTTATTAGTGGACATATGTGAAATTTAGGTAAAGTTATGAGAAATGCCAGTTTTCCAATGATTTTTGCTATTAAATCCTATAATTCGAACAATAACGTTTATTTTTGTCATTGGATCCAATCTATAGATTATACTCGTAAGCTCTGATAGAAATTTAGTTGAAATGTATATAGTTTACAGAAATCATAAACAGTTTTTATCCCTTTTGAGTGCAGAAAATTGTTGTGCCATAAGTTCAAAACTCTACTAAAATAATATTTTTAATCAATGTAAACCAAATTTTCATTCTAAACAACAGGTAAATTTTGATTTTGAATTTGTCTGTAAAAATAATTTGAACTACGAACTTCGTTTTACAATAAAGTACCCTAAACTACGCTGTACATACCTTCACATAATTGATGTCATCGTAATATTCTATTATCTTTGAAATAATATTCAAATTATATCCAAAATAGCTCCCTATTTTGCAATTTATTGATTTAATAAGAAAAATACATAATAACTTGAATGAGCAGAGAGCATTGATATACTATTTAATAGAATATATCCTTTTGTTTTCATCATTTTAAAAACGTTTGTGTTGCGGTTATGGCAATAATATTTATTCTTTAAATCTCTATAATCATGTGTGGTAGTAAAATGTAAATTAAAAATGATAATTACGCAATGCTTTGATAGGCACATTAACTATGGATTATGTATATACATTTAGGAGCCAAACATAATGAAATTGACTAAAATTTTTGGTTTTGGATTTGTTATAAATGTTATACTACCTAAGATTCAAAAGTATAAGTTGTCGATATCCACTCCTAGCTACTCTAAAACTGATTATAATTTTTTGAAACTTGTGCAATATTCGCAGTTATCATTCTTAAGGAAGTGATGTTGAAAAAAATGCAATTTATTGTTCGACTTACCGAATATTTTATATTTATATTTGTTTTTATTCTGGTATTGGTATTATTCTTAAATTTACTTAAGTTTCAAATATGTCCGCTTTTAAATTTTCCAAATGTATTCTACTGCATCTGAACAACACAACGAAGAGCTTAAGTAATCATCTAGTCCATTAAAAATTAGTTTTGAATGCTGTATATTTCCTTTTTGTTAGGTGTACGAATATGGAATTGGGTCAATTATAGACACAATCTCAATATTTTCCCATTATTCCAAAAATTTAAGCAAATGAATACAGTTTGTCATTGCCAAACAATATATGACACCTATAACCTTCATTATTGATAAAGTATATCGAAGTCCATGCACCATTTAATAGATTTATACCAACTTGATATGAAAACAGTGCCCCGTACGAAAATGAGATTGAGTCACTGTAAATCAGACAATGTAGCCCATCGGCGGGTACGTCTACTCCATCTATACTGCCCTTCAGGTTCAAGAGAATTTGTCGTTGGTACATCTCGTGAATACATCAGTTTGCTTCAAGAATCGACACAGCTTTAACATGTTTTGAAATAATTAATTTGATTCTCATTTGATAATGATACAATTACCCAGCCAAAAAAAAATGTTCACATAACAGAGATCGCAAATTATAAGGCAAATAGAGGAAAATGTACGAATTTTCTCTATTCGCACAAATTTGGGGGCCATATAGGGTAGTTTAGTGTAATATGCCCCAACGGGGAAATACACCTCCCTTCATTTTCACGGTATGGAGATTTTGGTGGAATTATCTTTGGATACATTTCTACAACGCTGTGCAACTTTTTTTTCTACGGGAGGGGCATATTTCCCGGGATGTTTTGATACGTCAAGATTTGAACCGTTCACAAAAAAAACATCTTGTACCCTTTTACAGAAGCAACAAAAAATACTTCTATAATGTATTTGCTACTGTGATAGAGTACTTTTTCCTTAGGGGGCGTTTTACACCTTTTTACCTTACATATATTTAAGACAAACTATCATGGCCATTACAACTTCAGACAAGTTGATTTGGCGCTTATTATGACTAACATGTATGACAGTGTTTTGCGCTTTGTATGATTTATTTTTTACAAATATAGCAAAATATGAAAATCGTGAGACAGGCTGCAAATAAGTGGAGATCATCATTCAAGTTATTACAATAAGAAATCTTATAATAAGTCAGAATTGTTTTAAAAAAAAAAGACCTAAGCATCTTTTCCTGTGTTGTGTGGTTTTCAAAGAATAAACGTAGGTATGCAGCAGTAACAGGTAAGGCTAGGGGAAAAAAATACGGTTTGATTTGTGACCCCAAACGCTTTCTCAGTTAATTCACCTAACAGTGAAGCGATTATCGTAGAAATTGAACAGAAATGCTTATATAATGTTATGTCAGTGTGTCTCTGTAAAACTTAGGTGTTTTTTATCCAGTTTTTTTAATTTATTTATTAGTACCTCTTGTTCAGTTTATGCTTAGTTTCTTAGATGCATCCAGCGATGTGTACTCTTCTCATGTATAATTTTGCATTAACATCAGATGAACTCATATCTAATCTCATCTTTCAAGATTATAATATAATCAAATCAAGTGAAGTAGAAATCGCAAGTTAAAGACAATTTGAAGTTACATATTTTGTGATATGAAGTTGAAATTTGTTTTTGATGCAAATTCAAACCAGATAAAATTACTGACTCCATAAACAATTTAAAATAATTCAATTTTGAATCATATGCAATTCCAACGTAAACTACACATTTATACAATTTTAAACTTTTTATCCTTTTATGATCTCTGGTTTGCTGGGAACTTACTCTCGTTTCTCAATTATTTAGTAATTCACTCAGAATATCGGTCAAAAAAGTAGGAAGCATTCAACGGATTTTTTCTGGAATTTCTTGAAACATCGACACTAATCTCACCACTAAATGTCTCAATACTTTCGTCAAGGAATCCATTCCCAACAAAACATAACTTTCTTTACGCATTAGAGTTTTTCAAACCAAAAATATTCTCAAAAGATAATTAAATAAACTTATAACGAAGCTTAATTAAAAATTATGTTTATTCATTTTTTTTGTTAATAAAATATTAAAAATTTGTGTTTATTTTTGAACTGGAATATCAATAAGTATGTATTATATGACTTGCAAAATTCATTTTTCGAATGATGTACTTTGTCAAAACCCTTAAAATGTATATTTTCATCATTTTCTTCAAAATACTAATACTATAGGCTCCAAAAGAAATCCTTCATTGGAAAGATTTATGACACTTCCGAATAACCAATCAAAAATAGATATTTATTGACATAAAGTTGCTTGTCACGCCGTATTTGTAAGGCGTGTATCTTCCACACACCTTCCAACCCATCGTACGCCCAAATCTTCAGAGGCTCATCGGTCCACGGCAATGTGTATTCGCAGCACTTCGATATTGTTATCTCTCCAATCATATCCACTAGCGTGCTGCTGTCTAAAGTACCCCCTTCAACAGGATCCATTATTGCCAAACTCGTTTGCGATTGTACCCCGAGTCCTCGCTCGAAAAGAAAGAACTGAACTGAGGAGTGCCTTCGCATATTCCGACGGATGATATCCACAGCACCTCTTACTACGCCATAGCTATATAGGCCTATTATAGGTTTGCCACTACGTCATGGGGGGAAGCCTCCACCAATTGCGGAGACTAAAATTGAATCTTCTCCAAGTAGCTACAAATTTATGTCAAATAATCTACCCCCTCCGTTGCCGAAGGAAAAAACGCATGGAGCGGAAATCGGTTGTGACATCCCGCAGTGTGCTCCACTGTGGGCCGGATGTGAGGTCTTCTGATAACTCAGCATGTTATTCCACGTGAATTTCATGAAAGTATGCAGTCAACATCAAATTAGGCTACAAAGGTGACTAGAATCGATAGAGACCAAATCAATCGAAGAAGGGCTTCTGAAAGAGAAAAACCAAGAAGGGCTACCAAGGTATTGAATTGATAAATATCTTGAAGAGCACTCATCAAATATAATTCTGCCATTGCGAATTATTCCACGAGAGGTTTTCTTAAACTTACTATAATTATTGCTCCATAAATTAAAAAAAAAGTGTAGCCATGATTGATGTTTTGATTAAAAATTACCAACTACAAAAATATTTGACATTTTGCGAAACAATTTCCGCAACTCAATATGGAGCAAATAAATTATGAAAGTATATTCACCAAGCTGTGTTTCAATAGAAACACCTAAAGTTTCGAAAACTTGGGTTCAAATAACGAAAAAAGTTGTTTTATACGCCTATAAATGATGATAGCAACTTCACCACATGCTCCATCCAGTCGATCATTACGAAGAACAAAAAAGTTTGGATCTCTTTTGAGTCTGGAATCAGTAATCAGTAAATCAGTTTTCAGTAATAACTGCTATGTGTCTGTTTTTTGCTTTAAGAAAATTAAACAGCTCGTCCTCTTAAGGACATATCCCCATGAGTACCAAAATGGCCTCTAATATGGCACCTTACTTCCCCCTTCGCTTTCCGCTCCCTCCTCCCACACTTCTCTCAGTGTTTTGGAGAGCGATCACAAAAAATGATTATTTGAAGTCACTAACCTTATTGTAGAGCGGTGGTTTCTTAACTGAAAGCATTCCATAATATGTTTTTCACAAATCATCAGTTTTTGAATGCAAATACGTAGTTATTGCTGTGATTTGTGTTGTAAAATACCACGCACTTCCGAATCACTTCTTCTTCACGCACCAAGATATTGTTTGCTGGCTTTTCGGTGCCCGTTCTAAAACTCACTTTTAATCGTATTTCTACTCACCGTAGCAATTCAAAAATCTAATGCGATACTTGAAACACTTTGATTATTCACGCACGATGCTCCTGGGAGCAATAAATCACTTATATTGATCAATATGTGCTCGAAAACAGCACCGGCACGCGAATTCACTGAGCCAACATTGTTTATGATTCGGATGCGCCGCTCTCACTGATTGGAAGTGATGCCAGTTTTTATGTTTGCAATTAGAATGGTTTGGATATTCATACACTTCCTACAACCACGTATTTTACAATTTCATAATACTCAAAAGGTGTACAATGTCACAAGTGTTGCAAAACATTTTTATGCGTGAGAAAAACAATGTACGACGCAATTTAACAGCAAAAATGAATATAAGATATTATACAGTACAATTGACTGTAGAATTCAAATGCATACTGATGGCAACTTTCTCCGTCCGTGAGAAGCGAGAGAAGAGAGGAGAAAACTGCCAAAAATAGTAAACAACACACGCATGGTGTGAAAAATGCTTTTATTTTTGGTCAAATAACATGTTTTTACTACCAAATGAAATAAATTGTGATTTTGAGTTTTTATGAAGTTGTTGATGAATTCATATCGACAATAATACATTTGTATGAAACGTGTGCAAGTAACACTACCAACATAATTTTGTTGGTGGAGGTATACATGAAACATGATGATTTATTTTTGGCCGACGCACATAACATTGTGCTCCGCCTTGTTGGGTGGCTCGAGAGGGTGCTTTAGCGGGTGGCTCGAGTGGGTGGCAACATTATGTTTACGTGCTCAATGAACCTTCACCTTAAGCATTCTAATTTAAGATATTCTTCTTCTTTCTGGCGTTACGTCCCCACTGGGACAGAGCCTGCTTCTCAGCTTAGTGTTCTCATGAGCACTTCCACAGTTATTAACTGAGAGCTTACTTTGCCAATGGCCATTTTTGCAAGCGTATATCGTGTGGCAGGTACGATGATACTTTATGCCCTGGGAAGTCGAGAAAATTTCCAACCCGAAAAGATCCTCGACCGGTGGGATTCGAACCCACGACCCTCAGCTTGGTCTTGCTGAATAGCTGCGCGTTTACCGCTACGGCTATCTGAGATATTAAAAAAAAAATTAGATCCATTAACATTAACCTAACCTAATAATCAAACGCATCTCCATTTACCATCCAGCCCATAGGGCATAATCTAGATTTAGGATTTCACAGTACGTCGACATATTTCGTGTGTAGTCATCCAACCAAGCAACGACGGATGTACTGTGAAGAAAGCTGAGCCAAGAATGGGGAGAAGGGGAGCAAACACTGCAGACGTATCTGACTGTTATGGAGTATGTTCCATAAATAAATCGATTTTGCAGAAAATAGTTTTCCACGTTTTCCATCGAGACATCAAGAAGCGTAGTGACTGTGTAGCTTGAGGCTGCTTTGGAAAGCTTCCGTCTAACTGGTTTTGCCACTCGGCGGGGGTATCTGCTCCACCGGAAGTGTCTTGAACCATTACCGATCTCTGCCCCCAGGATAGGCGAGCGAAAGTGTGATGGGGCAACACCAACACGGAGGAGTCTGAAGATTGCGAATAGCGGATACCTTGGTGGAATAACATGTACATTCTCGTACCAAAGTTTTGGGTTTTTTCAAAGATTATCATATTACGGTTCTAATGCCGTATTGATTTAAAATTTTGTTGGATTAAATGCTGCGAAAGTTAGCCATGTTTTTGAGGGTATTTTTTGAAAATGACGAACACATGAGTAAAAAATTAGTGAACTAAATAAAAATAAAATGTTTTTGTTAATCAACATACGAAATCGAATCTTTGGAATGCTTCAGAGAGAGAGTTACAATTAAACGTGTAATTCCACTGATATAGACAAGACATTTTTGTATTTTTTTTTTGGGTGACCCAAAACTTTTGCACGGTAGTGTCCAGCTCCATTCACAACACACTTGCCGGGTAGAATATACCGCAGGGTACGCGTGGGGAGGTTGAAGAATGTATGGAATTTGTATCGCCTCAGTGGTTGCTAAGTGTGTGTCGCAGCAAATTATCGTCAATAAATTGTTGCTTGAAAATGACATCATATTGATACGAATGGGGTGGTAGAGGCAAAATGGAGTGGTGGGGGACAAAATACACGCAGCTTGAACCACCACAACTTTGCAACGTTGAGTGCACTGTAGCGCGATTCTTACATTGCTGAGATAAGGATCTCTCTCCCGGGAAGCCATCAACTATGTTGGAAGGAAAAGTGCCTGCGGTAAAAGCGGTGTGTTTATTCAAGCACAGTTCGGTGCTTTTGTAGTGCCCTTGCAAGTCGCAAAGATTACCAGATTTTGAATTTGTTCTGGTGCAATACGAAACTCTCGTTTGCATCCCACCGAACCGAATTTCCAGCGGAGGTAGATGTTTTGCATCGAAATCTAAATAGCCAAGAAGGTTGCCATCTCTCAAATTGCTACAACATGAGCAACTCCTTAGAACCGTCGTCGTTCCATCTTCAAAAAGAATCCATCCTTGCACATAGGCGTTGCCAGGATGAGGGCAACCTCATAAGTTCATTCACTTTTTGTGTTAATTTTTTGGAAACATTAAAACATGAAGGACATTCTTTTGTTTACAGGAGTCCGTTGTTACAAAGCAATGCCATGCTGAAGGTGTCTGGGTTCGATTCCTGGTTGGTCCAGGATCTTTTCGTAATGTAAATTTCCTTGACTTCCCTGGGCATAGAGTATTATTGTACCTGCCACAATATACGAATGGGTGCAAAATGGTGAGTCGACAACCAGGAAGGAGCGTGCAACATAGCTCTAGACCTCACAAGCCCCTACCTTACGGTCTACGGGTCTAACGATGACAAAGACCGCCAGCAAAGGTTTGCGTATTTAGCTGGTAGTGCAACCTGGGCACTGTTGTTCTTCTGTCATCAGCTAGAGTGAGGGGGTGCCAGGTGGAAGCTTTGGATTATTGCCGTACGGAATACCACCTTCAGTACTTCCTCCGGGAGTTGGCCAAACGTCTGGCCCATCAGACCAGGGGCTCAAGCATGGTCTACCTAGGATGTGGTTCACCGGTGGGCTCTGGTGAATCTCTACAAAAATCCACATATCTGCAAGTAGCCCTGAAAAAGCGACCTGATACCACTTTCAAAGTACCTTAGCCCTCTGGAGTGCCAACCGGCACATCAGAATGGATGCCAGTAAAATCCTGATTACAGTATACTGGCCACATTCAACATGGACACGACTACGGAATACGTATAGACACCGATGATGCAGAGCTGACAGCCTTACTATTCCACTTCCCTAGTAAGGATGGAAGACACCTCCCCGAAACGGCGAGTGGGCTAATAGTGCGGTTGCCCCTGTCCCGTTAAAACCTTGCAAGCCTCCGAGTACGTTCCAAATCCGCCACCTTAGCTGGTAGAAGTAGGCACAGTTGAACGTTTCCTGTCTTGCGCTGATATGGCTCTGAACACGATACCCCATGAAGGACCGTGTCATGTCAACCCTAGCATAGTTCTCACTGCTTGTAAAGATCACCATGGGATCACGAAGGCGGCTACGATGGAGAAAGATAGCGACTTGGAGGAGGACCCACCAAAAATAAAGAATATCTCAGACAATACCGTGATGGAGGTTGAAGTAGCAGAGGGTGAGAACGTAAACGCGTTCACGAGAAGCGGGAAGCTACAACGTTCACCAGTAGCACAGCAGGAAACACCAACAAGTAGCCGCAGGGCGTTGCAAGGTGAGAATTTTAGACTCCAAGCAGGACTAGGGTTTCAAAGCCCATCGTTCACATCGAATTCGAGCAACAGCATTTGCCAGGAAGACATAACGGGGAATTCGAAGTTAATGGAGGTCAAAAAGAAAGTCAAATGAACTCTACATCGCTACTAAGATACGGTGCGCCAGCCTGGGGTGCGGCGGTGCAGACCAAGCGGAATCGGGATAAGTTAAACAGCACGTTCCGACTCATCACCTTGCGTGTGTACAGGACTATATCGTCGGAGGCGACAAGCGTAATCTTCGGGATGATCTCGATCTGCATCATCCTGTCCGAAGACATCGACTGCTATCAGCGAAGAGAAAACAGGCAGGCGAGGAAATTGGCAAGAATTCGTTCGCTGGCTAAGTGGCAGTAAGAATGAGATGTCTCCGAGAAAAGAAGGTCGACCCACGGTCTCATACCGAATCTATCGGCCCAGGTGAACAGGGAGCACGGAAAAGTGAACTTCCACCTGACACAGTTCTTGTCAGGTCACGGCTGCTTAGAGCAGTATCTGCATCGATTCGGCCATGCGTCTTCACCATTCTGTTCTGAGTGTATGGAGATTAAAGAAACGCCAGAACATGTTGTCTACGACTGCCCGAGGTTCAACATAGAACGAAACACGGTGGCGACTGCTTTTGGTCCACGGAATGATAAGCGATCTCGATCTTTGGAATATGATGACCAACATGGTGATGCCAATAATGTCTGGCCTACAGCGCAACTGGCGAGAAGAGCAGCGAAACAATACGCAGAGAGCAGCGCTTGATGACGGGTCATCAAGGCGCTGATGAACCGGAAGCCAACCTCCCACCGGAATTGTCGGACCGACCTCGGCACTCGATAAGTCAGTCTGTTGATGAGAAGAGACCATCGGGCACGATCGGAGTACGCTAGATCCTCCGTCGGGAACTAGACCAAGTAGAACGAGCGTAACGTATTATCGATAATAAGTCGTCGAGGCGCCTGTGAACCGGAAGTCACCCTCCAACCAGAATTGCAGAAGCCACCCTGACACTTGGCCGACCACCATCGAGTCGAAGTAGGCTAAGTCCACCGTCGGGGACTAGCTGAATAGATCGCGGAACAGCACCGGCAAATGATCGTCGGGTGCCTGTGAACTGGAAGTTTCCTTCCACCGGAATCGCAGGATCGACCTCGGCATCTGCCTGGATAGTATCGGTTCGGAAGATCTTTCGCCACCGGGGAAATCTTCGTCGGAGTAGGATAGATCCACCGACGGGGGCTATTCTGAGTAGTGCGAGCGTCGGAGCGCCAGTCGGAGCGGCAGTGCACCGGAAGCTATCCTCCAACCGGAATCTCTGGGCCGACTTCGGCACTATACCGGCCAACAACGGAGAATGAACAACGCGTAACGTTACCGGTTTCAGGAGATATTCCTCCGTCGAGGTATTCTCCATCGGAGTAGCCTAGCTTCATCGTCGAGAACTAAGTCGAGTAGTATCGATCACGACGAACCGCCGGCATTGGGTAGTCGGGGCGCTTGCGAACCGGAAGTCACACCTCAACCGGAATCGCAAGATCGACCTCGGCATCCAATCGGTCCGGTCCGCCCATAGAGCATGACGAGCAGAAAATGGAGTCAAGCTCACTAACAAAATACAGTAGCATCCTTCGAAAAAGTCTCTCATGGCCCAGGCGTGTGGTCGGCCCCAAAATGTGAGTGACGTTGAAGAGACAAACTGCAGCAAGATCGAATAGAGCAAGAGGTGACGAAAAGGCGTAGTGGCATCAACAAGCCCTCTGCCTCTTGAAGTAATACCATGAGGACATCGGACTTATAGTCCAAGCCAAAGAAATGTGGCGTGGTAAAGAGTTGTTTTCCCTCTTTTTTTCTCTGTTACCGCTCTCGAGACGTGCATCCGCAGTAGGTCGTTAAGTAATTGACCATAATAGACCGTAAAGTGAGAAACACAGTGCCTAAACCCCATGTGCTCCTCAGATAGCCGGGTTAGGTGAAAGTTTCTAGCTTTGCTAGAAGTGCGAAAATTCTATAAAAAACGATACACGAAAGCGAAAATTGCAACTTTGGCAAAGAAAGCTCTCAGGTAATAACTGTGGAAGTTCTCATTGAACACTAAGCTGAAAATCAGGCTCTATCCCAGTGAGGACGTAATTCCAAGAAGAAAAAGTGATAATTTGACTGATTCTTTGCAGTTGATATTCATTTACTTCACCAAACGGCCAGGGGAGGAAATGTACCCCCTTGTCTCCCCTTGGCTACGGCCACAGCTCGAGAAGCGAAAAAGGCAACGAAAGCAACCCTGTGAAGTTTATCTGACAGGAAAATTTATTTATCCCTCCAGTCAAGAAAACGTTCGCTCCGAAGGATGGGATTCATTACGGGGGCAAAACGGCACCGAACGGAGCAGCAATATTTTATTTTTACACAGATTTGGCTGCGATAAGGACTTTGTTTGGTATCAAAATATTGATAAATAATTAGATTTTTGGCGAGGGAAGCCACGCCTGGGCGGTTTTCCATTGAATCCGAACCGAACCGGAGAAGATGACAAACCACAGAGCCAGGAAGTGGAAATCATCGCCACAAACAAGGTCCCGGAAATGGGGAAATGTGTAGGGGAATGGGGTCTCCCTTTTGAATCGGGGTGGGCTTCCGGATTGGGGTGAACGCGCTGCTTCGTTTGGTGGTAAGCAGAGTAGAAAATTGAGTTTGTACAGAGACGTCAAATTAATTACGATTCGGTTTGTTTGACAAGTTGACTCGGTAGACGGCACAAACTGGTGACATAATTGCGACGGCTTCGTGGCGACCAGATAGCGCTGAGACCTAAGCTGGAATTTGTCTAATCAATTGGTAAGCGCGTTAAAATGTGTTTGTAGATTGTGTTGGATTAATTGAGTTTGTTGGCAATGGATGTTTTATTATGGACGGGCCAGATGGGAGAGTTGTGATTGAATTTGGCAATAATCGTTTTGAATTACAATCAAGTTGGAAATTTTGCGTATTTGGTGAAACATTTGAAATAGGCCATAAACAATTTAATGGACGGTTATCTTTATTTTGTTCTATTATTTTCTGTTAGTATTATTCAATCATTACATTAATTTCTTATATTTAGGTGTTCTGTTTCAGAAAACACTATGATCCTAATTTGGTTAAACTAAATTGAGCATTTATTAACATTTTGTTAACAACATATTACATTCCATTTGCCGTGGCAGTTCAGATTTTTTACAGGTGAGCTTATTTCACTTGTTTTAGTTACCCTTATTTAACCTAAATATATAACGCATTAATCGTGGCAATAAAAGATTGCAAAGATTTTTGCCCAAAAAAAAAAAGTATTTTGTTTCACATTTGTTTCAATGTTTCAACATTGGATATTCTATGTAACTCATTAATACTATACTAGGGAGGAAGCTTCAGAATCATTTTCAAAATTTTATTTTGAATCCTCTGCAGAGCTTTCTTTTTGCTATTACAACAGCTAGTCTATATAGGTACAGCATACAACATGGCTGGCCTGAAAATTTGTTTGAAGATCAAAAGCTTGTTCTTAAGACAAAGTTTCGATTTTCTGTTAATAAGTGTTTTTTATCTTGCCGATTAGACTTATTTTTGATCTATAATACTTTTAGGGGTTTTCTCACTTCTGCTGTAATAAACAGTACACCGATATAAATAGCCTCCGCTTACAACTGCGGCTGAAGTTCGACTGAACTCAATTCTATTTTCTCTCATGAGCCGATATCTTTTAGTACATCTTCGATTACACGCATACAACTTACAACTCACAAATGTTAGGATATAACAAAGTGGATACAGACATTTTATATATTTGTTACATTTAGCTTGAATGCTCTCAAAGTAGGCCTAAAATGTATGAATGGGTGGAAAATTAGAGCTGGGTCGAATATTGATACTCTTCCCCTGCATAAGAATCATATTGTTTGGAGGGAAAACAAGCTCTTGCTTGGGAGAAAGGATTCGTGAAAACTACAAATGTGCTATGTCATTTTCATGAAAAAATCATTGATTATCGCTTTCGAAAAAATCCATGTTCAATTATGTAACTTTAAGTTCTAATATTTTTCGTTTTTCTTCTATTTTCAGGTAACATATTTTCTAATGGTAATGATGTCAACGGATACTCTAATTACGTAAATACCGTAAGCTAGTATTAAGAAAAACTTTTAGCAAGAATTGTACAACATTCTCGTAAGTTTCTCGTAATCTCTCTCAAAATTGAACCACTACTCTTTGATACGAAACAAAATACATAAGCAGCACACAACGCCTCCAAACTTCACGTGTTCAGCTCAACTGCACCACAACGCCGCATAACTTTGGAACAAGCAATCTCCATCATAGAGTGCACCTCTTCAGAAAGTGCCATTCTCAGCATTTTACTTTCTCACATTGGCACAGCGAGCTCTTGCACTTGCATTAAGCTTGCTCCATTCCGTCCTGCCCATCAACCCAAAGACGAACAGAGAAAAAAACTGCAAGCACCATCTCGTTTCGCGAACACTTTGTTTATATTTTCAATTAAATTTTGCGATTAAATTTCCTTCTTGTTGCACCCGGTTCTGGTGCAGGAAGCTTCAGCTGCAAACTTTCTGCGGAAGCAAAAAATTATAATAAATATTTCCCAAAGCCAGCGAAGAACAATACCGAGCCATAACCTGGCGCAAGCCAGCCCTAGTGCAGCTCTCTCTCTCTAGAAGAAGCAAATTTTCCTCCCAAATTCGGAACCCTCCGAAATCAGCAGTATGGTGTTCGGTGTATCCAAAATCGTTATTAACGAAAAAATAACTAACAATGCGATTCCCACCATTTGAAAATTGTGCAATCCTAGCATTTGAAAATGTTCCACCGTGGGAAATGAAATTAATAGAGATATGAAGATTTAGGGCCATTTTGAAATGAAATTTTCTTATTTCTTATATTATCAACCATTTAAAAACAAATTAGATAACCATCAAGTTCACATTACACATTCAAAAGATGTGATATTCAAGCATTTTTTTTTCTATGAATATAAAGACTTTTTGATTAGGAGGTTTAACTTGTGCTTGATCTTATTTTAGTCGGCCATCTCATCCCTATTGTTATAAATGATTTTATTTAATTCTGCCCGACGTTTCGGCCCCAGATTTCGGAAATGTTTTAAGAGTACGTTTCATGACGTACGAAATAAAGTTAGTTTAGAGCTTATGTAGACATGTCATTGGCGGAATTAAAAGATGTAGAAGTTTGTGTATATGAAATGGTTTATTTTAGAGCTCGTTGATACGAAAGAATCCAGAGAATCCTATTAATGAAAATCAAAAGTCTAAAAGATTTTTACTTGGAATTTTAAAGGTATAGTATTTGAGCACGATCTCTGAAATGTCACATTTGTTTATGGGGAGAGCAAAACTGTCGTGGTCTGAAGTTTTTCACCAGCTTCATGAATATTTCAACTGTTATTTTCAATCAGTGCTTAAGGTGACAACATCAATATTCATCCAATTCAAATCTTAAACTTCTCGATTCGACTGTGTTTAACGATATCTTTTGTTTTCATCTGTACAGTCTATTTTAACGGGTGTGACCCAAGCGCAATTCAAAATTCAAAAAAATTTTGAAAATCCGATCTCCCATACATTCTAACCATCCTATGAATAAAAATAGTGTTCTGGGAAAACTTCAGAATTTTCAGTGATAACTAAATGGCCGTTCAAATACCATATATGTTTATATGGAAATTTCTCTGGAGAAATTTCGTTAGTATTGTAGTGTAGTTCTTCAAGCCATAATAAAGGAAGTTGATGAAGAGAGTAATTCAATTCGTCGGTAAGGGTATGCGGTATCGATTTAAGTTGTTCTAACAACAATAAATTTAATTAGAAAAAATCACCGTTTAAGGTGAAACAGTTTGGAATAAACTTCTAAGATTGCACTACAACTTTAAAAGCACAAATCTCGCGAAGAAAGCATCCCACAACAGTGCACTTTTTATATTGGCTTTGTGCACTAGCAGAAAGCTTAAAATAAGAAGATCAGGAACGTTTGCCAACTATTTCTCCAGTTTTGTGCCTTTGAAAACGTGAGTAGGGTGAGAAGTCGGCCATTGTGCCGGCCATCTTTGGATTCCGAGATGTTTCACCTTAATCGTTCTCGTTTTTTATTGATCGACTGTCGAACAAAAAATGCATGTTATCATTATGTGACCGGTTAACTATGGATGACATGTGGCTTCTAGAATATTAATACTTAGGATAAACAGGTATCTCTATCGTAGTACCATTACTTGTATATTTTTTTATGCCTTCCGGTAAAAGTTTTTGTAATAAGTACAATAGTAAAGGATGGGCTTCATTTACAGGAGGTTTTCAGGGCGTATTAATAGTTAATAGGGCTTTCAAATGATCTCAATGATTTCCATGGAAGTTTGAACACCTTCCCAGGGGTTATCAAGCAGTGCTATCTTGGGTAACCAAACGGGGTTTTAGAGTTTCCCAGAAGTCCCGAAAGGCATCACAAGGGGTCCAAAAAATCTTCAGGGTTTTCAGATTTTCTTCAAGAAAATCCTAGTGCTTTCCAGCGTTTCAAAGTTACTTCCAAAAGTTTTACTGTACATTGAAGACTTTACAGGGCCACCTACAGGGGCCCAAGAAATAGTAGCTCAAGCTTGAAAAAAAAACTGTGCTAAAATTCATTCCGTGAAATGTATTTCGTTTCGAAAAACTCCGCGCATTTCCGGATTTCGTATTGATTTTTACGAAATATTTTCACCCTTTGTTCCGTCATTAAGGGAGCTGATAATCTCTTAAATAAAGATAATAATAATAATTAACTAAGTTAAAAAATCCATGTATCTTCGTTTCGTATCGACTTGAAAACATACATATCGCATTACCTTCCCGGGTAGAGGAGAATAGCAAAAGAATAACAAAATTGGCATTCCCGGGTAGAGGAAAATAGCAAACGAATGACAAAATTTACCATTGAAATATAATGTTTGAATAACAAAATTTGTTAGTTGTTTGTTTGAAATAAGAAATAAAATAACAAAAATAATAACTGAGTTTGTATGGCATAAAAACTAAACTGCCATTCTAATAACAAAATAATAGTAAAACATAGGCAATCGTAAATAACAAAATATGTTATTATTTTGATATTGATAGCAAAATAATAACTAAATAAGCTATTCACGAGTAGATCAATATAACAGTAATTTCAATTCTTTGACTTTAATATCTAAATTTAGCATGATTCAAAAATGAACTTTTAGCTCTTCTGCTAAAAAACTTTTGCTCTTTGAATCTTTAAAGAATATCATACAAATAGTAAAATAAGCTATTATGGCAAAATTTGATATTGGTTTGTTCTCATGAATTATTTAAATAAATTTTTCAATTATCAAAATAATGACATATTTTACTATGATGGCGATGTTTGTTATTCTTTAGATATTTAATGTTTTTAGTATTTTTGCACAAATAACAAATTTTATCATATGGAGATGGTATGTTTAAACTTTTTTGAATTTAGAGCCACTCTTGTGTGGCCCATTTTGCATAATGACGTTTCGCATCAACCAGTTTAATACACGAACTGGTAGTATTTTTAAGAGAGCATATAATTTTCATGTTCATTATGCAAAACGTCCTCATGTGAATAATCTTTATGCAAAATGTCCCACTTCTTATTTGAACATCTGTAGATTTTTCTTCACTCTTCGATGATAAGAAGGCTGAATATTAAAACAAATCGTAGTATTTTCCAAAGGGTGCACACCCGCAAACAAGAGGTAACAGAGTACTATGAATATGGCACTCCCAACAATAGTTGTATGTTTTCCAAGTATCGTGAAACAGAGTATTATTCAGCAGGGTAAAATTGCATTTATTTTTATAAGCCTTTTTGGGAAGGTTTTTAGCCCGTGACTGATTCATCTCCAAGGATAACATTGATCGTAATGACCGTCAAACTTTAATTTTTCTGAAAATGTGGCTCACATGCTTCTTTTTATTATTTTCTTTCTGACCTTACGTCTCTACTGAAACAGAGCTTGGTGTTCTTATCAGCACTTTCCCAGTTATTAACTGAAAGCTGTCTTTGCTAATTGACCAGTTTTACTATCGTGTGGCATGTATGAAAATACTCTATGCCTTGGGCAGTCGAGACAATTTCCTTCACAAAAGGATCCTCGACCGACGGGATTCGAACCCACGACCCTAAGCTTGGTCTGACTGAATAGCTGTGTGTTTACCACTACAGCTATATGGGCCCATATTGTATGTTATATGATCCGAGTGTTAATCTTATATTTCAAAAGTTCTCTAAAACAAAAGATTGTGTGTTTTTCTGAATTAAAATTTAAAAGGAACCTAAACATATTGCGATTTGAAAGCAACTTGAAGGTGAATTTCCAAGTGATAAAGTATGACCTTTAGTGAAGTCTACATAGCTTTTTTATATTCCAACGAACTTTTAAGATTTTAGCATCATTATATTCAAAATAAATTAATAAAATTTGTAGGACTTCGCATATTTTTTGCAATTAAAACTTAACTTGATTTTAAGTAGTTTTCTCCAAATGCGTCCTCATTTTACTAAAGAGTATCATTTCTGTTTGGCCATAATTTCATGAAATCTCAACCGATTCCAAATATTTTTACATGCCCATTAAGAAAATACTTATTTTACATATGACGTATAGTTCATTGTTAGAAAAATAGTCGATGTGAAATATGAAATGATGTAAATTTGACGGTATACGAACTTAAAAATACGTCATTCTTGTTAAATCTGGTCAAATGTTACTGAAAACTGTTGTAATCCAAATAATACCCGACTAGAGGCACATAACAAAAATATAATAAAATATAGTGCATATCTTATTATGATATAATTTTGATAGGCACCGTTATCCAGAGACAATATTCAAAATAAAATATAACATAATATGTTAAATTTATTGAATATATCTCTATTTGTTTATTTTAGCAATTTTGTAATAAAATGCAATACCTACTGTCACTTGCAAAGCCGTGCCTAGATGAGACCCCCGTCTCCAAGCCTCAGGGTCGGCGCTACGCTCTTGACACTCCGCGAAAGAAAAAGAGTTATAGATAGACTCCAGTAAAACTCCCTCAATTTCGTGGTCTCGTGTACACTAGTATTTTTACTTCCTTGACGTCCTACTTCATGTTCATCTTCCTCCTGATCTTTCCTTGCGTCCGTCCACAATACCGGACGACGCCTCCCACTTTCTTATAAGCAGCACCTTCTCCACTCCTCCTTCACTGACCACTAGAACTATTTCCGCTAGCCGGGCGAGGGGCAGACGACTCCTTCCTTCTCCTTTCTTCTCCTTCGTCTGCAGCCAGTCCCGTGCGCCCCTCGAGTATGGTGACGGACTCGGGGCTTTAGTGATCCGTGGGTTCACTGGAAAGCTTGGGTTTCCAAGCGCACTTGGTTGTCGTACTCACTACTTAATTGGCGAGTAGGGTCAACGTAGGTAGGTTACGGTGATAACAAACCAAACCGCGATGACGTTTTTAAATAAAAATTGCGAATTTCTGTGGACATGACGAGGATGCAAAATGGAGGAAATTAGAAGCGGTACGGTCGGGTCAGGTTCGAGGTTATTTGAGGACGAAAATTTACCTGGATGTCCATTTTCGCTTTATTTCTCCTTTCTTCACAATTTCTACTCTCTATAACTTTCTCTATCGCTTGTTACTTTTTGGGAAGCACTACTGCTGTCTTCAAATATCACCAAGTGTATGAAGTATCGTTTAAGTAATCGTTGACCCCGAACCTTTGGCCGTTGACCCATCTTTGTTCATGACGTAAACCGCCTCATAATGGCCATCAATTTCGCCACCCCCATGGCCGCCCATTCGTGTGGTTTAGCGCTGCTGGTAGTGACTAGCGGCATTACTTTCGTCCTTATATAGGGTAGTACAATGGTGGCTACGTTCGTAGGAGCGTAACTAAATGTGTTATTCCGTATATCAAATTGTATTGTAGTTTTGATACTATGTATCAAACATTATAACTGGGTTTGATGTTTTTGATAGATTTACAACATATTTTTTATATACATGTTACAATTCATATAACTTTTTGCTAAGTTTTAGTTATTTTATCAACATCCTGCATCAAGTTTTTAGCAAGCTATGTTCGATTAAATCTTTATATCATTATAACATACGCTGATATAATGTTATTATGTACCATGGTCGGATATCCGAATAGTATTCAGTGTGACTGAAAATTCCGTCATTTGTAACTAAAATTTTCTAATTTTCCTTGCATCAATGCACATATGCCGTAAATTCCAATGATTTTTTTTTAAGTGTGTGGTTTCAATAATGATTTGGTTGTTTTTCAAAACAGTGAAGAAAACATAGAGTTTAAAACCGTTTTAACTTTGTTATGTAAAAATTTCAAACCAACCAGGAAAATATTCCACCACCTACTAAGCTTATAAGGGTCCACGGGTAAACGTTTTTGTAATAAATACAAGGGAAAAGAATGGGCTCCATTTAAAAGCAAGCTTTTCCAACGCAAAACTTTTTTTCAAAAAACTTACTTTGATATTTTAGAATTTCTATAGATTCTTTATAGGGAGACTTACGGCTTCGGCACCATTCGACTATTATCGGCAACCAAATTTCAAACTCCAAATACACAGTATTTTTCTATCAAAACAAGCCAATCAATCTGAATAATTTAGATGATTCTTTGTCCTGCCCGCTTCCCACTTACAATATTTCCGAGACTGAACAAACAATATCGCCAGAGATGTCATCAATTCAAATGAACACGCCTCAAAATGCGACTGATTTGGAGCTGCCGAAGAGATTCACCAGCAGTTCTTATGGAAAAGTTGCCGAAGAGAATGAGGCTGCCGACAATAGTCACATCGACAAGAGATGATCGCGTTGTAAAATCCTATTCAAAAGAATTTTGACAAGTCTGTCGGTGTGAATCAATAGAGGATTGAGCAACGCATAAATGTAAACAGACAAAAACGGAATTTGTCTGCTGATGTCCGAGAAAATTACAAAAGAAGCGCGGCATCGGCTTAGATTGCCGAGAATACGTAAGTTCCCCTACTTCTCAAAGAACATACAATATCGGACATATAAAATGCACCAAAGCCGTTTTCCTGTACAAAATGGTCAACCTCAGATAACTGTATCTCCGTCGTTTCTCAACCGATACTTTTCATTTATTCTGTGACGAATTACAAATTACCTCCATTTTCAAAAACTATTGTAAAAGTTGTGTCAAAACTATTCATTCAAAAATTACAGATAGGTTGAATTTTGACATAAAAAATTTACCAAGACACAAAGCGAACAAAGTGAAGTGACAGAAAAACTACGAGTCGTAGCATCCTGGTGTCTTAAGCGCATTTGTTCATTGAGTGATAAGGAGCAAATGTACTTAAGACTGCTTGGGCACGTCAGGAGTTAATCATCAATATTAACCTCCTTTTCCCGAGCAGCCTAGATAGCCGTGTAGTGTCGGTAGCGGTTGTTTCAACTGGCTAAGAATTAACACTACGGATTGCCTGTTCCGGTGGTAAAAGTCCACCTCACAGGTGACCCCTAATTTATGGTGTGATGCGTACCGTGCCTAAGAATGAATGGTTAGGGGGGTCTAAATAAAACCTAACCGCAAACGGAGCCTGTGGGGTACCAGGGCGCCCTCCACAGTATTGAGTCCTTCCTGTGCTACCCGGAGCAATGGTGCAGGTGACCTTGTGTTTCTCCGAGATAATCGGCTACCCTTCTTCAGTCTCTATCTTGAGGCTTAATAAGGGTGGGATTATGAATATGTTGACATTTAATTTAAATTATCACCTATATGGATTCGCATTATGCGTTTTACACAGTGTATTCTGTGCTCTTTCGCCTTTGGCGACTTTAAATAGATACCGATCTGGTTTTTTCGTTGCTGGTCTTTTTCGTGCTGAGATTGCAAAAAGCTTAATCCTGCCTAGTTTGGGTAGTGGCTACGGTTAGGTTAGCTCAGATCAATCTTCAGCATAAAAGAACAGCAACGATCAATCTTTGCAGACTCATGCAAAATGGTGCAGCCCAAGTGGCGCTAGTTCAAGAACCCTACTTTCGTAGAGGGAACTTCTATCTAGGTAACCTTGTGGACCCAGTTTTTGCTACTTTTAGCAAGCTTGAAATGGCAAACTCGCGCTCCATGCCCCGCGCATGCGTGCTCGTTAATAAAGCAATCGTTGCTACACTCATCTCTGAGTTAACTACCAGAGATGTATGTGCTGTCACAATCGATGTTTCTGTTGGTGACCTCAACAGGAAATACGTCTATTGTTCGGTATATTTACCACATGATGAACCATCCCCAACGGATGACTTCAAACGAGTTGTCGTACACTGCGTAACAAAAGGCCTTCCGCTGATTGTGGGCAGTGATGCCAATGCTCATCACATCATCTGGGGCAGCTCGGATATCAATTTGAGAGGCTCCAGTCTGATGGAATACTTAAGTAGTACAGACCTTGGATTACTTAACATAGGCAATCGCCCAACCTTCATGGTTTCCAATAGAGAAGAAGTGTTAGACATAACGCTCTGCTCGAATAGAATCAGTCACGAGTTGACGAATTGGCATGTATCCGATGAGGAATCATTATCTGATCATCGCTACATCTTCTTTGAACATTCAAATGTAACTGCGCAGACTTTGCGTTTTAGGAATCCCCGGTCAACAAACTGGGAACTCTACATTGAATTGGTTGCGACCAAATTTCATGGATATTCTCCGTCCATTGAAAATCCAAGTGATCTGGATGATGCCGTTGATACTACAACATCCTACATTATGGAAGCTTTTGAAGAAGCATGTCCTCTGCGGTCTGTAAAGACTACAAGAGGGACCCATGGTGGAATTCCGTTCTGACTAGACTCAGGAAACAATGTAGAAGGAGTTGGAACAGACGCCGTTCAGCTGGATCAGAGTCGTTCAAGTCAGCTCGCAAGGCTTACAAGAAGGCTCTTCGTTCTGCTGAACGATCCGGCTGGAAAAACCTTTGTACAAATGTTTCCAGTTTGAGTGAAGTCAGTCGGTTGAACAAAATTCTTGCAAAATCTAAGGATTTCCAAGTGAACGAAATTCGCTTACCTAATGGTGACTTTACTTCTTCCGATGAAGAAGTTTTAGAATGTTTATTCAATACACACTTCCCCGGATGTGTGGACATAGCATCTACGGATGAACCAAATGTCTTTTCATGTAGTTACGAGTCTCTGGCCTCGGCTCGCAGTATCGTAACTACTGAATCGATTCAATGGGCACTTAATAGTTTTGCCCCTTTCAAATCTCCAGGAGCGGATGGGATTTATCCTGTTCTGCTCCAAAAGGGATTTGAGTCTATCAAACATGTTTTGAAAAAGCTACTTGTAAGCAGTTTTGCTACCGGGTACATTCCCAAATCCTGGCGTGATATTACTGTAAAGTTTATCCCAAAAGGAGGACGTGCGTCGTATGAGGAAGCGAAGAGTTTTAGACCAATCAGTCTGACCTCTTTTCTTCTGAAATGTCTGGAACGCATTATCGATCATCACATCCGTGATGTTTATTTGGCAAACATGCCTCTTCATGTGAATCAACATGCTTACCAATCTGGAAAGTCCACTGTGACTCTTTTACACAAAGTTGTATACGATATCGAGAAAGCATTCGCTCAGAAGCAATCGTGCTTGGGTGTTTTCTTGGATATTGAGGGTGCCTTTGATAACGTGTCTTTCGATGCCATATTGGAAGCCGCACGAAACCATGGGCTACCTACAATGATTACCAATTGGATTCATCAAATGCTCAAAAACCGACATCTCTTCTCGACATTGCGTCAAGCAGCGATTCGAAAATTGTGTGTTTGCGGATGCCCCCAAGGGGGAGTCTTGTCACCACTTTTGTGGAATCTCGTAGCAGATACGCTATTGAGGCAACTCAATAATTGCGGTTTTCCAACATATGGATTTGCCGACGACTATCTAACTCTGATAGTTGGTATGTGCATAAGCACCCTATTCGACCTGATGCAAAGTGCTCTTCAGGTAGTCGAGAGTTGGTGTCGCCAATATGGCCTTTCGGTTAACCCGAATAAAACATCTATTGTTTTGTTTACGGAAAGACGAAACCGCGATGGAATTCGACCTTTACGTCTTTTTGGCACTGAGATTAATGTGACTGATCAAGTAAAGTATGTCGGAGTCATTCTAGATTCCAAACTTTTATGGACAGCTCACATTGATTTCAGAGTCAAAAAAGCTTGTATGGCCTTCGGTCAATGCCGGCGAACCTTTGGTAAAACTTGGGGCCTCAAACCCAAATATATCAAATGGATTTACACAACAGTTGTTCGACCAATATTGGCATATGGATGTCTTGTGTGGTGGCAAAAGGGCGAAGTGAGAACAATCCAATCAAAATTGGGCCATCTCCAAAGGATGTGCTTGATGGCGATGTCTGGTGCGTTCTCTACAACTCCCACAGCGGCGCTCGAGGCCCTTTTCGACGTTGCGCCACTACACATATATCTTAAACAAGAAGCACTTTCTTGCTCTTACCGTTTATGGGTACTGGATCTACTGGAGAAAAATCCAGTGAATCGTAGATCTACACACACTTCGTTGTTTCCACTTTTGGTGAATTGGGACAAAATTGTCCTTGCTCCAAGTGATCTCACAATTGCTTGTAACTTTCCTTACAGGACATTTACCACACAATTCCCTTCACGGGAAGAGTGGTCGTCTGGCTATTTGGAAAGAAGTATATCAAACAATATAGTATGTTACACTGATGGCTCCCTTCTTGAAGGTAGAGCTGGTGCAGGAGTATATTCTCGTGAGCTAAGGCTGAATCAGTTTTACTCACTTGGTAGAAACTGCACCGTTTTTCAGGCGGAAATATTTGCTCTTATGTGTGGAGTGCAATCAGCACTTCAACAGCGCGTAATGGGTAAAGTCATATACTTCTGTTCAGATAGTCAGGCTGCTATAAAAGCTCTCGCTTCGGCCAACTCAAGGTCGAAGCTTGTTATCGCATGTCGAACTCAAATTGAGGAACTGAATTCAGTCAACTCTGTAAACCTTGTATGGGTACCGGGCCATTCTTCCATCGCTGGAAATGAATTGGCTGATGAGCTAGCTCGCGATGGAGCATCGCATGACTTCATTGGCCCTGAGCCGGCTATTCCAATTTCGAAGTGCTGGGTGAAGCTTCAGATAAACTCTTGGGCGGCAACTCAGCACAAGCAATATTGGAATAGTTTGGAGTGGTGTCGTCAAACAAAATTGTATATTACTGAGCCATCTCCAAAGGTGGCAAAGTATTTAACAAATCTGTCAAAGCAGAATTGCAGTCTCTTGGTCAGAGCGTTGACAGGCCACTGCCGACTCAACTATCACATGGCAAATATTCAGCGTGCTGACTCATTTGTGTGTGATAGTTGTGACTCCGATTATGGAACTTCGTATCACCTGATATGTAACTGTCCAGTTTTTGCGCAAATGCGATTCCAATTACTTGGTAAACACTTATTAAGTGAAACTGAATACAGAAGCCTGAATCTTCAGGACATCCTGTTATTCTTAACCCGCTGTGGTAATGAGCTATAGGCTCTCTTTACGCTCATGCGTTTTGCAGTGCCCTTTTTAGGGCGCTGTTCGAACCCATTGTGGTATGGAGCTACATGCTCTCATTTCGCTTATGCGATCTTCCCTCTTCAAGGGACCCCACTCCTATTTCCTCCCATCTTTCCCTTCCCTTTCCTCTCCCATCGGGTAGATGATGAAATAGGCTCAAATATGGCGATGGCACAAATCTCCCAACTGGTGGGGAACGTGCCTTTGGAGCCGGCCTTCTGATACCTGATACCAGCAGTTCTTATGGAAAAGTTGCCGAAGAGAATGAGGCTGCCGACAATAGTCACATCGACAAGAGATGATCGCGTTGTAAAATCCTATTCAAAAGAATTTTGACAAGTCTGTCGGTGTGAATCAATAGAGGATTGAGCAACGCATAAATGTAAACAGACAAAAACGGAATTTGTCTGCTGATGTCCGAGAAAATTACAAAAGAAGCGCGGCATCGGCTTAGATTGCCGAGAATACGTAAGTTCCCCTACTTCTCAAAGAACATACAATATCGGACATATAAAATGCACCAAAGCCGTTTTCCTGTACAAAATGGTCAACCTCAGATAACTGTATCTCCGTCGTTTCTCAACCGATACTTTTCATTTATTCTGTGACGAATTACAAATTACCTCCATTTTCAAAAACTATTGTAAAAGTTGTGTCAAAACTATTCATTCAAAAATTACAGATAGGTTGAATTTTGACATAAAAAATTTACCAAGACACAAAGCGAACAAAGTGAAGTGACAGAAAAACTACGAGTCGTAGCATCCTGGTGTCTTAAGCGCATTTGTTCATTGAGTGATAAGGAGCAAATGTACTTAAGACACCGAGAGGATACGATGCATATTTTGTCTGATACATTACTTTTCGTCTTGCTGCATTTTTTTTTTCACAATTCAATCTATCTGTAATTTTTAACCCAAAAGTTTTTACAGTACTTTTTAAACAGTTATCAAAAAATGAGGTAATTTGTAGTTCGTAAAAAAAATGAGAAGAATCGGTTGAGAAACGGCGGAGATATAGCTCTCTGAAGTTGATTATTTTGTATGAGAAAACGTCTTTGGTGCATTTTATATGTCCGATACTGTATGTACACAACATTTTTTTTGCGCGGATATGCAACATATCTAATCATACAGCCATTCCATGAAAAACCGATCTAGTGGGTCACCGAATTCCGTGAAAATTTGCTATTTTGTTCCTTATCCGAAAAAAGGATACACGTATTTTTGGATTTTTTTATTAGGGTGACAATTTCCGAAATGGGGTGACCAGAAAAATCGCGATTTTGCAAAATTTTTATTTCTAAAAAAAGTATAACTATTGAACCGTTTGACCGATTTTCAATCTTTTTGAACGAAATGAAGGCTAGAGATTTTGACTTTTCAGGAAAAATATAAAATTTCACAAAAAGTGTGTTTTTTACATGGAAAAACTCAATAGTTTCCGTTTTTTTGTGTTTTGAAGGCCTCGGGTCCAAAGGGGCTATTGCTGTTCTCATTTTTTCTTTAAAGTTCAGAAAATTTTACGTCAATTGTCAATTTTTCAGTGATGTATGTTTTTTAGTTTTTGAGATATATTTTTTTGAAAATATAAAATCAGTCATTTTTCATCGGCACACACTGTAGGTCTCAGCGCATTAGATTTTTTATTTAAAAAAAAAATCATAATTTTTGAGCTGCTTAACCGATTTCCAATCTTTTTTTATGGAATGAAAGCTGAAAATTCCAACTTTTCAGACAAAATTGAAAAATCTGATAAAAATATGTTTATACGTGAAAAAATATAAAAAATTCTATTTTTTTTAGAAAATTTCATATATTTTGATGGAAAAAAAAGTTTTCTATTTTTTTCTATTTATTCTGAAAAGTTGAAATCTTTAGCTTTCATTCCTAAAAAAAGATTGGAAATCCGTTAAGCTGTTCAAAAGTTATGATTTTTTTAAACATTAAAAATTTAATGTGCTGGGATCTACAGTGTGTGCCGATGAAAAATGACTGATTTTTTATTTTCAAAAAAAAATATCTCAAAAACTAAGAAACATACATCGCTGAAAATTTGAGAGTAAACGTAAAATTTTCTGAACTTTAAAGAAAAAAATGAGAACAGCAATGACCCCTTTGGTCCCGAGGCCTTCAAAACACGAAAAAACGGAAACTATTGAGTTTTTCCATGTAAAAAACAAATTTTTCCTGAAAAGTTAAAATCTCTAGCCTTCATTTTGTCCAAAAAGATTGAAATTCGGTCGAACGGTTCAAAAGTTATAATTATTTTAAAAATAAAAATTTTGCAAAATCGCGATTTTTCTGGTCACTCTATTTTGGAAATGGTCACCCTAATCAAAAAATCCAAAAATACGTGTATCCTTTTTTCGGATAAGGAACAAAATAGCAAATTTTCACGGAATTCGGTGACCCACTAGATCGGTTATTCATTGAATAGCTGCATATTTATATATAAAAGAAGCCTCAATCTCGTCAAAATAAAGTGAGGCGTATTACACCAAGTTACCCTACAGCATTTATTCCAAGCATTAAAATATCCCAGGGGTTGAATTTTTAGAAAAAATTGAGAGAATCTCTCCCTGTAACTATCGTGATCCGCAACACATCATGAGAGTCTGTTGGTCGTCTATTGCTACAGCTCTGATTTTATTGGTGGGATAACAGCGCATGATAAAATAGATAGCTCCAAACCAGGAGGACATTACTACTATTAGATGTTCAGGGATTGTTAATCATGCCAGTAGAGTAAAACACCTACCCACGTAAATCGAAAATCTATATAAATAAAAATGGAATGGTGTTTGTATGTCACGAAATGGCTTCCGAACGAGTCAACGGATTTGAATGATTATATTTTCGTTTTGTTCGTCAAGTGTTCCGACGTGTTTGTGTGTATAAAAATCCCAGAATATTCACCGGGAAAGTCGGAAAAACTAGCGTGAAAGAAACTGTCATTTTGTTTGGGATGATTCATAGCGTTATTGAACCGCCTACTTGATGGCAAGACGAAGTTTGCCGGGACCACTAGTAAGTGATAAAAACGGGTTGTTTCATCGCTCCACGGGCTCTCCTTCGCTGCTGCTGTTCATCAAGCTTAGCTTGCGAAATATTGCTGATCATGGACCGTTAGAGATGCGATGTTTCTCTTCGCCTGCTTTGATCGTGCTACGAAATCAATTGAGAACGGATTCTGCAATATTTGATCCTTCCTTTCTCTTGGTGATTTTTTTTGATTCACGTAGAGGATGCTTGGATACTATCAGGTATCAGGTATCAGAAGGCCGGCTCCAAAGGCACGTTCCCCACTAGTTGGGAGATTTGTGCCATCGCCATATTTGAGCCTATTTCATCATCTACCCGATGGGAGAGGAAAGGGAAGGGAAAGATGGGAGGAAATAGGAGTGGGGTCCCTTGAAGAGGGAAGATCGCATAAGCGAAATGAGAGCATGTAGCTCCATACCACAATGGGTTCGAACAGCGCCCTAAAAAGGGCACTGCAAAACGCATGAGCGTAAAGAGAGCCTATAGCTCATTACCACAGCGGGTTAAGAATAACAGGATGTCCTGAAGATTCAGGCTTCTGTATTCAGTTTCACTTAATAAGTGTTTACCAAGTAATTGGAATCGCATTTGCGCAAAAACTGGACAGTTACATATCAGGTGATACGAAGTTCCATAATCGGAGTCACAACTATCACACACAAATGAGTCAGCACGCTGAATATTTGCCATGTGATAGTTGAGTCGGCAGTGGCCTGTCAACGCTCTGACCAAGAGACTGCAATTCTGCTTTGACAGATTTGTTAAATACTTCGCCACCTTTGGAGATGGCTCAGTAATATACAATTTTGTTTGACGACACGACTCCAAACTATTCCAATATTGCTTGTGCTGAGTTGCCGCCCAAGAGTTTATCTTAAGCTTCACCCAGCACTTCGAAATTGGAATAGCCGGCTCAGGGCCAATGAAGTCATGCGATGCTCCATCGCGAGCTAGCTCATCAGCCAATTCATTTCCAGCGATGGAAGAATGGCCAGGTACCCATACAAGGTTTACAGAGTTGACTGAATTCAGTTCCTCAATTTGAGTTCGACATGCGATAACAAGCTTCGACCTTGAGTTGGCCGAAGCGAGAGCTTTTATAGCAGCTTGACTATCTGAACAGAAGTATATGACTTTACCCATTACGCGCTGTTGAAGTGCTGATTGCACTCCACACATAAGAGCAAATATTTCCGCCTGAAAAACGGTGCAGTTTCTACCAAGTGAGTAAAACTGATTCAGCCTTAGCTCACGAGAATATACTCCTGCGCCAGCTCTACCTTCAAGAAGGGAGCCATCAGTGTAACATACTATATTGTTTGATATACTTCTTTCCAAATAGCCAGACGTCCACTCTTCCCGTGAAGGGAATTGTGTGGTAAATGTCCTGTAAGGAAAGTTACAAGCAATTGTGAGATCACTTGGAGCAAGGACAATTTTGTCCCAATTCACCAAAAGTGGAAACAACGAAGTGTGTGTAGATCTACGATTCACTGGATTTTTCTCCAGTAGATCCAGTACCCATAAACGGTAAGAGCAAGAAAGTGCTTCTTGTTTAAGATATATGTGTAGTGGCGCAACGTCGAAAAGGGCCTCGA
This sequence comes from Aedes aegypti, assembly GCF_002204515.2. Taxonomy (NCBI): domain Eukaryota; kingdom Metazoa; phylum Arthropoda; class Insecta; order Diptera; family Culicidae; genus Aedes; species Aedes aegypti. Next base: position 226,416,378 of record NC_035109.1, on the reverse strand, counting down.
GCGCTGCTGTGGGAGTTGTAGAGAACGCACCAGACATCGCCATCAAGCACATCCTTTGGAGATGGCCCAATTTTGATTGGATTGTTCTCACTTCGCCATTTTGCCACCACACAAGACATCCATATGCCAATATTGGTCGAACAACTGTTGTGTAAATCCATTTGATATATTTGGGTTTGAGGCCCCAAGTTTTACCAAAGGTTCGCCGGCATTGACCGAAGGCCATACAAGCTTTTTTGACACTGAAATCAATGTGAGCTGTCCATAAAAGTTTGGAATCTAGAATGACTCCGACATACTTTACTTGATCAGTCACATTAATCTCAGTGCCAAAAAGACGTAAAGGTCGAATTCCATCGCGGTTTCGTCTTTCCGTAAAAAGAACAATAGATGTTTTATTCGGGTTAACCGAAAGGCCATATTGGCGACACCAACTCTCGACTACCTGAAGAGCACTTTGCATCAGGTCGAATAGGGTGCTTATGCACATACCAACTATCAGAGCTAGATAGTCGTCGGCAAATCCATAAGTTGGAAAACCGCAATTATTGAGTTGCCTCAATAGCGTATCTGCTACGAGATTCCACAAAAGTGGTGACAAGACTCCCCCTTGGGGGCATCCGCAAACACTCAATTTTCGAATCGCTGCTTGACGCAATGTCGAGAAAAGATGTCGGTTTTTGAGCATTTGATGAATCCAATTGGTGATCATTGTAGGTAGACCATGGTTTCGTGCTGCTTCCAATATGGCATCGAAAGACACGTTATCAAAGGCACCCTCAATATCCAAGAAAACACCCAAGCACGATTGCTTCTGAGCGAATGCTTTCTCGATATCGTATACAACTTTGTGTAAAAGAGTCACAGTGGACTTTCCAGATTGGTAAGCATGTTGATTCACATGAAGAGGCATGTTTGCCAAATAAACATCACGGATGTGATGATCGATAATGCGTTCCAGACATTTCAGAAGAAAAGAGGTCAGACTGATTGGTCTAAAACTCTTCGCTTCCTCATACGACGCACGTCCTCCTTTTGGGATAAACTTTACAGTAATATCACGCCAGGATTTGGGAATGTACCCGGTAGCAAAACTGCTTACAAGTGTAGCTTTTTCAAAACATGTTTGATAGACTCAAATCCCTTTTGGAGCAGAACAGGATAAATCCCATCCGCTCCTGGAGATTTGAAAGGAGCAAAACTATTAAGTGCCCATTGAATCGATTCAGTAGTTACGATACTGCGAGCCGAGGCCAGAGACTCGTAACTACATGAAAAGACATTTGGTTCATCCGTAGATGCTATGTCCACACATCCGGGGAAGTGTGTATTGAATAAACATTCTAAAACTTCTTCATCGGAAGAAGTAAAGTCACCATTAGGTAAGCGAATTTCGTTCACTTGGAAATCCTTAGATTTTGCAAGAATTTTGTTCAACCGACTGACTTCACTCAAACTGGAAACATTTGTACAAAGGTTTTTCCAGCCGGATCGTTCAGCAGAACGAAGAGCCTTCTTGTAAGCCTTGCGAGCTGACTTGAACGACTCTGATCCAGCTGAACGGCGTCTGTTCCAACTCCTTCTACATTGTTTCCTGAGTCTAGTTAGATCGGAATTCCACCATGGGGTCCCTCTTGTAGTCTTTACAGACCGCAGAGGACATGCTTCTTCAAAAGCTTCCATAATGTAGGATGTTGTAGTATCAACGGCATCATCCAGATCACTTGGATTTTCAATGGACGGAGAATATCCATGAAATTTGGTCGCAACCAATTCAATGTAGAGTTCCCAGTTTGTTGACCGGGGATTCCTAAAACGCAAAGTCTGCGCAATTACATTTGAATGTTCAAAGAAGATGTAGCGATGATCAGATAATGATTCCTCATCTGATACATGCCAATTCGTCAACTCGTGACTGATTCTATTCGAGCAGAGCGTTATGTCTAACACTTCTTCTCTATTAGAAACCATGAAGGTTGGGCGATTGCCTATGTTAAGTAATCCAAGGTCTGTACTACTTAAGTATTCCATCAGACTGGAGCCTCTCAAATTGATATCCGAGCTGCCCCAGATGATGTGATGAGCATTGGCATCACTGCCCACAATCAGCGGAAGGCCTTTTGTTACGCAGTGTACGACAACTCGTTTGAAGTCATCCGTTGGGGATGGTTCATCATGTGGTAAATATACCGAACAATAGACGTATTTCCTGTTGAGGTCACCAACAGAAACATCGATTGTGACAGCACATACATCTCTGGTAGTTAACTCAGAAATGAGTGTAGCAACGATTGCTTTATTAACGAGCACGCATGCGCGGGGCATGGAGCGCGAGTTTGCCATTTCAAACTTGCTAAAAGTAGCAAAAACTGGGTCCACAAGGTTACCTACATAGAAGTTCCCTCTACGAAAGTAGGGTTCTTGAACTAGCGCCACTTGGGCTGCACCATTTTGCATGAGTCTGCAAAGATTGATCGTTGCTGTTCTTTTATGCTGAAGATTGATCTGAGCTAACCTAACCGTAGCCACTACCCAAACTAGGCAGGATTAAGCTTTTTGCAATCTCAGCACGAAAAAGACCAGCAACGAAAAAACCAGATCGGTATCTATTTAAAGTCGCCAAAGGCGAAAGAGCACAGAATACACTGTGTAAAACGCATAATGCGAATCCATATAGGTGATAATTTAAATTAAATGTCAACATATTCATAATCCCACCCTTATTAAGCCTCAAGATAGAGACTGAAGAAGGGCAGCCGATTATCTCGGAGAAACACAAGGTCACCTGCACCATTGCTCCGGGTAGCACAGGAAGGACTCAATACTGTGGAGGGCGCCCTGGTACCCCACAGGCTCCGTTTGCGGTTAGGTTTTATTTAGACCCCCCTAACCATTCATTCTTAGGCACGGTACGCATCACACCATAAATTAGGGGTCACCTGTGAGGTGGACTTTTACCACCGGAACAGGCAGTCCGTAGTGTTAATTCTTAGCCAGTTGAAACAACCGCTACCGACACTACGCGGCTATCTAGGCTGCTCGGGAAAAGGAGGTTAATATTGATGATTAACTCCTGACGTGCCCAAGCAGCCCTCTTCGCTTGCTTTGATCGTGCTACGAAATCAATTGAGAACGGATTCTGCAATATTTGATCCTTCCTTTCTCTTGGTGATTTTTTTTTGATTCACGTAGAGGATGCTTGGATACTATGTATCAAGCGTGTGCTAGAATAAGGGCGTAAGTCGCATGATCGATTTATCTCCATCGATCTTCTCTTCTGTGTATAAGACGCAAGATTATTAGCATTTCTTCACCTCAGTACGCAATATTGCATCGCTGTCAAGCAGTCTGAAGTCAAAAATGCCAAAAAACCTGCATCTTGTATCTTTAATTCACAGAAGAGAGAATCAATGAAGAGAAATCGATCATGCGACTTTCGCCCTTGTTCAAGTGCACACACTGTACGATTTCGAGAAGGGCTTTCTTTTCATCATTCAGTTCGAAGGACTACTCGAGAGCGCTTCCAGTCAAAAAGACCCTGTATTCAAATCAGTCACTTATTTTTATATCGTTTTACAATTGTTCCTAATCTATGGTTTACATATGGGTGAGCGAGACGGCAGGAGTGACACTTAAAAATGTTCTTTGCTAGGTCAGTTAATTCTGGCGCACATTTGGTGCATTTTGAGACCTACCGGGTTGCGCAATTTGAAACCTTTCGTTTCAAGTGCGCTTGGGTAAGGATCGCAAGCGGGGCAAAAGAAGAACGGATGGATAGCTGCTAGCGTTGAATTATAAGTGTCGTATATGGATGTAATCTCATTCTCTTGCACTTTTCGAGTGCATTGATCGGTTTGCGGCTGATGGCCTATGGGTTAATTTATGATTATAGGTTTGGGTAGTCAGAGGTTCTCAAATCCCATGACACCTTCCCCCTTCGGAAGAATAATGTATCGAAATGAAATGAAGTGTAATTATGCTATCAGTGTCTTTCTCCGGTTGTCTCAATTTATTAACATTTATATATATCCGGGCGCTACACAAGCACTTGAAATTTTGTATGGTGTATGCAGAATTGGTGGTATTTTTTCCATTAAAAACGATTTCAGACAAACCGCGTAGCAGCTTCGAACGAACGGAGCAACGGCGCGGTATGTCGTTCCCGTTTTCCCACGGATAAAGAAACCCACCAAGGTGGCAAGGCGCGAGTATGCCAAGACCGATCTTGCTAGCGTAGTTGCCGTGGAGCGCGGGATGCTATCCTATAGTTGATTGCAAAGTGGCATCGTTTGTTGGGTATGCGCTTCCGAAATAACTGAGATTAGTACAAATCTGAGCCCACGAGGGGGCTAGAGAGAGACGGTGTGTATGAGTTGGATGAGTAAATTATTAATTATTCTGATAGCGGAAAGCGAGAATTACCGCAAACAGAGCGTTTTTGGCTCTGCTAATGACTGCCATTGTCTCTCCTGCTAGGTTGGGGAAGTTGGTAATGGATTGGCAGTTTAGAAAATGGCTTCGGGTGCTTGTTGAATCGGGGTTCTACGGCGTTAACGATTAGTTAATGATCATTTCTATTGCAGTGCCAACTTCTTGGGTGTTGGAACTGTAACTGTAACTGTAATTGAAAATAAACAGTGTTTTTACAATTTCGTCTCTTATTTTGTTACTCTCACATCATTCAACATAATCCGTGTTAAGACCAACGGACGGGGTTGGTGGTCTAATGACTACCGCTTCTGCTTCATAAGCGGAAGGTCATTGGTTATCCCAGGACCGTCCCTTACCTCTACTTACTTTTATCTTCCACTCTTAATCTACAACACTCAAACTATTCGTTCAAACGCTAGAACCTGAAGAAACAGTTTCCCTACGCTTCCATTCTTCCATCATTATAACACGTCTCTCCTTACGCCTGATACAAGGGCAGTTTTCTAACCAACAAGCAAGAACCTCTGCCATAAAATTACCTTACCCTTATATATTCCCCCATGAATTGGCGTAGATGCAGGGGGTATCAAGTCTACTGTGGGCCAATTTTAAATGCATCATGAATTCCTCCCCCTTCCTGTCTTTGGTGTGCATTCTGACGTGGCCCAAAAATAGAAGATCACCATCACTTATACACTGAGTGTGTCTGTTAGTCCCAAGCAGTCATCTGGTTGGTTTCTTGTGTAAGTGCAGCTGATCTGGTCGATACTGGAGTAGCAGCCATGGCACAGTGGTTTGATCTAGAACAAATGTCGGACAAAACCTCAAACTCTCTTTTATATAGCTGAAATCATATAGTTGAGATATTTTATGCCATATTAACTATTACGGACTTTTGTTTTCAATTTTTTTCTTGTTTTGGACTGATAATTAGAATATTTAGGTTTGGACAATACATTTTCATCTTTTTCAATCTTTTATACAAAATGGTCAACTTGAACAGGCTAGTTCTCAGTTATTTATTGACGGATTGAAATGAATTTTTCACAGCATTACTTGAATTTCAACATATATTTTTGAGTAATTTTCCCGGGCACAACTCCAATAGTAAAAACAACTAGACTAAAGTGAATTTTTTAACAAAAAAAATATAAACTATTCATCCAAAGATATGGAAACTCTACACAAACTCCATCATAAGTAAATATGATCGTCTAAATGTCCACCTTATTTATTTATTACGCCAATTTTTCAGATTTATAAACTAAATCACTACTATGAACTTGTGATTGAAAGAGTCACGCAAAAATATATGTTGAAATTCGTCTGTTGTCTGAAAAAAAAATGTGAAAATGTCATGCACATTTGTCCATAAATATCTCAGATCTAACCTTGCCTTGATTCAAGTATCATCCATTTAATCAGTTTCAGAATGATTGTCATGTCTATAGCTTCAGTCTGTTATCATACTTGTTTTATAAGCAAAAGCAAGTCCACGTAGGGAATGATTTTTCCAATTTGTTTCATTTTATCTGGGGACTGCACGTCGAAGGAAATAGTTTCGTTCAACCATTTAAATGAGCCGAGATATTTTTTTTTTACAAGACACCGACACATGAATGCGGAGAACATTCCTCACGAAAAGTTTTCCAGCCTGCAGCGGGAATCGAACCCACAATCCTTAGCACGATGCGGCCAAATGCCATGACTACGAAGCCCACATTTGTGTTTAATTATTTAGTGACAGTAAATTTGAATTCAAATTTACTGTCACTAGATTTGAATTCAAAGTATTTCAATACCCTAATAATATCATATATAGGTGTGGAAAATATTGAATTAAAGTATAATACCAAAATATTGTATACGTAGGGTCCCAGAGTCCTAGCGGTAAACGCGCAGCTATACAGCTAGACCAACCTGAGAATCGTGGGTTCGAATCTCACCAGTCGAGGGTCTTTTGGTAAAGTAAATTTTCTCGACTTGTCAGAGCCTAAAATATCATCGTACCTGCCACACGATATACACATGCAATTATGGTCAATCGGCAAAAAAAGTCCTCAGTTAATAACTGCAGAAGCGCTCATAAGAACACCTGCCTGCTTATGAACAGGCTTTGTCCCAGTTGGGACGTAACGCCAGAAAAAAAGAAGAAGAAGATAGCAGCGAGTTTTTCGTTTCTTCTCGGTATGCAATTCATGGCTACTGCGATTGCAATGCAAGTACTACGTTTCACAGGATTATTATTATTTAATTAGAATTGCACTCCGTATACCTTCAAACGCGTTGAAAGTGGTCTATCGCAAGTTTTCGCAAAATAATTGGTACCCTACTTGAAAGCTCTTGTTTTTAGCTTTCGAATGAACTTATTCTCATTGCGGGCATTTTAACTTTAATTCACTTCGTATGAATTTTATGAAAATTTTTATTCAACTCAGGTGTACTTTATGTATATACAAACAACTTCTCTGAAGATACCGTTGTGGCTTGAGCTCTTTTTAAATTCATAAATAGCTTGTGAAACATGGATTGCAAATATTCATTTTCTTGAAAAATCATGTCCACGGTCCACTCAAGGAGCTGTATAAAATTTAAAACCCAATGAATCTGCTTCAAACTTTGGATTTGAACCACAGAAGTGTTAAGAAAGTCGGGAAAAATATAACTGTTCGGATAAAACAACTTTGATTTTTGAGGTTTTGGGCGCCTTCGGACCATTGTGCATGGGTGGCCAATCAAGCTCAAGCTGGAGTGGCGATAGCTGGTACTATGGCGAAAACTGGTGCATCTACCCTACCTAAATGATTCGTTATATTACCTGAGAATTTTCTTAATCTAGACCAAAATTTTATAAATTATTCTATAAATTAGATTGTTTCTTGAACGAAACAAATTACCAAAATGGCCTTGATCACTTTTGCGACGAACATGTCCGGTTAACTGTTGTCATAATGAGTCGAACGCCGAGCCGTGCTCAAGAGGGTGGTTAAACTCTTCCTATTAGCCACGGTTGCTTCATTAGAGTGTGTCTCTGCGTCCTTGGCCCCAGAAAGCGTCATTTCATTTTTCTATGCCAGTGTTTGTGTACAGTTCTATATACTGTGCCAAGCAACAAGATGTTTCTATATCGTCACGATGAAATTAATTAAACTTGGTTCAACTTGGAAAATTCTTCCTGGACCGCGTTTTTGGCATATCGCAAAGTTTCGCTTTTTCCATTTTACTGCATCGTTGATTGCCGCTCTTGAATCTTTCTGGAGACCGAAAAATAAATAAAATTTACGTAGCGCTGGTTGGTTTTATTTTGATAAGTATTTTCTGACTGACACGTGTGGAAAGCATATTCCCAAAATTTTACCCGCTAGCAAGTTCTTATTCTTCTTGGCATTAACGTCCTCACGGGGACGAGCCTGCTTCTCAGCTTAGTGTTCTTATGAGCACTTCCATAGTTGTTAACTGAAAGCTTTCTTTGTCAAATTTGCCATTTCCGCATTCGTATATCGTGTGGCAGGTACGATTATACTCTATGCCCTGGGAAGTCAAGGAAATTTCCATTACGAAAAGATCCTGGAACGACCGGGATTCGAAACCAGACATCTTCAGCATGGCTTTCTTTGTAGCCAACCACTCGGCCGCTAGCAAATGTTTGTTGATATTAACATTAGCACAATTAGACACTAAAACAAAAAAAATCCGTCATTGAACGAGGAAAGTAAAATTCCCTTAATCGAAAAAGCCACACCATTTCAGGCAGCGCGTATTTCTTCTATTAATAAATATCCATCTCCATTAGTTTTCATTCTTTATGAACACGTTCTGATATACTATGATACCGATATAGAATCTTCGATACTTGGTCGAATGACACTTTGTCGAAGGTTTATTTGGTAGAAAGTAATTTTCATCATTTGAACATTTGGTTGAAAAGCAATTACCATTTTGATTCATATTACGGACACTTAAGGACTGAGCATAGTATAACCGTCCGAAAATCATATAAATTGAAACATAATATATGATACCTCTGCGTTATCATGCTTTCAAAACACTAATCTTTCGGATGCCGGTCGAAGATTTGGATTTCACAGCTTGAATTACATTGAAATAAATTGAAATTAGTGATCTTTCCATGATTCTTATATTCCGGACGCAACCTCACTTTTGTTTCATATTGCGGACACTTTGTTTCGAATTCCGGACAGCCCACGAAAAGCAAAACTAAAATGGTTAAATTATAAATTAAACTTTCTCATCCGTTAGAGCAACTTTTTTTTCTGTTCCTGTTCGGGATGAACCACTGCGACCAGTTTTCTTTGATCTTTTGTGGTATACCCGTGTCCTTTGTTTAGTGCATGTCGTTCTACTCCATTACTATTGAGAAATAATGAAGTAGTCGTTTTTTATACAAATATCATTCTTTACCATTTTGCATAGAGCCTCTTTAGAAAAAGATACCGCTATTTATACCTTTTGGAGAAAACAGTTTGTCACCATCAAACTCTCAAAAGCGCGCCCCTTAATCAGGTTCGGCCACTAAGCTGGTTGAATGATACTGATTTTGACCATGCATCGGTACTCTAGCGTATCAAATTATTGCTGCTACTTATAAGATTCAAAGTCGTTTTTTGAAACTGTGAACAGGTTTCATCGCATGAGACATTTAGATTCCTTGAAACAGAAAGCTTATTTTAGAATTTAAGAGTTCGCTACTCCACCGATTCGGAATCGTTTCCCTCCTAGATATCGAATGATAAACTCTTGAACTCGGAAAGAAATTGTCTCATGAGTTGAAACCAACCTCAGTTGCTGATTGAGCCATTTTTCCACTTCGACCTCCTCATCATCTAGGACAAATAGGTGGGTCTTAGTGGCTTGTTACTCTCTTATACTCTTCCGACCCTAACTTATAAGTATTCACAAGAACAGATACAACAAGAGTACAATATGGTAGATCTTACCCCGTAACGCACCTCGTAAAGGTGATCTACCCGCGTTACGGGTATAGAGCAACTTATCGCGAATCATAAAATTTCATGGATTGCTATGGTAAATTCATATTAAAACGTGTCGGACAGTTGTGAACTTTTGAACGGGAAATTTTGAAACATTTCATGTGAAACCTTTCCCATACAAAGTAGAGCGTCCGGAATTTGAATCAAAACGGTACTTGCGATAGAAATCAAATAAAATTTGCTCATAGGGACATTCCTTCATTAGTATTATTTCATACATTCCCCAAGATGCCTTGCAAATCGCTGCCCACCCGAAGGTTATTAAAAAGAAAGACCGAGTTAACGATTGTTCAATATGATCTGGACAGGTCGATGTCCGAGGATCGTCACATGATTGCTTCTACAAAGTTCGTATGACTGCTAGGTTTTGCGCCAGAAGGCTAGTTGGAACTCATTTAATTTATAGACTGCGGTGTGGATTATGTGAGCTCAGTGAATTCATTGAGTTATATGCTAATCTTCGCTCAAACTGAGTGATTTAATTCAAGGAGTAGTTCAACAGTGAAAGTTCAAAACATTTGCTTCTGATTCTTACGCTAGTAAGAAATTCCTTTCAATCTTCTATACCTTAAGACCTTGTGCTAGAAAGTTGGTGTCTTCTATTTTTAACAAATTTTGTTCAACCTTTTGTATCTATATCTGAGAGATAGAAGGCTTGTGACTTCGGCAAAGTTGTTCAGAAGATCAAGAGCTATTCGGGAGTTATAAAACGGATTGTGAATTTATCCGCTTGTGTCACTTATAACAAATTTCCTTCAATCTTCAGCAGATCAAGGGCTATCTGGCAGAGACAAATTTGACTGGGAATTTATTTGTTAAGTGACGCTCCATCAGATCATTGGTCTGATTATTGGTGGTACTAGTAACAAATTTTCTTCTACTACCTGTATCTTAAAATCCTGATTAGATAGAAGGCAGCCATCTTCAGAAAGTGTGTTCAACAGACCAAGTGTGATCTGGCTGTGAATCAACTGTTTGACAAAATAATCCATTAGGTAGTGCTAGTAACAAAGGAGAGCACCAGGGCGAACTCTCCAGTATATAGCTCTTACTGCATTAGGGCGGGGCAATGATGCAGCGGACCGTCTTTCCCCAGCGACTCGTGGGACCAAAAAATGAGTGCAAATAATCAAACCAAAATAAAAGGTGTCGACTGCCTCCCTCAGCTCGAAAAAGGTGACGACTGCCTCTCCCAGTCGGACGAAACGGAAACAGAGAATGCTTTTGGTAAGCTTGGACTGACCGAAGATGAGCTTCTCAGTAGTTCGCATGAAAACATGGAAACCGACCTCCCTCTGACACTCCCGAACGACCCAGGACTCCATCCTTCGGTTGAATCAATGGACGACGAAGAGGATGGAATTACAGTCACAATAAACTTGACAGGATCGCAGCCATCAATCACAGGATCGAACGTCACCTCGGGTCCTATTGATGGGAAGATCGATAAACATCCAACAGATGACGCGAACAAACAAAAACCTACTGGCACCAAAAAGATCACTCGGAGCCAAAGGAAGCAGCTAAAAGCACTCCGACAAAGTGGCTTAAGCCGCCCTGAGGCCCTATCCAGAATCACGGGGGGTGAGGCTATGGTGTCAACTCCTTCGAAACGCACTCGGCAGGACCTTGACAAGTCTACAAATGCTGAAGAAGAACATAAGCAGAAACGGATGAAACAACACCTGAATCCGAGAAAGCGCGTTGGGCAACAGGAAACCAACAGCTCAACAGCCTCGACGATCAACAAACCCCCACCAAAAGATAAGAAACAGACTAGTCTAAGCTACGGTGAAATTACCAGTCGCAGGAGAGTCGGAATAATCCCAAAAGACTTCCCCACGACCCAACTTTCAACGACTCAGCTGGACGTTCTCCAGGAGGCACTGCTGCTTCGGGTTGAACAACAACGGAACGCGACAATGAAGCCCAAGTTCTCTAACCTTATCTACAAGTCTGGCCATATGGTTCTTATTTGTAAGGATCAGGAGACTGCGGAATGGGTAAAGGAGATAACACCTGCATTAAATCCCCTGGAAGGCGTTGAGTTGGTTGCAATGGATGAGGATAAGATTCAACGTCCAGAACTGATTCGAGCCTTCTTCCCTCAAAGCGCACAATACACCGATGATCGTATCAAAGCTCTCATCGAGAGTCAGAACGATCTGATAACCAACAACTGGCGTGTCATGCAACGGCTCACTCCTAACAACAAGCATGTGGTGTGGGTCTTTAATGTAGATGGACCGTCCATGGAAACACTCATTCAATCCAAGTTCATCCTCAACTACCGCTTTGGAGAAATACAGTTGAGGAAAGTAAAGAGCACAACCCCAAACTCCAATGACAATCCAACTGGACAGCCGACCCAAGAGAAATCTGAGGAGGCCTCTAGTAGCATCCCACAACCAACTCCCACCGTACAGGCTAGCTTGTCTTCCTCTGATGGAAAAGATGCATATTTGACCTCACTTCCTGGCCCAAGCGGTGTCACCTCAATGGCTCCCAATAAGGGCAGTGGAAATGTCAAAAGTGTAAAATTGACCACAGGGGATAAGCCAGCAGGCCTAGGTAAGGGAAAGGACAAAAACCAAAATCTAAGACATCCCCCAAAATCAAAAGTTGATGATCCGCAACATCCAAAGAAGGACGGCAAACGTCCGGAAAATGCGGAACGCCTCAGCAATGATTAAAATCCTCCAAGTGAATCTCCATCATGCTCAGTGCGCAACAGATGTGCTTTGCAGGAGATTCACAAAAGAACACCTTTCCGTGGCACTGATTCAAGAGCCATGGGTCAACAAAACTCGAATACAAGGTATTCAACTAAACTCGTGTAGGTTGGTATATGATGACAGCCAGCTCTCTCCCAGAGCAGCTATTCTAATACGCAATGATACTAAATGTTTTCCAATTACAGAATTCATCAAAAGGGACATCGTGGCGGTTAGGATGGAGGTTTCTACTGCTAGGGGCAGTACTGAGATCATTATGGTTTCGGCGTATTTCCCTGGCGACGCAGAAGACATTCCTCCTCCAGAGATGGCTGCTCTTGTCTCTTACAGTCAAAAACACAACATCCCCTTCGTCATCGGTTGTGACGCCAATGCTCATCACCTTGTATGGGGAAGTACAAACACAAATATCAGAGGTGAGCATCTTTTGCAGTTTCTTTCCTCCAAAAATATTGACATATGCAATGTTGGTGATAAGCCTACATTTGAAAACATCTTACGACAAGAAGTCCTTGATCTGACTTTATGCAGTCAATCCATCTCGGATAAAATAAAAAACTGGCATGTTTCTAATGAAATATCTATGTCAGACCATAAACATATAGTCTTCGAGTGGGAAGGGGGTCTAATGATTCAAAAGTCTTTTAAAGATCCCAAGAAAACTGATTGGGAAACCTACTCAGCTATTCTCCGTTCTGAAGACTATATAATAGAGCCGAATATTCAGACTATTATACAGTTAGAAGCAGCTTCGGATTCTATTAAAAACAAAATTCTAAATGCTTATCAAGAGAGCTGTCCGATCAAAACAGTTAGTTCGAACAGAGATGTTCCATGGTGGAACTTCAACCTTGATAAACTCAGGAAAACTGCTCGGAAGGAATTCAACCGAGCCAAACGCACTTCTGATTGGAGTCTATACCGAAAGGCTCTGACAGAGTATAACAAAGAAATGAGACGAGCAAAACGGAAATCATGGGTTCTCATGTGTGAAAGCATTGAGAAAACTCCCGTAGCTGCTCGACTTCATAAAACTCTTTCGAAGGATCACTCCAATGGTTTGGGAAGTCTTTAAAGGACTGACGGTTCACTCACTGTGGAACCTCGTGAAACACTGAGTGAAATGCTAAGAGTTCACTTTCCTGATTCAATCCCACAAACGAGTCTAAATGCTGAAGGTGCCAGACTTGACGTCTCAGTTCCACACGGGTTCCTATCAGGGGACTCAGGAGCAAAAAGGGACGCAATAAAGGTTGCCAAAGAAGCTTTTACTCGCGATAGGGTTGTTAGGGCAGTGAGATCTTTCGAGCCATTCAAATCTGCTGGCATGGATGGAATCTTCCCAGCGCTTATCCAAAAAGAGGAAGAGACACTGATTCCACACATGGTAGAGATTTTTAAGGCAAGTTTAGTTCTGGGACACATTCCAAATGATTGGCGTCAAGTTCGAGTTGTCTTTATTCCAAAAGCAGGAAAAAAGGACAAAACCAACCCTAAAGCATTCCGACCGATAAGCCTATCCTCGGTAATGCTTAAAATCATGGAGAAGGTATTATGCGAGTATATAGATTCTAAATTTATGAAAACTATGCCTCTTTCTAAATCCCAATTTGCTTATCAAAGCGGAAAATCAACGGTCTCAGCACTGCACACGCTAGTGAACAAGATCGAGAAAACCTTTAATGCAAAAGAAATCGCTCTTATAGCATTTCTTGATATTGAGGGCGCGTTCGATAACGCTTCTTATTCGTCTATAGGTTCGGCAATGTTGAGGAGAAACTTCGACTCATGCATTGCAACCTGGGTACATGCTATGCTAGCAAATCGACAGATCTCATCTGAGCTGAGTGATTCGCGCATTACTGTAATGGCTACAAGGGGATGCCCTCAAGGGGGAGTACTATCTCCCTTATTGTGGTCATTAGTGGTGGACGAACTGCTAGATAGCTTAGAAAGAAGGGGTTTTGAAGTTGTTGGATACGCAGATGACGTAGTCATTATTGTACGAGGCAAATTTGACAGCGTTATTTCATCAAGGATGCAAATTGCTCTCAATCACACACTCTCCTGGTGTCAAAAAGAGAAACTAGGAATAAACCCTTCAAAAACAACAATTGTACCGTTCACAAAAAGACGAAAGGTACAACTCCACCCTCTTTTCTTGAACCAAATACAATTAGTTTACTCAAATGAGGTCAAGTATCTTGGCATCACACTTGACGCAAAACTAAATTGGAACACCCATCTTCAAACAATCATAAATAAAGGTCTCAACTCACTCTGGGTTTGCTCAAAGACCTGTGGTAAAACATGGGGTCTAAAACCCAGTATGATCATGTGGATCTATAAAACAATCGTTCGGCCTAGAATAACCTATGCGTCCCTTGTTTGGTGGCCTAAGACAAAGGAAGCTACGGCTAGAGCTAAGCTGAACAAAATTCAACGTACTGCCTGTATTGCCATAACCGGTGCAGTTCGTAGTACCCCCTCGTTTGCCCTAGATGCTATACTCAATCTGCCCCGGCTGGATCAATTCATAAAGCTGGATGCTGAGAAAAGTGCTCTTCGGCTAAAACGATCAACAGTCCTACTGTCAGGGGACTTAACAGGTCACCTCAGTATATTAAACGAATTTTCGATAAATCCTATTGTTGAAAAATGTAGTGACTGGATGGAAAAAGTGGTAAACCATGACTCGCCATTCACGGTGGTCTTTCCTTCTCGTGAGGAATGGGAAGGAGGTGGACCCACCATTTCACCGGGATCTATTAAATTCTACACAGATGGTTCAAAAATGAATAATTTGACAGGGTCTGGAGTATACGGACCGAAAACCAAAATCTCTGTCTCTCTTGGACAGTGGCCTACAGTATTTCAAGCAGAAGTCTATGCAATCAAGGAATGTGCGCAGCTGTGTCTGAAAAGAAATTACAGACATGCCACCATCTGTATTTTCTCTGATAGTCAAGCAGCGCTTCAATCTTTGAAGGCTTTCACTTGCAACTCAAAACTTGTGTGGGAATGCATTCTTGCACTGAAATCCCTAGCTGAACGCAATCGAGTTAAACTATATTGGATCCCAGGACATACGGGTCTAGAGGGTAACGAAATTGCCGATCAGCTAGCAAGGAATGGATCAACCAATATGTTCATTGGTCCAGAGCCATTCCTTGGCATTTCAAACTCTGCACTAAACACGGAATTGAACAACTGGTTGTTCGGTCAAATTCAATCAAATTGGAATACAGTTTCCAATGCGAATCAGTCCAAAAGGTTCGTAACAATAAACACGACACAAACACAAAAACTTATAGGTCTCAACAAAAGGGATCTCAGAACATACATCGGTCTAATAACTGGTCACTGCCCAAGCAGATACCACTTATACAAGATCGGTGTCGTCCAAAACACAAATTGTCGTTTCTGTGACGAGACGGACGAAACCTCACAACACCTTCTCTGCTCTTGCAGTGCACACATCCATCGTAGGTTCAAAATATTTGGCAAGCACTACTTACAGCCAGCTGATATTTGGAACGCATCCCCCAGGGAGGTGGTTAGCTTTATTAGGCTGATCACGCCAGATTGGGGGAACTACAACACTGCAACCTAGGACTTCTGCCCATCAATGGCAGATGGTTCAAAGTTCAGTCAAATGCGCAAAGTATTCCGGAGGCACATTTGCTACTGGAAAACATTGTGTACATAGAGTAATAGGGTATATCACAATAGTCCTAAAAAATGGACGCAGTGATCCCACACCCGACAGAAGAAGAACAAAGGTTGCTTCAATCCGATGAAACTCGAGATCTTGATGAGCTAGGAGACTGGTGCCTAAAACAAGGTTATTCATGAAAACGAGGTATAGTCAGCGGTGAAAAATCTAGGATTAGATATTCTTGAGTTAAATTGAGACTTGATGAGCTAGAAACTTTTTATCTCCGTAATTCATCCGTTAGAAGGTTGTTTTCTGTAGTAAAGACTGCTAAGATTTACTTGTTACCTTAAACTGAAAAAAAAAAAGATTTCTGTAGGGATTAGTCATAGGTGGGTAAATTCCCTGGCCACGATTACAGGGTTTGACGGTGGCAAAGTAGAAGGTGCACCATAATAATACCCGTCTATGAAACATATCACCTTCCCAATACTTTGGCTAACGGTTCATGATTTATCATGAAACGGCTGCATTCAGGCGGAGGATCTGTTAATATGTTTCGGCATATTATCAGGTCCTCTTCGAACGGAGGGACCGCCAGGACTCATTAGTTACTTATAAACCAGTGCTGGTTGTTGATGGTTCAGTTCGTTTACCACGAGCTGTAGCATCCTTTGTACTTATCAGTAATGGTGGTTAAGTTTCGAAGCTAACGTGTGATCAATCGTTTTATAATGCAACATAAGAATGGGTGTTTGGTGGAACTGCGCGTAACACTTGTTGTTATTAAATTTAGTGATTGTGTTGGTGCTAATAGTGTGCTTATAATAAAATCTATGGTTATGAAAATTTGAAAATGAAATTGGAAGTGATTCTGATAGTTTTGTTAGAAATATAATAATGATGATGTATAATGATGTGAACTCTACTAATTTAATAAAGGCCATAATACATTTTGCTGTCATTTCTCTGAATATTAACATTTTTGCCTAGTTCTTCAAACATGCATGATAAAAGTGTTAATAATGACAGCGAGTGCAGAAAAATGGATCGGAGTGATTTTGTTTTACTGTAACTTTGTTGATAGTGCTAAATTGTAGTTTGAATAGTAATGACTCTACAGCAACAAAAATAATTAAAAATCTAAATTGAATATCTTTTAATTACTTAGTAATGCTAACAGATGGTAAATGCTAATAACAATGAATTTATATGAAAATGGTGTGATGTGAAAAGTGATATAATGGAAAGTATATCTTAAGTGTATTACGAAAGTTGATGAGTTATAATCAGTGAAATACGTGATAGTGTCGAAAATAAAAGTGACGATAGTGACTGATGAAATGAAATGGGGAATGAAGACCTTTTAATAAAACTATTTCATTCTTCACTTTAACCACTCTAGTAGCATTTCAGGCCTTATCATAGTTTGATAGTAGTCTAAAGTACTAGACAGCAAAACTACGGTAAGGGCTGATTGCTGCTAGGGTACACAGTAGACTGGCCCAGCTCAGTATGGGAGAAAAATAAAGTTGTATGACTCCACGGGGCACCCCCCAGGATTATTTCTTGGGGTTAGAGGAAGCCTTTCTGAAAAATTCAGCTCATTTGGTCGTTCCATGAGCTGGCGCAATTGAATTGAAGTTAATATGGGATTTTCAGCTCAAACATATGAGCAACAGCACATCATATACTGTTTGGTTCATGAAAATTGATGATCGCGTTCAATTGGACACAGAATGTCAAAAACAGTACTTGATGTAATAGCGAAGAATATTGTAGAAGATTGTACCATGATCAAAATTAATAAAGTTGGTGTTTTAACCATCTGAAGTATATCATGCAATACTGCTTAGGGCTGTGCACTATG
The DNA here is from genome assembly GCF_002204515.2 of Aedes aegypti. Lineage (NCBI taxonomy): Eukaryota > Metazoa > Arthropoda > Insecta > Diptera > Culicidae > Aedes > Aedes aegypti. The sequence continues at coordinate 226,398,675 of NC_035109.1, read as the reverse complement.
TGGTTTTATCGGTATCGGCGATAACATGTTGATTCAATATCGGTATCGGCGATATATCGGATTTGGCATTATCGATATCTAACCGATATCCGATAATTTTCAAAAGAGATGTTTAAAAGTAAAACCGACAATTTCGGCTTACTTTGACTCCCACTGTTGCATTATGGAGTCTATTATTTGAATTTTGTAGTGATACTTTGCCAAACCCAACGGATATCTAAAATTTTATCGAACCATTTTCGATTACGTAATATCATAAATAAATGATGCTCTGATTATCGGGATTGTTATCGGACCGAGAATAATTTTATCAATATCGAAAAATATCGGCCCAAGAGATATCGGATATCGTATCGATAATATTGGCCCGATAATATCGATATTATCGATACTATCGATATTTGCACAGCCCTAATACTGCTTGTATTTCTTCAACATAGCTTGGAGGTAGTCACTAAGCGCTTCATAGCCACCTATGACGCTGGGCGAGCTGAGGCACATGTCGCATGCATATAAGTGACTGTACGGGAGTGCGGATCTAAGCCTAACTTTCAACAACTGAAAGAGTAATGAAAATGAGATTAAATCCAGATACAACCTTCTGAAATTATGTTCATTAGGGTATCAACTAGTGTATTTGTCATTCTGGGCTTATTTGAACGCGAACAATTAGTATACGGGGCGAAACAGTGACATAGGATCAATTTTCAATATATTTGAGAAGAATATCCCATACAAACTTCAAATCGAATGCGCCAGCCGGTGGAGCAACCAATTGAGTTGAAATTTTGAGAGAACGTTTTTCTTACCCTAAGGCTCATATCTAGGGGGTGCCCCGTTGAGTTTTACAACTTTATTGTTTAAGGGCCAGTCTAGTACACAGTGACCATTTGAGCAACATTGCTTAGGAACGTCTGTGTGATAAACGCAATAGAGGCTTATAAAAGCAAATGCTGGGAAGGAGCTTAGGGCAGATTAAGAGTGCCAGTACTACCCCTATCGCTACTGACAAAAAAAAATATTAGTCATAGGTGGGTAAATTTTATTTTACCGAGTGTGTAACTAGCCATGGACGTCGACACGTCCTGGGGTGTCGAGGTCCATACGTTTTTAACGACCTTTTTGACAAAACCTTATGTAAATATAGAGTAAACATACTCCAACTCATCAATCTAATAAATGTTCTCAATTCTACTGAATAATTGGAATTTTTGGTAAACGTTATTCAACATGGAGCTTTCTAAAGATATAAGATAGTTTCGCTGAAATCAGCTAAAATATGTCGAGCTGATATTCAGAAAAACAAATTGCTAAGTTTTGGAAAAAACCTGTCGATTTTTTAGCATTTTGCACTGGAGATTGGCAATTCGGTTTACTTAAAATGTCGGCTACGAAAATTTTAACAGAAATTTGATGATTTCAGCAAAAAAATTTGATGTGTACATTTCTGTACGTTTAACAATATTTAACAACATTTTTAAAGTTTTTATGCAGAATTGTGTTGAAATCTTGTAGCCGCTTGTAGGGTGCATTTTATAGAACCTCACATCAATAACGTATCTTTGGATACATTCACCTACCTAAAACTAAATACTTAAATTCATGCTTTCATGATACAGGAAACTGTCCATAGCTCGATATTGTACGGGACATTGAGTTAGAGAGGTATTGCCGTGTGCGTTTGAAACGCAAATATCAAATGCTGGAGCACCAAACGCGGTAAAATTGTTCATAAGGAAGGCGAAGTCAAAGTTTGATTTTGCTGTTGGTGATGATATGGATCATGGTTGCTAAGTATCCTTTGATTACTTACTTTGTGTTACCGTATTTCCAGTCAAGTTCAACAAGATTTACACGTCAAACGCAAACAGCAATATCGAGTTATAGAACACAAAACCAGTGCAACTGCGATTTGAGGGACCATCGAGGTAGCCATAAAATCTAACTTTCACTATGGTTCACAAACTCAATATCGAGATATGAAGTATCGAGCGAGATTTGATCGTAGTTATTGAAATTGTTGTGTATGTTTTCCAAACTGTGTCTTCTATAAATTCGAGGTCGTAAATTCAAGTGTTATCATCGCCGCATTATTATTTATTTTATGACAAATGATTGCGGTGAATACATCATATTGATCCGACGTAATCCCTCTCTTATATCCGAAATCGTTCACTCCAGTGATCCTTTATAAGGGAAATTCTCGGAAGCTGACCTTTCTGTCAAAGTATGAGCCAATCGAGCAGCGAGAGCCGTCAAAGCGTGAGCCAAACGAAAATGCGTTATGGTTTGAACTTTTCTGAGGAGTAATGTAATCCGCTTGAAATTGTTTCGGTAAAAGTTGTTTTGCATAGAGCAATATATATGAAATATTTTCCTTTTTGTATATTTTTAATGTGATATTTAGTTGTTTATTTTTTCTGCTGTTTATTAGTTTGAAAATGTAGCTCAAAGATCTGTAACGAAACAAAATACTCTTTTCAGTGATGAGGAAGTCATGTCCGTGTAGCAATATTATTATCGACGCCGAGCAAACTCAGCACTGCTGGTCTGTTGCCAAATCATTCCTTTTTACTTCCGCTTATCTCTTACTAATTGAATGCGCAAAACTTGTATCACGATGAACCATATTAAGACTATACAAGACATTCACTGTTAATCATGTTTAAGTGAACCATCTATGAACTCTGAAAGAATGAAGCATATACTGCCGTGTGTAGCCCATGTGTGCCCATGTGTATCCATTTCAAGGATGTATTTTTTCTGATTGGAAAACTCTGCATAAACTCCTGAGCCATAAAGACTTGGGCTTGGGATTATATTTTCCAGGGAGCGATGAATTTTGATAATTGATGGCTGTTGTTAGTAGTTTTGATTAGATGCTGGGTGAATTTCAAAGCAATGGCAACCTTTTTATTACAAAATTTAGATTTTATCTTCTGACCTTAAGATTCTGGTTAAACTACTGTACTATGCAGTTGGGCTGCACTAGGCTATCACTCATCAAAATTACTTTCACTTCGGGAAAATATAATTTCAAACTGGCGAGAAGATTACGAACTGAGGGTGGGTTAGGAGCACAATCAGACTCTTGAATGTGCAATGTGGGGTAGTAATTGGGAATGCCATTGACGGTTTGTAATCTTCTACGAGGTTTTCGAAAACCAACAGGGCGCGTGCACCGGGTTGCGGATAGGAGCAAAGGGAAATCAATAGCATCTACTTAAAATAATAGAGGTAAAAGCCGTTCCATGATTAGGTAATGTTTAGCGATCTTCTATGGTGTTCTAGTACTATAAAATTCTTCACTCACTGGGAATTTTCGCCTTGATAATATCAATAGTGATAAAAACATAAAATAATACCTAATACTTAATAAGTACAATGTAGCTTCAATGTAGTAATAAATGAAATAAAATTAATTTTCTATACTTGACAAGGTTTTGAAGACAATCAATGAGTGAAAGAACTACCTATTAGAAAAGCCACATCAGTTAAGGCTATACATATACAAATGTTGGTCATAGGGTCATAGCGAGCATTCGGTATGTATGTCTATGACTGGTTCTTATCTAATAGGGGCACTAGAAGACCACGCAGACAATTTCGATACAAATTATGTTTATACATCGGTCTTACGATCCGAAAGGCTCAGCTATGCTGCAAAGTCATTTTAAAAGCTATTCATTACTACTGTTTAATTGTTTATAATTCTAACAAAACTACATAATTAACTCATTACTAATCACTGTTCCTATATTCTCTTTTTATCTCCTTCTTATCTCTTGCATAATTTTGATCATCACTAATATAATGCATGAGCATGCACAATAAGAATAATTTCAGGATTGAAAGCAGTACATGGATACCTGGATAGAATGATTCTACCCCATTACCCCGAATCCCATTACCCCGAATGCCATCAACGCCGTTACCCCGAATTCCAAAACCCCGAACGACCCATCACCCCGAATGACATTACCCAGAATTCCAAAATCGTGGGGAAATGTCATCAATATCATCATGTCAAGATAATTGTAAATTCGGGGAAGTTGCATTCGAAGTGATGGAATTCGGGGTAATGGTACATTCGGGGTAATGGAATTCGGGGTGATGGCATTCTGGGAAATGGCATTCGGGGTAATGGGGTAGAATCGGATAGAATAGCTTCGAAAAGAATGCTCAAAATATATTATTTCTGATCAGGGAAGTATTATTATCAAGGGTATGTAAAATTTTTCCATTATCACACAAACAAATGAACTAATAATATCAAATATTTTTAAAATATTTTTATATAAATCAGCATCGCCAATCAGTGCAAAAACAGATAAAGTTTGTAAAGTTATCACCATCGATTGAATTGCGCTCTGTATAGTAATGTTCAATCAGTATCAAAATCTCCTAAAGCGTAGCATTGTGCCATCAGCAGCCCTTAGCATCACTCTCATATTGTTATTATTTTGTTGTTTATAAAATTTCTAGAAAGCGATCAGCATATTCTTTCTTACTTGTACAATGGCCAATCTATTTAGAATTTTAATAAGTCAAATCTAACTTCAAAACTCAAATTAAATTGCTTTCAGCACATTTACATTCTGCAGCATTAATCGCATTACTGTGTCAAGTCTTCTCCATTCCCTATACCCTACCCCAACCCTTCTTATCCTTTCCGATGGTGTTCAAGTGGTCCGCATAGACTATTACGGCCATTACCTATATCTTCCCCCGGCTTTGGACTGACTTGCGCTCTCATTGCCCCACCAAACGCTGCCAAATGAAAATGAAAATGAAATAAACTCCTGAGCCATAAAGACGTGTTTCATTACTACAAACACTAACCTTCTTGCTTATTATGTTCTTGAAATAGAAAAGTGTGACATATAGGGAACAAAATTTGGATAAATATTTTCACCATCAAACAGATATTGGCTCTGAATTGGAACATTAAGCTGAATACAGGGTGTCCGAAAATTATCCGAACATCAAAATATTGGAAAGATGGCCTCGCATTGAAAACAATGAAAAACCAATGTCCATGTACCTTTTATAATACATCTTTATAGTAATACAAAATACAACTTTAAAAAAATTCGAAATAATTGCTTGTTATTGAGATAGGCAAATTTAAATTTTTCGGAGATGTTTTTCCTGAGGGCCGCTAGTCATACTGGAGCAGTGTTATCCCTAAAACCTAAAAGACATGAATCTAAATGTCCTATTATTATTTGAAGTAATCTACAGGTTAGTGGCTTCAAGCTATACTGGAAATAGAAAATTGTACGGTTCAAATCCAGTGAGTTCTATGGACATTTCTCTTTCGTCATAAGGCTCCGAAAACAGCTCCCTTTAAGACACCTCAATACATTTGGGTTGGTTTTGCAATTATTTGAAATCGGAAATGAGTCAAACTTACTTCTTAAGAATATAATAAGCTAATGTTTAAAACCATGCAAGAATATTGATCCTATTATGCTTGATTGTATAGAGCCATGTCTTCAAAATTTGTACGGATAATTTGCGGACACCCTGTATGATTTTTAGGCACAGAAGATTGGAGAAAATTAGGATTGGAGCACCATCTGTCGGATTAATATTTGTTCAGTTTTCCGCCGTAGATGGCTCTTGTTCCATTGAACAACTTTGCCGTAGATACCAACCTCTGGCACATAAGTCTCTTGAGATGGAAAAACTGGTGCCTTCTAGCGTTATATTTTTCACCGCACTTGATCTGCTTGATACTCCGTGTTTGACCAGAACAATCGAATTTGCGCAGAGGTATTAGCTTACTATGTGAGGTTGACTTTGCTCAGTGATTATTGTATCTCTGGCTCAATGGACCTTAGATCGAATATGTATTGTACATGAAATAGTCATTTAACACCTGTACACCCAACCCCCCTCAGAGTGTCGGAAATGCAATTTTGACCATGTAGTTTTGGCTTTATAGTTTCGAAGCGATTTTCAAAAAAAAAAAAAAAATCAGCAATTACCCATAGTTATTAAACAAAAGTTATTAAACAAAAGGCATTTCCTAGTTTTTTGAAAAACGCATTTTTTTCACAAATTCAGAAATAAAACAAAGTTTAAAGCGATGACATGTAGTTTTTTCAACATGAAATTAATTGTGAAAGTTAAGTGAACATGCCTGAGTAAAACAATAAATTTCTGATAACACTCAATATTTATTCTACCAAGAACACCACACAAAAAAAGCATTTTTGTCTGCAACTGAAAATTTAAGGCAATGGCATATAGTTTTATTTGGCATGAATTAACTAGGAGAAGTCAAGTGAACATTTTGAAGCAAAAATTGAAATTTTTGACTACACTCAAAATTTCTTTTACCTAAAATATTACGAAAAACCTTATTTGTTGGACCCGTTTGCCTGTAATTCAAAATTCAAAGCGATGACATCGAAAAACTATGTTTTTCCGACATGAAATTGATTGTGAAACTCAAGTGAATATGTTTGAGAAAAAAAAAATTATTTTACCCAGAAAACCATACAAAGGGCCAGCTTTTCTGATGTAAATCAAAATTGAAGGCGAGGCAGTGAATCAAATTGTCATCAAAACAGACACAAAACAAACAACAAAGCACGCTCGCTCACAACCGTTTATCCCAACTGTTGCGGATAGAGATACAATCAGAATCGACAATCACAGACCGCAACATTGTTGCAACCTTTTCAACTCGCGATTAATCAGTTATTTTAAACACAAAATCAAATTTGTTTCATGGATGCTGTTCGGTAATGTGTCAATGTTTACCAACATGGAGAAAGTTCTCGAAAATTGCAATGCGAAGCCCAGAAAATCGTTGCGCACGTGGTGATCGATCATTGTCATATTCTGCTCAAGTGATGATAAACTGATGTTGCGGAATGAAATTGTTGCAACAAGAATAGGAGATGACAATGTCTTTGTCGCTGCGTATTGGGTGACAATTGATTCACTGAGGCGAGGTCAAATGAATATTGTAGAGTAGTAACATATTTTTTTGACTACACTCAAAATTGTTGTTGACTTTCACAATCAATTTCATATCGAAAATAAAAACTATATGTAATCGCTTTGAATTTTGAGTTACAGGCAAACGGGTCCTAAAAATAGTGGTTTTTGCCATATTTTGAAGCAAAACAAATTTTGAAACTGTCACTGTTTTAAATTTACTTTATTGTTGAATTTGTGAAAAAATGCACTTTTCAAAAAACTAGGAAGTGCAATAATTGGGTAGACACATCTATTTTAAAAACCACCATCAATGTTGAATAGTATCTGGTTCAATCGCTGATTTTTTTTTGAAAATCGCTTCGAAAATGACAAATATATGCATGTTTGAAATTGCACTTCCAACTTTGTTGGACCCTTGGTAGTTGGCGTAAGTTTTCACCCTTAATTTCACCCCACATAAGTCAAGGAACAAGGGAGTTCAAATCCATGAACAGATATGAATCTGGTTCTTTGGACGGAGAGTCTTTGGTTAGAAGCATTCAGTAAAAATGTTTATCTGATGGCTGCTTGGGCACGTCAGGAGTTAATCATCAATATTAACCTCCTTTTCCCGAGCAGCCTAGATAGCCGCGTAGTGTCGGTAGCGGTTGTTTCAACTGGCTAAGAATTAACACTACGGACTGCCTGTTCCGGTGGTAAAAGTCCACCTCACAGGTGACCCCTAATTTATGGTGTGATGCGTACCGTGCCTAAGAATGAATGGTTAGGGGGGTCTAAATAAAACCTAACCGCAAACGGAGCCTGTGGGGTACCAGGGCGCCCTCCACAGTATTGAGTCCTTCCTGTGCTACCCGGAGCAATGGTGCAGGTGACCTTGTGTTTCTCCGAGATAATCGGCTGCCCTTCTTCAGTCTCTATCTTGAGGCTTAATAAGGGTGGGATTATGAATATGTTGACATTTAATTTAAATTATCACCTATATGGATTCGCATTATGCGTTTTACACAGTGTATTCTGTGCTCTTTCGCCTTTGGCGACTTTCAATAGATACCGATCTGGTTTTTTCGTTGCTGGTCTTTTTCGTGCTGAGATTGCAAAAAGCTTAATCCTGCCTAGTTTGGGTAGTGGCTACGGTTAGGTTAGCTCAGATCAATCTTCAGCATAAAAGAACAGCAACGATCAATCTTTGCAGACTCATGCAAAATGGTGCAGCCCAAGTGGCGCTAGTTCAAGAACCCTACTTTCGTAGAGGGAACTTCTATGTAGGTAACCTTGTGGACCCAGTTTTTGCTACTTTTAGCAAGTTTGAAATGGCAAACTCGCGCTCCATGCCCCGCGCATGCGTGCTCGTTAATAAAGCAATCGTTGCTACACTCATTTCTGAGTTAACTACCAGAGATGTATGTGCTGTCACAATCGATGTTTCTGTTGGTGACCTCAACAGGAAATACGTCTATTGTTCGGTATATTTACCACATGATGAACCATCCCCAACGGATGACTTAAAACGAGTTGTCGTACACTGCGTAACAAAAGGCCTTCCGCTGATTGTGGGCAGTGATGCCAATGCTCATCACATCATCTGGGGCAGCTCGGATATCAATTTGAGAGGCTCCAGTCTGATGGAATACTTAAGTAGTACAGACCTTGGATTACTTAACATAGGCAATCGCCCAACCTTCATGGTTTCTAATAGAGAAGAAGTGTTAGACATAACGCTCTGCTCGAATAGAATCAGTCACGAGTTGACGAATTGGCATGTATCAGATGAGGAATCATTATCTGATCATCGCTACATCTTCTTTGAACATTCAAATGTAACTGCGCAGACTTTGCGTTTTAGGAATCCCCGGTCAACAAACTGGGAACTCTACATTGAATTGGTTGCGACCAAATTTCATGGATATTCTCCGTCCATTGACAATCCAAGTGATCTGGATGATGCCGTTGATACTACAACATCCTACATTATGGAAGCTTTTGAAGAAGCATGTCCTCTGCGGTCTGTAAAGACTACAAGAGGGACCCCATGGTGGAATTCCGATCTGACTAGACTCAGGAAACAATGTAGAAGGAGTTGGAACAGACGCCGTTCAGCTGGATCAGAGTCGTTCAAGTCAGCTCGCAAGGCTTACAAGAAGGCTCTTCGTTCTGCTGAACGATCCGGCTGGAAAAACCTTTGTACAAATGTTTCCAGTTTGAGTGAAGTCAGTCGGTTGAACAAAATTCTTGCAAAATCTAAGGATTTCCAAGTGAACGAAATTCGCTTACCTAATGGTGACTTTACTTCTTCCGATGAAGAAGTTTTAGAATGTTTATTCAATACACACTTCCCCGGATGTGTGGACATAGCATCTACGGATGAACCAAATGTCTTTTCATGTAGTTACGAGTCTCTGGCCTCGGCTCGCAGAATCGTAACTACTGAATCGATTCAATGGGCACTTAATAGTTTTGCTCCTTTCAAATCTCCAGGAGCGGATGGGATTTATCCTGTTCTGCTCCAAAAGGGATTTGAGTTTATCAAACATGTTTTGAAAAAGCTACTTGTAAGCAGTTTTGCTACCGGGTACATTCCCAGATCCTGGCGTGATATTACTGTAAAGTTTATCCCGAAAGGAGGACGTGCGTCGTATGAGGAAGCGAAGAGTTTTAGACCAATCAGTCTGACCTCTTTTCTTCTGAAATGTCTGGAACGCATTATCGATCATCACATCCGTGATGTTTATTTGGCAAACATGCCTCTTCATGTGAATCAACATGCTTACCAATCTGGAAAGTCCACTGTGACTCTCTTACACAAAGTTGTTTACGATATCGAGAAAGCATTCGCTCAGAAGCAATCCTGCTTGGGTGTTTTCTTGGATATTGAGGGTGCCTTTGATAACGTGTCTTTCGATGCCATATTGGAAGCCGCACGAAACCATGGGCTACCTACAATGATTACCAATTGGATTCATCAAATGCTCAAAAACCGACATCTCTTCTCGACATTGCGTCAAGCAGCGATTCGAAAATTGAGTGTTTGCGGATGCCCCCAAGGGGGAGTCTTGTCACCACTTTTGTGGAATCTCGTAGCAGATACGCTATTGAGGCAACTCAATAATTGCGGTTTTCCAACTTATGGATTTGCCGACGACTATTTAGCTCTGATAGTTGGTATGTGCATAAGCACCCTATTCGACCTGATGCAAAGTGCTCTTCAGGTAGTCGAGAGTTGGTGTCGCCAATATGGCCTTTCGGTTAACCCGAATAAAACATCTATTGTTTTGTTTACGGAAAGACGAAACCGCGATGGAATTCGACCTTTACGTCTTTTTGGCACTGAGATTAATGTGACTGATCAAGTAAAGTATGTCGGAGTCATTCTAGATTCCAAACTTTTATGGACAGCTCACATTGATTTCAGAGTCAAAAAAGCTTGTATGGCCTTCGGTCAATGCCGGCGAACCTTTGGTAAAACTTGGGGCCTCAAACCCAAATATATCAAATGGATTTACACAACAGTTGTTCGACCAATATTGGCATATGGATGTCTTGTGTGGTGGCAAAAGGGCGAAGTGAGAACAATCCAATCAAAATTGGGCCATCTCCAAAGGATGTGCTTGATGGCGATGTCTGGTGCGTTCTCTACAACTCCCACAGCGGCGCTCGAGGCCCTTTTCGACGTTGCGCCACTACACATATATCTTAAACAAGAAGCACTTTCTTGCTCTTACCGTTTATGGGTACTGGATCTACTGGAGAAAAATCCAGTGAATCGTAGATCTACACACACTTCGTTGTTTCCACTTTTGGTGAATTGGGACAAAATTGTCCTTGCTCCAAGTGATCTCACAATTGCTTGTAACTTTCCTTACAGGACATTTACCACACAATTCCCTTCACGGGAAGAGTGGACGTCTGGCTATTTGGAAAGAAGTATATCAAACAATATAGTATGTTACACTGATGGCTCCCTTCTTGAAGGTAGAGCTGGTGCAGGAGTATATTCTCGTGAGCTAAGGCTGAATCAGTTTTACTCACTTGGTAGAAACTGCACCGTTTTTCAGGCGGAAATATTTGCTCTTATGTGTGGAGTGCAATCAGCACTTCAACAGCGCGTAATGGGTAAAGTCATATACTTCTGTTCAGATAGTCAGGCTGCTATAAAAGCTCTCGCTTCGGCCAACTCAAGGTCGAAGCTTGTTATCGCATGTCGAACTCAAATTGAGGAACTGAATTCAGTCAACTCTGTCAACCTTGTATGGGTACCTGGCCATTCTTCCATCGTTGGAAATGAATTGGCTGATGAGCTAGCTCGCGATGGAGCATCGCATGACTTCATTGGCCCTGAGCCGGCTATTCCAATTTCGAAGTGCTGGGTGAAGCTTCAGATAAACTCTTGGGCGGCAACTCAGCACAAGCAATATTGGAATAGTTTGGAGTCGTGTCGTCAAACAAAATTGTATATTACTGAGCCATCTCCAAAGGTGGCGAAGTATTTAACAAATCTGTCAAAGCAGAATTGCAGTCTCTTGGTCAGAGCGTTGACAGGCCACTGCCGACTCAACTATCACATGGCAAATATTCAGCGTGCTGACTCATTTGTGTGTGATAGTTGTGACTCCGATTATGGAACTTCGTATCACCTGATATGTAACTGTCCAGTTTTTGCGCAAATGCGATTCCAATTACTTGGTAAACACTTATTAAGTGAAACTGAATACAGAAGCCTGAATCTTCAGGACATCCTGTTATTCTTAACCCGCTGTGGTAATGAGCTATAGGCTCTCTTTACGCTCATGCGTTTTGCAGTGCCCTTTTTAGGGCGCTGTTCGAACCCATTGTGGTATGGAGCTACATGCTCTCATTTCGCTTATGCGATCTTCCCTCTTCAAGGGACCCCACTCCTATTTCCTCCCATCTTTCCCTTCCCTTTCCTCTCCCATCGGGTAGATGATGAAATAGGCTCAAATATGGCGATGGCACAAATCTCCCAACTGGTGGGGAACGTGCCTTTGGAGCCGGCCTTCTGATACCTGATACCTGATTGGGTAGACACATCTATTTTAAAAACCACCATCAATGTTGAATAGTATCTGGTTCAATCGCTGATTTTTTTTTGAAAATCGCTTCGAAAATGACAAATATATGCATGTTTGAAATTGCACTTCCAACTTTGTTGGACCCTTGGTAGTTGGCGTAAGTTTTCACCCTTAATTTCACCCCACATAAATCAAGGAACAAGGGAGTTCAAATCCATGAACAGATATGAATCTGGTTCTTTGGACGGAGAGTCTTTGGTTAGAAGCATTCAGTAAAAATGTTTATCAGCATTGATGCAACTAACAAAAGCTAATTCATCATGCACCAATACATATCAAAGAATCTTATGAATTTCTAGTATTTTTTCCTACAAAACCGGCACTCAATCCCTGTCAACGGGATGACCCGGCCTTTGTCATTTGGATTGCATTCAAATCATAAACTAGCTTCCATCAAACCAGTTATCAGCCCCGGCCATAACCAAAGCCCGGGCGACGAAGGCCTGTCATTTGTTTGCACACAATATCGACAGGAATCCAGCCGATCTGAAATCCAAACAAAAACAAAAACCCCAAATAGAAATCGAAAACCTGCGACCGAGTCTGCGAAGTAATAACGTGTCAATCATCGTTCGATCGAGATAACGCGTTCAATATTGATTCCCTTGGAAATGGGGAAAAAAAGGCGAGGGAGCGTAGGTATCATCAGGTTGGTTGAAACGTGGAACCTTCTGAAGTGCTAGGCCCCTCAACGCGTCTCCATACTTACGTTTACTCTGAGTGGGGGTACAATGATGTAAATATGCACGTTTTTCTGAAGCCCTTACCGATTGAGTAATATGTGCTCAAATGGCAACGCCATCCGTGCTTTGGGTGATTTGTTTTGTTTGCTTCCGCTCGTTTAGGTACGCTCAATCATATATGTGTAGCTATCTATGTACACTCAGTTCAATGGAATCTACGGAGGAGCGTGAACTTTCTAGCGGAGAATATGAGCCATTTTCGCGTATGTAAATATTTGTCACACCTCAAAGCTGATAAAGCGATAACGCTGAGTGCCGTTCCTCGTTTATATGGCACGGAACATAACGAGCGGAGGAGATTGTTAAACGGATACAGCTGAGCTCAGCGATACAGCGGCGAGGCGCCTTCCACATGGGAGCTTATCTGATCGAATCGATGAGCCGCAGAGCCACCACACTACTTCGGTGGTCTGTTGATGACGGCACGTATTTTGTAAACAGCTGGGACATCACAGAGAAACACTGCAGGCTTCCATAGAAAAATTCTTGGATAAATAGCAGTGGTGATAGCTATTAAGAACCTCAGCTAATGGAGCATACGTGTACATGGGGGTAGCCAGGATTTTCAAAAAAGGGGGATGGTGCAAGCGACCTCAAAGTTCCATTCACAATTCGCAACAGCTTTTGCAGAAACTTTTTGAGTTGAGATTTCTCTCGATATCCATTAGGGACTACTGATCCAACCTTCGAATAATTTTTAGCAATTAAGTTTTTCAGACGCCAGATAGTTAGCCTATCATTCATGTTATTTTAGGAATATGAGTCCCAACGAGAATTTTCTGCAAAACTCTAACACAAGATCAATTTTCCTAGCGAAATTCTTTCCATCGACCAGAGAGAGAAGAACAACGGCCCCTGCCTCTTCTAGCTTCGCCCATGTACACATACTTCAATGCGTTCGACAGGACGTTATCTATGGTTCCAGCTGACATCAATAATTAGATGGAAGTGGTTTCTGTGATACCAACAGTCCATATATGTGATACGCTCTAATATCACGTTTTCATTTTAATGGTTCCCGTATCATGTGGCTAATACGTTTGTAATATTCATTCGTGATTAGAATATAGATGAGGTAGATCCTCCCGAATGATTTTCTTAGGTCACCACGTGTTGCTGCTGAAGGCGTATAGTCTTTGATGTTTAATATGCGGACTCAAATATCGTATCAAGTTATCAGCCATTAGGCGGAGGCTACGTCGGAAACGCCGGTCCCCATTGAATGGTTTTAAAATTAGAAAACTTCTTGTATATTCTAAACACCCCCGCCTTTCTTTCTCCTGTTCCGCTGATTCCCTTCTGAAGTCCAGTATTCGAAGCTATTGTAATTCCGCATTTAAAATTCCTAACACCCATTGGAACCGGCTGGATGTTGTCATCGTCGATGGGGCGCTGGATTTTCGCATCATTTCTACGCATACACTCTTCGCACCGCAACACACAATACCGGAGAGATTTGACTTTCCTGACACCCGCCGGCGATAAGATTGGTTCTTTGTATGCAAATGAAAGTGGATACCGAACGCTATGATTTTGCAATAGCAGTAAAAAAAGGTAGCAGAAAATGTCATCACTGCTGTGTCGCAGTCATCCAATGTTTGCTTTCGGCGCAGCATAGAATGGGGAATTGGTTCATTCGTTTTGACCGGGGAATGCGCGGAAAAAAATGAAAACATCGAATCAAAATGAAACCAACCTGCAGACTGGAGTCCGCATAGTTGTCACATGGCATGTCAAGTCATTCACCGCAACAGACTCAACCAGGAGCACATCGACAAACACATGTTGTTGACCGCAAATATGTTTTATAGACTCACGCTAACATGAATGGCCCTATATGAATCTCATGAAAACTAAAGAAATTTGTGTTTTAAATTCTACAACACAATTTAGTTATTTATTTGATTTGTAATTTTAACTGACCTTCATGGTATTATTAAAATGTGATCTTAATATTATATAACAAGTACTACACATGAGGTCTTACTTTACTTTGATTACAAAACAATCGACAGTGTGTAACACTAATTAGAAGCAAGGATTAACAGAATAAGGAAAATAACATTTATACAGGTACAAATTACCAACGATAAGGTTTCCAAATTACATGACGGTTTACAAATTATCTAAATTTTATATGTTTAGGCCAAGTAGAAGGTTTTATTGCCAGAGATTTCCTTTTTTCGTCGAAAACTATTTCGAAAGAAATGTAATCTGCTTCACGTTCTCTTTGATTTGACACAAGTCGCCTCACCCTAACTTCTTCATGATCATTGATATTCAAACACTCACAAACAAGCTTGACAATATCTTCATTGGTAGTATTACGGTCGACGTTAGTTAAAAACAAAGAGAATGTATCTCCAGAATCGGATCGAGGCTCAAAAATGCCATTACCACTGCTCTTCATAGATTCGCACTCATTTGATTATTTCGTTCCATCGAACAGATGATTACCATACGATGGAGGTGAAAAGGGAGTAGAATGATGTTGGTCATACGCCTCCGGTAGTGAGTGTTCAGGTACCATCGTTGTAAGTAGATCCATAATATCATACACTTTTGCATTCAATTCCTCGATCTCTGCTTCACAAGTCGTGTGATGAGTGCCGCAGTCATTAGTTTCCGTATCGTCTGTGATGACATCACGAGAACTGCAGAAGTCCAATAAACATCCGTCACACATCCATAGAATGTTTTTGGAAAACAGAGCGCACATAGTTGCCTCCGATAGCCACCACACATGCAGCGTGGTAGCGTTTCGCACACTTTCCCTCGCAGACGGTGTAACGATCGTTCTTACGATCAATAGCAACTGAGCATTTATTGCACTGCATCACTTTTATCGGAGATGTTGAATGGCGGTTACTGATTTTGCGGTTTCCTGAGATTGATTTTTGTTGCAGTTTCAGGATCAATTCAAGCCGTTGATCTTCATGCAATCATTACAACACAACAACGTAAACAATATTTAGCGATGTGAAGCATTCAAACGATTTACAATGGTGCAAAACAACAAATTATAGCGAAAAACTAACAGAGTGAAACAAACAAGCAGTCACAGATCAGGCACTCAGAACACTATAATAATTAGAACAACCCCACTTGATGTATGGGCAAGCAGTTTGGTCTATTTTTGTCGAATTTGTTCAGTGTTCAATTTTAAGCTCCTTTGTTCCTTATTATGTTTGCATTGAATCCTGATGAACAATTGTACAGGCTCTAGAGACTATAACGAGCTCAACAGCCTCTTCAAGAATTACGTCTCAGATTCTGCGAGGAAAAATTTCAGGAAATGTCATAATGATTTTATCAAGATTACTTTCAGGGTCTACTAGAAGAATCGCTCCAGAAATTCTTGTAGATATATTTTTTTTATTATCAATCCTCCTAGAAATACTTCAAGCGATTTTCCAAAGGTTACTTAGAATAATTTCTCCAGATTTGCTCCAGGAAATCCATGAGAACTCCAAAGCTACTACCTCCAGTAACTTCTTCAGGTATTATTTTGATTTTTTTTTTCCAAAATGATCCTAGAATTTAGTCCAGATATTTTTTCACTAATCTTTCTACCGAATTCTCCAGTTACAACTCTTGGAGTTGCTCCAAAGATTTCTACGGAAGTTCTCCCAAGAAAATCCACAAAAAATTATTCCAGAGTTTTTGAAAACATAGCTTTGGGTTTTTTTTTCAAGGAACCCTGCAAAAATTCCTCCGCATGTTCATGTGGATTCTCTCAAGTATTCATTCATGTTTCCTCTCAGAAATCAAAAAATTCCTTGAGAGGTTCATCGAGAAGAATGCAGCGCGGGCGGTCATGCTGCAGCAAGGGACCCGGCAGAACGTGGAACGCTATAAACGGAAACGGCAACAACAGACCCGCCTCTTTCGGGAGAAAAAACGCCGCCTGGAGGAGACGGAGTGCGAGGAGATGGAACAGCTGTGCCGTTCTCAGGAAACGCGTAGGTTCTATCAGAAGCTCAACGCATCCCGCAACGGCTTCGTGCCGCGAGCCGAGATGTGCAGGGATAAGGATGGGAGCATTCTGACGGACGAGCGTGAGGTGATGGAAAGGTGGAAGCAGCACTTCAACGAGCACCTGAATGGTGCTGAGAGCACAGGCAATGAAGGACGGGACAACGGAGGAAATGCCTTCGTCAGTACTGCGGAAGATGGAAACCAATCAGCCCCCACTTTGAGGGAGGTTAAGGATGCCATTCACCAGCTCAAGAACAATAAAGCTGCTGGTAAGGATGGTATCGGAGCTGAACTCATAAAGATGGGTCCGAAAAGGCTGGCCATTTGTCTGCACCGGCTGATAGGCACAATCTGGGAAACCGAACAGCTACCGGAGGAGTGGAAGGAAGGGGCAATCTGCCCCATTTACAAGAAAGGCAACAAGTTAGATTGTGAGAACTTTCGAGCGATCACCATTCTAAATGCGGCCTACAAAGTATTATCTCAGATCATCTTCCGTCGTCTGTCACCCGTAGTAAACGAGTTCGTGGGAAGTTATCAAGCCGGCTTCGTTGACGGCCGATCGACAACGGACCAGATCTTTACTGTACGGCAAATTCTCCAAAAATGTCCAACGCATCACCTTTTCATCGATTTCAAGGCGGCATACGACAGTATCGACCGCGTAGAGCTATGGAAAATCATGGATGAGAACAGTTTTCCCGGGAAGCTCACGAGACTGATAAGAGCGACGATGGAAGGTTTGCAAAATTGTGTGAAGGTTTCAGGCGAACACTCCAGTTCGTTTGGATCCCACCGGGGACTACGACAAGGTGATGGACTTTCGTGCCTGTTGTTCAATATTGCGCTAGAAGGTGTTATGCGGAGAGCCGGGCTTAACGATTTTTACGAGATCCAGTCAATTTGTTTGCTTCGCGGATGATATGGACATCGTCGGCCGAACATTTAAAAAGGTGGCACACCTGTACACCCGCCTTAAACGCGAGGCAGCAAAAGTTGGACTGGTGGTGAATGCGTCCAAGACAAAGTACATGCTAGCTGGTGGGGCCGAGCGCGACAGGGCTCGCCTAGGTAGCCGATAGACGGGGATACGTTCGAGGTGGTCGACGAGTTCGTCTACCTTGGATCCTTGATGACGGCTGACAATAACGTTAGCCGTGAAATACGTAGGCGCATCATCAGTGGAAGTCGGGCCTACTATGGCCTCCAGAAGAAGCTGCGGTCAAAAAAGATTCACGCCCGCACCAAATGTACCATGTACAAAACGCTCATAAGGCCGGTAGTCCTCTACGGGCATGAAACGTGGACGATGCTCGAGGAGGACCTGCAAGCACTTGGAGTCTTCGAACGTCGGGTGCTTAGGACGATCTTCGGCGGTGTGCAGGAGAACGGTGTGTGGCGGCGAAGGATGAACCACGAGCTC
The DNA here is from genome assembly GCF_002204515.2 of Aedes aegypti. Classification (NCBI taxonomy): domain Eukaryota; kingdom Metazoa; phylum Arthropoda; class Insecta; order Diptera; family Culicidae; genus Aedes; species Aedes aegypti. The sequence goes on along the minus strand of NC_035109.1, from coordinate 226,380,487 downwards.
GCCCAACTCTACGGCGAACCCAGTATCCAGAAGGTGGCCAAAGCTGGAAGGATACGATGGGCAGGGCATGTTGCAAGAATGCCGGACAGCAACCCTGCAAAGATGGTATTCGCTTCGGATCCGGTTGGTACAAGAAGGCGTGGAGCGCAGCGAGCTAGGTGGGCGGATCAAGTGCGTATCGATTTGGCGAGCGTGGGGCAGAACCGAGGATGGAGAGATGCGGCCACGAACCGAGTATTGTGGCGTGAAATTGTTGATTCAGTGTTATCTGTGTAGATGTTAACTAAATAAATGAAATGAATGAGGTTCATCGAATAAATCTATTTTTTTCTAGGAATTTCTCCAGAACTTCATCCAATTACGTCCAGTTTCTGAGCTACTCCTGCAGATTTTCAAAAAAGAAAATCAATGGTTTCTCAAAACATTTCTATGCAATCTTCAAAAGTTTATTTGAGTTATAACACTAGTTAATACTACAGATTTTTTTTCAATACCTCCACCGACCATTCCTGTGCAAATCCGATCTTTTTTGAGATATTCCTTCAGAAAATATGAAATCTTCTAAAACTTCATCAGAAGTCCAGGAGTTCTTTCAGAGATCCTTGTTCAATAAGGATGAATTTATAACTGACACAGGTTTAATCAGAGGTTACTTTAGGATTTACTTTCAAAATACCCTACAAAGTTATATTACTGAAAAAAAAAATCTTGGCCCTTTTGGTTTTGTTTCCTTGTTCCTGTTCGAGCTTTTTTCGGACTCTTTTTTAATCCTGTTTGGTCTCTTATTTTAGACAAGACGTCTATAAATTTTTTACAAGAAAAATGTTCTATGAAGAAGTTGTTGTGAACAATTTGGACCACAAAAAAAATATATAATGAAAATTTATATTTAATTTTATAATTTTTTTTTCTAAATTTTCACCATAGAATATTGATAGGAAACAGATGTTTGAAGCAAAGTTTCATGATGGAGAAATGTTCAATTAAAAAGCTTTTCTAAAACCTACTTTTGGTCGATTTTCAAAATTTTGATTTTTTGTCAAAATAAGTACGTTTTGATGATACAAAAAGGTTCATAAAATCATTCTAAACCATAATGATTATCATGATCACTTCTCTAGCAGCAGCCATTTTCGAATTGTATCAGTTTTCATTCTTTTACCGAGATTTACACAGCCGAGCGGTCAGCTAGTGAATTTTAACTGATATATCAGCAATAAATCTTATTTTTTATAGCAGCACCTTCGGGTACCGCTGACATCAATGACAGTTTACAGTTTTACTAACAATAAGATGTCAGCAAACAAACTTTAACCGAGATTTCTCGAAAACTTATTTGAATAGTCTCAAGTCAGAAAAGTGAACAAACTTATTTTATCGACCCTACGTGTTTCGCAGACGAAATTTCACACGTTCCGCTCTGACCCAACTAGATTTTTCACTTTAAGAACGTTTAATTCCGGAATTACAAAACGGCGTAGGTAAGAATTTAAACTTTCATAACCCAACTTCTACTTTCATTGCTCCGTTGTATGGAAAGACAAAGTGTCTTTTTTTTTTATCTTAAGGTGAAACATCTCGGAATCCAAAAATGGCCGTCACAATGACCGGCTGGTGCCCCTACTCACGTTTTCAAATGCACTAAACTGGAGAAATAGTTGGTAAACGTTTCTGATCTTCCCATTTTAAGCTTTCTGCTAGTGCACAAAGCCAAAATAAAAAGCTCACTGTTATTGGATGCGTTCTTCGCGAGATTTGTGCCTTTGAAGTTTCAGTGCAATCTTAGAAGATGATTCCAAACTGTTTCACTTTAACCACGAATCAAAATAAAACACTACTTGAGCCGATTGTACACTGATAGAAAAACGTCGAAAGTTAATGAATGAAACAGCTTATCATTTTGTTATACTTTTTTTGTGGGAAATAATAGAAACTACGTGGATTTTGAACGCGAGCTGATTGTATGCAAAATTTAAGCGACAAAATGTTACAAAAGGTGATGTGTTTTAAAACAGTTTTTGAAGACAGGTTGTGATTATTTTTAGTTGATTTTCTCAAAACCGTTTGAAAGTTATTTACGTCGATTTGAAAAAGTAATCGAGATTTGCATTCTGATTTAAGTGTATGTTGATGTAGTGACTTGGGCAGTGATCGCATTCGCCTTCAAACTGCATGTAAAATCCTCAATTAGGTACACCTTTCGTTGTACTTGACCACCATCCGATTATGCACCTTCTATATATCGCCCATCCCAATAAAAGTTGTAATCATATCAAGCACAGTGGCTCCCAAAGGTATTGTTATAAACAAAACTTGACGTTTTGCTGACAAATCGGCTAAAATTCAGTTATGCGGATCTCGGTAGAAGAATGACAATTAGCCGAGCTCAACTGAGTGTGTGGTTCAGCGCGGTACGTAGTTCTCTGGTGTAATTACGTCTAAACATTTGCGCTATCGATCCTGTAACATCTCCTTAAGTGCTACAAGTATCAACAGATTTTTAGTAGGAAATCTTATGCATTTTTAGTCTTTTTGTTCTCTTCGTCATGGGGGTTTTTGTCAGCCAAATCTTCTGAGATCCGGCAGTAAGATGCGCTTATAAGCATTTTTTTCAAGCCCAATAGCTGTTAGAAAAGCTGCCGAAGATAATGCAAGTTATCCTATATCTGAGCGTATTCATACGCATACCTCCGATGAAAGTAAACGGAGTTGTAGTTTCACGTACTGAGCATTCAATCGCAAATATTTTATTGTCGTTGTGATTTTTGCCGATTGTTCCTATTATGTGCCTCTTTTAATACAGAGTACTAAGACTAAGAGCTACATGATAACCCATGCCCAGCATATACCAATGAATATTGTGCTTCAATTTTCTTAGAGAAGCACTTGGATTTCATACACGGGTAGAAAAAAGAATCCAAAATCATGATTATGCACCCGTGCACCCGGATATCATGATTCAAGTGTGTTTTCATCTTACGAAAATACAACATGATTTGGACTCACGATATCATGAGTCAGATTGTCGTAACGCGACACAAGCTGCAGCTGAGTGCTCGAAATCGTGCATCGTATGCTCGAGAATCATGATTCGCGCATCCTTTTCGGATCTTATAATAATTCTGTCAGTCAACCCGGTAAAATGAAAACAAAATTTGCTAGAGCAAGATTCAAACCAAGAACCTTCAGATTGAGAGCCACGTACTTTACTACAGTACCGATCTATCGTGATGAATAAGGGTTGATCGATGCGAATGAGTTGAAGCAAAGTGTAACTTTCTCTGTGTTGTCGCTCTGGATGTCAAGTTTATGAAGAATCATGATTATGACTCCAGAAACCATGATTTGTCGTCCTGATATCACGACCTAACCAATTTATGAATTTCATGACTTGTCAATCATGGGGTGGGAATCAGATTTTTATCCGTGTAGTACTGATTTTATAGTGAATTAATTTCGAAGAGAGGTACCGCCATCAATATGCCTTTGATTAATTGAAAAGTTTTCGTAGATATTCCATGTAAGTACTTTGAAAACAACCGTTTAAACATCTTGATTGGTTTGCTCACGAACCGCACTACGTAAATCTTTACATTTCATGCCCAAATAAGTCATGGAAATTTCCATTCTCGAAAAATCCTGCACCATTTGGCGATCGAGCCCCGAGACCTTCAGCCTGGTGTTATCATATAAGTAATTATCGAAATTTCAAAAGGTGAACTATTTACGTAGATATACAATAAATGAAAGAAAAAAAAATTTACCTCACACATACATTGCTTTCAGCAATAAGGTCACCGGCGAAGAATTTATCTGATTTCATTTTTCCCTACAAGTAGAACGCCAAGTTTTTCTCACTTCGTTCAATTCACTCAACGACAAACATCTGTCAACCCAGGCATCAGGGTTCGTTGTTTCCAACACGTTCGCTTCTCAGGGGGTCACAAAAACAACAGCAACAGCAGCAGCACTGCAGGAATTTTCCTGCTTGGAGATGAAAATTACGCTAGAAAAAAAATCTACGTTCGGTTGGAAAACATAAACAACGATGTAATGAACCACACGCCGCCGTCGTCATCTATCCTTCACCAAAACACCCACAACCAGTCAGCCAACCAGCAAACATCATCCTAGATCAAATGCACCGTCCACTATGGATGAAGGTCTAGAGTTGCCAGGCGTATGACCTGAAAGGGTTCAAATCAGGTGCGATGGTATGACGAGATGATTCATCAGATCCTATTTCCTTCAAGATGAAAGAACATCCTTCTGAGAATTGAAGTCGAATTTCTGGTTCTTGATAAGGTTTTGCCCCCGGTTCCGATTCTGGCAACTCTAATCTAATATCGTCTACAACCGCACACGGAAGCTAACGGGCAGCATCATCGTCCGGGCACGGATCCAATCGAGGAGGAAACCTGCTCGAGATATAGGAGAAAAAAGGTCACCGCCGCCGCCGCCATCCAGCCAATAGCGAAAACACAACATAGACGACAGCTAAAGAGTTTTCCCGCTGATGTCTACTGTCGGGTGCTTATAATTCAGTTTTTCTATCGTGTTGAATGGCGACCGGGTACAGTAAGCGATGCATTTTGTGCCATTACAATATGTCTCTCATTAGGACCTTCGTAAACAGATAATTTGAGTATTTTTTACTTTTTAATTACATACTTTAGACAAATACGCGTATTTTGACTTGGCGGTCTTTTTCAATGTCTTGCTGGTACTCGCAAATATGTCTTGATTAGAATACATTTAACTCCGATTAGGAGCGCTGAAACAAAGTTGGATCGTCGATTAGGTATTGAGTTTGACCTATCAAAAAGTAACTCGAAGCCTTTGGAGATAATCTTAAATGAAATCTTTATTATACAACGGATGTGAGTAAAGCTAACGGCTGATAATAACATTCGCCGTTAGATACAGAGGCGTATCATGAGAAGTCGTGCCTACTATTGGCTCCGAAAGAAGCAGCAGTCGAAAACATTAACCTTTGCAAAAAATGTAACACGTACAAAACGCTTATAACACAGATAGGCGAACCCAGTCTCCAGAAGATGGCCAAACCTGGAAGGATACGATGGGCAGGGCATGTTGCAAGAATTCCGAACAGCAACTATGCAAATGTGGCGTTCTCCAAATAAAAGCAACGTTCCTAAAATCAAGCGACTCTTGCCCCGGTAAGCTTTCCCAGTATTGTCCTGGCCTTCCGTAAACTGAAGCCGTCACGAGCGTCGCATGTTCTGGCGACAAAAAAAAGAGTTCCCGTTGTCTCTGTTTGTATCCGTTGGTGCCTTGCTTTGTGGCATATTAGCCATCACAAGTCACTCCACGCGCGCCCACTCTCGTTGTTGTTTGATGGGAACTACCTCAACTGGTCTGTACCATGCGGTCGGCTCTGGCTGGACAGAAGGAAGAGCTCCCGGGTTGATTTATTGGTTTTACTAGCGTTGATGATCATCGCCTGCATGGTTATGGATGAGTTTGGTGGGGTTTGCTTTGGCCAACGACCGCGGGCATCCTCAATGGCGCGGTTGGCGTTGGTCATTCTGGCGGATTCCCAGAAGAACGAGCTGTTTTGTCTCAGCCACGTCAACCGTTGTCACCGCACCCCATTCTGCCAGTGTTCCACCTACTCACGAAGAAATTATATCAGTATAGAAGACAAATTTTTAATTTATCAAGTGAGTAATGGCTTCCGATGGTTGATAGTCTTTGCAAGCAGAACGTAATCCGACGTCCGCCTGCTTACGATTTCACGATTTACTTTGTTAAATGAATCATGATTTATTTTATCTTGGGCACAAGAAACAGTTTACTTTCGGTAGGAGTTGGATGAAAGAAATGGCAGTGGAAACGTTTTGCTGGATTAGAACCTTAATGAGCTTGATGGATGTTTCCGGACAGATGCGCTGTATGGTTTGGATAAATAAATATTTTTTCTGTGATGATTTTGCTGAATCAAAAACAGATTTATTGTTGATGGGACAATGACAGAAATTACTACAAGAAATGAATAAATTGGTCAGATGAAGTTAAGTATCTAGGGCTCATGGTAGATAAGAATTTAACTTTCAAAAATCACATTGAGGGCATTCAAGCCAAATGTAATAAATATGTTAAATGTCTTTATCCCCTTATTAATTGAAAATCAAAACTTTGTCTTAAGAACAAGCTTTTGATATTCAAACAAATTTTCAGGCCAGCCATGTTGTATGCTGTACCAATATGGACTAGCTGTTGTAATACCAGGAAGAAAGCTCTGCAGAGAATTCAAAATAAAATTTTGAAAATGATTCTGAGACTTCCTCCCTGGTATAGTACCAATGAGTTACATAGAATATCCAATGTTGAAACATTGGAACAAATGTCAAATAAAATAATAAATAATTTCAGGCAAAAATCGTTACAATCTTCTATTGCCACGATTAATGCGTTATATGTTTAGGTTAAGTTAGGTTAAGTTAGGTTAAGTATATTAAAAACGTTTTTTTTTCTCTTATAAGCAGGTGAAATCAACTCACCTGTAAAAAAACTGAACTGCTACGGCAACTGAAATGTAATATGTTGTTAACAAAATGTTAATTAAATCTTAAATTTGTTTTACCAAATTAGGATGATAGTGTTGTCTAATAACACAGAACACCTAGATATAAGAAATGAATGTAATGTTTGGAATGATACTAATAAAGAAATTAAAAAAAAAACTACAACAAATGAATGTGTTAAGGTACCCAGGAGTAAGGGAGAATCCGGGGTATGCGGGACTTTCTGTTATAGCTCATAACGGACAAATTTTTTCATGGGATATTCTTCTCGGAAGTTTAAGATACAATGATACGGAACGTATTTAGTACAAAAATATTGTTATTTTGTTGTTTTTTTTTAATATCATGTGCTCCGTGTAACAGTTGTTAATTTAAGCATTTTTAACTTGCATGGTAAATTGAGACACGTTTCACGCCTTGCGTTGGCTCGCAAAAAATATTTGTGTTATGAATCGATTTACCATCAGTAAGCTACAATTACCTAAAATTTTAAGTATTATTGCAAGGTGCTAGCGATTAACAGGTATTTCGCTTTCATTTTATATGAAAATTTCTCAGCAACTTACCCCAAAATATCTTTAAACCGAGATAAGTGGGACCTATCAAAACAAGCATCAGTGTCAAAACTTTTCGCACACGTTGCAAACATCTTCCTAAGGAGTAGCACTGAAACATTCAAACACATGATTTTTATCAAAAACGATCAATTTGAAATTACGTAGTTGTTTAAGAAGGAGAGAAAATGTCTATTTTTCTTTGTATTTTATTTTTGAAATATGAATTTAAAATTGAACAATAAAAATGTAGATAAAATTTGAAATGCATCATGAGAACGATTGCTTTTCTATTTTTATTGAACTTAATTTGTTATTTTTATCATATCAATTAGTCGCGGAGAACACATTAAGTGAATTTTTGCCATGCATAACAATAACAATATAACACATTCACAGTTTCGTCAATTGTTGAATGTTTAAACGCTACTTTTTAATTGTTACTTATGAATGATATATTTTGAACACGTTTTATTCCTCTTTATGCTTTAGTGAGGAATTTACTGAAAATTAAAAATCTATTAACAACTACCGAAAAGCTAAACATTACATATAATTTGCAATTGGATTAGATGGACAAATTGATGTGAAGATTTGCGAAAAAGTTACACGTCTTCTCAGTGAGAATCGAATTCACGATTCCCCGATCTCTAGTTGGGGCGCATTACCACTACGCCATGAGAGGACTCATGAACGCAGAAGTTAACCTGAATTCGATTTCAGCTAAATAATCACGTGGTCCTTTTTCGCAAAATATTTTTTGGTTAAATATCGTGAATGCATAATTTCTGCCATGATTTTTAAAAACTGGACCAATGTGCGGCGCCTTTTCTTGTTATCTATCGTAATATTATGATGATTTGTTCTCTTGGTACATATTTTTTCCTTAGGTTATGATCTCAATCTTCCATATTGTTTACCCATTTTTTAATATGAGGCACAATCGCATACAGAGCATAAAAGAGCCGATAGGCATTTCATTATTGAAAAATGTTTATATTCAATGCACATCTGGCAAACTTGAGTTCATTATCTTATAAAGCATCTACACTGCAGATTCTACAGGATAAATACAGTAGTTCTGGTATAATCACCCTACAATTATGGGAAACCTACAGTTATTAATATTTTTTCATTGAACACAGCATGAATCTCAGTGGATAAATTGTCGACCTTATTTCCAATTGATTGTTGGGTAGTGAAAGTAATACATACATCAGTAATCGAATCGCTATCGAAAAGATATGCCAAAATGCATGTTTTCTAGAGTGTGGCTTATTTTTAAAAAGTTCTCAAACACAAAAATTCGTGTGCTCTTTTGAATTCAAATGACATAAAAAGAGGAACCTCAAAATTTTAGCCAAAAATAATAACATTTAGAGGTGACGCAAGCAACTCGAAGGTGAATTTTTAAGTTATAAAAAATGAAATTCATTGAAGTATTTTTAACTTTTTTATTCAACCAATTTTGAAACTTTAAGCATCATAGCCTTAAAAAATAAATTTATGCAAACTTTGTATGTAGAACAAAAAAAATTTCTAAAATCGAATAGTGTTTGATCCTTCGACCTTGACGCTTGTTCTTACGGGACAGGTCGATGAGGGCAGGATCAAACAAGTCGCGCGTCGGACGAGTAAAGTGAAAAAAGGCCGCGATCGATTAGTTCTTTTTGATCCTTCGACCATGACGCTTGCTCCTGGGCAGTGCGTCAAGAAACCCCGAGCAGTTGTCAGTTGTTTTCCCTCTCGAGTCGCATGCCTATATTATCTGAGTGCTTTTATATAGCCGAGCAAACAAGTGAAGCTGAAAGTGGATTGTTGCTACTCAGTCAAGGATGACGGGTCAATTGGTGAGCTCGTTTCATGCTACTATTTCTAATCTATAAAATATGTTTGACTGCACATTTAATCGTTACAATTGTGGGAAGTAAATATGATTTTTCAACAAACTATGAATGGTTCGTCACTGTGAGTGTCGACATAAACCCTGATTCTGAATTATTTACGTTTAATTTTTTTTTTATTTCAATACACCTCTTTCTTTTCACCTTTATTTTTGTAATTAAAAAAAAAACTTTGAATGGTTCGACACTACAAGTGTAGACTTGCGAAAGAATCACTTATTCAACAAACTTTGGATGGTTCGCCACAATAAGTTTCGGTATAAGAATAAAAGTGTTTTATGTTGTTCCAGCCAATCGATTTTTTTGTTTCTTTTCAAATAAGTAATATTTAATAACACATGCTTTCGTCCTGACAGCTGTAGGAATGTGATATTTAGGTATTTGTTCAACAAACTTTGAATGGTTCGTCACCTCAAGTGTCGGCATAATTTTCCTCTACATAGAAATTGTTCATATCAAATGAAAATATTATATTTACGTATAAGCATGTTTACTGCCGTCAATCGCAAGTCAGTCCCATCTGTAAAGAGTAGGCATTGAGAAAATGGGCTGTGAAGTTTCTGAACTCGTTTTCCATACAAATATTCAAAAATTTCTAGAAAATTAGAACATGCTCAAATCTTAATGAAACTTTCACAATTTGATTATCACTGCGATATCTTTCCAAGAAAAATTAAGAGATGATCAAAAAACGGATCATTTTTGGGTCATACGGTGCGAAAATCTGTGGTGGGACTGATGTGCGGTTACTTTTTATTATGGGACAATTTGACTTGCTGTTTTTTCGTAAGTTTTCAGAACAAATTATTTTATCTCATTAGTGTAACTGAAAGAGCATTGGAAGATATTTTGAAAACTGAACTCAACTCAATTTTGACGAAAATGCAGATGGGACTGACTTGCGATTCACGGCAGTTTATATCTCACTAATAATTATTTATCATGATCTAATCGCTTATCAAAGTGAATCCTGTGACCCAACGATCCTCCCCATTAATATACATCCCTCCCAGTAGCCTTTGTGGAGATGCAGAGGCAAACACGGTCTCCAAATAGCAAAGGCTACACACTAACATTCCTTCCCCCAATCCCATCTGACTGCAAGGACGTGGCCGGAGCCGTTGATGACCCTGAATAAACAGAGGCACTGAATTATGCACACTGAAAAAGATTATGGCCAATCCCAGCCGAACTTCTAGTTGATTGTTTGTGCATTTTCACTGACTTCGGTCAATCACGGAATAGCAACCATTGATATGTGTAGTCAGTCTAAGCTAAAACATGATTTTTAAACGACAAATTTCATGTTTTTTTTTTCAAATTTTTGTCACTGTAACATTATCTCTGAAGCTGAAACTGAATTTCCTCATTTGTTAACCTTTTGAAAAAGGCTTTGCAGCGATTTTTAAATAATTCTGAAACACAATTATTATAGTACATGTGAAAATATATGCACTATTCAACTCGCAATTAAGGCGAATTAGGCCGTCATTGAAATTTAAACGTGTCGTTGATGATTGTTGCTAATTCGTCTAACGATTTAGAATCAAAGAAAAACAGTTGGTTTTGCACTGACACAGCTGAAAAAGTATTAGCATACTTTATGCATGTTAGCGTGTGCAGTGATACATTTTCAAGTTAATATAAACTATCAAGACTGAGTTTTATCACTTTGAAATGGAAGCTGAAAAGTAATCATTGTTGCCAAAACGAATGACGGGCTACTTAGCCTTAAAACAGGATGCTTTATAAACTCAAGTTTTATAAAAAAAAAACATCGCAATTTCCGACGAAAAAACTTCAGTCATTCAAAGATATTTATTTTTTTCATTGAAAATCATGTTTTTGGATAAATTTTGTTGAATAACAAGGTCAAAACCATTTTTCAGCAAAATGTATTGTATGAACAGTTTGAAAACAACCGAATTTGCTTCAAAAACATGTAAAAAGATTGGGAATCGGTTGAGTGTTTATGAAGGTCAGGTCAGACAGAGATGATTTTTTTAGTAAAATGAGGAAAAATTTGGAGAAAACTTTTTCACCTAAGACTTGTTTCGTTGTTAGACGAATTTGCTGTTCTACAAGGCTTTCATACATTTGAAGATAATGGTAATAAAATTTTCAAAAATTATTACAAAATGACGACGTTATGGTGACTTCACTGAAGGTCATTTTTAATACCTTGACGCTTGCGCCACCTCTAAATCTCAATATTTTTGCACAGTTTGAGGATTCTCTTTTAATGTGAATTAAATTTAAGAAAGCACACGAACTTTTTTTATCCATAATCACATAAACCATTATTGTTTTCCTAGACTGAGTGTTGAACAAAAACGAAAAAAATATCTTTTTAAGTGTTGCATCCTTATAAAAAGCAAGCACTATTCAAGTATGAATGAAACGCCAGAAAGAAGAAGAAAATACTCAAAACCTACACTGAGGAAAAAATTTGAGGATCTTAGTTAGATACCATAACACTGCGGAACACGTTTTTGTCTTAAGCACCAAAATATCGCTATTTACTTAATTAAGGTTTGCTGAATCCATTGCCGTTTTCAAAAATATCATAGCACGTCTAGTTTTTGAGGTATTGACTGTTGACTAACAGATTTTGCTTGTTTTCAGCTTTGAATATAATTTGATATGCTATTCCTGGGCTTCCCAAATTATGGATTTGCAGCGCTCCGCTTGTTGCTGGTTCACTTATTTTTGAAAATAACATTCTCACTTGAATTACTTGCGACGTTCAAAATTAATTTGGAGTCTGCTGAAATTTTAAACGGAGAATACTACTTGAAACTTCCTACTTATTAGTAAATATTTATGTACATTTTTGCATCATGAAATAATCATTATACATGCTCTTGTACGTGATAATAAATCTCGATCAAACATAATATGGTTGAGCTGTGATACTGAAAAATGGTCGATCGATATATTTAATTCCAGAGCCAATCCCATAATGATGTATATTGCCCCCTCCTAACCCTTCCATTAATTGTTTATTTTCTCTTGTTTAATTTCAGGTACGGACCCGGCACTTTTGTGGGCAAATATTTTCCCGTTTCCCGGAATCGCAGTCAAAATTAATTTCCCAACCCGGAGTGCAGCGCAAAACATTTCGGCCTATTCCGAAACTACGTCAAAACGCATCGACCGGAATTGCTTATCAATTTGATTAAAACGCGAAATGTGCGCGCCCATTCAATGCGTTTGTTTGATTTTCCACGGCCAAATCCATCAATTATTCATCAGTTCGATTGCGCGCTGATGTGCCTGTTCAAGTGCATATTTACATGAAAATCGCATTCGCTTCCCGGCGGTTTGAACACCGTAATCGAATCATACATATCCGCCCCGATCGCGGTTGGAAAATCGCCCCCTTTGTCCAGAAGTCACACATACACGGCAAAAATAAGATGATTAAGGTTGATGTAACTTTTAGCTATTCATGAACAATCGAACGAAAGTTTTAAAATTTTAATATATAACGTATTAATCGTGGCAATAGAAGATTGCAACATTTTTTGTCGAAAATTAATAATAATTCTATTTGACATTTGTTCCAGTGTTTCAACATTGCATATTCTATGTAACTCATTGGTACTATACCAGGGAGGAAGCTTCAGAATCATTTTCAAAATTTTATTTTGAATTCTCTGCAGAACTTTCTTCCTGGTATTACAACAGCTAATCCATATTGGTACAGCATACAACATGGCTGGCCTGAACATTTGTTTGAATATCAAAAGCTTATTCTTAAGACAAAGTTTTGATTTTCTATTAAAAAGGGGATATAGACATTTCACATATTTTTTACATTTGGCTTGAATGTCCTCAATGTGATTTTTGAAAGTTAAATTTTTATCTAGCATGATCCCTAGATACTCAACTTCATCTGACCAATTTATTGGAACCCCTCTCAACGTGACAACATGCCTACTTGAAGGTTTCAAATAAAGAGCTTTTGGTTTATGTGGGAATATTATTTATTGAGTTTGGGAAGCATTAGGAGAAATGTTCCATTTTTGCGAGTATGAAGAAAATATATCCAAACTTTTTTACAATCTATTACAAATGACACGCAGACTTTTTCCTCTGGCGGATAGGCCTATGTCATTCACGAACAAAGATTTTTGACATCCCTGAGGTAGCTCAGATTAGGCGATGTGAAAATATTGTGTAATAATGTTACCAAAATGCTGCTTTGGGGAAAACAATTGTTTTGTAAATTTTTTGAATAGGTTCTAACGAATGGTTGGCCACGATTCTCAACTGTCTGGTGTCTGATGATGATGACAGACACCAGACTGTTGTCCGGCTGATTCCCTACGTTTTACAGATGCATTTCTACAGCATATTTGCACCGGGACTGATGTGCTGCTCAAATGACGTGATATTGCAATTTATTTTTCACAGTATATGAGCGTAAAACAAAAAGCTGCTTATCAATTCGCGGCCCATCAAAGATCAGTTTGATGAATCGGAAGGACTTTGCGGTGTCTGGGAGGGTTCTCGAAAATTAAAACACCTCGTATCATGTTCCATCACTTTTTCCACTTATGGAAAATTAAAAAAATGACACCGGAACTTTTTGTGTGCGCACTAAAAAAATAGAACACGACCCAATCTAGGTGAGAACATGTATCGGTAAAATTGCATAAATTTACCCATTATGAAATTATCGCTGCAATGGCCCAATTTTTTTCCTGGTATCTGGCGTAGTGTTCACGCGCCCTGGAGCTAGGAGGAAGTGTCCGGAAAAAAAGTGTGCCAAAGAGAAATATGGTAGGCATTTTCGAATTGATGCGATAATTTCATTTGACTGGAAGCAATGCTGGTACGATTGCAGAGCAGTGAAGATCAAGGTTCCACAATGTGTACGAGGGGGTGAAAAAATGAAAAATAAAATGACAATCACATCACACATCTGGTGATTGTGCGGTTATTTATTACAGATGCTTTTTTATGCGTTTGCACTATTGTGCATGTGCATTCAAAAAGTGAAATGGTTTTTCGCACTTTGATCTTTTAATTACCTACCGTGTCGTGATTTGAGCAGTTGAATGTAATTGGCAATGTTATGGCTTGTAAACACAAAGCGATTCTTTTTGAAACCATTCTGATAAAAAAAGCAGAACTTTTTTCGCAACGTATTATAGGCTAATGCAATTGTAAACACTTACATTGGATCACCTGCTCTTTCATTTTCTTAGCAGGATTGCGAGTGCTTTGAAATGGTTTCTTCTCACGTATTTTAAAAGCATAAAGAATTTAAGATCATCGTCTGTAATCTGCCATTTGCTTCAACAATGGAATAAGTTTTAATTTTAAGCGCATTGTCAATGTTGTGCTTGCAAAAAAATGTTGACATCACTACAATCGATATAAGTTTCATATGTATTCCAGTCGGCTCGAAAATAATTGAAAGTGGAGCTGATAGGATTGAGAATCGCTTCATGGATATTTGAAATGTTACAGGCACATGATCAGAATCAAAAGCAGCATGAGTTGGCTACAAAGGCGACTAAAATCGGTTAAGACCAAATCAACCGTAGAAGGGTTTCTATAAGAGGAAAAACATGTATGGCTATCAGGGTATTGAATTGAGAAATATCCTGAAGAGCACTCATCAAATAAAATTCTGCCATTGCAATTACTTTGAGAATTATTCCATGACCGATGTTTGTCATGAAAGTCACCAATGACAAAAAAAATTGACTTATTGCGAGTCAATTTTCGCAACTCAGTTTGCAGTCCGGATCATTGAAAAGGCAAATTGGCAGCTATGAAAGTATATTTACAAAGCTGTGTTTCAACAGAAACACCAAAAGTTTCAAATGACGAAAACAGTTAATGTTTTATACGCCTATGAATGATGACTGCAACTCCCCCACAGGTTTCATCAAGTCGATCATTACGATAAACAAAAATGTTAGAATCTTTATTTTAGTTTGGATCCAGGTTTAAAATAGTTTTCAGTAATAACTGCTATATGCACGTTATTAGCTGTAAGAAAATTAAACATCTCGTCCTGTTTACCATTCAAAGATCGGGCATTCCAATTTAAAATATTTAAATTATTATTTGGATCCATTAGAAAAACGTAATCCAATAACAATTTGATTAGCAAATTTCTCACCGACTTGGACTGCTTCAGTCATAGTGGTGGCTTTGAACATTGCATTAATCATTAGATTCAATTGTTCAGTTAGAAAATTAAAATCAAAGGCAGGCATATCACTTGAAGTGGGTACATTTGATGATTTTCCGTTAGAATTTTCGGTAGACGAAGAGGCGGAGTAGAAGTTTCATGTGACGGCAGGGTGTTTTCCATTTGATTTGAAACAATGAATGGGTTTTCATAGTATGGATAGGGGAGGAGTTCGAAATTACCTGCTACGATATCGGCAAAGGATTATCCGTGGGTAGATACATTCGAAATTTAAAGATTCGAACGGCTACCCGACGGATTAAAATTCATTTGTGCCCATAGACGCCGGCCAACGCTGATGAGGACTGTGAGTTGACGCCTTTGTTTACTCTAAAATGTGTTGAGGCCTTCTAGTTGTGGCTTGTTTTTTCATCATCTTCTGATGTGGACTTTTGAAAATCATTCAAAATTGATGATGAAATAAGAAATTTGAAGTGTAGAAGAGTGTTAAGTGGTGAAGTAAAGTACATGGAGATCCCTACAGCAAGAGAAGATTCGTGCGGTCGATTAAATATGTGATTGATTGAACCCTTCGTCATCCATGAACATTATGTATGTGCTACGCGAGTTTGTCGTCGAGAAAATGTATGGAAATGTTGGCTCAATTGAAATAATATTGCAATTGAACGTTATTTTTCATGCAATTGAAACCAAATCGTGTTTTTGTTGATAATTTGTGAAGTACAGACAGGCTGACACAGGTAGTATGATACAAAATACATCAGTCTACAGGAACCCGATAATGTTCGCCGTTTAGACAACCACTGTATAAAATAATACAAGGAGCAGTCGCTCCGTAGTATAACCTGCATCTACTTAGTGAATTTGGAACGTTTTTCGCAATCTACATTGCAATTTTGATGTTTGTTTAACAGGCCTCAACTCGGTTTCCGTCAGATATAGAAATGAGGCCTTTTTGAGAAAAGGCCGCATTTGCGATGAATAACCTGGTTAGCGGAGAATGAGATGGGGCCTTTTAGAAAAATGTTATTTTTTCAACTTTTATGCATATTTTTAAATGACTATTGTATGTTTTAGTAAGAATAGGCTCTTATACACTGAAATCAGCAGAAAACCGATTTGTTTACATTTTGGACTTGAGGCCTTTTCAATTGTTGGTGTTGGTTTTGAGATGTCCTTAGCGTGAGAAGAAACTCCGCAAATCATGCATTTAGCATCCATGCAGCAATTTTTTGTACCATTCTGGAAATGTTCCCATGTCACACGGACATCGAACAAAAGTTTTTCTTTTTCTAAAGCTCTAATATCATTTAGTTCTTTTTTTGTTAAAGTGAACTAAATAATATTCTTGAGAAAGCCCTTTCCGAACAATGCCAGATTGGGTTCTCTTTTTCATAATGATTACTTGGACTGGGGAAAATCCAAGTAAATCATTAATTCCATTTTTGATCTCTTCAGGTGACTTATAGTCACTTGAGCGACCTTTCAAGACAACTTTGAACAAACGTTCAGTTTTGTCGTCATAAGTAAAAAAATTGTGCTTCTTCTTTTCAAGATGTCTGAGAAGAAGTTCGCGATCTATAAGAGTTTCCGGCAAAACGCGACAGTCTCCTGTCTTTGCGATTTGGAAAGAGACCTTGATTCCCCTAATGGAGTTCAAGATCTCCTGCCTAAATCCCCCAAATTCGGAACAACTGACCACGATAGGCGGCACTCTTTGTTTCCTCACTTGAATCAAAAAGCCAGGGCTAGATACTGCTTCGATTGTGTGTTCGGAAAATTTGTCTAGAGCATCGAACTGATTGCTCATTTCGATGCAATTATCAGCATCCACCATTACACCTTTGGAAGAAAGCGCGCATTCTGGAGAAACGTCCTTTCTTCCATTCTTGCCACGTTTAGTGACAGTTTTAAGGCCCACTTTTTTGGAAGGAAGTAGTGAATTCAGAGATTCACCGTTCCTTCATGTTTAGTGAATAAACGAAAGAAGACGTGACCTTCGAGAGGTTTTTTCCCAAAACGATGTCCAAGAAGGATTACCACCGCTAGCTTTCGCAAATGGGTTCAATCGAACGCATGGATTCAATGGATCCATGGATATCACTGAAAAATACTGGCACTGAGGGGTACTGTTTTATTGCTTTAGATACTTTTTAAAACTCCCGAGGGCAGAAAAAAATTGTGTACGCACAGCACGAGGGTACGATGCATACTGACTCATCACAAAATTGATTAGCTCATACCCTCTATCAAGCTTCAATTTGCACAGCAAGTTTTTCTCATAATTATCTAAATGTTAAAAAGTAAATCTTTTGTAAATATCAAAACTGTAAATTATTACTTCCTCCATGGGTCGCCAGCTCGGGCTAATTACCAATCATTGGGTGCAACCAATTAAAATGATATAATCCACATTGTAGACAGGTTCGCCATTCGAATATTTCGATACATGCGTTTAACGATACAAATCAGGCCAAATTAATCGAATGTTCACCCATTTGTGCCATGCTGCATCATCATCATCACCAGTTACCACCACATTTCTCGCAATACGGAATGAGAAGCAAACAAATTAATTTTCGGCGATGATAGTGAAAATTAAACTTGTGCGTTTTGGTTCCAATAAATTGCCCAAATGCTATGGAAATCTATAGAGTTCCTAGAACATGGCTCTTCAAACACCGATAAGTATAGTTTATAAAACCACAGTCAACTTTCCATAACTCGATATTGAAAGGACCATCGAGTTAGAGAGGTATCGAGTTACAAAACAAAAAAACAGTGCAAATGCGATCCAAGGGACCATCGAGGTAGCCATGAAAACCAACTTTTATGGTTCTCTAACTCGAAATCGGGATACGGAATATCAAGTAAGGGAGAGATGACTGTATTTTCAATCAGTTTTTCAGGTATGATTGAATAATCGATTTTATCACTTTAAACTTGACGTACCCTCGAATCCTACGAGTTTGATTTTTCCCAACAATCGTGTTATAGGACATGTTCATTGTCAGTGGAACAAATGAAAAGTTCACCACCTAATAAGTACATTATTAAATACTCCACTGTAGATACAGTGAGAAGGGTCTACAGCAGGCTCAATGGAGATGAACCGGTGTGGCAGTATTAAAATAATAATGTGGGCCGTCACACGGGACGCTCCGTAGGCCAAACGGTAACCGAAAATTTCGGTTTGCAGATAGCATAGTATTATCATTGTGATGAGGCAAACATTGCCATCAGCAACGCTGCGTCTGATGTTGCGAATCGATGAAGGTTCCCAAATTCTTACCAGAAAACATAGGCTTTTGGATACTATTTTGGGGTCTTCCTTAGCCGAGAGTTAGAGTCCGCGGCTACAAAGCAAAGTCATGCCGAAGGTGTCCGGATTCGATTCCCGGTCGGTCCTGGATCTTTTCGTAATGAAAATTTCCTTGACTTCCCTGGGCATAGAGTATCGTCGTACTTGCCACACGTCATCATTGTACCGAATGCGAAAATGGTAACTTTGGCAAAGAAAGCTCTCAGTGAATAACTGTGGAAGTGCTCATAAAAAAAACTAATCTGAGAAGCAGGCACTGTCCCAGTGATAACGTACTGCCAAGAAGAAGAAGATACTTTTTTGAATAGCGTTATTGTTATAATTTTAAACATACATTCGTTTCTTATTTGAAGATGTTCTGAGTTATGAACACTATCATTTAAATTTGGTATAAGTAAACTAAATGATATATCTGTTAATTTTCTATCGAAATTAAATTCCCTCAAGTTTTCATCCATTTGATCTTAAGGGGAAAATAGGATGGCATTTTGATTTTTTTTAGTATTTTGTTTTGTTTTTCTGAACACAATAAAAAAGCAGATGATGCATTTTCATGTAGGACTTATGAACATTAATATCCATATGTATGTGATCAAGAACACTAAGCTGAGAAGCAGGCTCTATCCCAATGGGGACGAAATGTCAAGAACAAGAAAAGGATGTATGTGATCAATAAGGCCATCGGAGATGCTTCTGGTAAGGCTCACTCACTGCAAACCGAATATACCATTGCATTTACAAAAGTTCAAGTTGGAGTGATTAAGTATTAGATTATTATTATTTATGTATATGTTCCCCAATTATTATATTAGTGATAAAAGGGTGAAAAAAT
Organism: Aedes aegypti; assembly: GCF_002204515.2. Taxonomy (NCBI): domain Eukaryota; kingdom Metazoa; phylum Arthropoda; class Insecta; order Diptera; family Culicidae; genus Aedes; species Aedes aegypti. The sequence continues at coordinate 226,361,152 of NC_035109.1, read as the reverse complement.
AACAGTTATGAAATTTTAATCATATTGTATGGGAGAATTCTTAATGAGTTTTTAAGAAATTCAGACTTTTAATGTTTGGCCTACCTCTAATACCGAAATTTTTATTTTCGATTCAAATATCATTTTCCGCTATTTAAAATCTATTTAAACACGTTTTGAGCAATGATTTATTTATGCATTTCGGTTTTGATTCTTCTTATTTTTATTTATGAAAATCTCTATCCTTTTTATTTTTATTGAAGCCTCTTTTGGCGATTGATTTTTGACAATAATAATAATTTTAGTTCTGAAGGTACTTTTTGAAATATGATTTTTTTATTTTATTTTTTCCTGGATCTTATTTTATTTTCCGTGTAACTAACAGAAAAAACAGATCTGACAATATTTAATATCACCAACATCGTCTTCTGTGACAGGCTGGTTGTAGAAAAATATAAAATGAACAAATTTTTATATTACACTTTAAATGAAATCCACGAATTTGTAGGTAATTTGTAATTTGTTTATTTATTCTTACGGTAACTTGTTAGTTTACACTTTTTATCAAGTCAAGGAAATTTTAAGGAAACTACATATTGAAGTCGAAACTAACAAAATTACTTAATAATACAAAACAAAATGACTAAAGGAAACAAAAAAAAAACATAATTGCAAAAAAAGGAAAAAAAAAATAAAATAATAAAATAATCCAATTTTTCAAGCATTTTTTTTTAATACAAAATTGTTTTAAAAGTCATAAAAACTGTACTGATATGCGTATTATGGTCCAAGGTTTTAGTCAAAAATAGAAGAATTTTGATTATTATTTATATTACAATATTACTTTTTCTTCGGCATGCATACCATAAAATTACATAAACAGACATTTGCATTAACTGGCAAATATATCAAGATGCAAGGCCTTGCATCGGACTCAACATGGCCAGCATAATCCTCTAGATGTTTGTTTTAAGCGTATCAGTGATGTGTACTACTGGTTTGACTTTAACTTGGCTAATAATAAGTTCAGATAAAGAATTAGTTTTTGAAGACTATTGTAGGATACTTTTTTAATGTCGAAGACTTATACAATAAATAATAATAAATTAAAAATATCAAAAGATCCATTAATCGTGAAAATATCCTCAAAAATATTGACAAGCGTTCACTCCCATTCAAAGGGGAAATTTAACTTTGATCATAACAAAAAAGTTATTTATGGATTCCGCAAAAATATACGTTGGACACATAGTATTCATTTTGTCGTATTTATATAAATCCATAGCTGTTTCTTTGAGAATTATTGCATAAAATGTCATAAATGATTCATTAATACTTTAAATGAACTCGGCAAACAAAACAGCGATCTGATATTCGACTTAAAAGGGAAAACTGTATTTTAAGATAGAGTCTTCGGAAATTCATATTACAGTAATGGATAAAATATTACGGTATAATAAATTTATAGAGAAAACTTTTTTTATTTGCACTCGGAATCTTTTTTAAATCTTTGTTGAACTATAACGATACGTTTTACACGCCCTAACTATGATATAACATTACTCAGGAGAGCCGCGAAAACGAATTCGGTTGTTGGGGACATCACAAGCACTGCCTAACAGAACGCGCGCAAAAAAAAAGAAACTTCGGATCCGCACAAGAACGAAGTCGTTTTCATCGCAGTCACTAACACATTTATATCAAAACTCATGCTACCCCGGCCTGCACAAGCTCATTAAACTCATGCACCTTCTTGTATTGTGCTGACAAACTAATGTCGTTTTCGTTTTTAAGGAACTCAACACATGGTGGTCAACACATAAACAAACCAACGTCAAGCAAATTGTAGTTCGTTCGAACCTGAATCGGATTGGGGTTGAAACTGTGATTCAGAACGGGGTTTGCCAGTTCCAACTTAGGTTCAAAAACGATTTCGAAATAAGTATTTTATCAGATGTAAACTTATCCATAAACGATTTATTTTATACACTTTAACGCACCGAGGACTGAGCCTCAAAATCAGTTGGAACGCTAAATTCAACCCACTATATCTCAGCTAACCTAAGCCTAGAAACATATGGGCATAAAGGTTCGTGCAAGATCTTTGATTTTTGTTTTTGATGAATCTTTGATTGTTTTGTAGTACCGAAAACACCGAAGCAGGTTCCAATTTTTTTCCATTCGACAGTAATTTGTAGATAACTTGAAATTTATCGCGATCCCCTATATTTTTTGCAGGTGTGATAATCGTTTGGATATAATCAAGCAATTAAAATTGAGGTTTTGATTACTAGCTATTAAAAGAACTACATTATATTCACAAAATTGCGTTTTATCAATAATGGTTCCGCTATGCCAAGACAAATTTCTCGAATAATTCATCCATTAAATGCTATAAGATAATTGAGAAATTGATTAAATCTGACTGAAGTCACAAGAACTGACACAATAAACAAAGAACTGCAATATATGATGATAAAATCATTTTCTAGTTCCGTGGTGGCCAAAGTGCAGCCCGCGGGCAGCACGTGTTGTGTAGATCTCCTGAATGTGACAAATTTCGTACAATTTTTCGCCAGGAGGCTATACTACCCCCAAAGTTATCATGAATAGCACACTGATCTATTCGAATAACTATTTTCGCTAAGAAATACAGCCGATTGAAAAATTAGCCTGAGCACCACTGTTCTAGTTGATGCAGTATTCATCCAGAAGAGTTGGCCCCACCATGGCCACCAAAAATGATGTATTACTGTTTTGGCGGATGATTTAGAGGCATTTCAACCTAGGCCTAGGCCTCGAGTCTTTGGTAAAGTTGTTTAGAAAGTCAAGATCATTCGGAAAACAGTTTGATTTATAACTTTGCCGTCACTGTTGGTTATGTTTAAAGAAGTACATACCTACTGTAAGTATACTGATTGTGTCTCATAGGTTTAATAAGAAAGAATGATCAAGTTTCGGGCGAAGTTGTTCAGAAAGTCAAAGAAATCCGGATGGAAAACAGAAATCGCTAGCCGAGCAGAAGAGCTATTCTACTGAATACCAACCCTTCTGGGTAAAGTCTCTCTAAAAAAAAGCTATTTGTTCCTCCTCGGGTATACTCCCGCTGATCGCCACTCATGTGAGCATGTGAAATTGAATGATCTTGTAATTAACCCTCTAATACCCAAATTTTTATTTTCGATCTAAATATCATTTTTAGTTATAAAAAATTGTTCTAAACACGTTTTGGGCAATGATTTATTTTTATTCGCAAATCTATGAATTTTGGTTTTTGATTTTTATAATTTTTATTTTTGAACATCCCTATTCAGGTCTTATTCACTTCATATTCAACTGATTAGGATAAATTCATTCCCAGTGATTGATGTTTGATTCTCTCCGTATCCAAATTAAACTTGTCAGATTCCCTGCATATTCAAGTAATTAAGGCTGATTCACTTTATATTCAACGAATGCAGGTCTGAATTACTTCATTTTTACCTGTTTCAAGTATAAATGACTTTATTTACAGGTATGAGGTGTCCCAGAAAGTATGGACACAACTTTACCATACTGCCATTTAGAAACTTGTGCAGATAAAATTCTGATTTTCACACATTTGATTCTCGCACTCATTAAGAGCAGATTTTGAATTTTTAATTGATTTTTTCGCTACCTGTCTGTATAAAGCCTGTCCACGTTAAATTTCGGACACCCAAATAATGGCAGCAAAAAAAAGTTACTCATAATTCAAACAATTGTTTATTTCAGAATAAAAAAGTTATATCTACAAAATAAACAGTTGACAAGGATGTTAATCCTTCTTTCTGTAAAATTCTCGAACTTTCTGTGGTACACCCGCCATCCGTGTCCGAAATTTATCGTGGACAGGCTTTATGACGTAACATTTCTGGAAGCTCTTCTTATCAGTTCTGCACAAATCACGTTATTTCTGAGCGACTTTGTTGTTCAAAATTTGTGCAAGGTCAAAAAGTACGAAAATAAAAATCTAAAAAAATATATTGATCAATGCCAATACAATAAATGATTAGACTATTTCTTGGAAATTATAACAGATTTCTGGAAATTTTTCTGGACATATTTGGACCACCATATATTTTGTCATTTTTGGTATGGTAGTTATAAAATATAACTCCGATTTGTTTGGTATCAGAGCTCTTTAAAATTCTTTTATAAACGCAAGCATAAAAAAATTACTCAATGCAAGAAAATTTCCAATTTAGTTCGAGTCAGAACTAGCTCAAGTAAAATGTGAATTTCATTAAACAAAAAACATGTGTGAAATCCGAAACTGGTTCAAAATTGACAGTGAACTCGATTTTAAACTGAGCATTTTGTATGGGACATATCGAGATAAAGAACACATAGTTTTAAAATTTTTAAGCTTTTGTCAACTTAGAAAAAATATATTGGAAAAAACAAATTTTTGCTTATAATATAGTAAAGTTTCAACATATTGAATCATGGCATGAAAATATAGGGTTAAAAATGTGAACTTGTTCGGGAAACTGAAGTCTCAGGACATCAAGTTGGAGATGTATCGACATACATTTTTGGGTTAAAGTACGCTAAATTGAAATGATTATAAAATGAAGCTAAACTTCAAATTTTTAAGTTCAATACACATTATATTGGGTAAGGGAAAAATGATTGTATTGTTCTCAGCACTCGTATACGTTCTTTGTATCGTATTGTCAAACAAATTTAGAAAGCTGTATCCAAAATAGGCTGTGGTATGAATGGAGATGCTCTTCAAGTAGCTGTTTTTTATGTGATCTACCGTATTTCTTAGATTTTTTTCGATGACTTTTTATTGACCACAACAGAAACAAAGGCACCATCCATCAATAATACAACTTCTTTGATTTTCAAGCAAGTCGAAAAGAGTTTCACGGGTGGAGCTTATGAAATAGACTGACTGCTCGTTGAAAATCAAGAGGTCCGTATTGAACCACATCAAAAGGTCCGGATTGGACCAACACACATTTTGAGATTTTCAAGTTAGCTAAGCACAAACAGTGCATAGACATATCAAGACCATATGGTCAGATAAAAGCTTAAGCTTAGGGGATTCTATTATAAAATAACACAGAAATATTTTAGATTTCTTCTCAATTGCAAAAGCTTAGAAGTAATGCTAACCGATAGCATATTAGAGCACGTCAAAACAACAAACTAATATAAAATCCAAACAAATTAAATGAAAGGCGTCAAATTCATTGTGTTAGATCCTGGCCAGACAGTGGGTAGAAAAAAGATACACACGATTTTTACAGTAGCGCTAGTATTGAGAAATGCTTGATGGTCCGAATTGGACCAGCTTCCTCTATACTTTAGTATATAAAAATTGAATTTAAACTAAAAATTCGATTTAAGCTGTGGTTAATTTTTAAAATGGCCAAAAAAAAGTCATTGTATATCCTTCAAAATATGTAAAAGTCTGAAATTTTTGTTGCGTATATAAACAAGTGATTCTGGACTGATTCAAATCATAGTCAAATGATTCATGTTAGATTCGCTTCATATCTAAGTGATTTATGTCGGATTCAGCACGTTTTCAAGTACATCAGGTCTAATTCACTTTATATTCATGTAATACTGGGATGAATTACATAATATTGAGGTCATTCAGGTCTGAATTACTTTATATTCAAGTAGTTTAGGTTTGATTTATTTCGAGTTTAAGTTATTTATTTTTGCGTTTCTGCAAATTTCAGAGATTTATGTTTTCCAAGCAGTTTAAGACTGATTCATTTTCTAAATATTTATGTATGATTCACTTCATGTTTCAATAATTTACGACTGATACACTTAATTTTCAAGAGATTCTGGATTGATCTACTTATTTTCAGATAATCATGTCTGTTCTCATTCCAGTGGTTTGAACTTAGTCGAAGACTAGAGTTTTCTGTCTCATCTGGATCATGAGGTAAAACTTGCTTAAGATGTCCAGTTTTAAATGCTCACTAGCGTCACCTAACGGCAAAGTTTGGAACAAAATTGGCTGTCTTCCGAATGTCCTGGCTGTTTGAACAACTTTGCCCAAGACTCAATCTTTCTATCTCATGTGAATCATACGATAGAACATGCTTGCAATGCTCAATTATACAGCAAACAAAACATACAATGTTTACAATAAAACATAACAAAGAGCCAAAACTTCTGCCAATCTCAACCGATTTCTACAATTTTTAAGTAAATATCTGCCCCACCTTTCTCCATGAATTTTCAAAACTCGGTTGTTGATTGTGGATATGTAACTACTATATCTGAAATCATACTATTCTAAAGTGAACAACATACTTTCTGCAAAATTTGTGAACCTCTGCTCTGGGTTCAAACCCATTTGACAAAGGTAGGCTCTTAACCACCGTTCCCCTTCGGGGCTTAGAAGTGGGGCAAAAAGCTCCAATATCGTCGCCGTCTGAACGTTTATAGGGTTCACACCGGCCGGCGCGGTGGTAGAGCGAATCTCGGTTCGCAGTAATACTACTGATTACGTTGTCTGTTCCGATGGACCTGAGGAGCATTACGATTAAAATTTCATAAAGCCACTCCCTCGGCATTGGTGGGTGGAAAGGAAAGACTTGCTTGGAGGCGATGGAAGAGTGATTCTTTTTTTCGGTTTTCGGCTCGATTTTAGCACGTCTACTGGTTGGTGTGTGTGGGAAATATGCGAGGATATGATAAATCCGCGGTAATTCCATCAATATTTAATTTTTAGTTGTGAGATTGTGGGCGTGAGAGGGAACCAAAGGTAGACGAGGCAACTAGAAATGATGTTTAATCAAATGTCATGGCTTGTGGTGGTTTGTCTAGATTGATGAATGGATGGATAGATCACAATAGACGTTTTTTTTTTTGACAAGTCATGATGGAAGCATTCGTAATTACCCAAGTAATAGTAAGCTCATCTAGTAAATATGGTTGAATATTATTATATTTCAATATGGTTTAAAAAAATGTATGGTTCTATATGTTAGCCACTTCCACCAACCGTTTGCAAAGAGAAACACAATGTCATTTGATCCCATTCGATCCCATCACTCCGGTCGGATAAATCCTTCCAGTTAAACAATTCCAAACCCGATTACACGCTCGATACACCAAACTACAACATCCGGAATGGTTGGTGGTTCCGTCCCGGGGTCGGTTGTCCATCGATTGCCACAAATCATGCTATTGAACATTAATTGGTTAATTATAATGCTCCACTCATGTTTGGGCTTCAGCTTTTGTTTGTTTGCAACCATTTGAAGTGGCAAAACGCTTTCGACCGTGCCGAAGCCGACGTCTATGTTTGTTGAATAATGTAGTGTGATCCCGATAGATGACACCACCACCGCCGGTCGAGATTAATGCGATCCGATATCAGAGTAGGTAAAAAACACCCCGCGCCGAAATAGGGCAACACGTTCTGCCTGATTGGGATCTGTAATGACTTTTTCCGCACTATGTGTCTGATGGTCGTTTACAACCGATGTCACGGTATGTTTAAAACCTGTATTAACGAAAAAAATAATTTAGACCAAATCTGCACCTACCGTTTACTCACGCCGATTTTGATTCAAATCATGTTCCTGTTACATTTCATGAAGCGATTCTCAATTTTATCAGCTCCACATTCAATTATTTGCGAGTCGACTGGAATACATATGAAACATAGTAACGATAGTAATCTTGATGTTAACATTTCTTAGCAACTAAACTTGATATTGACAAGGCTATTGAAACTTTAACAAATTTCATTAATAGAGCAAGGGGCATTGCAATACCAAAATGTGCAGTAAAATTCAAATCCGTGATTTGAGACGATGATCTTAAACTCTTGATCTTAAAAACGTGAGGAGAAGGCAATTTCAACGCAAGCGCGATCCTGCCAGAAAAATAATATGGCAGGATCTGCATAAAGAAATTAAAATCGTTTTTCTCAATTAAAAAACAAAAAAAAAATTCAAATAAAATTCCCTGATTAAATCTTGGCTCTAGGCCCTATTCAAAATTATTTAAAATTGCAAAAACTTTAGCCAATTTCAACTGAAAGATGAAAACAAATGATTACTTTTTTTTCGTAAACAACGATTCCTGATACACCCTGACGACGCTGTTGGTTGGGGGTCTCATAAATAATCGCTCGCACTAATTCGAACTCGTCAACGTAATCAATTTTGCGATTCACCAAATGACCATGTCGGCGTATATAATTCAATTAATGAAATTAAATGGAATTCATATGAACTACACTTTCAACATTTATGCAAACGAGAAAAAAAAAATCACGCACAAAGAAACGGTGGCTCGAATTGGATTTCCCATTTAATCAGTTTAAATATATTCGTGACATATCGCGAAGTTGGTGATGCTGGTCTAGTGAGCTAAAGCACGTCTATGCCAATTGGATGGAAGTTGGTTCGATTCCAGATGTGATCGCATTTCCGTATGAGCACATTTTTCAATTTGTCGTTCCAAAATCAAAGTTTAAAACAGAATATGTTCCATTCGGCACGCAAAATCTGCGCCAAGCATAACCACAACGTTCCAAATATGGAAAGTTCAGTGAGCTGAGCAGTGAACAAAAAAAAACAGTCTACTCGAGATCTGCTGTGGCCAATAAAGCTGCGCTGATTGTGATTTAAATTATTCCCTTTCAGCATTTGTAATTATTTGCATGGCCCATTGATGCGTTTTCATCTGATTGCGTCGACTGCTCATCACGCGATTGGCCATGGCCGGAGGAGCGCCTCATAGTGGGAGAAATATTTGTTATTTCGTTTACTGGGAGTTTTTGAAAAAGTTCTCAAAATATGTCAAGCATGGAACTATTATATTTCAGTTGATATTATAAGAATGTCTAAAACATTGTTTGCTCTACAATGATCATCAGATTGATCGCATTATGAGTGTATTATCCAAATTTAAACCAATTTGAATGAAAACTGTGGCTGAGACTATGAGTGTTGTAGAATAAAAACAAGCTCTTGAACAATTTTTATATAAACTATCAAGTTTTTCGAATATCACAAAAAACACAGTTAATTTGATTATCATTTCACAAAGACCAAAGGTTAAAAGGGCCCTCGGCATGATTTTTGGGAGATCTTGAACTTGGTCGTCGATAGATATCAGAGATCCTCGACTGAGATGTAATCTCGTCACAATATTGAAGCTGTACTTCGACAAGTCTCGCTTAATAATCAGATTTACTTGATGGGCTACAATCCGCTACGTTAAATCTACGCCGAATGGATAATTCTTCTCCACTGGGCTCGGTCCTGAGCCAACCGCTCCCAGTCGCCTTGAACGTTAAGTGCCCTTAATTCCTCTTCAACTGGAAAAAGCCAACGTGAGCGTGGCCAACCACGAAGCCGACGGCCTCGTCCGGGTTCTCTACTGAATATTATTTTGCTCGTCGTTCTTTCGGCATTCGTATCACGTAACCGGCCCAACACAGCCTGCCGTGTTTCATGAGCTTGATAATATCCACTTCTGTATATACTTGGTACAACTCATGGTTCATGCGACGCCGCAAGATGCCACTTTCTTGTTTACCACCGAGTATTGTTCGCAGCACTTTACGCTCAAAAACTCCAAACGCTCTCCGTCAGAGGCGTCCCGTGAGGAATTTGATTACCTGTGCACTGACTCGCACAAACCGTTTATTTTGAATTATTTTTGAATTTTTCAATTGATTTTTTAAAATGTATTTCAGCTTAAAATGTAATTTCTTATTATTAACACCTTAAAATGTAATTTCCAATACTGTATGCAATCTTGAAGTGTCTGGAAGCTATTATATATGTTGCTTATTGGACGTATTTTTTGTTTGTTTTCTTCGTTTCAATCACTAGTTGTAAGTTTTAAGAATTTTGGATGATTCCAATATACAATGTTTAGGGAAAAGGAAAATTCGCAAAATTTCGCTGATATCAAAGCGATGAAAGAAAAATTTTGCGTATTAATCGCGGTCCCATAGTTTGATAATATTTGACATAAAAATGTATATTTACAGTAAAAATGACCTTTATATGCATAAATTTCAATCATTTTTCGTATTTTACGAACTGAGATAATAAGTTTAATATCATATTATCAAATTTAAAGCAAGAAGAAAGACGTTTAACTTGAAACTAAACGATTAGCACATTTTTTTATATGAAACTCGACTTACAAATAAATAAACCATTCTTATGAGCAAAAATCTGAACTTTTCTGAGATTATCATATAAACCTTCAGAATTCAACTATTTACGCGTTATTTTCCAAGTTTCGCGATGAAAAATAAATTCCGTGGATTTCGTGGCTTTCGCGAATCTCCATTATTCCTAACGTTGTTATTCTATATAATATTTCTTATTATTTACAGCTTGTCAATTGTATCACGATATCTTAACATTCATATAGATACTTTTGTGTAAGCTTCTGTGCAGTTTTCTGTGGCCATTTTTATGAATACTTCTGTAGAGACCTCTGTGAACAATTTTGTGTAGAATTATATGAAGTTTTCTGTCAAGACCACTGTGGAGGCTTATATGAAGAGCACTGCAAAGACTGCTCTAAAGACTCATGTGATAACTTTTACGGATACTATGTGAAGATTTCTGTTGGAAGCTCTACGGGGATCTTGCTTGGAGACCTCTGTAGATAACTCTGTGAAAAATCTTGTAGAGATATTTGTGGAGATATTCTGCTTAGATTACTGTACCGAATATCATTCGTTGATAAACTGCTACACATAAACCAAATTTTGACGTCAGTCGGTGCCGCTCAATCTCGCCGTGTCGGGACACTCATCAGCGATCAGTGCAGTGCTTCTTTGCGGGAAATTAAAATGGAGTACGAACGGAGGTATCGATAATTTAATTACAGCCAATTTCCAGTGAAAGGTTAACAGTGCGAACAGCAATTTCCACACAGACGCTGACGACGACGTCGACGACTACTACGGCCAATGACGACGAAAACAACGATCAACGATGAATGAGATGGCACCAAGAGCCAAGTAGGAAGCCAAGCCGAGGGGTCAAACTGAATAAATGAAAGCTGCACAGTGCTCCCGCTCTCGGTATTGGATGCAGGGTTGTCATAAATATAGATTTAACTTAATTTTACAAATTTACATATTTACATAGATTTTTTTTGTAAAAAACCTTAAAATTTAAACTGAGATTTGACAAACCTGCATTGCAGTGAAATTTTTTGTATTTTGTTGAATTTCCTGTGTGATTCTGATTTCCGTTTCATATTTATTAAAAATTTAGATTTAAAATATAGATATTCACGTCAGGATACAGTTAAGGGAGGGTTTTCTGAAAATCCATAAAAATTACCACGTGGCTTTTGAACAGTCGCTATACAGATTATTCAAGGAAAAATACAGATTTCAATGTAGCAACCCTGTTTGAATGCACTCATATGCGCGGAATTACAAAAAAATAAATGCTGCCGAGTATTATTGTGCGCGCTACATTGGGACAATTGCATTCCGGACCCAACAAGGTCGAATCAATTTTTGACTTTTCGAGCCACTATCCTGCAGAGAGTGATTGCTGGTCAATTGCCCCGCAGGGGACGATGGAATAAATTGGGTGGACAATTATTGGCAAATGCCATTCCTGTCGGAGCGTATTCAATTGGAGGATTCCCCGGCATGGTAATTAATTTGCATCCGTTTTTTGTATCATTAGTCAGATTTTATACTCTCATTATGGACGAGTGTCCCAGTAAAAAATGCGAACACACGAAAAAGTACGATGGTCAAGTAAATTCTTTCGCAATTTCGATCTGAATGGGTTTGCAGAAAATCTCATCTTCTTCCGAACTGCTCAAGACAAAAGCGATTCGAAGCACAAAACTTGTTTTACCAAGTGCCACTTGATAGAAAATTTCTCCCGAACTATTTTACTTATCCCGTCCTACCATGCTGTTCTTTTTTTTTTGCTTATCTCGAATGTAAACTGCAAACGAATACTTGAGGATTTTCTGCGACATTCCGTAAACGCTCTAGATTGTACTTCCTCCCAGAAGGGAACCCTGAAAGGTTATCACACAAAAGACAAGCAGAAAAATTCTTGGACTAATTCACATTTGGTGAGGTTCAGCTTGTCTGTGTCTGGAGTAAGTTATGAAACAGCTGACGAATACACGACGAAAACAGACATCACATACTCTTGAACAAGCTTGGTGTGAGTAAGTGAGTAAGTAAGGAGAACATACCAAAAGAAATAGTAAAAAGTTAGCGAACATTTACTCACGAGTAATCAAATAAGGTGTGATTTATTATGGTTTTGACAGACAAACCATCTGTATATCCAGCAAATCGACAATAAACGTTCAGATTGTAGTCAAAAACCGTTGTAAACCAGACAACTCGGAAGAGGAACAGTTTTTTTTCCAAAAGCGCCAGTGATTCTGAACAGATGTTTCGAATTTTCTGTCGCGTTTTGATCGCTCCGAGTAAACTTTCTGAACGGCTGATTCAAGTGTAGAGTTACACTCCCGTGCATAAGTTTGGGTTCACCCCCTAAAAAACATGCAAATTTGTTCTGTTCATATCTCTGTGATTACACGTCCAATTGAAACTCTCTAAGTCGCATTTGAAAGGCAAAGACTTATTCTTACTTCGTATGTACTTTTCCAAAAACATTCTTTGAACTTTGTATACTAAATTTTTACTTAAAGTTGTGATATTTTTCAAAAAACACACTGAAAAATCATACCTAATTTCCTCAGCATTGGGTCGACCAAAATTTTAAATCAAAGTTTCATTAGAATCGTAATCTTATATTCTTTAAAGAGACCCCACGAAATTTTTGCGGAACAATCTGAAAAGTATTCAAAATCAATGAAATAGTCAGTCAAGTCATCGTGCAAAAGTTTGGGTTCACCCCTCAGTATGGTGTATCGTGCAAAAGTTTGGGTTCACCTGAACTTACTTAAATCTGTGAAATCTCAAACCAATCATGTACGCGCCATTATTTGCGTTCAAAAAAGCTTCAAACTATTAAAATCGGTTGAAAAATGGCAGAGGTATTGACAAAAATGATGTGCGTGCGGCTCAGGTGAACCCAAACTTTTGCACGATTTGCATCATACTGAGGGGTGAACCCAAACTTTTGCACGATGACTTGACTGACTATTTCATTGATTTTGAACACTTTTCAGATTTTTCCGCCAAAATTTCGTGGGGTCTCTTCAAGGAATATAAGATTACGATTCTAATGAAACTTTGATTTAAAATTTTGGTCGATCCAATGCTGAGGAAATTAGATATGATTGTTCAGTGTATTTTTTGAAAAATGTCACAACTTGAGGTAAAAATTTAGTATACAAAATTCAAAAAATGTTTTTGGAAGAATACATACGAAGTAAGAATAACTTTTTGCCTTTCGAATGCGACTTAAAGAGTTTCAATTGGACGTGTAATCACAGAGATATGGACAGAACACTTTTGTATGTTTTTGAGGGGGTGAACCCAAACTTTTGCACTGGAGTGTATATAAAATTTAACTCTTTGTTTCGATTAGTGCGAGTTAATGATCCATCCATTTGTATTTTACAAAAAGTGCGGAGTGCATGTAGAAATGAAATTTGTATGTCGTAAGTTGTTTGTTAGTGCCGCGAGTTGGTCGGAAGTGCAATTGATCACATAGTTCAAAACCATCATGAGTTAACAGCTAGTGCGTGAAAATTAGGAGTTATAAAGCTGTATCTACAACTGGCAATGACTGTTTATCTGGAAGTGATTTACCGGATTTTTCAAGTCGATTGGTCTCTCGAGGTCCTTGAGGTCCTGGTTGCTGAGCCGAATACAGCCATTTGACTATTTCTAATTTGATGAGATCTTTCATATTTATACTCCTATTATTCAAAAGGTTTCATCGGTGTGGTTTGCACGTTGCAAATCTGACTATGTAAGCTTTTTCAAATATTTGGTGGACTTTTTTGTAATTAAAATTTGATCCGTTCTGACTAAACATCGAGCAGTTGATGTTATCACAATTAATAATGAGGTTGTACCAATCACCGTAATTTAATCAACGATTTGCGAATATTGTTATGGTTTGAAACGTTTATAAAGTCTCGCATAACCTGTGATCTCGCCCTAAAAGCCATGGGTGACCGAGTGTGTGGCTTGTTATTACCGAGCAAACGAATGGATTTACACCTTATTCAACAATGCTACGATGAAGAGAAGATGCTCCTCTATCTCCCAGTGGTGATGGTTTTCATCCTTGGCCATTCGTTTGCCAAGAAACAAGGAGCTACACACACGGTTGCCAATGGCTTTTAGGGCGAGATCACAAGTTATGCGAGAAGTTATTAAAGGGGGGGGGGGGGGGGGGGCTTAACCTGAATGTTTTCTTCTCGTTGCAGAGAGCGAGTAACGGCGCTTTAGCCTAGGCTTCCGAGCCAGGACATAAGGAAGAAATACCTGTGTCCCATCCCTGGAAAAAGAAAACCAACAACAATGGAGCGTGCATTTAATATCTTAGCAACGCCACTCCCAACGATTTAAACTTTCCCCCTGAAATGAGACGGTTGGTACGGTTGTCCCCGTTTCTTCCTTAATAAGATTCAAAATTCTACGTCTATCATATTATTCATAAGTGGATAATCTGATCGCCGTGGACTTTTGAGTTATCTTCCAAACCAAGTCTGCACAGTGGGCCTGGCCATTTTAGTATTTGTATCATATCACTGATATGCTGCAAATATTAATGCTGACAAGAAAATACTAGTACAAATTCCAGTATTTCCAGGATGCTTTTCAATATTGGCTGTGCAAGCGCTTAGATTAGATTAGATTAGATTAGAAAAGCGCCAGTGATTCTGAACAGATCCGAGCACATTTACAAATGACTTTAGTTTCCCTTATTTTCCATTTCTGCTTTCTATTGCATATTGTATCTTAGCACCATCCCGCATAAAACCGTAAGATAAATGCTGTCCACAAAACATACAATTTTCACTTTCCTAAGCAACCTCGATGTAAAGCCCGTTGTCACTTGCAAAGAACTTTGTCCATCATTCGTCTCGTACACTAAGAATTTGCTTTGGAATAAGCTGTGTAACACCACAATGTTGGTATCACTGTTGGCACCAAATTGTCTCCACCTTCGATACGTCGTAGTGGAATCCAAACTGAGTCTTCAACAATCCGCGCTTCGTACATTTCATCATTCTATTACAAAAAGTTTCATAAGCGTATCCAGCAGACATGCATGAGACCAGATCATCAGTGTATGTTATAGACTTCGGCAACAACACCAGTTTCAGGATTTTCCACACTTCTGGAATGTGTTTTCCGTAAAGACACTTCTAAAGCACTCTTCTGTACATGTGCAGATTTATATGCCAGGATGCCAGCGCTGTGAATCTAAAAAAACGGGTTTTATAATCCTTATGAGTCTGTTGGGTGAGCTTCTCAGTTGTAGTGGTTCAGGAACCGTCTCACTATACTGAAGGTACCAAAGATCATCACTTTTTGGATGTCGTGTAGCTCTTTCTTCAAATGCAGCTCGTCTAGGGACTTTAGGAGAGATTTTGGGACAATTTCGGTCGCCGGTCTTGGATGGCTACCATGAAATTTTCTGTTTCCTGGAAGAGGTTACTCCGCACCAGCCACGTGATTGACGCCACCTTATCGATGTGCTCGAGTTCCAGTTCCACACAACTCTACCTGCTTCCTGAGGAAGATTTTCAATATTCTTCTGTTCCATTTTGGACATCTCTTTCTACTTTTGCTGGTTTTTACTCGTCTTTAGTATACGGCCTTTCTCTGCTTATTTTTATGTGGAGCATCGTCCAGGCTCTCGGTATCTCACATCTATTTTGGAGTGGATTCCCTAGTATCATATCGCTTCATAGGTCCACTAGGTCCTCCATCTCTTGAAGTGGTTCTGCCTCCCTTTGAGATCATAGAAACTGTTGTGTCATTTAGCTCCACAAATTTCCCTCTCGTCTGATTTCTTAACTTTGCAACATTGGCAGCTTAAGCTGACCTCAAAGCGTATTCCTCTGTTTCGAATCTCACCACTGTCAAATTGAACTCACAGCCGATGATAGGGCCTTTTGGAACCTATTCCACTAAACTTCGAAACGGTGCGGTGTTCAGCCCACTGTGATCTTTCTACCTTGCTGGTCAGAAAACCACTTCTGGCGAACGGATTCACCACATTCACTGCACTATCGCTGTTATTGCCTCCTATCATTATGCAGCGTCCTCTCCCGAGCTGCTATCTCCGCCGGTAATAAGTAGCCCTACGCCAGGCCAACCTGCAATTGGTACCGGAGTACCGTGTTCAGAACCGTATCAGTACTAGTCAGGGTTTTGCATGGGAGTATATTTTAGCTGGCTTTTTTGTAGGCCTGCCAAGTTTTTACCGGGAAATGGGCTTGGGCTACCGTATCATGAACCTTCTCATCGTTTTGAAGCGGTGTCATCTACTTTTTCTAGCGTAGTTAAAGATCTTCAACACGGTTGTCAGCTCTGTCACTCGAAGTTATTATACAGTCAGGTCTACTATTATACGCATATTTCGAGGGCGCGTTATAGAAAATCCAGGTCTATCGGAACTTCATCTTCTTGTTGTTGAATATCTCGCATGTGTTAAGAGACAACCCTGTATCCTCTACGGTAAAGTTTTAGTACTCAATATGATGTATCATTAAAAGTTGAGGATCATGTTTTTAGTTGAGAAGTTGACCGGAAGGGGCGTCTTCAATTTAATCCGAAGCCGGATGATATCACTAGACCTTCTTTGTTTATAGTAGGGTAAAATAAATCTTCAAAGGCCTGGCCTGTTATGTGTTGGCACGGTGTGAGACTCACGTTAGGCTTGCTTAACCACTAGATAACTTTCCCTACTGCTCCTATGCCTCGATCTCCTCCGGAACTACATCACTCAACTTCATCGGTGGAGGGCTGTGCTCATGCACTTCGTCTCTAGCTGTTCTACTAGTTCGCTGTTGGAGCTTAATGTCGTCAAAAACGTTGCACACTACGACATTTCTACGGTGCCTCTGGGACTACTCATTTTGCCCAATTGGCGGTTGAAAATCTCGCCGGGGATTTGCACAGCATTCTGTGCGACGACGCATTCCTTTCTTGAGGTGGCCTCCCGTCAGAGCCCTGTTGAAATTCTACTGGAGGCTCATGTGCACTTCGCTACTCCCCAACGACTTGTTCTCCGCTGTTGCTTTTCGTGCTCTCCTGGTTGACCAGTTGTATGCCAAGGTCGGTCCGGCTACTCAGCCTAGTCCCCGACGGTGGAGCTAGACTACTCTTGTTACGTGTTTCTTCATGCTTCGATACTGGCCGGTGAAGGGCCGAAGTTGGTCCAGCAATTCCGGTTGGAGGAGTGCTTCCGGTTTACTGGCGCTCCTACAACTTAAGCCGTAGATACGTTACGTACTACTCAGAGTAGTTCCCGGCGGTGAATCTATCCTATTCCGATGAAGATTTCTTCGGCGTCCGAAAGAACTTCGAACCGGGACTATCCTGGAAGATGCCGAGGTCGGTCTTGCGGTTCCAGTGCAGAGAAACTTCCGGTTCACAGGCACTCCGTCGACCTATTGCCGGTGCTCTTTCGCGAATTACTCAGGTAGACCCCAGCGGTGGACCAAGTGCCAGGGCCGGTTATGCAGTTTCGGTTTGCACCTATACTACGCTACTCCTACGCAATCAAGTCCCCGATGGAGGATCTGGCCTACTGCGATCCCGGCCTGGAGCTTTCTGGTCTTCACGCCATCTCCTTTGCAGCGAAGACATATTTTGTGATATCATTCTGTTCACCGTATTCCAAGTACATTCATTTTGGCACATGTTCTGCACTATGTTGTCCGGATTTGGACGCTTGCGGTTTCTGATATCATCTCGCTTCGTACTTTCCTGAATCGAGGGTAGTCGAATATAACATCCAGATCCAGTGTCTCCTCTATATTTGGACCTCCTTCCTTCGAGTCATTTTACTTCTGCTGCCACTTGGCGATTGTATCCAATCTCATGGTATTCCTCACGTCCCTTGTGTTCCTTTGCTGGTAGCATGCTATGTCCTCAGCCAGAGTCATGCAGATGAGGATTCTGACGATAACGTTCACTGCCTCCGACGATATAGTGCGGTAGGCACTCGCCACCCGTATAGCAATGAGCCGGAACGTACCTACCAGCTTCTCTTAATGGCGTTTGGTTCTCAGCGCCGCAGCCGAAGCCGGGACTCACTTTACAGTTGCAAGAGGACGCCTCGTACTGCTTTTTGGTCCTCCAATGTTGGGCATGATCCTAGCTACAGTATAAGCTGCCATTTTGCAGTCATAGTCTACATGTCCGTTGAAGTTTAGCCTGTCGTCGACCATTACTCTAAGGTGCTTTAGAGAACGCTTCGATGAGATTGCGTGTTCTCTGATATTGATCTCGATCTGTTGATCCACCTAGCAGTTGCTGGCCAGCTCCACCTCCGGTTTGTGATAAGCCAATTGCAGCTTGACTCTAGTTATACACGATTCAATAATGTCTAGCGATTCCACCGTAAGCATCTCCACCTCCTCCACAGTCTCACCGGTTATCACAAGCACGAAGTTATTTGCGAACCCGACGATTCATGTCGAAAACCAGAATCCCGGTTCTGAAAGAAGCCTTGGAACTTCACACAGATGTTCGGGGACCCGCATTCTGTGTAGGGCTGCGGTGATAGCCTCTCATCTGGCACTATTGAACGCGTTCTTCATTCATTCATTCTTCATCTATCGTTACCACTGTGCAGTATCGATTGCCTCTCCTTTTCTGCTTAGACGCTTGCTCTGCGTACGCAATGATCAACCGAATAGCATTCACCGTCGAAGTCTTTTTACGTAATTCAAACTTATTTTTCGACAATTCGTTCTCGTCTTCCGTGTAGATCGTCAGCTTGCCGAGAAGTTTATTCCAGAAGTTTACTAGGAGTATCCAGCAAGCATGTTGGTCTATATTAAGCAGGATATCCTGGTGGTTTTCCTAGTTTTGGTAGCAACACCAGCTTTATCTGTCTGGGAAGCAACCTTCCACTAGACACCTCTACAACGCTGATATAGATTTATTAAGATCTGGGAACGTCAAGATTGCTGCGCCACAGAACCGGGAGCTTTATTCAGCTTCAATCCTTGCGCAGCTCGGCGTTAGAAACTTGAATATCGGCAATTTCTTTGTCCCCGTCAGCGTACGGTATTGGCTGCCAAGCGGTGGAGGCATACGTAGGAAAGAGACCATCCACTATTAACTTCAGTTTGTTGGGGCACATTTCAGCTGGCGATACTGGGCCCTTGATCTTCGCCATCACTGCTCGATAGGCGTTGTCAGCTTTTCGGCACAACTGCTTGTAGCAGTTTGATTAACTCGTCGCTCTCTCCCATCTGATCTCGGCTCTGGCCAGTCGGTAGGACACCTTACGCTCTTCCATGCTGGCTGCCGAACTAGTTCTCTGGATGCGTCTAATGACTTTTGAATAGGCTGCAAGAAGGGTGCTGAGTCTGTTGCTCCACCAGTATGCAGGATGCCACTGATTCCTCGGCTCCAATTTTCTCGACATAGTTGCGTTACACGCTCTTGCTGACGCTTGTGTCAGCTCTCCTGCATCCATGTTTGGAGAGTCGCTTAAAACTCGGAGTAATTCGACGAAACTTCTTTCCAGTTCATATTATTGATCAGCAACGGGCTGCAAAACGTCACGTCGATGATGGATTCCCTACCGTCTATGTGGAATGTGCTAGCGGGACCTTCAATGCACAGCCTTACGTCGATCTTTGCCAAAGCTTCCAGCAAACTGTACCCTCTCGCGTTGGTCAGTTTGCTACCTCACTCCATCATTGAAATCTCTTCCGATGACTACAGGCGTCAGTTAGAACATCCAACATCTGGGTGCACTGCTCCAGTATCCACCTCGGAGGAGCGTAACGACTATACATGAAGATTCTATTTATTTTGACGATGACGAAACCCTCGAAAAAGCGTTCGACAACTTCTTGGATGAGAAATCGGCCCATTACTTGGATTGCCGTCGTCTCTGCTCTGTCTGCTACCTAATTGCCATTATCAGGAGGAACCCGACACATTTTGTTTCCTTTGTCGACTGCCACAACAATTGTTGTGCGGCGTCTCAATCATTGTGACGTTCACCTGCGTTATCTTCATCATCATAACTGCCCTGCCTTCGCACCCAGCCACCCATCGTATGGGCGTAACCTTCCTACACCTTACACAGCATGCACCTACGTGTCTTCAGGCAGTCCCTGCCAACGTGATATTTTTCACCACACTTCCTGCAGTGTACGATCCTGTCTGGGCCTTTGCAGTTGAATCCCCGGTGACCGTAATCCATGCATCTGAAGCATCTCTCCACCGAATTTGTCTCCCGAGGGATCAGTTTCAGCGGGCAGACGATCATCCCAGTGGGCATCCCACCTTGACTTTACCAGCCTCGACGCTGGTAATCGGATCGTCGCTATTTGCATACCCCTGTACGTCTTCCTCAGCCGAATGGACTGCGGTGCTTGTTCCAGGTTGCATTGAGACAACAGTGCACCTCTTACGTCGTCTTCTGTTGTGATCTCGTCCAGTTCTCTATATTCGATCACTGCCTCCTGGGATAAGGCTCTCACACTTGCCTCGTTACCCAGCGACTTCTCGACGAGCTCCCGGCAGGCCGAACTCTTGATCGACGGATCTCTTTTGAGCTCAGAGAGCATATCTCCTTTCTGGGTGCGCCTGGTTCTCGCCACGTTTTCGCCCAGCTCCTTTAGCTCTGGATCCTCCCTCACATTCATGAGAATCGCCGCGTAGGTTAACTTGTCACCTGACTCAATGACAAAAGCATCACCGTTGAACCTGTCACGAGGTGACCGTCGTTTCTTTTTCTTCTTCGGTCCTTTTCTTTTTATATTTCTCTTCTTACATGCTGCATTCTTCTCCTTTCGGCTTTTCACGATGCGCCATTCACTACCGTTATTCTGCTCGCTAACGAACTCATTATCGCTTCTCTGCTTTTTTGATCTTTCTGTTCTTCTGATCTATCCCTCGTTCTTTTCCATTGTGGAATTTTTTTCCTTCTTTGAAAAAAGTGTTTGGACCGTTTATCCCTTCTCTTTTGTTCTTCGACCCTTTGTCATTTCGACCTTTCGTCTTTCGAACTTCTGTCCTTTCGACCTTTTGTCTTTCGACCTTCTGTCCTTTCGACCTTTTGTCATAGATTCGGTCGAATTGCTCCTAGGCGTCTCCAGTCAAACGGCTGTTGCATTCATCGGGATTGAGTCTTTGCGACTTTTTCCGCTCTAATCCACAATTCCTTCTGTTCGCGTTATGTGGCTGTTACCGTGGATTTGATGCTCGTGACCAGCTGCTTGATCCTGAGGTGGACATTGTTTTTGATCTTGACGAACTCATAGAGTTCGTTGACCTTCCTCTTAACTTCCGATTATTCCGATTTCTCATGCTGCTCTTGAACAGTGCTACTTCCCGACTTTGGTGTGAACACTTGACTTAGAAAGCCTGCATCCCGGTGGTTTCCCGGTAGGCTGACCATACGTCCCGTATTTAACGGGACAGTACCGTTTTCGCGACCTCGACGGGCTGTCCCGTCGTTTTATCGAAAATATTCAATTTGTCCCGTATTTTGTGAAAAATCAGAAAATCCTAACATATGAAATTAAACGGTTCAAAATTATTATTTTCGAGAGTATTCAGTTCTACATTAAATCTCGATTTGTAGTATTTGTAGAGAAGTTACACATCTCTATCGATTTTGATGAATTTGATCTCATTGACATATTTCTTTAAAATCACCTATAATTAACCTTAATTTTCAAAATCTGCCGTTAGTTACTTATGAACATAACAATGTATATTTATTAAAGACAATATTTTCGACATTATGTTAAAGGAAATTTCACAATAAACTGCAACATATTTCCTAAATTTGACTACAAAATTGATACAAAAATTTGGGAAAGGCAAAAAACCACATTTCTTTGCCTGAAACGCTTTTAATGACATAGTTTAATAGTTTGAGATCATTCTTCATTAGATCGTGTATCATTCAAATAAGAATAATTCATATATTCATGTTTATACTGCTTCCAGAAGGGAATAAGGGAATTATTTTGCATTTAAATTTCACTCATTTCTATTGAAGTTCTTTGAGTTTTTTTTTTTAAAAGAATACAGCAGATTCACAGTGATAATAAATTATCTAGTTATCAACGTTCTTAAAAGTACGAAGGTAAAAAATAACCTAGAAGACAAGAGATTCGAAGCCTATAGTAGAAAAACTAAAAATATGGCGACCATTATTAGGAACAATTTTCTGGCCACAATTTTGAAACATCATGGTCGGTTTATTTTGGGAACTTAACATTTTGCAGTACTTAATTTTGGACAGATTTTTCAAGAAAATTTAAATTTTCGATTCAAACACGTAAAGATCATTACTAACGGGATATCGATTGACGGTGTCACAATCGCAATTCACGCTATGTCTAAACCAGCAGATTATAATGTTCGAATGTTTTTATATACAGCACATAATAATCACGTTTTCTTACGCATTTCAGCCCATACAAAATGTATGGAAAAAAATCACCATTAGAATATTTTAAAACCTTCCGATCATGAAATAATAGGTCAAATACTGATATCTAGCGGGAAAAAATATGAGGTTCGTTCGATCTTTATAATCTTCTGGTTTAGACATAGCGTGGCAAATATCAAACTTTCATGTACCGTGGATATTTTTTGCAAAAACGTTCAGCATTCGTAAATAAATGGTTAGAAAATATTCTGTCGTCGAAAATTTTCCTCTTATTTTTTTGTGGGACAGTTTGAGCTTCAAAATTGACATTATTGATATGCCATTATTAGGGAAAAATGTCTAGAAGTACAAATGAAACAACACAACAACAATTTTGACAGAATATTTTTAAACTTTCAGAATCTACAAATTATATCAGGGTGCTTATATTAAGTAAAAAGATCTGAGATGCTTGCAACTTCTATAAAAACGTTAAAAATAAAGAATTTTTTAATTTCTACGGTTTATACAAAAATCTTCAAGTTTTGACGTATTTCGTAGTACTTCCTGATTTTCGAGAATTTTACAAGTTTTGTAACTTTTAGATTGTACCGTTTTTGTCCTTTATTTGTCCCGTTTTCATCTTGTTAGCTTTTGGTCAGCCTATTTCCCGGTGGCTAACTGAGTGTGTCGCATCTTCTAATGCTGGCTGCTACCGTCTGTGGATCACTGGTGATCTCTGCATCTTGGAATCCTAGCTGCTCGGGAAGATGGCATCCGGAGAAAAAAAAGTGTTCATGTCGGATGATTCGAAATAGTACCACAAGGCGATGCTAGTAAGCATGCATTTTTATTAGCAGTTATCACAGGATCCTGAGTTCTTAGAAAAATTACTTTAAATGATTCGAAATTTTGCCACTAGGCGGCTTTACTGGGTCTGAAATTTTTGTTTAGGATCTAGACTACTTAGAAATACGGCGCTATTCAGTTGAGTAAGAACATACAAGTCTTGGACCAGACAGTAAGTTTGGAAATTCCCGTGTAGTTAATGGCTGGTTGGTTTCAAAATGGTCCTGCTTATATTGGGTACTTGGGAACAGTCAGGCACTTTTGTTGAGCGAAGTGATTGAGCTTTCATGGTAAGTAGAGTACGCTACAGCACTAAAAATCACCTTTGTGATAAAAAGAAACCAGCTCGCAATAGGTATGATATACACTCCCGTGCATAAGTTTGGGTTCACCCCCTAAAAAACATGCAAAAGTGTTCTGTCCATATCTCTGTGATTACACGTCCAATTGAAACTCTCTAAGTCGCATTCGAAAGGCAAAGAGTTATTTCTACTTCGTATGTATTTTTCCAAAAACATTCTTTGAACTTTGTACACTAAATTTTTACTTAAAGTTGTGACATTTTTCAAAAAACACACTGAAAAATCATCTTTAATTTCCCCAGGATTGGGTCGACCAAAATTTTCAATCAAAGTGTCATAAGAATCGTAAACTTATATTCTTTGAAGAAACGCTACGAAATTTTGGCGGAAAAATCTGAAAAGTATTCAAAATCAATGAAACAGTCAGTCAAGTCATCGTGCAAAAGTTTGGGTTCACCCCTCAGTATGGTGTATCGTGCAAAAGTTTGGGTTCACCTAAACTGACTTAAATCTGTGTAATCTCAAACCAATCATGTACACGCCATTATTTGCGCTCAATAAAGCTTTAAACTATTAAAATTGGTTGAAAATGGCAGAGATATTGACAAAAATGATGTGCGTGCGGCTCAGGTGAACCCAAACTTTTGCACGATTTGCATCAATTAACCACATTCATGTAGACTGTTGTTGTCAGATGAATTAAATCAATAAAACAATAAAACAATCATACTGAGGGGTGAACCCAAACTTTTGCACGATGACTTGACTGACTGTTTCATTGATTTTGAATACTTTCCAGATTTTTCCGCCAAAATTTCGTGGGGTCTCTTCAAAGAATATAAGATTACGATTCTAATGACACTTTGATTTAAAATTTTGGTCGACCCAGTGCTGAGGAAATTCAATATGATTTTTCAGTGTGTTTTTTGAAAAATGTCACAACTTTAAGTAAAAAATTAGTATACAAAATTCAAAAAATGTTTTTTTAAAAATACATACGAAGTAAGAATAACTCTTTGCCTTTCGAATGCGGCTTAAAGAGTTTCAATTGGACGTGTAATCACACAGATATGGACAGAACACTTTTGTATGTTTTTGCGGGGGTGAACCCAAACTTTTGCACGGGAGTGTAGATGTTAGAAAATCTTTAAGAAAACAATCGCAAACTTTCCCGATGAAGACAATACTTGTCTCTAGCCTAAGGAAGATCAAACCATCCTATGAAGACAGAAGTTTCGGTGACTTTTCCCCGTCGCTAGTAACAATTCGATTTCGTCCGCTCAAATGCCTTCCCATTGCATTGGCACGCCCTCAACTTTCTTCAGCAGCAGCGTCAGAGTAGGAGCACAAGATGAGACGATTGGGAAAAAATAGTTTCGAAAGAGTTTTATATCGTTTGTATCGATACTCCCGGACTAACTCCGGCTGACGGCAGCAGTAGTTGACACCTTGAAAGCAGTATCGGTGAAAAGTAGTTTTTGATAGGGAACGAAGTAGCTGTGAAAGTTTCCTGATAAATGACCGGTCTCATGAAACGGTTTCGGTCGACTCGAGCAACCTGTCATGATGGGGGGAATTAATTTGTTCTGCTCCACGGAGAAGATCGATTGCGGACTGTTATTAAATTGTGATGATATTATGTGCTCAAATCATGTGCGGGTGCTAACGGAAAGCTTTAATTGCCAAAGCACTCGGTCATGACTGGAAAATGGCAGGTAAAATAACGATCGTTTAATGAAGGGGAATACTAGTTTGATCAATTTTACTGATGAAAAACATCAAAATAGCACCAGAAATATATATTATACCAAATCATCCATAAAACTTAAACTTTGTACTGAAAAATTCTAAAAACATTCATTAAAAAACAAAACTAAGCAGTTTTTTTTTTTCATTTTTCTTTGGAAGCTTTCTAATGCTTTGAGTATTTTTTTTAGTTTCTTCTTTTAAATTCTTGATTTGAATTCTTAAATGCTGTTTTGGAATTTTTATTTGCTTATTTATACCCAATCACTGCTTGTTTAGAATTATTTCATTGACTGTTTTTAAATAAACTAATGATGATTCTCCTCTTCCTAGGGCATGGTAACATTTTCCCCGCCTGTGAAGTTGCCCTACATCAATAATTAATTGAAGTCATATGACAGATGCTCCGCTTTCGACAGTCATTTGGGAAAGCTTCAATTTATAGACTTAAATTTGAATTAATTAATACTCAGCTCGATTCATGCCGGGCAGCATTATTCGTGACCGGTCAGAATCAATTTAATTACAGACCAATTTATTGCATATAGTTTCCCTCCAATGACGCATAGTTTCTCCCTCTCTTGTGTGCGCGAGAAAAAGTGTTCTAGGGCGGGATCGAATGTATTGAAATAAGCGATCAATTTGAATGAGATTTGTTCGGGGAATGGATTTTTATCGCGTATATAACACAAACCGCCGCCGCTGCCACCAGCAACTGAAGCCGCTTTCTGCGGGCGTATAAAGCGATGCTCGAGCTCGTTTCGGCTGATTGATAGCTTGGTGATGACATCGGTTTATGAGGTGAACGAAAATTGAACCAATTTGACGGTTGATCAAAGACTTAATTTGAATGTAGTCTAAAACAGCTCAAACGGAAATCGAGTCTGGTGGGCTCAAAAAGTGACGGCAATTCCAAATATTTCACATCAAAGAGTTTCAGGTACTGCGTAACAAGATTAAAACAGCATAAAAAGTAATTCATAATGAATTAGTACTATACCAGAGAGGCAGCTTCAAAATCATCTACAAAATGTAATTTTTATTTTTTTGTGGAGAAGAGGTTTATGAAATAACAAGAGACTTTCTACGAGTTTTATTTTTAATACGGTGTTCAAGAAGGATTACCTAGCTTTCGCTAACGGGTCCAACGAAATATCCTAGGCACGGGTCCAAACAAGGATCGTGAAGGGATCAATAGTAGAAAATAGTACTGAAAAATACTGTTTGTTTAGCACTGAAAAGTACTGTTTTTTTTTTTTTGCTTTAGGTAGTTTCAAAAACTGTCAAGAGTAGAGTGCATTTGTGCACGAGAGTTCAATACGCACTGTTCCCCTTTAATCTGACCAGGGAAACACATTGTATCATATATTTAAGCACATTGAATTCAGTTGTGATTCCAATCAAATAACTCAATAATACAAACACCACCAAGTATAACATCCAGCACAAATCAAACGCCTTGATCATCGAGGAAATCAGTTTAACTCATCTTATCTGCATCAACATGAATGGACTGGTCTGTGCTAGGGCCACTTAATTTGCTGTCAGAAGTAGTTCACATTCCAAATGGGCATCCATCTCATCATCCAGCAACAACTCGTTCATTAGTGGAAGTGCGTGCTGCACTTAGGCCCCGGACAGGAATGTGTTCGATATCTTCAAATCGAAATACCTCCACGTGTTGTGAAATGCTCGGACTTCACCATCCGAACCGACCACGAGCGGTCCCTTCTGCCCTGGTCCAATCAATCTATGGTGAAAAGGTTTTTGCGACTACATGAAAATGAATAAAGTCATACTGTTATTGACATCAGTTAAGGTGATTATAAAACGAAGCCAAACTTTGAATTTTCAAGTGCACAAGACTAGAGAATCTGACAACAGTTCGCGTTGAAAATCAATCAAATTACTTGCTTGCTGGTGGTGACTAAAAGGATAAATTTTCAACGCGGAGCGCTGTTTGGTTCTCAAGTCTCGTGCTCTTGAAAATTTGAGGTGTGGCTTCGTTCTATAATCACCTTAATACCTGTCGAGATGCTGAATTTGTTATAACAGGGACCTGCTTTAGAAGACTAGTTAGAGTCCGCGGCTAGAAAACAAAGCCATGTTGAAGGTGTCTGGGTTCGATTCTTGGTCGTTCCAGGTTCTTTTCGCAATAGAAATTTTCTTGACTTCCCTGGACATAGAGTATCATCGTACCTGCCACACGATATACGACTGCGAAAAGAGCAAATTGTGCAATGAAAGCTCTCAGTTAATAACTGTAGAAGTGCTCATAAGAACATTAAACTGAGAAGCAGGCTCTGTCCCAGTGAGGATATAATGCCAAGAAGAAGAAGACAATTTGTTACCACTTTTATTTATGTTCTTTTTCTTGGCATTAATGTCCCCGCTGAGACAGAGCCGGCTACTCAGCGTAGTGTTCTAAGAGCATTTCCACAGATATTAACTTAGAGCTTTCTTTGCCTAAAATTGCCATTTTCGCATTCGTATATCGTGTGGCAGGTACGATGATACTCTATGCCCAGGGAAGTGAAGGAAATTTCCATTACGAAAAGATCCTGGACCGACCGGGAATCGAACCCAGATACCTTCACCATGGCTTTGTTTTGCGGACGCTTACCACTCGGCTAAGGAACGCCTCCTTTTATTTATGTAGCAATTTAATTAATTTTTGGAACATCAGTTTCCAATTTTCTATGAACCATTTCAAAATTTTTATTGATGCTTCAACCAGCCTGACTCAATCTATCGCATCGGCGAACCGGCCCATCGATCGAACCGAGTCCAGAGCAGGGGTCTTCAATCACGATTTATCGCCCGTTACGGTATGCTGCCAAATCACAATAGAACCATTGAGGGGGCTTAGGAAAGCCCGTTTGCTGCGTGCATGCCACAACAGTCCGGTAAATGTGGGACATGCCTTCGGATCAAATCGGTGAGTGTTATAGTACACACTCATCTAACCAGAGCGGGAGCCGACGACGCACGGCGGCGATGTCGTTTGCACCAAACGACCCGATTAAAGTGACATAATACCGACGTCATTCCGAGAGGGGCGACTGAAATTTAACTGCCTACATGTTTGTCTCGAATGCACGTAGCCGAAGAGATATGTGTATAATGAACGCACTGAGCTCAACCGATGATCAACGTGGAAATGAAACGTGGTTGAGTAATCTGATATATATTCCAATAATAATTTCAAAGTGAAACTATTTTCATTTGTCTTATTCGTCTTGAAATGTAATCTCTAAATTTCTGTAGCGTATTTTTATACACGTTTTAGACACTCAGATGTACCTTGTTGAATTTTGACTATGCAAAGTTTTCTTGGAAACTCACAAAATATTTGAGAGCTAAATGAGATCAATTCGGCCGTTGATTCCACAAGTCTATGGTGATTCTAACAATCGGTTTATAGCTCCTGAAGGCTAGTGCACTAGGTCCACATTTTAAAGCTCCCACAATAAAGGACAACACAGCATCAGTCTACATGAAGTTGTCTTTGAAAATTTGTCTCGAACACAGACATCATTCCTGAATTTCCGTACCATTCTGGATGTTATTAAAACAAGCTTCATTCGAACGTGAACCCGAAAGCAGCCAAGACCGCCGACTCATTAGTGATCTTTTCAAGATTTTTACACAGGAGCGTCACTTCTACAGTCATAGCCAAGTTTTTTCAGTACCAATTGCTTATATAGGTTGTACCAAAATTTCATCGATCCTAGTTCGCCTGTGCCCAATGACAACAGCTTCTCTGTGCCTCGCATCGCCTTCAGGACTTCGACGTATTTCGCCTCCTCTGTTTTGATTAATTGTCTTCAGTTTCGAATTATCCTCGTCGCCAGTTTCGATTTTTTCTTTACTTTGCACTCGTGGCTCGTGTGCAAATGCTGCCTAGTTCCTTATTGATCTTAGGCGTTAAATTGGCCACTTAATTGTTACCATGCCTTATCGCGGGACTTGGTTCGGACCAGCTTACTGGCTCTGAAAGACGGCGGCGTTCCCGCTACTCAGTAGGTATCAAATAATGTCATCTGACACAATCACGTTGTCTGCAAAGGAAATAGCTTTGATGTAGCTTGATAATGTGGCTTTTAGGCGTCGGGCGTACCTTGACTCTCTCGTAGTCTTGTGGTAGCAGCTTCAGATTTTTTTTTTTTTCAGAATTTTACAGAATATTTCAGAAAGTTCTTATGAGCCCACCAAAAAGCCGCTATCGATCCTGACTGTAAAAGTTGCCTTTACGATCTCAAAGGGGATCCAGCAGGGAGACCTTACTACCGAAAAAAATAACTACTGAATACTAAATAAAGGTATTCCATACCAGATAATTTCCAATACTTACAACCTGAATGAGGTATGAATGAGCCCTGCATAAGAGGTAAAATATCTCAAATCATACCTTCTGCATATTCTACAAATACCAAGCTGATAATTAGATGAGGTATTGTAATACCTAAATAATACTTGATGGATTTCATATAAAAGTGAAATTTTTCAATAGTAATTCAATACCTCCAGCAGTCCTCAATAGCTAACGAATACCAAAATGAAGTATTTTTAACATTTTTTTCAAATACCATTATAATACCAAAATAAGGTATTGATAACTGAACGATACCTAATTGTGGTATGACACCAAAATATGGTATGCATAAGTTATTGCGAGTAATTCTTTCCTCCTCGGGTAGGTTCGACATAGTTCTTTACGGGGTATTATGTTCAGAGCCGCATTGGCGTAAGTCAAGTATCAGCATGTAAGCCTATTTTACGGTTTTACCTTCAACTACTTCATGCACATCCCCATCAAACACTACCTCAGTACCTACACCATCAAGCCTACCTCTATCTCTATTTGCAACCATGTACTTCGTTTTGGTAGAATTAATGGTCAGCCATATCCGGGAGACTCTTCGGAGGCACGAAGGCCTTTTCCACTGACCTGCGATCGATTCCAATAAGGTCGATGTCGTCTGCAAAGCCAAGGAGCATGTGCGACCGTGTGATGATAGTGCCGTTTCTCTGCACACCTGATCTCCTCATAGCACCCTCCAGTGCAATGTTGAACAGCAAATTCGAAAGTGCGTCTGTTTCAATCCGTCTGACGTCACAAACTAGGTTGACACCTTGTTTGCAATATGAATACTTGATTTTGATTCTTCTAGCGTAGCACATATCAACCTTATTAGTTTCGTCGGAAAACCATGTTCAGGATATCCGCCACAGCTCATTTCTTTTCACTAAATGGTATACTACTTCAAAATCAATAAACAGATGGTGAATCTGCTAGTTACACTCCCGGAATTTATCTAGGATCATTCGAAAGATAAACATCTGGTCTGTTGTCGAAAACCATGTTTGGTATGCGCCGACGAAGGAGACTCCTCGAGCGATCTTAGTCTGTTAAACAGGATAATTCCTCTATAATTGGCACACTCCAGTCTGTGCCCTTTCTAATAGATTGGGCGTATGAGACCATTCGGTTGGTATTTCTTCGTCATTCCATACCAGTCGAAGTACTCGGTGATTGGTTGACTGGTAAAGCTGCTCACTTCAGCGCTTGAAAAGATCGAATGGGATCTCATCCTTCCTAGCAGCCTTAAAGTTCTTCAGCTCGCTGATTTTACTTCTCCTGTTATCGATGGTTCCACAGCTTGATCATTCTCATCATCCTGCTTTTTTGCATCATTTCGATTTTCACCGTTTAACAGCTGCTGAAAAAGCTCCTTCCACCTGGCAGCCACCGCTATTTTATCGATCAGCCGGGCACTGGTACAGTAATGTGCCGTACGCCATTGTCCGTTGAATAAAATCTTCGTATATCGTTCCGATTCATGCTATCTTTTGCTTCAGTTACCACACTTTCTACTTGCTGTCTTTCCTTTCTACAGTGGATTCGCCTTTCTTTGGCTCTCACTGCCCTGTACCGCACTTTGTTGTGTACTCTGTTCCTTCTTTCTGTCTTCGTCGTTGACCAGAAACATTCAGAAATTCCATTCAGAATGAGTCGAAGAAAACAAAAATCGTGCTCGATAGTCTTCGATTTGGATTAAATTTTGCACATTTTCTTGATATGGTAAAATAAGTGTTTTCCACAGAAAAATTGATCATTTTGACTCAAATGTAACTTTTGAAAATGGCCTATACAATTTTGCATGCAAATTTTTTGAAAAATACTATGTCCGAAACTGTTGATTTTAGAGAAAAATGTTCTATGAAGAAGTTGTAGTGAACCGTTTGGACTGTAAAAAAACAATATACACTGAAAAATATTTTATTTATTTCCATAAAAAACTCAAAAATGAAATTTAAATTTTAAATTACACAAAAACCCCATTTTTAATATTTTTAAAATTTTCACCATAGAATCTTGATAGTAAACAGATGTTTGCGACAAAGTTTCATGATGGAGAAATTTTTAATGAAAAAGTTTTTCTAAGAACAACTTTTGATCAATTTTCAAAATTTTGATTTTCGTCAAAATAAATACGTTCTGATGATACAATAAGCATCTTTAAATGGTTCTAAGCCAAAATGATTATATGAATAATTTCTCTAGAAGAAGCCATTTTCGAATTATATCGAGTTTAATGCAAACAAATATTATTAAAATATTAAAATAGGCCATTTTCATAAGTTATTCGCATTTCTCCATTAATAATAAAACATGTGCAAAATTTAATCCAAATCGAAGATGGTCGAGTTCTGTGACTGACCGATTTGACATGGAATCCGTCCGGGGAAGAAAAGGAATGTTGGTGTGACATCCATTGTTACTAAAGACCGAGTATACTTCTGCATCTTCATGGTTGTCACGGGAAGAAGTTTTTGTTAGTGGGAAGCAGTAAGAAGTTACACAATCTGGATTCATCTTGGTAAGTGATGTGATAAATGTAGCTCCAATATAAAGTCATCTATTTAGAATGAAGAAGAATGTACATAAAATATGTCGACACTTCTGGTGACGAACCATTCATAAATTTTGCAAATACAAAGGAGGAATGTTGGGAAGGAATGAATACTTTATGCCCTGGGAAGTCGAGAAAATTTCCAACGAAAAGATCCTGGACCGGTGGGATTCGAACCCACGACCCTTAGCTTGGTCTTGCTGATTAGCTGCGCGTTTACCGCTACGGCTAACTGGGCCCCGCCCTAGAACATGAATCAATGTAGTCCTCTATCAGTTTGTAATGTAAACGTTCAAACTTCTTGTGCCGAACCCATTCAAAGTTCCATTTTGTTATTTCAAAACAAGAGTAAAGCTATGTGCGTTTATGTTTGTATCATGCAAAATATCAATAAGAGCATGCCGACGCCTGGAGTATCGAATCAATCATAGTTTTTTTTTTAATTTAAATTCATATACATTCATACCGTTTTTCTGTTAAACATATGCATTGATATATTTTACCTATTTGATACAGAAGCATGAAACGAGCTCACTAATTGGTAATCTATTGTCGATAGGGCAGTCAACCAAATACAAATTGTCAATACAAATTTCGTCAACCATACGCCTGCATACGTGTGCTCGGGCCATCTCAAAGCGCTGCCCTGCAAAAACGTGCAAACCGAGAGGGAAAAAAACAAACACACACACACTATTCCTTGGGTCTTCTCGAAGCACTCTCATGAAACTTGTTGAGTTCGTGTGAAACATTTTCTAGAATGTGAGATTATATTCATTAAAAAATCCGTCCATTTGTCCATTACAAAAGACAAGGAAAAGAGAACAAGTTTTTTTTTTGTAGTAAATTTTTCATATATCACTAAGGCTTTCCTGTCAGGTATATCATAAGGAATTATGGAATTTTCGGACAGGAATTTAATAAAATTTTCTGAATTAAATTTGAGCGGAACTTATCTAACATTGTTTTAAGAAGCTCGTTCAAAACTTTGTATGTATGTGCCATTTTAAAAATATTTTTTAAAAAGGATATAGATATGAAGTGATTTATAGAGTTATTTGTTAAAAATCCCTAATAAATTTTTTGAGGTGTCACTCAAGAAAAAAAATAAAATCTTTGGATGCATTTTTGGCGAATTTTTGAGTGTTTTCGCGCAAGAAAAAATTGTTGGAATGCTTTTTTTTCTAGGTTAGGATTTTTTGAGAAATTCTTTAAAATATTGTTTTCGAGAGAGCTTTGAAGAAATGCGGCGAGCAACATCATTGATATTTAGAAAAATCTTAAGGAACACCTAGATAATTTTCTGTGAAAAAAGCTAACTGATCTGCGAGAATCTACTCTGAGCCATCGCTTAACACACTTTCCAAATTGATCCGTGTTTAATTGCAAATGCAAATAAGAAAAGAAAAGAATTTCTAGAGTATTCTGTGGCGGAGTTATTCAACAGGTTTTTAAAAGCAATTAAAGCAACCTAAGAAACTCCAGCAAAACTTGTTGAATAATAACTACTAATCCCGAACATTATTTTCCGTGGGTATCCCAGTGAAATCTTGTAAAGGAGTTCCTGAGGAAATCACTGAAAAAGTTCGGAATTAGATCTTAATCAAATTCTCATAGGAATTCTCAGAGGAATCTATTTAAAGCTAATGGATGAATAACTAAAATTTGTGGAAGAATTACAAGGGGTATTCCTCGTACTCCGAGGTTGAACAATGAATGCATATTTTCCGTAATAAAAAAGGAAATTTACAAATATCAATCATGTGCAGCGATATGAAACAAAATACAAACAAATAAACTCCATAGAAATTTACCTATGCAAACTACGGAATTTGTAAAAGATCGAGATTTTTTCTACTAACATTACTTCTGTAAAATAAAAATTTGCAAGGCCCTCCAGGCCCCCTCCAGAAAGAAATTCAAGCTACGCCAATGGAGATACTCCCTTTTGCGATCCTTGCCTCGATTAGTCCCGGATCATCCGTTACTTCAACTGCTGCACTGGAGCAGTTACTGCCTGCAGACTTGCCATCGCCGCGGTGTTCAGGCTTTATCCTGCACTATTCCCCTAAAGTGGGATTATTCTACGAGTGGCGTGTGGTGAGAATTGTCGGCGAGGATCTTTTCGGGTTGGACATTGTCTTGACTTCGATAGCTCTCGAATTCCACTCAGTTACTGAATCCAGCGTCTGTTTCGTGAACTCCTGCTCTTTCGTGACTGACTTGCACTTCCAGGGATTGACTGTCATAGCCCTATAGGAAGCCAACAGGCCATTTTGTTCAGTATATTCAAAGCTACAAATCTATTCATTATCCCCTCATGTAGCGAAAAATGAAAAAAAAAGTCAATTACTTTGCAAATAGCCTAATTACTTTGCTATTTGATAGTCAGATTGTATAAGGCACTATTTGATATTCATTTTTCACAAACTCATGTGGGGTATGAATGGATCAAAGCAGCGTTTCATTTGATTGATAATTGGGAAATTTTGGTTATAACACTTTAAACGCACTTCCAAATAAGAGAATACTTTTATAATGCATTTCCGAATATTGAAACAATATTTTTCAATTTGTGCAAAGCTGATATCCCCAATTTACCCCCAGAACGATAGTAGGACATAACAACCTATAGCAAAACTCCAGCACGTTTATTTTCAATTTATTTCAAGCCTCTCGCTTGAATTCATTAGAAAACACTGCAATCGTACAAATAGCTACACATCCCAATGTCTTATCAATTTTAAAATAAAATCACTCCAGCTGGCGCAGTTTCCCAGGAGTGAGTTTATCCACATTTCAATATTTACTTTCAATTTGAAAGAAACAGTCGACATTTATTTGGGAACAAGCATCAGCCTCTGCACCGAGCGCACAACGAGCATAAAATATGTGTGGAAACTAGAAAATACACTTCGTTCCCATTCCTGCTCCTGCCCCAAAACCGTCCCCCATAGTACAGAACCACAGAAAAAGTATTGAACCATAATCATCGTGCAAACACACTCAACTTCTCACCTCTCGAGGGAACGATAAACTACCAACATTTAATTTGTCGTTCCCCAGAATCATGCCTCCACCCTGCTCATGGTATTTGGCTTGCCTGCTTTCCCGATATGCATGCAGCACTAGGGTGGTTCAAATTACAAGAACAAAATATGGGAATTCCAATTTACCACATACTTCTAGCGATCCTTGGAAATAGAATAGTATTCTATGAAATTTTCAGCATTTTCGATGATAATTTAAAGGTTGGACAAAGACGATGTAAGTCTTTATGGAAATTAACCCTCCTCCGGCAACTTAATTTTCTCGCAAAAATCACGATAATTTGTTTGTTTCTCAATATTTTTGTACCTTTTTTTAGAAGTTCCTAAGAAACATTTTTATTTTCAGAATCTTTGACGATATTGACCAATCTGATTTTGAAGATATTCCATATTCCTTGGGGACCAACACTAAGGAGCTTCTTATTAAAAAACATACAAATCGGTTAATTTCTCCAAGAAATCTAAGAATAAAAATATGACGTTTTTAGAAATTTTCAAGATCTTTTACGGCCGGAGAACGCAAAAGTTAAGACAAACGATTGTGAGTGCACTTGCTATGTTGATTGTTCGCGTCTATTTTATTGATAATTAAATTGAATCAAATTTCGATTCACTGAAGATGATGTTTTAAAATTTTGTTTTGAAAATAAAACCGCCCTAATGAACCACTAGGATGCAATCGATTTATAAAATATCGAACTTTTAAACACCGAGAAACACACTGCACTATGCACTGACTGGTTCATGCACAGAGTCACAGTACCTACTTTCTTCGTTTCCATCTTGAAGGTCTTGATCCAAAACGAACGGTCGTCGTCGTCTTCTGTGCTGCTGGCTGCAGAGCATTCAGATTCGGTTTTTGTTACTTCTTTTCGATTTCTTCCCGTGCACTTCAACCATGCCAGATGGAAAAGTTTGTCTGCAAAAGCCCCGTTTCTCACGCAAACAGCAAACCACGACAAGTTGAAAATGTGTGCGACGAAACCGGTTCTCAACGGCCCGAGATCGACGAGAGCTGATCGATGCGATACCTCCTCCTTCATCTCCTGCTTCTAGTTCAGCTCGAACCGGCAAACCTGTGCTACATAAATTAAGACCCACGTCTGACTTGTGGGACGAAGAGATGTAATACCATGGCGAACAACGAGAACATAGACATCCAGGCGAAAGGGCAATAACACCAATATGCTCGTAGTTTGGACCCACAGTCGCGTTGTTTACGATGGTATTGAGGCGCAAAGCGGGATCACGATTTGTTCCGAACAGACCTAACTTTGAACAGGGTATATTTGATAATGTGGTTAACTTTGATAATGCTGGTTGATGTGATAGCTAAGCCTTTATCAATCTTTTAAGGTGAAAGTGCATCAAAGCAACACCATCTGTGGACTCCAGATGAAACTCACAAAGAAATTTCGAAAGGGCTTGGAGGAATCCTTTCAAAATTCCTAAGAAATCCATCAGAACAAATCCGTAGAAACCTCTTGTAAGACTTATTAAAAGAATAACTGCACTGCTCATTAGTGTGGGACAAAATTTAGATTCTCACTTCAGTCCACTTTTTGGGTTGCATTTAGGTCCTATAGCAACTGTACAAAATTTCAGCTCGATCGGTGTAACTAATTTACGCGCCAGCCGTTCAAAGTTTGTATGGGATTTAGTATGACAAAACTTACTTTTGCAAAGAAAAATCGCCAGAGGTCGCCCATTGACCTCTATAAAAATTCTGAACAAAGACCTCGATAGGTATTTTTACGATGAAGAATATTGCCGAAGACCGCGAAACAATCCGACTCTTGTGAAAAAAGTTATTCAATGAAAACCTATTGGCAAGGCGACGTTGGTTAACCTTTGGGCTGTCGCGATGTTTTACTTTGTACAACAGTTGTGATTTACCGTTTTGACTCATATTCCGAACACTTAAGGCCAACAGTGACTTCAAATGCATCTGATTGGCGTAAATTGGCTGATATTTGTGTAAATTTTAATTTCTTTGCAATGCCTAACTGTTAGCTGTTGGGTGTACCAATAATAATGTTGATTTAATTAGTTTCAGTATTGTTTTTACGTGAAAGTATGGAACAACATTTTGATTCAAATGCCGAACACTGTGCTTATTCTGTCTCATATTCCGAACACCATGATTCAAATTCCGAACAGCACGAATAAATCGTATTCAAATGAATAATTTTTCAAATAAATTTATCTGAGCTTGTTCTACTGGTCTCAAACTCGAGAGTCATCACTACTCCCGTGGTAAAAAACTATTTTGGAAAGGTTAAAATTAAATTGCAATTGACTGCCATTTCCTTGTTATTAGGTGACATATTTCAACGAAACATTTCAACAAAATCGCCATACAAAAACCGAGTGTTCGGAATATGAGTCTGTTCGGAATTTGAGACAAAACGGTATATGCTATGATTTTGTAACAAAGATATCTGTCGACACCAAACCAACATGTATTTCTCAAGAATCTACTTAAGAACAATACTCAATCGTTTTTGTTTACAGTATGGCTCTTTATAATGCGGTAAAATCAACAAATGTACATAGAAGTCGCATAATAATGAGTAGACCGCAATTTTAAATCCGTATACCATTTTGTCTCAAATTCCGAACAGACTCATATTCCGAACACTCGGTTTTTGTACGGCGATTTAGTTGAAATATTTCGCTGAAATATGTCACCAAATAACAAAGAAATGACAATCAATTGCAAATCAATTTTAATGTCGTCAATATAATTTATACCGCGGGAGTAGTTGTGATTCTCTAGTTTGAGACCATTAGAACAAGCTAAGATAAATTTATCTGCGAAATTATTCATTTGAATACGATTTAGTCGTGCTGTTCGGAATTTGAATCAAGGTGTTCGGAATATGAGACAGAATGATCACAGTATTCGGCATTTGAGTCAAAATGTTGTTCCATACTTTTAGATAAAAACTAATTAAATCAAAATTATTATTGGCACACCCAACAACTAACAGTTAGACTTTGCGAAGAAATTAAAATTTACACAAATATTAGCCAATTTATGCCAATCAGATGTATTTGAAGTCACTGTTGGCCTTAAGTGTTCGGACAGAAATTCCGAAAATAAACACTGGAAAACTCGTGTAAAAATCAAGAAAGAATTCTCAGATGAATTCATAAAGGATTTTTTACAGAATCTTTTGAAATAATTCCTACGCATGCTTAACTTTTAAGAGTGGTCTGTAGATATATGAATTGAGAATTATTGTAGACATGTCCAAAGAAACTTTTGGGAAAAAATTATAAAAATGCCGGATTGTATTCCAAACACACGACTGGATAAAAATATGTTAAAATCCTGGAATAAATCATGTGAGAATCTTTGGAAATTTTCTTCGAAAGTCCCAAACAAACTCTTAAATTATCCTAGAATTTCTCAAAAAAAAATTCAAAGTGAAATAAAATAAATAAGTAATCTTGAAATATTGTGCAAATGTCATGGATGTACTGTGGAAATAGTGAGTAAATTGATAGAAAATACATTGGGAGTTCTGGTATTCTTGTGATTGTCTTGTGGAAATCAACTAGAAATTTTGAAAGGATCCGGTGTGAGTTTGGAGAGAATCCTGTGAGAGTTATGTGACAAACAATTAGAATTCCTGGGATGATCCTGAGGAATAACTTTGGTAATCATATAAGAATCTCATAAGAATCATGTCAGAATTATCCGGAAAATTTGTGCGTAGTTCTTTGGAATTTTGTGGGAATTGTGTTCAATACTGCTGGAATTATGAGAATCCTATGAGAATTCAGGGTGGTTTCTATGAGCATCTTGTGGAAATTCCAATCGAAATTCTATGGGGATCCGGTGAATATTTTTGGAGAATCATGTAAGAATTCTGTGGGAAACCTTCGAAAGTATTGTGGAAATAATATGGAAATACAATGAGAATCCTGCTAAACCCGCAGTGGTATTTTCTAAGACAAAATATTACTTTAAAATACCCGTGGAAGTATTAATAAGTATGTACCGTCGTTGGGGGTGAGAATGGGTGTGTATATTCTTTGATGGTATATTAACTGTTCAAAATATTAAAGAAAAATATTTATTCACTACGGCACTATAAGTGAATGAAAAGTGACCCAATCTCACCCTATAGAGGGGGTGACATTGGGTCACTGTAATTGAAATAACTTATTTTTGAGAATATGATTACAAAACCACTCACAGCTGAAAAAATATTGATGAAATACGATGCAAACAATAAGAAATGACATCTAAGAAGTTTCAGAAGTATGATGAACCCACTTAAAAGTACGATTATATAAAAAAAAAATTGAAGAGCTATGAGAAAAAAATGTAAACCCAGCATTTATCGTCAAGTTTACATAAACTTTCTTGTTTTTTCTTCTTCAAATTGTCTTCAAAGACTCGTCTTCATTGCCATAAAGCCTATTAAGTATCCCCAAAGATGTTCTAGAACAGTGATTATTTTAAACCTTCGCAAATAGTTAAATTTCGGTGCGATATTCCACGATCAAAAGATTTCAGGCAGTTGTTGACGTCATATTCCCGGTATATCAGCGATCAAACTCATTTGTACCTACTTGCGTGAGATATTTATATGATATGAAAATACAAATTAACAATGAAATATGAAAAAAAAAACATTTGATAAAATTTTACGATGTTGCTGCGCACGAAAAAGAGATACTGGTTTGAGAAGTTGTCAAAATGCGTTGCATTGTTATTGAATGCACGAAATTCTCAAGTAGACTTGTTTGATGGTTCAGCGATGCTGTATTTAGAAAGAATAAACGTATCTAAGTGATGAAAGAGTACACACGGCACCGTAAAACGACAAAAATGTAGACTTGTGATTCCATTCAAAATCGTTCTTGCATGACCCAATCTCACCCCCATTTTTAAAATTTGGGTCATTTCGTAAAGCGTCTTTTCAGGAGATTGAGAACTTTCTTCATAAAAGTATTTGGAACCTATTGAGTGTGTGTATAAAGATGAAGAATGTGTCAAGGAGAAGAAAAAGAAAAAGTTTGGAGTCACATAGCCCTCTACCCATCACATAACTAAGTACTTCAGGGTAATAAGAGTCATTGATGAAACTTCCTCTAAGTAAAAGGGATACTCGTGGATACTAATGACACTATCGACATTTACAATTACTAATGATGTATTTTTAACCCTATTAGGTTTCATCTGCCACCAGCAGCCACCCGAATAAATACACAGACCCCAAAAATGACTGATTTTTGCACTTAAACGGTTATAACTGCTTTTCCTTGGTCTTTAGAAACCTAGTGTCTTCTAGAGAATGATTCATTTTGACTTGTGCGACGGTACCCCGGAAAAGGATCCTTCCTTTACCATATCGTTGTAAAATAGCGTGTAAATTCGTTCAAATGCACAGAATCAGCGAGCTACACACATGGTTACCAATGGATTTTAGGGCGAGATCATAAGTTATGCGAGAAATGAAGGTTTTCGCATTCTTTTATCATGTTGCGATACTCCAGAAAGAATCAGGGGATTACTATGCATGTGAAATAAGTTGAGCGTAAATGAGTTAAATCAAAATTGATTCATTTATTACTATAGTAATTTTTAATATCCAGCAAATACAAAATTTAAACCATCTTGACGTCAAATCAAGCTCACAAATCAACTTCTTAACGCTGAAGAGAGTGTTTGAGTGTCCTCAAAATGTTCCATCTCATACAAAATTTGTAGAGTTTTTATACAAAAAATATTACAGGTGGATAGGTGTCAAAAATGGTCGATAAAACAAAACAAAATAGTTGAAATTAGACGTTTAATATTTGTAAAATCAACAAATTTAAAGTTATTGTCAACTATATACCGTTTTGACTCATATTCCGAACACTTAAGGCCAACATTGACTTCAACTGCATTTAATAGGCATAATTTAGCAGATATTTGTGAAAATTTTAAATTGTACGCAAACTCCAACTCTCAGATGTTGGGTGTGCCGATAAAAATGTTTGTTTTCTCTTGCTTAGTATTGTTTTAACTTAAAACTTTGGAACAACATTTGATTCAAATGCCGAACACTGTGTTCATTCTGTCTCATAATCCGAACACCTTGATTCAAATTCCGAACAGCACGAATAAATCGTATACAAATGAATAATTTTTCAAATAAATGTATCTTAGCTAGTTTCACTTACCTCGAACTAGACACTGATAACTACTCCCAAAGGTATAAAATAGATTCAGCGCGTTTAAATTTGAATACCAATTGACTGTCATGTTCTGGTAGTTTGATGACATATTTCAGCGAAACATTTCAATCGAATCGCCATACAAAAAGTGAGTGTTCGGAATGTGAGTCTGTTCGGAATTCGAGACAAAACGGTACTATAGGTTATTGTGATACTTGCAGTATTTTAAAACAATTCTTATGCATGTTTTAAAAATCACATATTCAAATTGCTTCCTGTATATATTGTTCTCTGTGA
Source organism: Aedes aegypti (assembly GCF_002204515.2). Taxonomy (NCBI): domain Eukaryota; kingdom Metazoa; phylum Arthropoda; class Insecta; order Diptera; family Culicidae; genus Aedes; species Aedes aegypti. The sequence continues at coordinate 226,319,294 of NC_035109.1, read as the reverse complement.
GTAAAAGGATTTTTTCTTAACTATATTCTACCTTAATAGGTAATATTTTATATTTAAATCGATTAACTTTATTTGGTATTGCTTGTTCAAGCGTTATAATTACAACAAAAACAGTTGTTGCTTAAATGAGACATCATGTCCCTTTCTCTCGTAACATTCAAGATTTTACGAGCTCATACAACGATTGTGCAGCGATTCGGAGTCCACTTTTACTCTTTAAATGTATGTGTGATGCATTGCCTGTTTTGTTTTGTTCTTGCTATTCTTTTGCTGTTTTCAATCCGCGCATTTACCTTCCTTTTTTCTTTCGCCGGCCGATCTTTATCGCAATCACAGCTTGAGTTTTGTTTTTGATGACCGCAACGCAGCGCTGCCAACCTCTCTGGTTGGCTATAAATGCGATCTCTGATTGTGTAGGTAGATGGTGGCCACTTATGAATACTGAATAGGACCTCCATGTGCCCCTGCGGTTCGTTGGTTCGTTGCCTTTGAATAAACCGTCGTTATTGTGGTGGGACAGAAAACAAACGAGGGAGGTAATTTTATATCCTGCTTGAAGAGCTATGGCTGGGCTGTCTTTTTTTAGTTGAGAATCAAGATGAAAAGGAATAGTCCCCCCATTTACAGCAAAGCATGCGCTTTGTAAATGAAAAAATAACCGTGTTTGCACGGGAGTGGTAAAATAAAAGAGGTCCACAATAGAGGTGTTTTAAGGAACAAAAAAAAACGTACACATAACGGAATTAGCAGAACACTTTTGAATTTGTTGACTTATATTGCTATGCAGGACATAGAAAATGTATTCGACTGTGTTTGGCATGAAGGTTTGATCGTAAAATTCCAAAACTTTTATTTTCCAACATATATTTATAGAATAATCCAAAGTTTTCTGCAAATCGTTCACTTCAGGCTAATTAACAAAACTCTTAGTCTGTAAGACTGCCTGTAAGAGCTGGTGTGCCTCAAGGCAGTATTCTGGGACCAATATCATACAATATTTTCACATCTTACCTGAGTTAGCTCAAGCATGTCATTTTTTTTTGTTTGCGGGTAACATAGGCCTCTCCGCCAGAGGACGAAGCCTGCGCGTCATCTAGAGTAGATTTCGAAAAAGTTCAGATATATTTTTACATGCTTGCAAAAATATATGATTTCTCCGAATGCTTCCAAAACTAAACTTATAATATTCCTGCCTTTTTTGTTTAATTTTGTAAACCAATGTTCCATTTTCAATAACATGTTTTTTTTTCCTATTTTCATTTTAGGTAACTGGTGGATTCAATTAGTATGATGTAATGCAAAGAATGTTCGGTATGTCGTAGCTTATACTCTCATAAATTCCAATGATACACTCAGCGTACGCAATTGCATATAGAATTCCAAAGCAATGGAAATTACATGTACGGCCACTTTGTTTTTGAAATATATTTTCCAGAACAGCCATAGTAATAAACGCAGAGCTACTTAACAAAACCATGCTAAGGGTCGTGAGTTTGAATCTTGCTGGTCGAGGATCTTTTTTGGAAATTTTCTTGACTTCTCAGGATATTGAGCATCCTCGTATCAGTCATATGATATAAAAATGCAAAAATAGCGCAATTTCGATGAAAACTCTCAGTTCATAACTGTGTAAGTGTGTACACTACCTCGCAAAAGTTTGGGTTCACCCCTCAGTATGATGCAAACCGTGCATAAGTTTGGGTTCACCTGAGCCGCACGCACATCATTTTTGTCAATATCTCTGCCATGTTTCAACCGATTTTGATAGTTTATAGCTTTTTTGTGCGCAAATAATGGCGTGTACATGATTGGTTTGAGATTTCACAGATTTAAGTAAGTTCAGGTGAACCCAAACTTTTGCACCATGATTTGACTGACTGTTTGACTGATTTTAAATACTTTCCAGATTTTGCCGCCAAAATTTCGTGGGGTCTCTTCAAAGAATATAAGATTACGATTCCAATGACACTTTGATTTAAAATTTTGGTCGATCCAATGCTGAGGAAATTAGATATGATTTTTCAGTGTGTTTCTTGAAAAATGTCATAACTTCAAGTACAAATTTAGTATACAAAGTTCAAAGACTGTTTTTAGAAAAACACATACGAAGTAAGAATAACTCTTTGCCTTTTGAATGCGACTTAGAGAGTTTCAATTGGACTTGTAATCACAGAGATATGGACAGAACACTTTTGCATGTTTTTAAGGAGATGAACCCAAACTTATGCACGGGAGTGTATATGAACACTGCCCGAAAGACGAAGAAAAAAACTAAAAATCACAACTCATGCCCTCAAATCATCGTTTACCCTTTCAACACCCTTGGTTATTGGCCGAAAAGTATTGCAGTAGGGTGCCGGTACCAATGGTTGTAATGTACCAGTAGATTGGACTATGGAATAAAACGTACATTTTTCGATAAAAACGATATGTGCTATTTTTGGTGGATAGATCGCCTCTAGTTTAGTCGATTTGTCAAATTTCAGCTTTTTATCTTATCAAAAAGACATATAAATAATTAAGTTTACGTAAAAAATTGGCTCCCTTGCACCAATAGTAGCCGTCGTGTTCCAGTAGTGGATCAACGGTTGGAAGCAGTTTTTAAAATGGATGTATAAAAATGAAGAAAAGTCCTAGACATGATCTTTATGCTTCATTCGAAAGATATTAATTGCTGTTCCGAGGGAAAAATGTTAAACCTATGTAAAAATTTACCATTTTGTTTAAACTTCCTTGTATCATTCCCGAACGTCTACTACTGGAGCACTAGCGCAACTACTGGAACACGTGTACCAATAGTGGCTCAAGCGATTTTATGTTAAAAAATTAGCTTTATCACTCTTTTTATATTTTTCTTATATAGTAGAGGTTGAAATCTTTCTGTTGACGCCAAAAGATCTCTGTTAGGGCCCTATACAATATTTCATAGAATTTATATTCTGCCCCCAGTCATAATGCTCTTCTGTTAACAGCTTCTCATTACTCACATCAATTTCCCAAAAAAAGGACTGCCCAGCGGACTGCGTCATTAGCAAATAACCTTCATGTTACACGCCGATGGGCAATCCCATAACTTATTGCTTTTTTGCGGAACCGAAAGGGATTATTATGCCCGGAACCAGTCACCGGCCTTTGGCTCCTCGGGTAATTACACGACCCATGCGTGGGATCCTGAGCTTCATAGCCGTTGGTGGCTTTCTAATTGGCAGGAGCCGTCATCGTTTATTACCTCCCCAATAACCGTTTCTACGCTCCCAAGAGCACACTCGTTTGGCCGTCGTCGCTGTCGACATAAGAAGATTAAAGCCACGGAAAAGTCAACAAACGTTGTTTTTCCCACCGTTTCCGGCTCAGAAATTGCTGGTTTGGGTATCCTTTTTTTGGGGGGTGCCTAAGAAGGTGGTATATGAGCAATTGCAAGAGCTTGTAAGCTCTCCGTGTTGATGGGCAGAAAAAAGGCTTATGCCGAAACGTTTAAACGCAAAGGTGAACCCAATTTATGGACAGTCATGAAATCAACAGGGCATTTAGGAACAAACCTTTCATTCTAAGTCAGAACGTAATTTGTATTTGCAAAAGTTCATTAATTACGTCACGCTTAAATCATTTTCAACCGACTCCCCTCTTTGTCTCACTTTTCCTATAAGATTCTTGATTCAGAAGGCCGGCTTTAGAGGCACGTTCCTCTCTAATTGGAAGATTTGTGCCATCGCCATATTTGAACCTATTTCATCATCTAACCGATGGGAAAAGAAAAACGTCCTGAAGATTCAGCCTTCTGAAATCACTTAATGAAAGTTTACCAGGTAATCGCGATACAATACAATACAAGTCAGGCGATACAATGTTCCATAATCGGAGTCACAACTATCACACACAAATGAGAAAGCACGCTGAATATTTGCCATGTGATAGTTGAGTCGGCAGTGGCCTGTCAACGCTCTGACCAAGAGACTGCAATTCTGCTTTGACAGATTTGTTAAATACTTCGCCACCCTTGGAGATGGCTCAGTAATGTACAATTTTGTTTGACGACATGACTCCAAACTATTCCAATATTGCTTGTGTTGAGAAGTATATAACTTTACCCATTTCGCGTTGATAAAGTGCTGAAGTGCTGAAGAGCAAATATTCCCGCCTCAAAAATGATGCAGTGTCTGCCAAGTGAGTAAAACTGATTCAGCCTTAGCTCACGAGAGTATACACCAGCACCAGCCCTTCCTTCATGAAAGGAGCCGTCAGTTTGTTAATATACTTTTTTTAAATAACCAAACGTCCACTTATTCCGCGAAAGGAATTTTGTGGAAAATTTCCTGTAAAGAAACTGACAAGCAATTGTGAGACCACTTGGAGCAAGGACAATTTTGTCCCAATTCACTTAAAGTGGAAACAACGAAGTGTGTGTTGATCTATGATTCACTGGATTTTTCTCCAGTGGATCCAGTACTTAGAAACAGGAAGAGCAAGAAAGTGCTTCTTGTTTAAGGTGAAGATAAATCGAAACCAAGCTTCAAATTTTCAAGAGTGCGAATTTGGAGAAACAATCAACGGTTTAAGATGAAAACTGAATCGATTGTTTATCACCAGCTAGTGACCAATCGATTAAGTTTTCAGCTTGAACGGATGTTTGGTTCTGCAGATTCGTGCTTTTGAAAATTTAGAGTTTGGCTTCGATTCATCTTCACCTTAAGATGTATGTGTAGAGACACAACGTCGAAAAGAGCCTCGAACGTTTCCATAGGAGTCGTAGAGAAAGCACCAGACATTGCCATCAAGCACATCATTTGGAGATGTCCCAATTTTGATAAGATGGTTTTCAATTTGTCCTTTTGCCACCACACAAGACATCCATACGCCTGTATTGGTTGAACAACAGTTATGTAAAACTATTTGATATACTTGGTATTGAGGCCCTAAGTTCTATCAAAGGTTCATCGGCACTGACCGAAGGCCATGCAAACTTTCTTGACTCTGACTTCAAAGTAAGGTGTCCAGAGAAGTTTAGAATCTAGAATGACTCCGATATACTTTACTTGATCAGTCACATTAATCTCAGTGCTAAAAAGACGTAAAGGTCGAATTCCATCGCGGTTTCGTCTTTCCGTAAAAAGAACAATAGATGTTTTATTCGGGTTAACCGAAAGGCCATATTGGCGACACCAACTCTCGACTACCTGAAGAGCACTTTGCTGGAATCCCGAGGCATTTTCTTGGCAAATTTCTGACAAATTGCTTAGAGAAATTTCTTGAAAAAATTATTCAAGGGTTTCTCCAAAAATTTTCAAGTACTAGTATCTTTATTGGCAAATTTTATAATACGTTAATGAACATGTCAAAAGTGTTTTTGATCTCACCTCTCATAGTTTAACGTTTCATGCAAAAAGGGTGCAGAGGATGTGTATTTCTGTAAACTTCGTGAATGGACTTTCAAGATCGTTTTCGACCTCACTCCCCCCCCCATCCCTTGGATCCTGGATTCGACCATGGTTGCTATGCACATACCAAACATCAAATCGACAATCTACGCCAAAAAACCGATATTATTGGGTTGCCTCAATAGCGTACCTGCTAAGAGATTCCACAAAAGTGGTGATCAACTCCCCCTTGGGGGTATCCACAAACCCTCAATTTCCGAATTGCAGCTTGACCCAATGTCGAGAAGTGATATGCATTTGGTAAATCCAATAGATAATCAGTGTAGGCAGCCCATGGTCTCGTGCAGCTTCCAATATGGCATCGAAAGAAACGTTATCAAAGGCACCCTCAATATCCAATAAAATACCCAAACAGAATTGCTTCTGAGCGAATGCATTCTCGATATCGTATATAACTTTATGTCAAACAGTCACTGTAGACTTTCCAGATTGGTAAGCATGTTGATTCACATGAAGAGGCATGTTTGCCAAATAAACATCACAGATGTGATGATCGATAATGGGTTCCAGACATTTCAGAAGAAAAGAGGTCAGACTGATTGGTCTAAAACTCTTCGCTTCTTCATACGACGCACGTCCTCCTTTCGGGATAAACTTTATAGTAATACCACGCCAGGATCTGGGAATGTACCCGTTAGCAAAACTGCTTACAAGTAGCTTTTTCAAAACATGTTTGATAAACTCAAATCCCTTTTGGAGCAGAACAGGATAAATCCCATCCGCTCCTGAAGATTTGAAAGGAGCAAAACTATTAAGTGCCCATTGAATCGATTCAGTAGTTACGATACTGCGAGCCGAGGCCAGAGACTCGTAACTACATGAAAAGACATTTGGTTCATCCGTAGATGCTATGCCCACACATCCGGGGAAGTGTGTATCGAATAAACATTCTAAAACTTCTTCATCGGAAGAAGTAAAGTCACCATTAGGTAAGCGAATTTCGTTCACTTGGAAATCGTTATATTTTGCAAGGATTTTGTTCAGCTGACTCACTTTACTCAAACTGGAAACATTTGTACAGCCGGATCGTTCAGCAAAACGAAGAGCCTTCTTGTAAGCCTTGCGAGCCGACTTGAACGACTCTGATCCAGCTGAACGGCGTCTGTTCCAACTATTTCTACACTGTTTCCTGAGCCTAGTCAGATCGAAATTCTAACATAAGATACCTCTTGTAGTCTTTACAGACCGCAGAGGATATGCCACTCCAATGTTCCATAATGTAGAATGTTGTAGTATCAACGGCGTCTTCCAAATCACTTGGATTTTCAATGGACGGAGAGTATCCATGAAATTCGATCACAACCAATTCAATGTAGAGTTCCCAGTTTGCTGACCAAAGTGTGCGCAATTACAATTGAGTGTTCAAAGAAGATGTAGCGATGATCGGATTTCTCATATGATACATGCCAATTTGTCGTCTTTTCGTGACTGATTCTATTCAAGCAGAGCGTTATGTCTAACAATTCTTCTCTAGTAGATACCATGAGGGTTGGGCAATGACCTTTATTAAGTTATCAAAGATCTGTGCTACCTAAGTACCATCTACCTACCAGCCTCTCATATTAATATCTGTGCTGTCAGAGATGACGTGATGAGCATTTGCATCACTGATCACAAACAGCCTTTTGTTACACAGTGAACGACAACTGGTTTGAAATCATCCTTCAGGGATGGTTCATCGTGTGGTTTATAATAAGAACCATAGACGTTTTTCCTATTGAGGTCACCAACAAAAACATGTATTGTCACAGCACATATATCTCTGGTAGTTAACTCAGAAATGAGTGTAGCGACGATTACGTTATTAACGAGCACACATGCGCGGGGCATGAAGCGCGAGTTTGCCATTTCATGTTTGCTGAAAGTAGCAAAAACTGGGTCTGCAAGGTAACTTAGCTAGAAGTACCCCTTACGAAAGTAAGGTTCTTGAACTAGCGCCACTTAGGCTGTACCATTTTGCATGAGCCTGCAAAGATTTATCTGAGCAATCCTTACTAGGCAGGATAAAGCTTTTTGCAATCTCAGCACGAAGAAGACCAGCAACAAAAAAAAAAAGATCGGTATCAATTGAAAGTCGCCAAAGGCTAAAAAGCACAGTGTACACTGTGTAAAACGCGCTTTGCGAAACCATATAGGTAATAATTTAAACTAAATTACAACATATTCATAATCCCACCCTTACTTAGCCTGAGGCTAAAAGCTGAAGATGGACAGCCGATTATCAGGGAGAAACACAAGGTCACCTGCACCATTGCTCTGGGTAGCACAGAAAACGTACAATACTGTTGTGGGCGCCCTGGTACTCCTCAAGCTCCGTTAGCGGTTAGGTTTTATTTAGACCCCCTAACCATTCATTCTTAGGCACGGTAAGCAGCATGAATTAGGGGTCACCTGTGAGGTGGAACAGGCAATCCGTAGTATTAATTCTTATCCAATGTAGGCTGATCGAGAAAAGGAAGTTAATATTGATGATTAATTCCTGACGTGCCCAAGCAGCCGACACATAACATCACACCATGATCAGCAATCCTTAGTGCTATTCTTAGCCGGAAAACATAATTTACATCCTTACGTATTTTAAGAATCATTGCAAAACTTTATATGGATTTACAAGTCTGACTTTCAAAACACCACGTCATTTCTCTCTGAATGCAAAAAGTTATTTGTTTGTCAATTTATGTAAACATATATGTTTACTTTTTATACACATGAAGGGGACTTTTTTATTTATAAGTCGGTAAAACCATTTGAAAATCATTTCATGACAGTTGGCCAACCTCTTCTCCGCAATAGATCAACTTTATAGCCGCAGTGGTTCCAATTTGCACAAAAAATAAACCTTCGTAGAACTTCAAAGCTCGTGGTTATGTTTTTACTCATGTTGTACGTTTTTATGACATTATTATTTCGAACAGTAGGACTTTTGCTGGGTTTCAAGAGCATTCATGTGGAAATATTCATTCATCGTCCAGTGAAAGCGAAACGCAACAGTCAGCACCTTAAGAACTTCTTTAAATCGTGTCAAAGAAATCCCCAGATCTTGGAAATCCTATTCGGCAGCGTCATGCCATGCCCGATTGAAAATGAACCTACACTTCTTCCTACAATTTTTTTTCCGTTATCCGAAATGATAACAGCATGCTGCTCCGTCTTCCAGGAAAAGCTGATTCCTCGTTTTCTCCTTACGGTTGTGAAACTTCAGGGAAGCGTGGGTGGATGAGTGCGTGCGTGTGTGTCGTCGTCGGCGCGTTGCGTTGGTATTTTCTCAATCACTGTGTAAATTTGTGTTGCTAAGAGGAACGGAATCCAGGAAAAAAAATGTCCATCTGAAGGGATCGCTTTCGGTGATTGGATCTGGCGCACTCGAAACCAACGGTGCGTGCGATGTTTACCAAGAATGTTCTCCCAAGGAGCTGGTGAGGACTGTATTGGAAAGTTCTATTTTTTTTTATTCTTTATTAGTATCATTCCAAACAATACATTAATTTCTTATATCCAGGTGTTCTGTGTCAGATAACACTATCATCCTAATCTTGTTAAACAAAATTAAGCTTCTATTAACATTTGATTAATAACATTACATTTCATTTGCCGTAGCAGTTCAGAATTTTTACAGATGAGTTGTATTCACCTGTTTTTAAAAGAGAGAAAAAAAAGTTTCCAAATTACTTAATCTTACTTGAATATATAAATTATTAATCGTGGCGATAGAAGATTGCAACGATTTTTGTCAAAAATTATCAATTATTTTATTTCAAATTTGTTACAACATTTCAATATTGGATATTCTATGCAACTCATTGGTACTATGCCAGGGAGAAAGCTTCAGAATCATTTTCAAAATTTTATTTTGAATCCTCTGCAGATATTTATTCCTGGTATTACAAAAGCTAGTCCATATTGGTACAACATACAACATGGTCGGCCTGAAAATTTGTTTGAAGACCAAAAGCTTGTAATTGAAACAAAGTTTCGATTTCATGTTAAAATGTGGATACCGACATCTTATCTATTTGTTACATTTGGCTTGAACGCCCTCAATGTGATTATTCTTTACTAATGGCGTCTTCTTATACAACTCTAGCCCATTCTGTATTTTTAAACTAAAATTAATTCGCAACATACATTTTAAGAATTGGATCAAAAAAAAATAAAACTTTCAAATGTTTTAGTTGTTCATAAGTTGGAACGGTGGATCAAGTTGTTGCAATGCAGACAAGCATTCTTTTTTATTTTCCTATTTGTTTTTGTAAAATGCTGTTAACATTTATTTTATTATTCATCGGGAAATGCTTCAAAAATCACAATTTGTGCAAATTTCAAATAAAGACTGTAGGCAGCTTTGGTACAAAAATATGCATTACCCTAGGAGAACAAGTATTTTGAAAATTTCTCATTTATTTTCGATACAGTCCTTAGGTACATTTGCGCTTTGGTTCTGTATGTCGAACATATTTTACATTCGGCGTCCGGAGAGTTAAGCGATATGTGCTCGAAGGAACAATTTGTCGCAACCGTCAATTGCGTCGGTCGTCGTCGCGAGATGAAATGTAGGTAGGTGATTCCCAGGAGAAGGAAGCTACCTTCTAGCGGCAGTGCGCGTGTGGAATTTTATGATGCTTGAAAAAACAAACGTTAAAGGATATTAATGATTCGGTTTCTAGCGCGGTCTCCACGGAGTTGCATTTTATGTTGGTTGAAAATGTAGGGAAGACTGCTTCTAAAAGGATCGACGGTTAAAAAATACCTGTAGACGTGTATTAGAAGAATTTCTACAAGCGCCGTCCCAGAAATACTACAAGTATTCAAGCATAAATTTTAAATTCTACTATATTCATTCTCAGGTTGACCAACAAATCTGACAGAGATTTTTCCACGTTTTCATAAATTTAACCAATAAGTATTCTAAAGAAATTTTCCCATTAAACTTTAAGATTTTTTCGATAATTCTTCTTAGACTTTATCCAATGCTTTCTACAGATTTAACTGATCGAACTAAAACCTCCAAGATCAGCTCTTAAAATTTATCTACGGATTTCAAAGGAAATTTCTCGAAATATTACTTGTCGGATTCCACAGATAACAGCAAGTTTTTTTTTTCTATCTTTATTAACGAGATTTATAGCCCTGGGCTAGTTCATCTCGGGACCAACGGCTTTACTTCCCTTCCGAAGGAAGTCGTCACTGAAATTTTTAGTGACTATCTCGGGGATGGGATTCGATCCCAGGTCCTCGGCGTGAGAGGCGTGTGTTCTAACCACTACACCAGGTCCGTCCCCATAACAGCAAGTTATTATTTTGAAAAAAAAAAGCAATACTGTACAATTGAAATAGTATGAAATGTTTGCACCTAAGACATTTCATAATTCTTGAAGAAATCCCTCCTAAGCTCCTGGATAGTTTTTGATGAATTCTTAGGAAATTTTTATTTACAGCGGTTAGACAAAAAAGTTTAGTTATATACAATTATGTCAAAATGAAAACATGAAAACTTTCTTCAAAAATCATCATCATCAGCTCAGTTGAGTAGTTTCGTAAAATGACATGATTGGAGAGCATACTGAAAGTTTTCTTGTTGTTTATATTTTCAGCTGGTGTAAATCTTAAAAAAAATCTTTCAAAATCTTCAAAAGGCGGAACCCTTCATCGTCGATCATAACCGATTACCAAAGTCAAAATAAATTAAAACTCCTTCTCAATTGTTATCTATTCCACTCAGTTGTTTAAACAAGACAAAACCAAACAAATTTATGACCGCTATTGTGAATCCAAAAACACCCGACCGATTTCGGTGTTTCCAAAATCACTTAGTAAAGTAAATGGTAAACAAATTACTTACAGTCGGACCGCGTCGTCGCAAATAAGACTCACGTTCCCGGGCGACCCTTTTTTCAACTCGATGCGATTGACGGTAATCCAATAATGCCATACTGCAGAAGCTAACGGACCAGCTTCGTCAGCCATTCGCCATTGCGCTCCAAAGGCATTCCGTAGCCTGGCCCGGTTGAGATCGATTTTGTATTACGCTCGGATTTTTTTTTTATTTTGCTTCCATTTCCATCTTAAAACGAACGCCGATCGCTACCGTAAATCGTTACCCATCTATCGGGTGGGCCCGAAAGGGTAGGTACCTACTACTTTCAGCTTTCCCAGGCGGTAATCAGATTTCATTTTGGTGAATCCCATCACCCCCCCTCCCACGACCACGAAAAAGTCGCAACTGGTTTTGCCATCGGGCTTTGCGTTCCTCCGTGGACGAGAAGCAGGGGCATGGCCAGGGGTGAGGGGCGTTGCCTCTCCTAGCATTGGAAATAAAATTAAATTCTTAATATTCGACAGTGTTTGGCATGAAGAATTGATTGTAATATTAAAAAAAACTTTAATTTTCCAACATATATTGTTAGAATGATTCAAGTTATCTGGTTAATCGTACACTTCAGGTTAATTATTCGAGCTCCGAGTCTGCAAGAATTCCTGTAAGAACTGGTGTTCTTCAAGGCAGCATTTTTGGGCCAAAATTATACAATATTTTCACACATTTTATACCTGAGTTTTCCGGAGACGAACCAGCCACTGGCTGAAAGTCTCCTTAATAAAGATAAAAAAAAATACCTGAGCTACCTCAGGAATGTCAAAAATCTTTGTTTGCGGATGACACAGGCCTCTTCACCAAATGACGAAGCCTACGTGTCATCTGTAGTAAATTTGAAAAAAAAATGGATATTTTTCCCCATGCTTGCCAAAATTAAATATTTCTTTTAATGCTTCCATAACTCAACTAACAATACTCCTACATAAACCAAAAGCTCTTTTTTCAAATTTTCAAGTAGACAGGTTGTCACCCAATCTCATGGTAAATGAAGTGGTCAGATGAATTTAAGAGCCAGTTCGCGAGAGCCGCAACCCCTTCTTGTATTGATGTTCTTCGATCAGGCTGAAATTTTCAGGGATTGTTCTACTATATAAAAGATGATGTTTTGCAAAATATTAGATTTTTATATTAGGGGGAAGTGGGACAAAATGGCCCCCAATGATTTCATGTCACTAAACATGCAAAATCACAAAAACTGATATAACTATAGTAAAACTGCACGGATTACGTTGAAACTTGGCTTGATTACTCTACGTTATATAAACTTTGAGATTGGCATGGTATATGAATTTTAGAAGTACTTCAAATCGAGAAAAATGAGTTTTTCATAAAAAATTTAGTGATTTTCAACTCGATTTTTTTCTTACCAACCGAACTAGGTCAAAAAACTAAATATGACGTTTTGTAGGGTAACTCATGGGCTTTCATTTGAGGTGTAATCCAGATATGCCGTTCCAAAAATTTTCGAAAAAATTTTTTTTTCGGGGTAGTGTTTGAACTTGAGCCATTTTGCGAGTACCGCAACTGCCTTGTCTAGAGAGGTTGTATTGATGTTCTCCGATCGAGCTGAAATTTACAGGAGTTGTTTTCCTATATAAAAGAATATATTCCGCAAAATTTCAGATTTTTATATCAGGGAGAAGTGGTACAAAATAACCACTAATGATTTAATATATAAAAACATACAAAATCAATTAAAGTGATATATTAGCGATAGTAAATGCACGAATTTGCATGAAATTTGGCATGTTTAATAAACGTTATATGAACTTCAAAATGAACATGGTATTTGGATTAGAAAAAAATTTCAAATTGATAAAAAAATCTGTTTTATTTTTTTTTTTAAATAAAATTAGTTTTTTTTTTTCAAATCGACTTATATTTTTGTCAACCGAACTAGGTCAAACAACTAAATATGAAGTTTTGTAGGGAAACTCAGGAGCTTTCATTCGCGGTGTACCGTAGTGAATCAAAATTCGGACGGTACCAATATCCGGACACTCTGATAATATCTGTATAAATAAAAATGGAGTGATGTTTGTATGTCACGAAATAACTTGAGAACGGATCAACCGATTGAGGTAAGTTTTTCACTGTTGCACTTGACAAGGGATGCGACGTGTTCGTGCAAGGAAAAAGTTTGAGAAAGTCTCCGGAAAAATCGGAAAAACGGGAGAAGACTCAGGTGTCATTTTGTATGGGGGATTACATGACATTTTGCAACAGCCTACTTGATGGCAAGACGAAGTTTGCCGGGACCACTAGTTTACCAATAAAATGATAAATTGACAACATTTATACAACTTTTTTTTTGTAGTTATTACGACGTATTGGCCTTTCGGAGCTCTGTTCAACAAACTCATCAATGTCCCCGATGAGATCAGCTCAAAGGTATAAATTTATTGGTTAGAGATAATCGTATAGTATTTTATTACTTACATTTGGTCTCGTACTAGGCAAACAAATTCAAATTTTTAAATTTAATATAGGGTAATTCAGGTCGCTATCTGTAATTATTCAGTTTTAATAAGCATATAGTAATAATATATAAATTATAATTCACTTAATAAACGATTTTGCATTCACATCGATCAATCAACAATGAGAAGGTATTTTTTTCAAATCTCATTCCCCCACTTGACATTTCCCCCACTCATTCGCATGGATGGTACATATGCGTTCGAGGGGCGCTTAGATGGAGGCAATCGTCGCAGCAGTATTGATTGTAACATAATAATACACAAAGTTATAGTTTAAAAGTTTAGTGACACCACATTGAAAAAATATGCTGTAAATATAGTTTAAAATAGTAAAAAAAAGGCTGTCCGGAATTGGAGCCCAATGTTTTTGAATACGGACATTGTATTGGAATTGTATGTTTCGATGCCGTAAGTACACAATCTATCTATCTATATAAATAAAAATAGAATGGAGATTGTATGTCACGAAATGACTTACGAACGGGTGAACGGATATGAACGATTCTTTCTCCGCTTTGTTTGTTAAGGGTTCCGACGTGTTTGTGTGTTTAAAAATACAGGATATTCACTGGGAAAGTTGGAAAAACGAGCGTGAACGAAACTGTCATTTTTATGGGACGATCAGTAGTGTTTTTCAACAGCCTACTTGATGGCAAGACGAGTTTGCCGGGAACACTAGTTTTCAAATAAAACTGGAATAATAATTTGAACATCATCAAAACATGAGTAATATGTAATAAGAACAATAGAGTAAGGTGGGGCAAAAGTTCGACCTTAGTGGTATAATCAAGGTTTCTAGGAAAATAATAGCAGAAGAAACAAAACAAATACCATACAGCGAACCTTCAACATATTGGCTATAACTTTGCTGAACAAACTTGTGTCAAAATATTCACCCATTTTTAGTTATAATAGTTTCAAAATTGATTGTCTTAAACGAACTTTTGCCCCACCGGTGGGGCAAAAGTTCGAATCTAGTGTGGGGCAAAAGTTCGTTGGCTAAAACACAAAATATCAATACTTTTATGCCAGGCACACTTTAAACCAGCCGTAAACTTATGTTTGCCGAAAAATACACACTAAATTTTCATCAAAAAATGCCCAAAACAGGGTTAATTGTAATACACCCAAAAAATAGCAGTTTTTTGCAAAACTAAGTGGAAATGTAAAATTTTTGTGACATTTTTCGCACGATCAGGCAAATTTAGCTAAATTTGAAGATAATATGTAGATTTCAGAAAATTTTTAAAATTTTCCGTGGGTTTATACATGGGTCGAACTATTGACTATTTTTGCATATGTATATCGTGTGGCAAGTACGAAGATACTCTATGCCCTGGGATGTCGAGAGAAATTCCAACCCGAAAAGATCCTCGACCGGTGGGATTCGAACCCACGACCCTCAGCTTGGTCTTGCTGAATAGCTGCGCGTTTACCGCTACGGCTATCTGGGCCCCTACTATCGCTATTATAGCAGTTTTATTAATTTTGTATATTTTTATATATTAAATCATTAGTGGTTATTTTGTACCACTTCTCCCTAATATAAAAATCTGAAATTTTGCGAAATATCTTCTTGTATATAGGAAAACAACTCCTGTAAATTTCAGCTCGATCGGAGAACATCAATACACCCTCTCTCTAGACAAGGCGGTTGCGGTACTCGCAAAATGGCTCAAGTTCAAACACTACCCCGAAAAAAAATTTTTTTTTCGAAAATTTTTGAAACGGCATATCTGGATTACACCTCAAATGAAAGCCCATAAGTTACCCTACAAAACGTCATATTTAGTTTTTTGACCTAGTTCGGTTGGTAAGAAAAAAATCGATTTGAAAATCACTATTTTTTTATGAAAAACTCATTTTTCTCGATTTGAAGTACTTCTAAAATTCATATACCATGCCAATCTCAAAGTTTATATAACGTAGAGTATTCATGCCAAATTTCAACATAATCCGTGCACTTTTACTATAGTTATATCAGTTTTTGTGATTTTGCATGTTTAGTGACATGAAATCATTGGGGGTCATTTTGTCCCATTTCCCCCTAATATAAAAATCTAATATTTTGCAAAACATCATTTTTTATATAGAAGAACAATCCCTGAAAATTTCAGCCTAATCGGAGAACATCAATACAACTTCCCTTGGAAAGGGGGTTGCGGTTCTCGCGAACTGGCTCTTAAGTATCTAGGGCTCATGCATGATAAAAGTTTTCCTTTCAAAAATAACAATTAGGGCCAAATGTAGCAAATTTATAAACTGTCTGTGTAAAATTCTTAACAAAAAGAACAAGCTTTTGAACTTAAGACAAATTTCCAGGTCGACCATGTTGTATGCTGTACTAATATCCTAGCTGTTGTAATACTAGGAAGAAAGCTTTGCAGAGGATTCAACATTTTGAAAATGATTGTGAACCTCCCTCTTTGTGTATACAGTGAACTCTCCCTTATTCGATATCTTTCGATCTCCAAATGTCGACATCGAGTTTGAGAACCATAGTCAAATTTAGTATTCATGGCTACCTCGATGGGCCCTAGGATCGCATTTGCACTGATTTTGTGTTCTGGAACTCGATACCTCTCCAACTCGATGTTTTCCGCAATATTGAGACATGGAGAATTGACTGTGGCATTACCTGCTTTTGCCATGATCAATACGTTAAATATTTAGGTTCAGTTAGGTTGAGTTGATTCAAAACGTTAACTGAGAATATTCTACAAATTAAATGCAAAAACATTAAAGCGACATCATGGCTAATCGAGCAATTTCATTGAATATGGTAGGGCAAGGACAGCCTCTTTTCGTCTTCAGAGGAAATAAGAAAATTCAGTTGCAACAGCTGTGTGGAAAATGAAAGAAATAAAAATTTGTTTGAATATTTGTTGAACGCAGAATAGGAAATTTAATCTAAATAATCAGACAGATGTTTCGAATATTCATAAAGAAAAAACGAACTAAGTATCTTCTGATAAAATAAATTAGACGATGAAAAAACGATTAGGAGATGATCCATAGATTTAATTTGTCAGAAGTTTTCCCCAGTATTGCATTATAAAGCCTGCAGGTATTTTTGCAGTAACTAACAAAGGAACTTCTCAAGAATGACTTCTTCTGATTTATTCTCCAGGCATTGATTGATGAATCCGTTCAAGCATTATTCCAACCATTACAGACTTTCTCATGAATATTCCGCGAGAATTATTGTACGTATGTGTTCTATCATGAAGAGAAAAAGTTATCGAATAGAACGACCGAAAAAATCTAGATTTTTGCAACGAAATCTTCCAAAGATTTCTTTGCATATATCACTGATATACATAGTTATTTTGTATATACTCCTCTTGAAATTCAATTAAGCATGATCCATGGATTTGTTTGGCATCTCATCAATAGACAAAACATCTTGAAAAAAAAACTTCACTAGGATTTCAAAGGAATTATTTTTCACGTTCTACCAGAAACTTCTCCAAAAAATACAGATAACTTTCTTTGATGGCGGGAGGTTTGAATTTACAAAGGAAAACAAATCTTTAAAGATCTCTTATAAATTTGATTTGGTAGCCCACTAAATAATGACATAAATAATATTACAGAAAAAAATTGGAGGAATTGAAGAAAGAATTTCTTCAAGAGTCTATTGGAATATCTTGGTAAAAGCCTCCAAAGAGTTCCACAGCAGATCCTTGTAAATGTTTGCTTAAATTTTTTTGAGCTTTTCCTGACATACAAAAATACAGTAAGTCATTTCAAAAAGTTTCTTAAAACAAATGTTTACAGGAATTCGTAGATCATTTACGGGAGGATATTGGTGAACTATGATGTTGATCCTGGGAAAAAAATTGAGCGTATACCTGGAAGAATGTCTAGAGTTAAATCTTCAACCATTTAAAGATGTAATCACACAATTTTATTGTTCACACTTTTAAGGAATACCCACTATTATGGGTCATATCCATTGTGACTAATAATCGTGACTAATAATCGTGACTATGTGACCCATCCTAGTGTACTTCTGGATGATGCATTTCAGTAATAACCTTCATAGAAATTATCAAGGGAAGCATCCATCAATTTGGTGGAACGCTAAAAAAACAGTTACCACGAGTAATGCCTGGGAAAATCTGAAGAAGTGAACAAGACAAATGTGTCAAAAAAAAAAAATGTTTGGAAATAGCCATGAAATAATTCCTAGAGACATTCTGTGTAACGCGAGTAGTCGTGCGTTGTTTTTTATGTTCAACATGGAATACTTCGCGATCTAAATTGATTATAGAAAAACCATTTTCTACAATCTCAGGAGCCTGACCGTTTAGAAAGATGACGTCTTCGGCAAAATTGATCAGTAGCTCAAAGGCTAATGTTTGTTTGAGCCAAGAAACTCGGAATCTTGCCACTAGGTGGCGCTAGTGAGCATGAAACTTTTACTGTTGTAAGGTTTTGAAGTTCAAATGTTCACGACGTAGACGTGTCAAATGTTCAAGTGCTTCAGTGGGGATCGAACCCACGACTCCCTATTCGCTAGATGGACAATTTACAAGCTGCAGAGCCCCATGAGGGACCCCGATGCTCGGAGGCGAAATGAACTCGATTACCCCGAAGCACATGGTATAATCATTTCGCAGTCTAAACCTCCTTCGTATGTATGAGATGCACATTTAACACATACATCGTCGTGTACATGTAGACATCAAAGCGATCTCTCTCGCCTCCTAGCGTATGGGTCTCTCAAGGGGCTTCGCAGATCTTCTGTTTTTAGGCAACAATGGTGCCCGTCACGTCAGAACGGGAACTAATGAGAGGAAGGGGGAGGAATTGAAGTTGCATTTAAAACTGGCCCACAGTAGACCGGATACACTCCTGCATTTACACCAGTTCATGAGGGAAGGTGTATTCTTGTGGTAAACATACTGCATATGTAACAGGCGAAAGAGAAGACGTGCTATAATAATGAAAGAATGAAAGCAGGCTTTGGAAAATTTAACCTTCCAGTCGTCGTGCGGTTTGCCACCGTCAGAACCACCGCGTTGCTGTTGTGAACGAAAGGCGAGGTTTTTTCAACAGTGCTGTACAAAATACAACAGCGCAACAACACGCCGATAACTGTGTGTCAATACTTGTAACATTCGTTGACTGACGCATTCTCATTCTGCTCAAGAAACAGAGGCGAATATTTCCCCTTTTCTGAGCTATGTTTGCAACCAAAGTGGTGTTCGATTATCCAATAGATTAGAATCAAGTTGTTTAAGGTTGCATTACCAGAAAACATGAAAGTTGTTACCAATTTTATGCAAAACATAAATTACCCGAATGGCTCGATACCATTGTAGTCTGTGAGAGTTGCTTCTCTTGATCGCTCTCTCGTCACATACCAACCGAGAGAGTGAATAGCAACATTCATAGGGCTCCCCGATTGCGATGTGCCACGAGCTGCTATGGACCGATGCACGAGTTCACTATTTGACGTTTGAGCGGTGCCGTGTTATTTACGGGACCATGGCAACGAGTGAATTCGGCACCGCTCAAATGTCAAATTCGTGAACTCGTGCATTGGTCCATGGACCGATGAACGAGTTCACTGATTTGACGTTTGAGCGGTGCCGAATTCACTTGTTGCCATGGTCACGTAAATAACACGGCACTGCTAAAACGTCTGATAGTGAACTCGTGCATCGGTCCATGGTTCTCTCCGAATATAGTTATTAGCAAATGCTAATAAATTACCGAACTAAAATACTACCTTCAAACTGAAATAATAATTTAAAATGATTACCCTCGGTATGTTATAACTCCAAGTTAGTGCTAGTGTCAACTGATCAACTACGCGAAGGATCTTTCAAATCTTCGCGGAATGCACAAAAAGAAACCATAGGTTAAGCGGATTGTGTCAAAAATGACCGTTTTGCTTGAACTTGCTGCATGAACTTTGAAAGTCGTTTACTCCTCGCCCTAATAATCTGGCTACGCCCATGTCGAGAAAACCTGAACAGGAGACGACAATCGGGGGGCCACAAGCCCGGAAGCATTTTATTGATTTTTTATGTTCTTTTTAGCACGCCTTATAGCTGCCGACAAACCGGCAGTGTCAATCTCAGCTTCGCTCAGTTGCCCATCACCCCGTAGTTACTGTCAAGGTAGTGGCGTAATAAATCGATTCATGGGAAGAAAATATCATAGGCATAGAAATTTTTATTACTCCGCTCGACGGCCCCATGTGTGGTGCCTCCGAGGGATTAAGCTTTACGCATGGAATAATATCGTAACCGATATCAAGTGTGAATCAACCGTCAGCAGTCCCCAAAATACTGTCGCACTGGTTGGGTGATCTCGGGTTCAAAATTGGTTCTGCGAATAAAATGAGTTGCAAATCCTTTTTATGAAGATTGAAGTTTCGCAGTGGATTCCCGCTCTGGGTTGGGTGGTGAATTCGTAACGTTATAAGCTTACATCGCTGATACGCGGTATTTGGTAGCAGCCTGATATCAGATAGAGCAGTTGTTAGGCCATGACAACCATTTGACCTGACCGCGCGCGATGACGGAATTTGATGCCTAAGCGAAGAACGATGTGGATAGCAGTAGGTATACCATGATAGCAGAATTTTCAACGATTAGTGCGATGGAGCATGGGGTATAACGACGAAAAACAAATACATATTGCATACAGTCGAACTTTCATGAGTTGATTTTGCATTGGGCAATGGGTTCTTGCTTGATGCAGCGAATGGCTTTTAGGGATTTCATAACAGTTTACTTCCGTTATATGCGTATCTACCCTACATTTATTCACATCTATTGTCCCGACACAGCTAAAGCAAGTGTCTTATTACTCCTTAGGGGATGAAACATTAACAAAGAAAATAGGTACCGGCATAGCTCCTAGATAGCCGTAGCAGTAAACAAACAGCTATTCACCAAGACCAACTTGAGGATGGTAGGTTCGAATCTCGCCGACCGAGGATCATTACTCAACTTCCAAGGACATTAGAGTATCTTCGTACCTGCCACACGATATACACATGCAAAAATGGTCAATGGGCAAAGAAAGCTCTCAGTTAATAAATGTGGATGTGCTCATAAGAACACTAAGCAGAGAAGTAAGCTCTGTCCCAGTGGGGACGTTACGCCAGGAAGAAGACCTATTAAGCATCTAGAAATTAATTATGTGTAGATAAGTATGTATTTGCTTCATGCATAATATGGTATGTTATCGGTAGTCTTTACCTTGAGTCAAAAGCGCTGCCAATATGATAGCTTTTTTTATTAACTTTTAAGTGTTGTATTGCATCCAGAGCTATTGAATGGATTGTCGTTTCAAAATACCAATTTGTACTTTCGGTCGATATCAATTGCAGAAGATCCGACTGTAGGTTGCATCGTGCGTCCAGGAAATGCAATTCTAAGCCACGTTTTAAAATTTTATTAAGCTACACCCCTTCTGACGGGTCCGGGTAGAGATGCTCAAATAAAGGTTATATTTGGTTTTATCGTCCACACATAAGAGGTAAAATTGATAATATAAGAATTGATATACATCTCGAAATTAGTGGTTTCCTATTCGAATAATATTATGTTTGTTATATCAGGAATTAATTCGCGATTTTGCTTTTAGTTATTATAACTCGTAATTGAATCAAATCAACAGATAGTTTGATTCTAAAGGACAATATTTGCAATTATTTTGTAATTTGCTTCTACATGAAAATTATTTTCATTTGTTAATTTGCATTTTTGGAATTTCACGTGTAACGAGATAATTGCTTCTTAGCTTCTTAGAGTTTATTGCTTCTTTATAAATCACGTTCACCTCAACGTTCATCTTGCCAATTCAAATAATGATCTATTGAACTATGAGTTCAACTACTTCAAGGTTGCCCAAGAACACATTTGAGTCCATATCTGAACAACTAATTGGAGTAAAAAAATTCAGTTAACAAGTGTTACTAGTGACTTTTAAGAAAATCATGACCAAAGTCAAATATATGGAATGTTCTGAATTTTAACAAATTACTCAAAATCATTCTTTGAGTAAAGGTTTACAAATGAACAGACGACACAAAACCATTAGGATGAAATTCTAACATTTATGCAACGTACAACAGTTTTGACCTGAACGGCAGTTCAAGGACATCCATATATGCTTTGAGTATAAACAATTGAATCTTAAATTATAACCAATAGCTTTCACATATATTCGATTATTCATGATTTTTATCAATTATAGGGCTTGAGATATCAACTATTATTGATCATGATTCCCACGCAGGTTATGAATACTTAAGGTTCATACTCAAGGGCGCATCCTGGGTTCCCAAATAACGATGAAAATTAGAAATTCCTTGAAGAAATTTGAAGAATTAAAGTCAATTTCAGAAGATTCGGTCCGTCGTCTAGCGGCCGTTGATGAAACCAGCTTGATAACTTCCCACAAACTCATTTGCTATAGGTGATAGACGACGGAAGATAGTTTCCTCCAGTAGAGTAAGGTGGGGCAAAAGTTCGACCTTAGTGGTATTATCAAAGTTTCCAGGAAAACAATAGCAGCTAAAACAAAACAAATACCATACAGTGAACCTTCAACATATTGGCTATAATTTTGCCGAACAAACTTGTGTCAAAATATTTACCCATTTTTATTTAAAACTGTTTCAAAATTGATTGTCTTATTCGAACTTTTGCCCCACCGGTGGGGCAAGAGTTTGAATCTAGTGTGGGGCAAAAGTTCGTTGGCTAAAACACAAAATATCGATCCTTTTATGACAGGCATACTTTACACCAGCCGTAAACTTATGTTTGACGAAAAATACACACTAAATTTTCATAAAAAAAATGCCCAAAACCGGGTTAATTGTAATATACTCAAAAATAGCAGTTTTTCGCAAAACTAAGTGGAAATGTAAAATTTTGGTGACTGTTTTCACACGATCAGACAAATTTAACTACATTTGAAGATAATATGTGGATTTTAGGCAATTTGCAAATTTTTCCGTGATTTTATACATGGGTCGAACTTTTGCCCCGCTGATTCGAACTTTTGCCTCACTATGGGCCAAAAATTGTTTTCAAGCATTTATGCAAAAACTAATACACCTCAAAGCAACCTTTTGATAGGCCTAGAAACGCCCTTACATAAAATATTGAAAAAGATTTCATCTTCAATTGGTTCCATGCAACGAAAGTTTGACCAAAAATTACAATATTCACGTCGAAAAACAACAAATAGCCATAACTTTTTCAAATCTCAATCGATTTTAATGATATTTGGATTGACAGTCCCTTACTTGAATGGCATTCGGACCACCATGATATTTATAAGATTTGTTTTGAATTGAGCTAGAAATCTTAAAAAGAAACTCTTACCCCACTCGAACTTTTGCCCCACTTTACTCTATATTGCCTTTCTTGTAGATGGGGCATATGATCCCTTGCTTCCACTCCTCTGGCAGCTGTTCCGTTTCCCAGATTCTGACAATCAGCCGGTGCAGATAGGCAGCCAATCTCTCTGGGCCCATTTTGATGAGTTCAGCTCTAATACCATCCTTACCAGTGGCCTTGGCCTTTTTGGGATGCGTTAAGTTTCTCGTTTAACTTTCGCGCTTCTTGTGCACGATGCAGCTGTTCCATTTCTTCACATTCCGCTTCTTCCAGGCAAACCCGCCGCCTGCTTTCGTTTCCTTTGCCCATGCTGCATCCTTCTCCTCCAAAACCTGCCTGCATTCTTCGTCGAACCAATCGTTACATATCTTCTTGACACGTACCCGACGATGCTCTCGGCTGCGATGTTGATGACTGCTTTTATGATACTGCAGCAGTCTTCAAGAGGAGCTTCGTCAAGCTCGCCCTCTTCCGGCAATGTACCTCGAGATGTTCGGTACCTCGGGCGATGTTCGGTTAGGCCAGTCGCGATAGGTTATAACGAGGCGGGCGTCGATACCGTACATTGTTGATGACGGATAGTTTTGGGCGCAGTTGCACCATCACTAGATAGTGATCAGAGTCAATGTTTGCGCCACGATAGGTTCTGATGTCGGTTATATCGGAAAAGTGCCGTCCATCGATCAAAACGTGGTCGATTTGTGATTCCGTTTTCTGTGGTGATCTCCAGGTGTATCGATACGGGAAAATCTATCAGTCGTAGGCCGTTCTCGTACGTCAGCCGGTGGACGCTGAACTTTCCAATGGTCGGTCTGAACTCCTCCTCCTGGCCAATCTGAGCGATCAAATCACCTATGATTATCTTGACGTCGTGGCTTGGGCAGCGGGCGTACTCGCGTTCGAGCTGCGCGTAAAATGCTTCCTTGTCATCATCAGTGCTTCTGGAGTAAGGGCTATGCACGTTTATGATGCTGAAGTTGAAGAACCGGCCTTTGAGCCTCAACTTGCACATTCTTTCGTTGATCGGCTACCACCCGATCACAAGCCTTTGCATATCACCCATCACTATAAAAGCTGTTCCCAGCTCACGTATGTTGCCGCAGCTCTGGTAGATGGTATGATTACCTCTAAACGGATCTTCAGTACACCGGAGAGTATGCGTGTGCTTCCGATGAAGTTGAGAGATTTGCAGTTCCACGTACCGAGTTTCCAATCGCTAGTCCATTTCCGTCGGTGTGGTCTTTGCCGATTGTTCTGGTACGTATTCTCTCGTTGACGTTCCTGTGCTGGTGTATTTTTACGGTTGGCTTGCAGGGCCTGACACCAAACCCCGGAGGACCATTCCCCCTAAATGTTCGGAGGGCAATAGTGCGCAGTTTAGCTTAGAGTCCTTCTCTGGCACTCGGACGATGATCAGCCGCCGCTGACATGGGAAACTGACGCTGTTATGAACCGCTCCTAACATGGAGTACAGACGCTCCAGGTTTGCAAAAGCAAACCCTCCCTTCCCTATCAGCATACGACCAAAGCACTCACCGGGGTTGGTTACCCGATCTTCCCTAAGGTTACTCGTACCCGGGCCAGTACCACGAGGAGGTAGGGATAGGAGTTGCTGGGCAAGAGGCTAAGTACCACATAATGGGGTCTATTTTATTCCTGTAGGTACGCGAGGTACCAATGGTACGCTATATCCAGCTATTTACCGTGCCAAGTGGGCATTGAATAAATTGAAGACCAAGTTGAATGCACCATGGCAATATGTGGAAATATTACAACTTATAATAATTACCAAGAACTTAAAAGTGCTTATTTGATGCTTATATTTTGTACAGCTCATATCCCATGTTGAGTTAGTAGTCAGAAAGCAATTCTGATAAAAATTTCATTGCAACTCAAGGCTCATGTAAAAGCTCAATGTGCCTTTCAGTAAGTTGATCGAAAGTGTTAATCGTTTTATGACTCTGTCCGGTATTAGGGGGACATGGGGCAAGAAGGACACCCGGGGTGCCACCTCTAATTTCACGTAGTTCAAATCAAGTTTTTGATGTTTAACGCAGAATAAGTATGAATTGAGTACTAATTGAGGGTTGTGTATATATCCCTTTCGGGACGGACTATATTTGAGTGATTATTTCAAAATTTACCTCATAAACTCATCATCTCGTAGAACAAAACATTCTTTATTTTGGCTATTCTATCACTCCATGAACTTTTTAGGGTCAAATTCAGACCAGCACAATTGTGCTGGTCCGTCCCCAAGGCGGTCGATGTTCGAAAAAAATAATATTTTTTTTTTATTTTTTTAGAAAGTTATTTAAGTCATGCCTTTTTAAAAAAAATTGTACCCGTATTTTTTTATTTCGTCATTAGGGTGCTCTTTCGTGAGATAGGGTGACCCAAAAATTCAGAAATAATTATGTTTTTTTAATGCACATTGAAATTTAAAAAAATAATGTATTTTAATTAATATGATTTTTTTTTATAAATGGAACGAGAACAATGTACGAGAGATAAAAATACTTCATATTCTCTCTAAGATTCAAAGCATCACGTGACGATGACGTTTATCGAGATTATTCAAGAACTAGTCTACGTCATATAAAAATGGGTAAAAATACATGTGTGAATAACTTGAAAACTAATTGGCTCAATCAAATCGTCTTTGTTTTGCTATGTTTGTTTATATCCTCCTAAATTATGTGGGATTTTTCCTCAAAAATAATTATGTAATAAAAATTAAAATTGAAAATAATAATTAACCTTCGAATTGTTTAGTAGAATACCTATAAATAAATGAAAACCGAATTTAGAACTATATCATTTTATTCCACTACAGTTTGTATCCTTTGACAGTTACGCATAATTCGACCTTCACTATAAGGCCGTTGTCAGAGTCGTGTACTAGACTCGAAAATTAAATTATTTTTTTAGAGACTCCCTCCAACCTCTTTCACTCACTTTACCTAACATATACACTATCACTTTTGAAATCACATAGCCCTCCTTCAAATGATGCTTGAACGATGTTTTTTTTAAGGTTGCATGGAACTAATTTATTTTAAATAACTGGAATCATTCATTTTATTCCTAGAGCTAAAAAAGAAACGTCAAAATATTCAGTCTGCGTAAGCAGCTTTCTCATGTAAATTTACGTCATATGTGCCCGACAGCTTGGACGTTTTTAAGTGCAAATAATTACCATAAAATTTCTTCTTCTTCTTTCTGACGCTAAAGAAGCCTGCTTCTCAACTTCTCATGAGCACTTCCACAGATATTAACTAACAGCTATCTTTGTCAATCGACCAATGTTGCATGTGTATATCGTGTGACAGGTACGATCATACTCTACGCTCAGAGAAGTGGAGAAAATTCCCTTTACGAAAAGATGCTCGACCGGCTGGACTCTAACCTACGACCCTCAGCATGATCTTACTTAGTATCTGCGTGTATACCGTATGGCTATCTGGCTCCCAATATCAAATTTATTTTATTTTATTTTTTACATCGGGTCTATTTGCTTAAAATGGAATTAAAGTCATTGTAATACAGTAGAGACCCGATTTTGTCAGCCCCGCGATGAATTTTAGGCTGACAAAATGGGGAACCTGACAAAATCGGGACATATATTTTGTTTCTGTTTTTTTTTCAAATTTTAACATGTTAATATTTGTTTATGAACTACGTTTACGACCTACATAGCTTTTAAAGGGGGCGAGGGACATGGGCGTAGTCAGGTTTTTTTTTTGTTTATCAGGAGGAGAAAAGCGGCCCTCACAATTTCATTCTCAAATTTCACGCCAAAAGATCCCTTTGATCGGCAATTTTGCTCTGGCCTGTAATACAACCGGCATCAATCTGAATCTTAGTTCTACCTAACCGTTGAATTATCTAAGCATTTTTCTTACAGCTAGACAGCTGCAAACAGTAGACTTTTTGATTTTCCATGAGCTTTTAAAGTTTCGCAATCGGTGTGACCGTTAGATTACTAAGGAAAATGTAAAGCTCGACCATACTCGTAAGTTTTGTTTTCCTTTTCGTTTCGGTTGCATGTACATTTTTAGCTGTCAATCCTACCGTGGAAAGTTTCCTGGAAAGCATTATGTACGATTATGGCCTTTAAAGGAAGCATCACACGAATCAACGGACTAGCATGCAACGCCAAATGGCACAATCGTAATACGTATCTGACGAAAAAAATACTGCAGTGGGAATTGAACCTAAACTTCTTTGATCGATACTGCTAGTTACTTTGCAACACTATACGCACGGCAATAAAGTACAGATTTTTATTTTTAATATATCAGCTTATCTAAGTCTCAAAATTCAAGTTTTGGACAATATATTTTTAAACGTAAAAGGAATGAAACGATATTTTTTATATGAGCGGATAATCTAGACTCCATAACTTCATACATTGTTTAATAGTTAAGTAGACTATTTCAAACGCATTTCATACATCATAAACAACATATTTGCGAGTAATACCAGCAGGGGCCTTCCTTAGCCGAGTTGTTAGAGTCCACGACTAAAAAGCAAAGCCATGCTGAAGGTGTCTGGGTTCGATTCCCGGTCAGTCCAGGATCTTTTCGTAATGGAAATTTTTTTGACTTCCCTAGGCATAGAGTTTCATCGTACTTGCCACATAATATACGAATGTGAAAAAGGCAACTTTGGCAATGGAAGCTCTCAAATAATAACTATGGAAGTGCTCATTGAACACTAAGCTGAGAAACAGGCTCTGTCCCAGTGAGGATGTAATGCCAAGAAGAAGAAGAAGAAGAAGAAGACTAGCATGGGCTGCATACATCAATAGTATGCCATTCAAAGGACTCTGTGGTTTAGAAGCAAATAGTAAGTAAAGGTTTTCAGCTCCAGTTGTCAAATTTCATAAATATTATGGCAGAAATTGAACCGGCATACATTGTAGAACACCAAAATGGATTATCGCGTCAACATGGTATTGATCGATTATCAAAGCAAGGGGAAATTCAAAAATTACGTCCATTGTTTTTAAGTCAATCTAAATCCTCCCCATGTCCACTATCACGCTTTTGCCCACATGCACGGTCGCACTTTCATACACCTCTACTCCCCGAAATGAATGACGTAATTTTTGAACGTTCCCCTAAACTTTTACTTTGTCTTAAACTTTGCTAAAGGAGATTTAAAACATTAAATGTGATTCCCAATCTATTTCAAATATGGACGTATAAAAAATAAAAAAAATAAAACCAAAGCTATGAGTTTCTGTTACATAGTTTTCGAACGGTACATCATCCTTATGATTTGTATGAAATCACTCATTCATGTTTTATTGCAATATTATGCACTATTGTGGACATTAGAACCAGATTCAGCCACTTAATTCGATCAAAATACTGAAAATGAAAATTGGTAGTCCACAACGAACATCGACCGGGTAAGTGCCGGCACCAGCACAATTGTGCTGGTCCCACTTTGTCCCTCCAGAAATATTTGCTGTGTGAATCAATTCTCATTTGGTCTTCACCATTTCAAAGAATGACTCTTTCACTCTCGATTCGTATCTGTGCATACCTAGATATAACGAATAGTTGAAAAGTTGCGACAGATAAAACTTTTTCAATTCTTACGGTGTTTGTTTACTTTTTGTTTACCCTGAGCTGGTGTTTTCTAAACACGATGTAAACAAAAGCTGTTGTGCTTGATTACAAGTATCAATGATAATTCAATAATCGAAATCGAAAAAGTTTAGTAAAACAATGATTTATTGGCTGAAATAGTCATTCGATGTCAAGGGTGCCGAACAGCACAATTGTGCTGGTTCGTCCCGAAAGGGATATTACAGTTTAAAATGTTTAGTACAAAAATTTAGAAAAATGTCTTAAAATCACCAACGCAAAATACGCGAAATATTATAAGAATGTAAGACTGGAAAACAAGGTTTGACTCCCAATGAATACAAAACATATTGATTTTCCGCACAGTATTGATGATTTTCAATTGTTTAATATAGCTGTGAGGATTTTTTTTTCGAAAAAGTCCTTTTGACAATAAATTTTACACATATAATAACCCAAGGAACACACATGTTATAATTGATGCAGATTAACTCTTATAAGACTATATTTAGTCATATATCAGTTGATATGACTTAATTATAACATGTGTGTTACTCGGGAACAGTATGTCTTTTGGGGCAAAAGGGACACCGCAATTTTCTCATATAAAATCAAATGAACTTTTATTTTTCTTGTTTAATATTGCATTAAATCAATGTTTCCTACTAAATAAAATCAAAATAATCCATCTTGGACATTCAAAATGGTTTCTGAAAATTTTTACTATTATTGCTACAGTCAAATAAGATAAAAACTAAATTAATTTCGTAAAATTGCTTTTCAACTATAAGTCAACTTTTATCTCTCAGTTTTTATCTTTACTTTATCGTTCAGGCGGGGAAATAATAATATACAACATTTGTGGCATTTTGCTCTGGTGGTCTTTTTGCCCCATACGAGTGGCACTCTTGCCCCGTCCCGACCAGATGGAAGAAACAAGATTATAACAGAATGTGTTCTCCTGATATGATTTTTTTATATCACCAGTTGTTATAAAACACGTACCGTTAGTAGTTAAAATAACAAAAATTCTAACAAAATTTGCACCAAATTAAACTAAAGTATAGCAAACCCTGTTATAATTATATCAAAATTATTACAGAATGTGTTGCAAGGATGTTACAAAATAACAAAATTATTGCAAACTATGTTACTGCTTATGACATCGGATGTTATTTGCAACAAGCTTATAAAAGCGATGTCAAAAATATAACAAATGTTGTTATAAATGTGTTACTAAAAATATAACAAGTTGAGAACGAAGCTTTCTTTATAACAAAATTATATCAACTTCTGTTATTTTTAACTGCTGCTGATATGAATGTGTTATGATCTTGTTATGTGGTTCTGGTCGGGGTGAAACCTCATAAAAAGGGACATTTTCAAAAATCTATAATCATCATGTGTTTCTTATATTTTTGAAATTTATCGATAACATCATTTAGAACAAGAGGTGAGTTTGCCCCTACACTGGAATAATCTTCAAAAATTGTGCTAATCAACCATGATTTGAACCTATATATCTTAAGGTGTTCTTCTTGCCCCCAGCCCCCCCAACTCGAAATTGTCAAAAATGTCGAATGTGACAAATATGCAGTTATGGGCAGCATGGTGCTGGCAGGGCTTATAAGTCGCCAAATAGTTCTACATAGGCAATAATGCCCAAATTAGCGGAATTTAGTACTCTGCGTGCTTATTGGTTACCTGAGTTATGTTTCAGAGTATGGTTTCGAAATCTAACCATATTGAACAACCCTACTCCATAGTCTGTAAATGATACCCTCGTGTGCGGTTGTAGCGGAAACATCATCGATCCGATAGTTGCATAATGTCCGTGCTCGGAAGCATAATCTCCGCCATCGCCACCTTCTAGTCCCCTGACCCTTCGCCATCGCGATATCGGGTGTAGTTTTCAAAACCCGCCTTCAAATGCATTCTAAAATGTGTGTACTGAACAGACGACCACGACGACGGCATATGGAGTTCAACCTCGCTGCTGCTGCATCGTCCAGTCTGGGAAATGGGTGATAACGATGATGCAATTTCAGTGCAGTTTATTATTATTACCGTGGCTGTTATTACATAAGTGGTACGTATGCATAATTGAAGAGTAACTAACGGTGAACAATGTGACAATGGTCTGGGTGATGCTGAACAGACACGGTTAGCTACTGTCGAAGGCACCCACCACCGTCGTCGTCATCGCGAAGGCTAGGAAGTAAAGAAGGAAACAGTGCTCACGTGGAACGACGACAGCAAATAGGATGAGTCTGAAAGATGCGCGACGCGAACAATCACGCCGTCCCGGCCAGGATGAAAAGGATGACTACTTTCGCTCTCTTACGTTGTTGGATATTTTGTTTTATTAAGGTTATAACAAGCTTTTTGCTGGAAGCTATGATTGCAGCTTCTGCTCCCACTTCTACCGGGGTAGAGCTGTGCGCCGCTTCTTCTTGGCATTTACGTCCTCACTGGGACAAAGCCTGCTTCTCAGCAAAGTATTCTTATGAGCACTTCCACAGTTTTTAGCTGAGAGCTTTCTTTGCCATTTTTGCATCCGTATATCGTGTACTATCGATGCTATTTTATGCCCAGGGAAGTCAAGAATATTTCCTTTACGAAAAGATTCTGGACCAACCGGGCATCGAGCTCAGACACCTTCAGCATGGCTTTGCTTTGTAGCCGCGGACTCTAACCACTCGGCTAAGGAAGGCCCCTCTGTGCGCCACCGCATGTCTCAGGAATTTCTCTCAAAAGGTATAATTTATAATTTCTCAAATGTTTCATCCAGGAACACTTTAATTCCTTCATAAACAAGTTGTGGATTTGCTGTAAGTACTCCTTCAATAGTTAAAAAATATTTTTTTTTCTACAATTTCGCCACCAGAATTTTTGTTTATATTCTTCTATTAGATTTTCAAGGATTTAAAAAAAAAATCCTGCAATAACTTCCACAGCTAAGAATTGTAAGAATTGTTCTGGGTGTTTGTTCAGTACAGAAGGAATCAAGAAATCAAGGAATTTTTGAAAAACCTTTTTTTTTTGGAAGATTCCACAATTCTTCAAGGAATTCTTGTACAACTTTTCCCAAGAGTTCAGCTGGAATTTTTCCAGATATTCTTCTTCTTCATATTAATATCGTAATCGTCCCGTTCCCATTGAGAAAGAGCATCAACCTCAGCTTGACTAATTGTTTATATATGTATTCGCATGTCGAGTGGCAAATAAATACAAATATAGTCTATATATTAGTCAAGAAAATTTCCATTACGAAAAAGACCTCGACCGATGAGATCCAAACCCAAGACTCTCGGCTAGGTCCTGCTGAATAGCGGCGCGTTGATCATAACGGCTATCTGGAACCCTAGATTCTTGATATTATTTGATATATCATTCCAGAGATTATTCCTTAAGAATTTTTCCAGTGGTTCATTGAGAAAACGACCCACTTAAGTACATCGTGGCAAGTTGAAACGCTTTGGGAAAGAGGATTTGGCAAGATATCGTTATAAAGTTATATAAAAAATAGAAAATTGATCACTGAAAGGTTATGTTAACAATTGGATCACACTTCTAGGCAAGAAAAATTTGCTAACATTTATCATGTGCAAAATCTTACATGTCATTTTGGCCTAGTATACTCTTATAATTCCTAGAGTATTGCTAGGAATAAGTGACAAAAATCCTGCAGGAATTCTATCCAGAACAAGAAAAAAAAACCTTACGATATTTCTCTCCGAATTAATTTAAAGATTTTTCCGTAAAACTATTCTCTTGGGATTTTCAGAAATAGTCCTATCTGTCTTTTGAGGATATATCCTAGGATCTCTTTAGGAATCACTTCAGTGGTTCTGTCTAAAATTTGCCATGATTATTTTCTGGAATGTTCTTCAAAGTTTAAGGAATATTTCTGTGAGAGTGTCTGCGGAGATTTTTCCAAAAAAATATGTTTTCTGTGATTTTTTGTCGAAAGAATTCTTCCTGTAATTCCTCTGAGGACTTCCTCAGAAATTTCAAAATTAATGTTTTAAGCACGCACTCCAGACACTCTTCGAAGGGGTTTTCAGGTACAGGTCGGACTCGATTATCCGGAGACTCGATTATCCGGTAACTCGATTATTCGGTCTTCGATTTTCCGGAATTTTAGACTCGATTATCCTGAATTTGCTTTTGATATTCTTGTTTTTTAGTTTTATTGAATAAATTTGAGATAATTTGATATTGCAATATAAAATATGAATGATTTGGCTGTTTTGGACGTAGGTAAGAAAGGGTTTTTTGTGTATGCTGGTTAAATTGTTTTTTTTTTTTCACGAAACCCCTGGTTCTATCCCGTTAGGCCGAATGTCGTTAGGCCGAATGCTGTTAGGCGAAAGGGCCATTAGGCCAAGAGTGCCTGATTGTTCTAATGAATCGTAAGGTTTAACTAACAGGAGTAAGTATGGCCAATTTGCATTACCAGAAGCCGAGGAATGAATTTTTAGGTCGAATGGATTGTCAGTTATTAGAACAGGATGATTTGCATTACCTAGAAGCTCATAATATATGCTGTGATATAAACTAGATATAATAGCCTTTGATTGAAAGAAGGAAAAATCGCTGATGAATGTGTTAGCCATTTGGAAATGTAATAAATAATCAAATGTTATTTCGGCCTAACTACCCTTTAGGCCTAACGATCCTCTCGGCCGAACGACCCTTTCGACCTAACGGAATTTGGCCTAACGACCTGCTTCCCTCATATTTCCCTTGGAACACAAATCAAACTTAGTAGCATCGTAAAGAGAAAGGAAAGGCTTTCATTTGAAGCTAAAAAACAATATGGCAGCCATTTTGAATTTGTCCGCCATCTTAAATTTTGTCAGTAAAAACGTTTTTTTACCATTAGCGCACCGTTTATTTTTATAATCAACAGAAAGCTGAGAAAAACTGATTAAGAGCAGCTACAAAAACTAGGTGAGCAACGGTATTCAGGGGTCATTCAAAAATGACGTCCAGCATTTAGGGGAGGGGGGTCTACAAAAGTGTGACATTACATGTATAAGGTATTGGAAATAGCGTGACAGAGGGGGAAGGGAGGTATAGAAATCCAGAAAAACGATGGACGTTATGTTTGAATTATCCCTTACCCTATGAAAAAATCGATTTTCTTATTTATGTTCCACAATTTTGACGTGTGCATTTAATATGAACATTATTTTTCATGCAACAAAAAAACAAATTTTCAATCGGCTGTGCTTAACTAGAGCCAAGTGAAAAACACGAGTTTTATATTGAGTGGAAAAATCTGCCAGCCTTCTTCGATTTTGACGCCACCGAGGTGTTTTGACCTTATCTTGATACTTTTTCAAGTTAAAAAGCCCGAGATTTTCATATAAAATCATTCTCAAGAAATTTTAAATTCTGACGAAGCAGTTATTGCTCAATGCAAATTTAAGCTATTTTGGGCTGGTTGAGTACCAAACAAACAATAGAGTAAGGTGGGGCAAAAGTTCGACCTTAGTGGTATAATCAAAGTTTCCAGGAAAACAATAGCAGTTAAAACAAAACAAATACCATACAGTGAACCTTCAACATATTGGCTATAATTTTGCTGAACAAACTTGTGTCAAAATATTTACCCATTTTTAGTTATAACAGTTTCAAAATTTATTGTCTTATTCGAACTTTTGCCCCACCGGTGGGGCAAGAGTTCGAATCTAGTGTGGGGCAAAAGTTCGCTGGCTAAAACACAAAATATCGATCCTTTTATGACAGGCATACTTTACACCAGTCGTAAACTTAAGTTTGCCG
Organism: Aedes aegypti; assembly: GCF_002204515.2. Taxonomy (NCBI): domain Eukaryota; kingdom Metazoa; phylum Arthropoda; class Insecta; order Diptera; family Culicidae; genus Aedes; species Aedes aegypti. Next base: position 226,284,740 of record NC_035109.1, on the reverse strand, counting down.
AAAAATACACACTAAATTTTCATCAAAAAATTGCCCAAAACCGGGTTAATTGTAATATATTCAAAAATAGCAGTTTTTCGCAAAACTAAATGGAAATGTAAAATTTTGGTGACAATTTTCACACGATCAGACAAATTTAACTAAATTTGAAGATAATATGTGGATTTTAGGCAATTTGCAAATTTTTCCGTGAGTTTGTACATGGGTCGAACTTTTGCCCCGCTGATTCGAACTTTTGCCCCACTATGGGCCAAAAATTGTTTTCAAGCATTTATGCAAAAACTAATACACCTCAAAGCAACCTTATGATAGGCCTAGAAACGCCCTTACAAAAAATATTGAAAAAGATTTTATCTTCAATTGGTTCAATGCAACGAAAGTTTGACCAAAAATTACAATATTCACGTCGAAAAACAACAAATAGCCATAACTTTTCCAAATCTCAATCGATTTTTATGATATTTGGATTGAAAGTCTCTTACTTGAATAGCATTCGAACCACCATGACATTTATAAGATTTGTTTTAAATTGAGCTAGAAATTTTAAAAAGAAACTCTTACCCCACTCGAACTTTTGCCCCACTTTACTCTATACACTCGAAAAAAAAAATCACAGTCCACAGTGTTAACAAATCAGCAATCTTTTACATTTTTTTAGTTTTTAAACATATTTCTCTATTCAGTTGATAATTTAATAAAACAAGGTCTACTTTTATTAAATATGAGATGGCAGTGTTGCCAGATTTGCAAATTTCCAAAGGATATACAAGCAAGTGACGATGACGATAAGGACGCTTTCTACGCGCAGCTGGAACGTGAATACGACGGCTGCCCAAGCCATGATGTCAAAATCGTTATCGGAGATCTCAACGCTCAGGTTGGCCAGGAGGAGGAATTAAGACCGATTATAGGGAAGTTCAGCGCTCACCAGCTTACGAACGAAAACGGCCTTAGACTGATTGATTTCGCCGCCTCCAAAAACATGGCCATACGTAGTACCTACTTCCAGCACAGCCTCCCGTATCGGTACACCTGGAGATCACCCCAACAGACTGAATCGCAAATCGACCACGTTTTGATTGATGGAAGACACTTCTCGGACATTATCGACGTCAGAACCTATCGCGACGCAAACATCGATTCGGACCACTACCTTGTGACGGTTAAAGTGCGCCAACGACTTTCCGTTGTGAACAACATTCGGTACCGACGCCCGCCCCGGTACAATCTGGAGTGACTCAAGCAACCCGAAGTCGCAACTGAATACGCGCAAAGCCTTGAGGCAGCGTTGCCGGAAGAGGGAGAGCTCACCGAAGCCCCTCTTGAGGACTGCTGGAGTAGTCTCAAAGCAGCCATAAACAACGCAGCGGAAGGTGCCATTGGGTTCGTGGAAGCAAATCGACGGAACGGTTGGTTCGACGAGGAGTGTCAGACGGTTTTGGACGAGAAGAATGCAGCGCGGGCGATGATGCTGCAGCTAGGCACCCGTCAAAACGTGGAACGATACAAACAGAAGCGAAGACAGCAAACCCATCTATTCCGGGATAAAAAGCGCCGCCTGGAAGAGTTGGAGTGCGAAGAGATGGAGCAGTTGTATCGTTCTCAAGAAACACGTAAGTTCTACAAGAAACTAAATGCATCAAAGGCTTTGTGCCGCGAGCCGAAATGTGCCGGGATAAGGATGGTGGTATCTTGACGGACGAACGTGAGGTGATTGATAGGTGGAAGCAGCACTACGATGAACACCTAAACGGCGCAGAGGAGGAAGATCAAGACAGCAGGAGGAATGGCTTCATCAGTACGGCGGATGAGGGAGACGTGCCAACTCCCACAATAGGTGAAGTTAAGGATGCTATCAAACAGCTCAAGAACAACAAAGCAGCTGGAAAGGATGGTATTGGAGCGGAACTTATTAAAATGGGCCCGGACAGGTTGGCCACTTGTCTGCACCGATTGATAGCCAGGATCTGGGATACAGAACAGCTACCGGAGGAGTGGAAGGAGGGAATAATATACCCAATATACAAAAAGGGTGACAAGTTAGAATGTGAGAACTATCGAGCGATCACCATTCTTAATGCAGCCTATAAAGTGCTTTCCCAGATCATCTTCCGCCGTCTATCGCCACCGGCAAGCAGATTTGTTGGAAGTTATCAAGCCGGATTTGTGGACGGTCGATCGACGACAGACCAAATCTTTATGTTGCGGCAGATCCTCCAAAAGTGTCGCGAATATCAAGTCCCTACGCACCACCTATTCATCGATTTCAAAGCGGCCTACGATACCATCGACCGCGAAGAGCTATGGAAGATTATGGACGAGAACGGTTTTCCCGGGAAACTGACTAGACTGATCAAAGCTACGATGAATAGTGTACAGTGCTGTGTGAAGATATCGGGTGCTTTATCGGACCTGTTTGAAACACGCAAAGGACTTCGACAACGCGATGGTCTTTCCTGCCTCCTGTTCAATATTGCGCTAGAAGGTGTTATGAAACGGGCGGGCTTCAACATTCGGGGCACGATCTTCAATAAATCCAGCCAGTTCATTTGTTTCGCTGACGACGTGGACATTGTCGGAAGAACGTTACAGGTGGTTGCTGAACAGTATACCAGGCTGAAACGTGAAGCAGATCGGGTTGGATTGAAGGTAAATACGTCGAAGACGAAATATCTGCTGGCTGGAGGAACCGAGCGCGATAGAGCTCGCATAGGCAGACGCGTGACGATCGACGGGGATGAGTTCGAGGTGGTGGACGAATTCGTCCATTGATAACGTCGGATAACAACTGCAGCAGAGAAATTCGAAGACGTATCATCGCCGGAAGTCGTGCTTACTATGGACTCCACAAGACCTTGCGGTCTGGTAAACTTCACTTCCGTACTAAGTGTACCATGTACAAGACGCTAATAAGACCGGTAGTCCTCTACGGGCATGAGACGTGGACAATGCTCGAAGAGGACCTGCAAGCGCTAGGAGTTTTTGAACGACGTGTGCTTAGGACGATCTTCGGCGGAGTATGTGAGAACAGCGTATGGAGGAGAAGAATGAACCACGAGCTTGCCGAACTCTACGGTGAACCCAGTATCACGAAAGTCGCCAAAGCTGGAAGGGTACGATGGGCGGGACACGTTGTGAGAATGCCGGACAACAATCCCGCAAAAATGGTGTTCAACTCAAATCCGGCCGGTACAAGACGAAGGGGAGCGCAACGAGCTAGGTGGTTTGACCAAGTGGAACAGGATCTTGGAAGTGTGGGGCGATCGAGGAATTGGAGGTTAGCAGCCATGGACCGAGTTAGTTGGCGTAACATTGTGGCGCAGGTCGTGTCTTGAAGGACGTAGCGCCAGCAAAAGTAAAGTAAAGTAAGTACAAGCTTTTTATCATTTTGGTTCAAAAATGAATTATTAATCCAGATTATAATAATGTTTAGATCTCCAAGAAATATTCGAAATAAAAAAAAACTTAATTTGTTTCATACTAATGGAGCATGACATTTTTTCAAACAGTACAATTTAAAAAGGTTATCTGGCATTACTGTTGTGATTTTTTTGTTTTGTATATGTAACAAATAATAGTTCCGTTTTTAATTAGCCCAGAATTATTGAACTTGACATTGGGCAATATATTATATTATAGCAATATATTATACTTTTTATGGAAAGTAGTGATTTTGACTGGTATTTTGTGAACTTATTTTTTGGATTTCGGCTTGCAGTCACTATCAAAAGCGATGGTATTTTTAATTAATCACCAACGTTTTGATCCTATGGTTCGGATCTTCTTCAGTGCTCGAAGTTTCTACGACTGTGAAACATCCGTGCACATACCTGGCAATTACCCATTATGACCAGTAAGGGAACCACATTTGTTAATAAGGAAAACACTTATCGTATACCGTGTAAAACCTATGGCATTTAACAAGTTGTTAAACTTCGAGCCCTGAAGAAGATTCAAGCCATAGGATCGAAACGTCAGCGACGAACTAAAATAATCAACGCTTTTGATTGTGACTGCAAACCGAAACCCAAGAATAAGTTCATGAAGAAAATTCGAACTTTTTAACGTAAAAAAAAACAATTTGAATGTGAATGTTAGCACAATAATGGATTTTTTTTTAAATTTGCGATCACGGGGGTTGTTATAAGCTTATTTCAAGACAAAGAACACTTGTGATTTATATGCTATCATTTTACAACAAAGATACCAGTCGACACCAAATGTATGAAAAACAAAATGTTTTCCTCAACAATCTTCTTAAGAACAATACTCAACGGTTTTTGTTTACAGTATGGCCCTTTATAATGCGATAAAATCAACAAATATCTTGAAGCGGTAACTTATAGGAAGATCATTGATATTAGAATTTTGAATTGTTTTTGGATAAAAAATCATATTGCAGCATCAAAACGCCTTTTCTATAACCAGAAATTGAATTTCCAGAAATACACCAAAAGTTGCCCTTAGAAAAACTTTTTTATTTTAAATTGCACCATGTTGAAACTGCCCTTAAAACATGGGATATTAATGTGGAAAGAGATAAACGTAACATAGTTGGTGGAGCATCTGGAGTAACTTATGAAACGGGCGTATTTTCTTAAGTTTTATGATATTAATATAATTGAATCCTAAATATCTCGAAAACGGCTAGTTTTAGGAAGATCATTGTTATTAGCATTTTGAATTGTTTTTGGATGAAAAATCATATTACAGCATCAAAACGTCTTTTCTACGGCCAGAAATTGAATTTTCAGAAATGCACCAAAAGTTGCCCTTAGAAAAACTTTTTTATTTTAGATTGCACCATGTTGAAACTGTGCTTAAAACATCTGGTTTTACATTGAAATTTTACAGAAAAAAATTGAAAAAAATCGAAGATACCTATTTCTTGCAATTTGTGTTTTAAGGTTTAATTTCGATTTTTTCATGAAACTAAAAGTATTTTTTTTTTCAGTTTATATTTTTTTACATAGCCTATTTGATTGTCTACCATCCCTCCTCATACACTTTTTCTCTATAACAAACGGTTTCCGAGGTACATTTTTTTTAAATGGTGATGCTAAAAATACTTACGCCCTTATCAGAAGTTACTCTTGATTTTAAATGGTCTCTCCACCAGTGGAAAAAACTTATTCTATTATATCGAAACTATGTGCAAAATTCCATTTGAATCCAAGGTAGTCAGTTTCATCGTTTACCGTGGAACCGCTCAGCTCAAGGGCTATCATTATTTTAGTCAATCTTCAATTTAAAGGCCTAAACTAGGTAGCCTTTGAGCTACTGAACAACACTGCCGAAGACGCTATGTTTCATGCTCATTGGCGTCACCTGGTGGTAAAATTTAGAATCAACTAGCTCGATCCATGTTTGCTCTTGATTAATTGAACGTCTTCGCCCAAGACGCCATTTTTATAAGAGGTTTCTAGCCCATTAGAAATGTGAATTCAACACAGAAAGAAAAGGCAGCACGAAAAAAGTGTGATAGCTGATGCTCAAGAAAGCATGAACCGGAATGATATGCGGAGATTCTATGCAACGGTCAATGGAGCGCGGCACAATACCGTACCAGTGTCCGCCATGTGCAATGATCGAGAAGGGAATTTATTTATTATTATTTATTTATTAAAGAAAATACTTGCAGCGTAAGGGTATTTCCCTTATAAATTTACTACAATCGGTAGAAGGGAATTTGCTGACCAATAAAACGGCGGTGGCTGTAAGGTGGAAAGAGCACTTTCAGCAATTGTTGAACGGTGAAAATGGAAATGTAGCGAGAAACAGGATGAATATTGATGATGATGATCTAGCTGTGGACCCACCTAGGAGATGTTAAAAAGGCTATCAGCGAGCTGAAGAACTTTAAGGCTGCTGGGAAGGACGAGATCCCGGTAGAGCTTATCAAGCACGGAAGTGAGCAGCTTTATCAGTCGATCCACCGAGTACTTCTGAAGGTATGGGAGGACAAAGAATTGCCCACCGGCTGGTTGGATGGCCTCATACGCCCAATCTACAAGAAAGGGCACAGACTGGAGTGTGCCAATTACAGAGGAATTACTCTGCTGAATTCGGCGTACAAAATTCTGTCGCGCATCCTGTTTAACATACTGAGACCACTCGAGGAGTCCTTCGTCGGCGAATACCAAGCTGGTTTTCGTGAGGGCCGTTCGACAACGGATGTTTAGTTTGCGAATGATCCTAGATAAATTCCGGGAGTATAACTTGCAGACTCACCATCTGTTTATTGATTTCAAGGTGGCGTACGACTCAGTGAAAACAAATGAGCTGTGGCAGATATTGTCTGAACATGGTTTTCCGGCGAAACTTATTAGGCTGATGCGTGCTACGCTGGAGGGTTCGAAATCCTTTGTTCGAATCGTAGACGAGATGTCAACCTCGTTCGTGACGTTAGACGGGTTGAAGCAGGGAGACGCACTTTTGAATTTACTGTTCCACATTGCACTCAAGGGTGCTATTGGGAGACGTTGAAAGAGTCAAACCGGAAAGCTCTTGGTGTTTTCGAGCGTAAAGTGCTGCGGGTAATACTCGGTGGGAAACTCGAAAATGGTGTGTGGCGCAGACGCATGAATCACGAGTACAAAGTGTACAAAGATGCGAATATTATCAAGCATGTAAAATAAGGCAGACATCAGTGGGCTGGTCACTTAATGCGAATGTCGGAAGAAAGAATTGCGAAAATAATATTCAGCAGGGAACCAGGTAGAGGTCAGCGGCTTCGGGGAAGACTACGAATACGCTAGCTGTACGCAGTGGAAGAGGACCTGACGACCCTAAACGTTCGGGGCAACTGGAGAAGTTTCGCCCAAGACCGACGACGATGGAGCTCTACAATACGCCCGGCAATGGCGTGACGCTACGCTGTAGACATCAAGATATCAAGTTAGGTATCTCTATGAGTTTCACCCATGAGAACTATCAGAAATACGAATAGAGAATTTAACACCAATTTATTTAAAAATCTTCAAGAATTTGCCACAATACTTAACGAATCGCTGCCGATCAAAAATATGTCGGCGCACAGATCTGCCACGGAGTAACGCCAGCAGACGATTAATGACGCAAGATATTCGTTGATAAGCGGTGCATTGAATTAAATTAAGGGCAATGTCGCTCGCAACACGAGACACTTGTAAACGTTGGCTAATGAGGTCTTCCGTTTTCACGAGTTTCCAACAGGAGGAAAGTAAAAACGAACGAAAGAACCAATGCTGCTTCTGCTGCTGCTGGTGCTAATGGAAAATGAACAACCGGTTAATGATGTTGTATCTAGTTTCCCTTCTACGGATCCCCGTCATCAACGAGCATCAACATCAGCTTAGTAGTGTGGCAACAAAATTGATCAAGATTAGTTGTAAGACTGGCACTTGGAGGGGCACAAAAGGGGCATCGAAAGCACGCGGTCTTGTCTGTTGGGTACACTTAAGAAGTCGTTGCTCGGGTTCGGCGAGTTAAACTAATCTAGCCCTGGGGGTACGCTTTTCTGGAATTCGCAGCTGATTGCCAAGATGATGGCGAAAATACATTAAATATCCATTTACATCTCCGGAATAAGTTAAAATCTGCACAAAACCCGCTCGGGTGGTTCTAAATTGTAGCTTAAGTTTCAGTTTGACATAAAAGCTCGTCAAGTAGGGGAGGATTATTGTTTTATCGTGTTTTTCCTATTATTCTTCCTCTTTTACAAACCTACTGGGACATAATATGTTTCCAGGCTTGATGTTCCAATGAGTACTTTCTCAGTAATAAAACGAGAACTTTCTTTGACAAAGTTGCCATTTTTAAGTGGTAAGCCAACCTGAAAAAATCTTCCACCTGGTATGAATCCCAAACTGATTTTCTCGAATGCAGGTTTTTGTCACTTACACCCCTTCGCTTCTAACACCCTTATTTAAAGTCAGTCTATGTTATACTAAAGGAAATCCTCAAATCTATTTTTAATCACCGCACTGAATGAAATCCCATATTCGACTCATGGATACGTTTGGAGAATCTGATAACCCCCAAGAGATTAACCGGAGGGAAACCTCTGAGCTAGCACAAATTAGCTAAGAAGCTTCATACAATGATTCATTTTAATTTGAGACACTTCTGCTCCAGGGATCATCAGCCTCCACAACAAACCTCGCTGTTACACAGGCAAGCGTACTTACATTTATTGAGAAGTCTTGTTCGCCTTATTCGCTCCCCATACTGCTGTTTGGGCTTCCTTCGAGGGAACATGTTGCCGAGATGGGAATTCTGATACCCCTCCGGATGGTTGTTGTTGGTGTGTCTTAAAGCTGTTGGGTGGTTTTGCTCTAACGAGATAAGATAGATTTTCGTTTACATACGCACGCATGCAACATGGGTTTAAATTAATTAACATTCTCTGTTCCGCGTCGCCCTCGGTGTACTTTGTCGTGTGGGATGTATGTTTTAGGGTGGTTCAAAATATAGTTTTTGATCCGCATCGCTGATCCGATTCTAATTCAGGTTCAAATTTCACATCGGACAACTTAGTAGTTAGTTCGGGACTTTCAAGAGCACATGGGAAAACATTGAAAGCGATTGAATGAATTATGTGCTTTTCCCATAGTAATTCCCATACAGACTTTGAAGGATATCTGTAGTTCAAATTTTCATCTAAATTAGCTCCTATTTCAAGAGAACACTCATCTTTTGATGTAGAATAGAAAGAGCAGTGAAAAGCAAACATGGTTTTCTGAATCACCCTAATATGTACTTGTGTATTGGGTAACATGCGGGTGGGATCTGAAGCGTTTTGAAAAAAAAAAAAAAGAGAAGCCGACATAAAACGAAGCCGTTGTAAAGTGAAGCGAAGCGTGCTTCTCTGGTTTGGATTGAGTAATTTTAGGGAATCCTCTTGAGATAGTAGGAAATCAGATATGTTCTTGCTGGGGGCTTGGTTCAAGTGAAGTTATCACTTAAAGTTAAGTGTTCAAGCTAACAAGATTGTAGATCAGTTGGTTACCCAGAAGACAAAAGATTTTCCCATAAATTTGAAGTTTTGTATCACGAAACTAGTGTTGAAATGATTTTTTATTAATCTCTCTATCGGCAGCATATATTTTTTCATCAAATCCGATTCTTTTTCAGTTTTTTTTACATTTGTCGTTCCGTTTTTTTCTCAAGTTCTCAAACAAATCTTGTATTTCTGGAATTTGTGTCGGTACTGATGTTTGCTCAACTGGTTTTGACTATTTTGTTCATATTCAATTTATCAAAAAATATCTTGAATATAGACTGCATGAGGGGCCTGAATATGGGGGCCCAGATAGTCGTAGCGGTAAACGCGCAGCTAATCAGCAAGACCAAGCTGAGGGTCGTGGGTTCAAATACCACCGGTCGAGGATCTTTTCGGGTTGGAAATTTTCTCGACTTCCAAGGGCATAGAGTATCTTCGTACCTGCCACACGATATACACATGCAAAAATGGTCATTGGCATAGTAAGCTCTCAGCTACACTGTGGAAGTGCTCATTAGAACACTAAGCTGAGAAGCAGGCTCTGTCCCCGTGGGGACGTAACGTCAGAAAGAAGAAGAAGAAGATGGACTGCATTATGTCAGGTATAAAGGAGCTTCTCTGTAGAAATCAAGCACATCGGTGACATTACGTTTTGATGATGTATTCTAGTACCAAATAGGCCAATCTTAGAAGGTGGTTCCCAGTGAAGAAATAACTTCTAAGAACAATTCGTCCGCATATTGAATTGTTAGATTCCAGGTTTACTCTTGGAATTCCGTTAAGGATTCCTACATGGAATAGCACAGGAATTTCAAAAGTTTTATCAATGATTCTTTCGAAACCATCTTCATTCCATGTTCTTTTTGGGTTAGTCTTTGGATGATTTGTCAAATTCTATACGAATTTAACAGAACATTTTGGAAATTATCTTTCGACTATTGGGATTCTTGCCGCAGTTTATACACAGGATGAAGCAGCCGGTTGATCCTTAAGGAATACTGCTATATATTCTCCCTAACTTTCATCCGGAAATTCTCCCAGTGTTTCTCTATGATGCCGTTTCTGTTTTTTTAATTATCGTGAATTTAAACACGAATGAAAAGAATTGTTTGAGCCATAGTTCATTATGTGAAAGGGAACAGTAGACATTGATGTTTTTCGAAAGCGTCGAGGGACTGTGTTCCACGGAATTATCTGAAGAAGTTCCGGATTATCTAGGCCAAATTTTTTTTTTTATTTCTTTATTAGTATCATTCCAAACATTACATTCATTTCTTATATCTAGGTGTTCTGTGTTATTAGACAACACTATTATCCTAATTTGGTAAAACATATTTAAGATTTTATGACCATTTTGTTAACAACATATGACATTTCATTTGCCGTAGCAGTTCAGATTTTTTACAGGTGAGTTGATTTCACCTGCTTATAAGAGAAAAAAAAACCCGTTTTTTATATACTTAACCTAACTTAACCTAAACATAATCGTGGCAATAGAAGATTGCAACGATTTTTGCCTGAAATTATTAATAATTTTATTTGACATTTGTTCCAATGTTTCAACATTGGATATTCTATGTAACTCATTGGTACTATACCAGGGAGGAAGCCTCAGAATCATTTCCGTGGTAATTGTCGCAGAGCAAATCTTAAAAAATGCTTCTAAACACGCTCGGTCATCAAGGTGTCCTTCTATATATCCCATCAGCGATTTGTCCTATAATTATTGATTTGTTTTTTACAGATGACACCAGCATTTAGAAAACAATTCAGATAATAGCAATATGGACCATATTATATTGCTTGCACATAAAAGTTTTTTTTTATAAAAGTTTTGAATATTTAGGAATTTGTTATTTTATTTTTTTTATTTTAGGAGTTTTTGTGTCATATATTCTATGACTCAATAATTATATAAGTCGATGGTCCCTTGAATATCGAGTTATGCAGAGTCAACTGTATTTCCAGACTCTGTCAAGTCTAAAGATTTTTACAGTGTTATTTTCAAGAATTTATCCAATATTAAGAGCCTTCTTTCAGATATTTACACAAGAATTATGATCGAATAAAAACATCAAATTGTTATTTGCACAGCATAAAAAAAGTCAATGAAACAGTACATGGTCATTAAAATTAAGCTTTGCTATGATTTTGAATTCCATTAAACAAAATAATAACGGATGTTTTCTACGAACTATTTTATTTTTCAATTTTGAATTCCGGCTTTTTGCGTCGTTAATTTATTTTAATTCCATACACTCCTACCCACAACCGAAAATTCAAGTCAGAGAGTATTCTTTGACGTCAACTTGCGCTTCGATGTACAACATAATTTGGATGTAAAATAATCTGAATCGTGAGTACAAGGGTTCACCAAACTATCCACAATATTGTGTTACAAAAATTTATTTGATTACATGATGAATTGGCTCCGTAATACCTTATGGCATTTGAGACTATCAAAAACCAGTAAATTGTGAAAGACTTTTGCAGCATGTAAGTGCAAGGTGTCAAAGAAAACGTTTGAACTTGCATTAGAAAGCCTAAATAATCTATTTAAAAAAGTGTTCAAATGGTCACACCTTCAAAAGGCGGCGTTCCTGGCCTAAATTTAAACCTTTGGTATAAAGGATTCAAGTACAAAACAGTCCTATCTATCTAAATAATATGCGAACTGAGAGGATCAAAATGTACAGGGATTTAAATCTACCCATTTCGCGACAAATCGTATTCCAAGCGGCAGCACCCTTTAAGATTTCAATGAAATTTTGTGGATCTGTAAACCTTGACTAAGTAAGACACTATACATAATAAGTTGTTGCAAAATTTATCTGGAAAGGACTTAACCTTTTTACCCGAATTTTTTTCTAAGTAATATAATTGAAAACAGGCAACTTCTACAGACATGTTTTGTATGAGTCATGTATAGCTTATTATCTGAATTTTTCAATGGAGTACTGAGAATAATCTCATTTGTGGCCTACACTGAAAAAAAATCATAACTCAAATTCGATTTAAATATGGTCAGTATTCATTGTAATAAAGCTTTGTCTCAAGATAAGTAATTATGTTTTCTACCAACCGTCCTTCATTCAGTTCTAAGAAAACTGTGACTTTCACTTGTTTAGTTTTGTTTGAAAAATATTATTGATGAGAAAAAGTTTTTATTACATTTTTTCCCTGTAAAAGTGCCCATTATGCGATGTATGGGTGGTTGGTAGACATTTTTGACTATGAGTTTTGAATATTTGAAAATCTGAAAGTGTAAGCCACAAATAAGATTTTTTCAGTATTTTTATTAAAAAAAAAATAGACAATTATCTGAAGGTCTACCATTCAACACTTTTCTATAGGAGTTTTCATTTTTCGATTACATTATTATAAAAATAAAAAATCGGATAATGGGCTTCGTGGCCGTGCGGTTAGTGTCGTCAGGCAATGAGTGCATCGTGTCATGGGGTGTGGGTTCGATTCCCGCTGCAGCCATTGAAACTTTTCGTGAGGAATGTTTCTCGGCTGTACCATTGGAGCATGCTTGTCCGTTGTCTAGTGTTAAGTTACAGTCTGTGCAGCTAAATGGCTGAAGACGGTGTCCGTGTCTTTTTTTTTTAATTAAAAAAAATTATTTTGCTTTTTTAACGATAGTCCCGCATAATTTTGAAAAAATATAAGCAAAATTGTTTACTTAGTAAAGGTCTGTAGATACAGAAAGTTTAATTGAAAGCTGAGAGGGTGCTGCCAACATTTGTTCGAATTGATGTAATATCCGTGAACTATATTGGTAACTGTATTGTATTAACTATTATACAACAGGTATCGTAGATGTTTTTAGAGCAAATGTTGAATGAATAGATACCATGCTAGTAATGATGAATAATAACAATGCTTTTGAATGTCGTGATCTGTAGATGAATTCCGGCGAACAATTTCTCCGAAGAGAAGACATTTTCTTACATTACTCACCAGCAAGAAAATTTTCTATTCTTCGAAGAAAATGCGCGCCGGAATTCGCCTACTGCTAAGATTAGTATTGTAAGCAAATGTTTGATTGAATAATGATGCTATTTCTTATTTTTTCTGTTTGTTTCAGGTATGATGAATGGTAACTGAATAGTACAGTATGTGGTCAGTATAGTGTTTCCAGAGTTGCGGTATATAAGTGTTTGTGACCTGCAGTATGAAAAATGCTACGTAAACATGTCAATATTATGAAAAAATTGGATTGTTAGGCTCTTTAAATAAGTTTTAACAAAATTATTAGTATTATTATATTTTTTTTAGGAACGCTTTACTATTTTTTCATGGCATTCGTGTCTGTCTAACAAAATGTTTGGAAAAAATCTTCAAATACCTGTAGAATTCCAAAAAGAAAAAACTATGAAAACTTAAATACAATCTATTGATAACAGTTTTTGAGCAATACAAAGTGGAGTAGTGGCGCATAATAGACGCATTAAGCGAATACTTATTTTTGACCCATGAAATAACAATGTTAAGCTAGTTTTCAAGTTTGATATTAGCAGAGTATATACAGAGAGTTGTGCGAAGAGACTTCTTTGAATAATTGTTCTTCTACGTCTTCTTAAATAGACCCTATCTATTTTGCTGGTCTGCTCCATAGGTAGACGGTTTGTCAATTCGATAGGTAGACTAGGTTTCACACTTCGCAACTCTTCATTTATAGACTCTGGATATTAGTAAAACGTGATACATTCATTCATAAGGATAAATCAAATGCTAGAGAAAAAAAACAAGATGGAAAATTGGGTCGAAAACAAGGCTGGTAAAAAAGTATTGGGCAATATAAAATTTTTGTGAAATTTTTTTATTCCAATATTAACAATGACTCTGATCGTTCTGATACGAAAAAGTGCTTTTTTATCATTCTCGCTAAGAAGACTTCTCTGTGTCTATTGTTTTGTTTAAAATTAGATTCTTCCGGCGCCTTGCTTATATGTGAATTTAAAGTTGAGAATTATTTAAAGTCAAATTTCAAAGGACGACTAATGCTAAAAATAAACTTGAATACAGTCAAACAGTTCAAACACAGATCTCCTGCAGTGTATCAAATTTCTGTGGAGTATGCATATTATCAGAGAATAAGGGCTATGGGGACGGATCTGGTGTAGTGGTTAGAACACACGACTCCCATGCTGAGGACCTAGGATAGAAACTCACACTCGAGATAGTCACTTGATATTTATGTTGATTGTGCTACTTTTCCCCGAGTGTCGTTTCCCCGAATATCATTTCCTCGAACGCCAACCCCCCGAATAACCCTTTTCCCGGAATACCATTTCCCCTAATGACCCGTTTCCTCTAAAAGTGATGCAGTTAATAAGAGACAAGAATAGTCTTCAGTGACACCGTGATGTACTAGAAAAAATGATAAGCAATCAAAAGAAGGTGATATATGGTCAGTCTAAACTAAACACATATTGCCAAAGTCGACGAGATCAGTGTAACTCTAAAGAACCACCAATTAACCAAAGAAGGGCGCATATCAGATGACCAGTTCGTTTACCACCATGAAATATGTGATGTTAGGGCGTCTGTACCAGTGATAGAGGCAATAGAAGCGGGCTGAAGAATAAAAAATCGCCAAAAAATAACGGAAGGTCATTTTTCATATCTGAATGCGTCATTTGAAAGCTATTGTATTCTATTCCACGTAAAAAATAATCTTAGAATGATGAAACCATTGAATCCTCTATAAAATCATTTCCTCCCAATAGTGTTATTTGCTAACTTGTGTTCCTATAAAAGTGGTTTACATTGATTTCCCATTGAGACTCACTATTATAGGAACGACCCACTATTACTGGTGCAAGGGAGCAAAAGAGTTAAGGTTTTTAATTGTTTTCTACTATTTCCTTATTTATATTCAAGATTTTTTTATACACATACATATTATTTTAACAAGGGCCATGTTAGAAAAATACACATAAAAAAATAAATTACCTATAACACACTTAGAACCGCACTACCACTATTATTGGGACACACACTATCACTGGATCAGCCACCCTACAACATTTTTGAGTACCAAACACTTTCCGGGAAAATGGGCTATTCGGGAAACGGGCACCTGGCGCTCGGGGAAACGACATTCGGGGAACCGAAATTCGAGTAAAAGTAGCAACTATCTATGTTGAAATGGTGACTTCCTTCGGAAGGAGAGCCGTTGGTTCCGAGAGTTAGCAACAGCGCGGCCTGCATCATCAGTCCATCGATCCCACGATTTCATCAGACGATGGATGACATATCCCAGACCACTTTCTTCGATAATCCAAACAATCGCCGTTATTGAAATCACGCCGATCACCGATGTCGCCAATGCCATGATGCTACGGACCACCCGCACGCAGAGTCATCAGAATCCATTAGCGAAA
Source organism: Aedes aegypti (assembly GCF_002204515.2). Classification (NCBI taxonomy): domain Eukaryota; kingdom Metazoa; phylum Arthropoda; class Insecta; order Diptera; family Culicidae; genus Aedes; species Aedes aegypti. The sequence goes on along the minus strand of NC_035109.1, from coordinate 226,269,365 downwards.
ACCAGAATGGACTGCAACATAAACAATCCCAAACTGTTCCCACGTTCCAGGACTAACCCAGAACTAACTTCGTAGGTTAAGAACAAAATGTAAATCAGTCTTTAGTAAACCGTGAATAAACGAAGAGCTAAGGCTCAAAATATATTTTTTTCCAGTTTCCGGACTTGGAAGAATTAACTCGAGATGAACTAGCCAAGGGCTAAACATTTCGTTAATAAAGAAAAAAAAGAAGAAAAGAAAGGGGGTGTCGTATCCACCCTGTTATTTATGCCCCTAATTCCCCTATTTTTTTTTAAATATTTGTCTGAATGTTCACAGATTTTTCTACGGAACTTCTAAAAACATTTTGGTAAAATCCTCTCTAATATGTCTTGTACAACTGCTTAAATTGTTACTCGAAAAATAATTGCCGAAATTCATGTTAAAACTTTATGTTTGCATTTCTCTGAAGTTATAATTGTTAAAATCAACTTCTTGCTACACTCAGTGCTCCGACGCCAATGCTAATTTTAGCGTTTCGTAATAAATGCCTCATATATAAAGTCCGACAGAGTTAAAAAAAAAAAAAAACAGTGAAATGTTCACCACTATAGCCTAAAATGGTCAATAAGAAGACGTTCAAAAATGAAATTGATTGTAATAAATACAATAATACAGAATACAGGCTTCATTAACAACAAGGCTTGCTTATTTGACGAATATTTTAGATATGTTATTATGATTAGGTGTTAAAGAAACTTCAATCTCCTGAAATTAAAGCGAGCGTATTGTCCCGTTTAAGCATATTACATCGAATTACCATACTTAAAATCACACTTCGAGCCGTTATTTCCAGTAAGAGTTCTCCTGTAGTGGCGAATGAAATTGTCACGATTCGTCCTGTCTTAAGTGGGCAGCTGTTTGCTTGACTACTACGCAACGAACCATTTCCCAGAAATTGCTCTTATGATCCAAATTGATCGAAAATTCAAACATTTAAATTGAAACAGTAAATTCATGGCATATTCAATACTGTCAGCTTTTCCCGGGAAAGCAATTTTCCAACGGGCTGCAATCAATTGCCATTAGCGATAATTTCAAGTTCCCGGAAAACAAGCCTCCCACCTTTCGGCAACGAGAACGTTGACGAACGTGTTCTCTGCTCACAACTCAGTTATCGGAAGCCTTCGCCCCCGGTCGCATGTTCCAAATGATTCCTTTGAAATTCACCCTTTTTGGGGGCGGTTCACTGATTACGATTCTTATAAAATGGTTGTTATATGTTTTTTTCCCATGTACTGTTGAACATATCATGGCTAAAAGGTCCTGGATAGTTGAAAAGTGTTGATTTTCAATTCAATTAAATTCGTAATTGATCTACGCACCCCTTCGAGTTTGATTGGAATCAAATGTTTGATTCTTCTGATAGTCGTTAGGTGTGCGATGTTGAATAATTTCCTAGAACCTTTTATATTCTTCATCTCTACGAACGAAGATGTTCTGCTCCTGAGAAGACTACCTACAAGAAGACACAGGCACTACAGCTCGAGGATATCTGGGGTTACTCGACATGGAGATTCGTTTCACGTGGCTCATTTTCCAGCGCGAAAGTAAGGTTACAAAACCACCAAGTTTACCACACGACGACGCCTTCGCTGGAGTAATGTTTACGAATAGCATCTTCTTCATCTGCATTTGCCGCACTGTTGAAGCTCCAAACCCACAGAATGACATGGAATAAATCCGGTCTTCTCCACGGCAGACGTCGGGAGTCATGTTTGCTTACTTGTTGTTGTTTGTTAGCGAGAATTTTCCTCACTACTCACTTGAAACATAATCTTTAATTTATTAATAGAGCGCGGAGAATTTATGGCCCTGCCAGGGGTGGAAGTGAGCGCGATGTAGCAAGCGACCAACACGACAGCAGACGTCTACATTTGGGACGACAGGAAGTAACCACTCAGTCCAACGGGAGAATTGGTTTCAGTTTTCGTCACTTCCAGTCGCTTGAATTACGCCGCAACCAACGGAAGATTATGCGGAGGGGTCATGTTGCACGCTTTAGTGTTCTAAACGCTCTTTGAAGTACTTGAAAATTTGAAATCGTTGAAGCATATAATAGCATATAATGCAACGTAAACGGGGTATACGTAATGCACATCAGATTCAATTTATGGCCAAAACATGAATTTTGAATAAAAGTAAGAAAGCTATGAAGACCTCATTGAACCTTATATTTTATAACTTGAAAATTCACTTTCATGTCGCTTGCGCCACACGGTTATTTCTTCATTATTATTTCCGTACACTTTCAGTGTTTTCTCCAAGAACTACTTCACCTGTTTTCACTGAGTTCCTCCAGCGCTTCCCAAGGAAAATCATTCCTGCAAAAACATTAAATTTCCTGCAAAAACATTAAATAACTAGCATACCCAACGTGGCTAGCCACGTTCCAACGAAATTTGGAAGGGAAAAACTATGTTTGACCTTTCACCGTTTGATAATTCTGAGATTTCTCACATTTTCACGCAATTAGCTTTACTATAGGGGGAGGAGGTGGGTTCTGAAAAACCGCCAAAATTGTCGTACGTAATAAATGGACAGCTTTTTCTGTTGTTTTCCGCGTTACATGGTGGTCTTGATTTCAAAATAATTCAAAATGTTTATGAATTGTATGATTTTGACCTTCAAATTCGACTTTAGAAGCCAGCATATTAATAGGTAACGAAATTTTAAAATTAACACATATTGTTTACTTGGGTTATCAATGTTATCACAAATCAGCTGAATCAAAAAAACACCTAAACTATATTTATTTTTTAATCATGCTTAAAATTTTTCAGAAAACATAATACAGTATACCGTTTGGTGCGATAGGTGCCAAAACTTGTTTGAAAAACATAGAGCTTGCAGTATTTGTGTTTTCGACTTAAGTTTGGAAGAAATATTGTAATGACTATAATTTTGCCAAAATTACCTGATAATCGTCACACACATGGTTCATGTGATTGCAATATCGCTCAAAATTATGCTCAAACCATACTCCACGGTGAAAAATTTTACCTAAATTTTGATTTTACTTTACCTTATTATAAATTCAACCAAAATTCTCTAACTTCCACACGAATGTTGTCAAAACTAAAGAGAGCTGCATCTGCTCAATGGGGGTACTTTAGCCCAATAAGCCAAATTTGGGTAAATGCAACTTTTCTTATGTTTGGGTAGAAAGAACTAAATTTTGCGTTAAACCAACACAAAATTGAGTTTATTTTTCTAATGGAATTAAAGGTAAACTACCAAGAGAGGACTTTGAAAATTTAGTCAAAATTGAGTTATTGGGGTCAACTATTGCGGAATTGCATTGAAACAACCCAAAATTGAGTTGAACCCGGCTCAGTGTAGTTTCTTATATATTTTGTAATGTTCTAATCTTGAACAATCTTAGCCTCAAATGCTGTTGTGGTGTTTCTTCTGCTGCGAAATATTTCTGAAGTTCCACAACATGCTACAAACGCAAGGGTCAGTTAAGGTGAAAAATCTCTTAATTTAAGGATGGCCGACTTGTGCGTGGTCATTTTTTTTTTTCAATGTTCCAGAAAACTGAAGAATATTCTGACGGAGACGAACCAGCCGCGGGCTGAAAGTCTCGTCACTAAAGCTAAAAATTTATAGAGGTCAATGGGCAACGTCTGGCGATTTTTCTTTGCAAAAGTAAGTTTTTCCATAGGAAATCCCATACAAACTTTGAGCGGCTGGCGCGTAAATATAGTTTCTCCGATCGAGCTGAAATTTTGCACAGTTGTTATGGGACCTAAATGCAATCCAAAAAGTGGACTGGAGCGAGATTCTAAATTTTTCATATAACCGTGTCCCAGGCTAATGTCCATCCAGTGGCTATTTGTAATGTATTCTTGAAGTTTGTAACATTGTTTTCATTATTCTAGTTTTAGTTTGCTGTAAAAATCTTGGCACAAAGTTACTCTTATGGCCCAATGTCACCCCGCACGACGGTACCGAAATTTTATAAAACATAAATAAGCGCTTATGTCGACACTTAAAGCGACGAACCATCCATAGTTTGTTTAACAAATACCTAAACCTATACCATGATACAAATATGTTACAACAAGCATGAAACGAGCTCACCAGTTGGTAATCCATCCTCGGCTGAACAGTCACAATCTCGGCATCAACACGCATATGCTTGGATATAAGATCACTCCGATGGCGTACGAATGAAGCGCCAACTGCAAAAAAAAATCACTTCAAGCGCGCGAAAAGCGAATCGGACAGCTTGGGCCTTCGCAGAGCACTGCCCAAACCAAATGAAGCCAACCGACAAAAAACACATTTAGAATTTCTTACGAACTTAAAACATAATAAGTTTTTTTTAATGCAGTTAAGTAGACGGGGTTGGTGGTCTGATGGCTACCGCTTCTGCTTCATATGCAGAAGGTCATGGGGTCAATCCCAGGCCCGTCCCTTTCCTCGTACTTTGTAGTTGTATATCTCTCACTTGCTTCTATCTTCCATTCTAAATATATCACACTCAAACTATTCGTTCAGAGCAAACGCTAGAACCAGAGACGGACAAGAAACCGTTTACCTAACGCTTCCTACTTCCACGCGCACGCCTTTCTTACGCCTGATACATAGGCAGTCTGCTAACCACAAAAGCAAACCTCTCTGTCATGCCTTGCCCCCAATCCATACACTCCCGCATGAACTGGCGTGGATGCAGTGGAATATACGGTCTACGTGGGAGCCAGTTCAATGCATCATCAATTCCTCCCCCTTCCCCTCATTGGAAATTGTTGAGGGCTTAACGGTTTAGATTCCTGGAGACTAACAAATTGGGGGCTCGTCCGGGAAGCCAGAAGCCGTGGGATACGTGTTCGATAACGTTTATTGAGAAAAAGTATTGCCGATATGGAGATGTATGAATACCGGCAAAGTGAAAGTAGTTATGGTTCCCAAAGGGGAAATACTCTGCTTCAGTGCACAAACTTATATGATGATTTTGAAAATCATATGATCGACGTGAATGCTGCAGTTTTACGTATAAGTTCTGAATTATTGAATATGCATAATGAGTTATTAGATCTTAAGCGAAGAAATTATGAATTAAGGTGTGAACTATCGAATTTGGAATGCCAAAATACAACGCAAGATAGCAAAATGACGAATGATGAAAACAACATTGAAACGATCGGTGATCCGAACAATGGTGAACGTGCATATGAGTATAGCGCAGACGATTATTATCAACCGTCTGTGATGGATGAGGTTGTGCGCCTATCCAAACCAGAGTTAATTTATGACCAAACACTCTACTCATCGGCAGTGTTGCCTCATTTTTCCCGACTCTCATCTGTGTTTTCAGCTGAAAAAATCTTTTTCATCTTAAGTGAACCTCCAAAAATCTTGGTAAAAATCTGTGTCGCAAAAAATACCCAAAATTTTCATTTTTTAGACCAAAAAGAATTTTCGCAAACGTATTATGACTGTTTTTGGCATGTCAACAATTTTAAATTTTACCTTATTCTTCTAAAAGTAAGTTAAAGGTACATAATAGTTTCTAAAATATTAAAATACTTAATTTTTTGAGAAAAACTAAACAGAGTGAAGGCATGCCTGTTTTATATCTTCCAAAACCGTGTCCTAAACTCGTGAAATATCCTAAAATCTTAAGAATATTTTTTATCTAAAAAATCTATGATCTGTGATCACAGATATCTGTAGGCAATAACGGGAAAAAATCTGTGTAATTACAGATAAATCTGTGTATGTGGCATCACTGCTCATCGGTGCGATTGGTTCAGTGGAGCCAGAACATGTTTTACAAGTATCGCAACAGACGCGAAAATGTTTCAAAATTAAAACGAGCCAGGAATTGTAATAGGCAGAAGCAATGGAATCACACCAAATCGTATGCTGCTGAATATGGTGCATTAAAAATCTTTCCAAAACGCGTGATACTTTGGAATGGATTCGGAAACTTTGAATGTGAGGACGACGATTATGACAACGATGATGACGACGACGATGATGATGAAAATGCTATGTACGGATGCTGCGTAACACCATCGGAGTCCGATGGTGGTCAGGATGGCCGAATGTCAGAATAATGAAATAGACATCCCTAGACTTATGAGATGTGTTGAACTTATTAAACGAATGCGTGTAGTGGATCAGTTGGTGTTGTGCTCCGCCACTGATCGGTGTTGGTTGGGAGCACAATAAATGAATTAAAAGTAATAGTCGCATTTCGATTACGTAATCCCAAATTATTGAGGGCTTAACGGTTTAGATTCCTGGAGACTAACATTTATGTTTCATTCACATTGTCTATGTAAATGGAACCATAAAACATAATATGACGATTTTCGCATTTTCTAGGGGCCATACTGTATATCAAAATTGCTTTGAAAATTCTATGGGCGCTGTGTCATTTGCAAGATCATTGACGGCTTTTTGACAGATTTAATGAACGGTTTTTGATGAGATTGTTAAGCTAAATGCCGATTACAAGCTTCAAACGTAACAAAACTAACAACTACTTTTAGTACGTGAAATAGAACTGCAAGTTCAATTTTGCGTATAATAAAAAAAGTGTTGCATAACAACTCATTCGATTCCGCAATTAACGTCTCACACTTCGTTTAAATTTTATTGATTCACCATTTGAATGGCGGTTCCATTGCTCGTCATAGTAGAAGAATAATATCAACTAATTACATTCAAAACACCAAATGTAAAATTATTGTTTCAGAAGTAATCAGAAGGTCAAACATTCGGAAGTATGCGAAAAGAGGATAGAATCCACCACACTTCCGAATGTTCAAACCATTACCCTACTTGTGCTTACCCAGAAGCACAGCCTGTCAACAAACCTAGGATATCTGTCTTTATTCAGACTGATTGCGCTCTTGAGACTCGAACCGAGGCGACGAAGGAAATGTGTAGATCCCTGGTTCTGGTGTGCTGGTCGGTTTTCCCCAAACGGCAAGTGCGAGTGGGGAAAACATTTCTTTTCACACTTGAAGGCACGTGCAGAAGACGACGACGGTCGGAAGAAGCATTAAAATTAGAAGAGGCGCTAATTTTTTTTTCTCGCGCCTTGAATCGACACTCCACACACAAAACGGAAATAAAATGTCTAAGTTGAAGGAGAGGAAGTATGGAGACAACAATCCAGGCTGCTGGCCGTCTAACGACTTTGAGCTGAAGTTGGGCTGAGGGATATTTTAATTAAAGTGTAAAACTCGTGGAAATTGATGAATTAGGCTCGTTTCTACCAACATCTTTTTCCTCCAATCTGCTATATTCACTGTCAGCGCACAGTGTTCTTTTTTCCATGGAATCGTGAATGGAATAGAATAGCTCCTAAACTGTCAATTCTATTCACAAAGTTTGTTCAGCCAAGGGTTTTGTGTTGTAAAAGTAAAATATTTTTTACCGAATGGATATAGGCGGTCGGTGTCTTCAGCAAAAATGTTCCATGCACAACTTCTTATATTTTTTAAGGTGGATTAATCGTCAAGCCGTGAGTACCAAAGGAAGCGCTTTCAAAAATCAAGAAACTTTTCTGAAAAATATTTATTCATAAAATGAACGGCTCAAGTGCGATTTTATTTTGACCACGAAATCAGCGAATGAAAAGAACACTGTGCAGTGGTTGCTTTATTTGTGGTCGGTCGCAAGCCACCAAGTGGAGAATGTTCCAAATTGAATTTCTTGACGATCTTCTGTGAGCGCCCTGTTACGAGGAAAAAGTAAATTTATTGTAGCGCGACAGACGCATCTCTGCTTGGGACATTTTCTATTTTGGTCAACAATGTGCCGTAGAATTAGGCAAACGATAATTGAAGAGAGATCGCCTAAGAAGCTGTCCGGGGCGTTATTTCCCGACGAGGCGATGGCTTTAATAATAATGCTGATATCCCTCCCGCACAAGAGGGGACAGGAGGGACAATCATTCTTCGCCGAGAAGCTTTTAATGAGTCATTTTCACAAAGTTTATCGCTCATAACGAGGAAAGTTTTTGCTTTTCGTTCGCCTGCGTGGGGTTGTGTTAGAATCGTGTTTTACCTTTTTCCTACGAGCTCTCCAAATCAATTAGCGCTGGGTCACCTCTCGTAAAAACGTTAAAACATTTAAGCCATGGTATGCGTAAAGGGTTGAAAGCGATTGTTTTTGCTGGTTTAAGAGCGAAAGTTTCCTTAATTTTGCATGAAAGAATGAGCAATTACCTTCGGGAAAACTACGGGTCATTATTCTTAATAAAATGGATAGCAAATCAACAGGGTTTTTGAAACTTTGCGTTTTTTAACGAAGTCAATGAGCCAGGCAACTTTTTGTTACATCAAATGATTGCGTTGGTTATTATATAAAGTTGATATTCTGAACTGATAATTAAACTCCTTCATCACCAACATTTCGAATAACACATTTATTTCTTAAATCTAGATGATCCTTGTTAGGTAAAACTATCAGCCAATTTGATAAAATCTAGGGAAAGTGTACCAATTATGACCATATTGGTTTTATATTTGACAATATGTGAAATTTTGAAATTTGTCCTAACTAGTAATCTCTTTGAATATGCTAACAAACATATATCTTCACACCTTACTACCAAAATATCAAAACTAAATTTTGCCTATGGTGAAATAGGGAACCACTATGGCCATAACTGGTACACCTACCATTGTTGAGCTATTCAGTGACTTAATATTTACACTCAAAAGAAGAATAAAATATCTATTTGAGTGTTTCTTATTAGTTTCACTTTTGAACGTTTACTTCTACAGTATGGGCACGCTAAATGGCTGGGCATGGCGTACCATTGGTACCTCGCGTACCTACAGGAGCAAAATATACCCCTTTGTGTGGTCCTTAGCCTCTTGCCCAGCAACTCCTATCCCTATCTCCTCGTGGTACTGGCCGGGGTACGAGTAACCTTAGGGAAGATCGGGTAACCAACCCCGGTGGGAGCTTTGGTCTTATTGCTTTTGCAAACCTGGAGCGTCTGTACTCCATGTTAGGAGCGGCTCACAACAGCGTCTGTTCCCCATGTCAGGGGCGACTGATCATCGTCCGAGTGCCAGAGAAGCACTCTGAGCTAAACTGCGCACTATTGCCCTCTGAACATTTAGGGGGAATGGTCCTCCGGAAATTACGGTTGGCTTTAACACCAACCCTCTAAAATACACCAGCATGAAACGTCAACGAGAGAACACGAACCATAACAATCGGCAAAGACCACAGCGACGAAAATGGACTAGCTATTGGAAACTCGGTTCGTGGAACTGCAAATCTCTCAACTTCATCGAAAGCAGATGTACTGAAGATCCGCGGTTTCGACATCGTAGCGCTGAAGGAGGTATGCTGGACAGATTTGATGGTGCGAACGTTTTGAGGTAACCATACCATCTACCAGAGCTGCGGCAACACACGTGAGCTGGGACAGCTTTTATAGTGATGGGTGGCCGATCAACGAAAAAATGTGCAAGTTGAGGCTCAAAGGCCGGTTCTTCTACTTCAGCATAATAAACGTGCATAGCCCTCACTCCGGTAGCACTGATGATGACAAGGACGCAGCTCGAACGCGAGTACGACCGCTGCTCAAGCTACGACGTCAAGAAGAGGTGATTTGAACGCTCAGATTGGCTAGGAGGAGCTATGATCGATGATTGGAAAGTTCAGCGCTTACCGGCTGACGAACAAGAACGGCCTTCGACTAATAGATTTGCCACCTCCAAGAACATGGCCATTCGTAGCACCTACTTTCAGCAAGTCTCCCGTATCGGTACAACTGGAGATCACCGCAGCAGACGGAATCACAAATCGACCATGCTTTGCTCGATGGACGGCACTTCCCCGATATAACCGACGTCAGAACCTATCGTGGCGCTAACATTGACTCTGATCACTATCTAGTGATGGTTAAACCGCGCCCAAAACTATCCGTCATCAGCAATGTACGGTATCGACGCCCGCTCCGGTATAACCTAATGCAACTGGCCCAACCGAACGTCGCTGCCGCATACGCGCAGCATCTCGAGGTAGCGTTGCCGGAAGAGGGCGAGCTTGACGAAGTTCCTCTTGAGGAGTGCTGGAGCAACATAAAAGCAGCCATCAACAACGCAGCCGAGAGCATCGTCGGGTACGTGGAAAGGAGGACATGTAACGATTGGTTTGACGAAGAATGCAGACAGGTTTTGGAGGAGAATGATGCAGCGCAGGCTGCAGTGCGGCAGCAAGGAACGCAACAAAACGTGAAGCGGTATAAGAGGAAACAAAACCAGCAAACCCGCCTATTCCGGGACAAAAAGCGCTGCTTGGAAGAAGCGGAATGTGAAGCAATCGAGCAGCTGCATCGTTCACAAGAAACGCGAAAGTTCTACGAGAAACTTAACGCATCCCGAAAAGGCTTCGTGCCGCGAGCCAAAATGTGTAGGGATGAGGACGGAAGCATCTTGACGTATGGACGTGAGGTGATTGAAAGATGCAATAGCACTATGATGAACATCTGAATGGTACGGAGAACACTGGCGCAAAGGGTAACGACAGTGGAGGAAGTGACTACGTCAGCACGGTGGATGAAGGAAACCAACCTGCCCCCACATTAAGGGAAGTTAGGGATGCCATCAACCAGTTCAAGTACAACAAGGCCGCTGGTAAGGATGGTATTGGAGCTGAATTCATCAAAATGGGCCCGGAGTGATTGGCCACTTGTCTGCACCGGCTGATTGTCAGAATCTGGGAAACGGAACAGCTTCCGGAGGAGTGGAAGCAAGGGATCATATGCCCCATTTACAAGAAGGGCGACAAACTGGAATGGGAAAACTATCGTGCGAATGCCGCCTACAAAGTGCTATCCCAGATTATCTTCCGTCATCTATCACCAATAGCAAATGAGTTTGTGGGAAGTTATCAAGCTGGTTTCATCAACGGCCGCTCGACGACGGACCAGATCTTCACTGTACGGCAAATCCTCCAGAACTGCTGTGAATACCTAGTCCCAGCGCATCACCTGTTCATCGATTTTAAAGCGGCTTATGATAGCATCGACCGCGAAAAGCAATGGAAAATCATGGACGGGTACAGCTTTCCCGGGAAGCTCACAAGACTAGTAAGATCAACGATGGACGGTGTGCAGAATAGCGTGAAGATTTCGGGCAAACATTCCAGTTCGTTCGAATCCCGCCGAGAACTTCGACAGGGTGATGAACTTTCGTGCCTGCTGTTCAACATCGTACTAGAAGGTGGCATGTGAAGAGCTGGGTTCAATAACCGAGGTACGATTTTCACAAGTTATGGCCAATTTGTTTGCTTCGCGGATGATATGGATATTGTCTGCATAACATTTGGAACGATGGCAGACCTGTACTTCCGCCTGAAACGCGAGGCAATTTATGTCGGCTTGGTGCTGAATGTGTCAAAAACAAGCTACATGCTGACAGGTGGAACCTAGCGAGACAGAGCCCGCCTAGGAAGCAGTGTTACGATAGACGAGGATACCTTTGAGGTGGTTGATGAGTTCGTCTACCTCGGATCCTTGTTAATGGCTGATAACAACGTTAGTCGTGAAATACGGAGACGCGTCATCAGTGGAAGTCGCGCCTACTATGGGCTCCAGAAGAGGTCGAGAAAGGTTCACCCCCGCACCAAATGTACCATGAACAAAACGCTAATAAGACCGGTGGTCCTCTATGAACATGAAGCATGGACCATGCTGGAAGAGGACCTGCAAGCACTTGGAATGTTCGAACGAAGGGTGCTTTGGTGGTGTGCAGGAGAACGGTGTATGGCGGCGGAGAATGAACGACGAGCTCGCTAGGCTCTACGGCGAACCTGGACGGCGAAAGCCGGAAGTGTGCGCTGGGCAGGGCATGTTGCAAGACTACCTGACAACAATCCTGAAAAGATGGTGTTCGTGTCGAATCCGGTTGGCACAAGAAGGCGGGGAGCACAGCGAGCGAGGGGGTGCAACAAGATATGGAGAGCATGGGAAAAAATCGAAGTTGGAGGGACACAGCCATGAAACCAATTAATTGATGTAACACCAACTAAACAAAACAAAACAATTCTTAAAAATTCGAGGTGTGGTCAATCACAGAGCATCCAACAATAAAAAATGGATTCTTTATTCAATCCGATTACCACTCCATGGATCGAATTCATGAATATTTGCTCCAAAATAACCCAACTCGTTTTCCAATTATTCGGAAACCGTTCATCCCATAAATCAGTTGTTTGCTTATAATTTATCAGAATGTTCCCGGAAACCATCGGTTCCAGTTTATTATTCCATCCAGTTACGCACAGCTTAAAGCGCTATCTATCTTCCGAAGTATCACTCACGTTCCGATTGAAATTCCGCACCACATTCGTCCCATTTCCTGTGTTGATTGTCCCCTTCAGTTCAGGAACGTTTAAGAAAGCAAAACAAACATCGCTTTGGCCTCTCTCAAGAATCAATCCTCCAGAACTAACGTCGCACTCTCGCACACACACAAGCGCACAAACACATGGCCACAATCACGCACAATGCTCTCGAAGCACGCAACCCGGTTCAGTTCGTGTCATTGAAACTTTATCCCATTATTAGGCTAAGCCCTCGCCCTAACTGGGAACAAGTGTTCGGAAGTATTATCCAGCTTTGATCCCGTTCTGCCTAGCTTCCTCGTCGTCCAGCCGGAAGGAGAAAGCTCACATGGTGTTGTCTGACGAGGAATAACGGCTTTTGTCCGAAGGGTATGCGATATGGATTTTTCTCATGTCAATACGAAACGGTATGGTGAATTTCTTGTTTTTGAATATCATAAGCTACACTTTAGAAGACTCTTTTTTTTCTTCAATGTAACGAAACGATACAAAATCAGAGCAAAACACTTTGCCTCATTGGATTCCACGGAATTTCGCAGAATTTTGTTTCGAACGACAATTGACGGAATCGTTCGAAATATCGCATACCCCCATTTTGTTGTCGTCGTCGTCCTTGAGTTAACTTAGGCCTGTTTCATACCGAAGCGTATGATTTGTAGCGACAAGGGCAAATTCTAATAAAGAAAGTTTTGAAAGTAGGTTAAATACGCCTATAATGAACGAGAAACTGTTCCGTGGCAGACAGTAAATTATACTAATTTTCGTGTCAATGTTGGAATCGTCTTCCTCCCAACCGATGATTCACAAAGTCAAATCATCAATATCGATCCTTAATGGCTAAGCTCTCGGTCAATTTATTCGCGAAACGGAACGAGGCTCAGATTGATGAAGTTGGTCGTGGAAAACCGTTGATGAATGCTAATAAGTTAGCAGTTCGATTTCGGGAAAAATTGCAACATTATCTGGAAAATTGTGGACGATCTCGACTTGCTCGTGTTTATGTTTCTTAGGAATACAACATGATGGGAGGTAATTTATCACTTGGAAGGAAATACAATTGTCCGTGTCGTGTGAAACAGTATCGGTTTCTTACCGAAGGGAATTCTCGCGAAAAATAAAACAACACTGTTGGACGCAATTTTGCGACTAGATGAACATCAATCATCTGCGATTTGTGGCACAATTGTGCTCTACGTAGAATAACAGTCTATTTCGAGGGAGCTTGGTAAGTGAATACAGAAGGAATCATATGAATAAATCACAGAAGCACCTCGCTACACCTTCTCTCATTGAGTATAATCATGTTTTGTGAATTGAGGTATTATGTTTCTTTTGTTTTACTTTTTCGAACTCCGTCTTCAGCATTTATACTTCTAGAATGGTTGAGCAATAAAGCATTTATTGGGCAATTTTTAGTAGTTTTCTGGAGCGCCCTATAGATACTTCTCGTCCTTATTTGAATATCTGGTTGGCTGTAGTGTAGCTTCAGATCACAGCCAGGCGAATCAGAACCATGGAAGATACTACTGCAGTTGCCTCGAAAGTTTAAAATTATCTGGCCATCCTCCACTGCGTATAGAGAGTGAGCTTCGTGGCCGTGCGGTTAACGGCGTCAGTCGATTAGGCGTATTATGAGTGCTACGAAGCGTGGGTTCGATTCCCGCTCCAGTCGGTGGAAACTTTTCGTCAAACGAAAAATTCATCACTGGGCTACTGGGTGTTTTGTGTTGTCCGTTGCCTAATGTTCGTGATTGTTCAGTCTGTGCAGCCTTTGGCTGAAGACGGTGTAAATTGTATTTTCTTTTCTTGAAGTCTTTAAGCTCCACATCTTCTTGATTTAAATGTTGGATTAATAATAAAATTTCTAACAGATCCAGTAAATTCGTTAGCTTCAAGGATGGTAAAGATTGGACTTGAACAAAATGACACACACAAAAATGATCACCAAAAATTTATTTAATGTCGGATTTGAGAAGTAATTTTCAGGGATGAGATAATTATATATTAGCTATGTTTTGGTATAATTTATTTATTAAATCTCTTCCCCCAAGCTGACTGCTCGTAAACACTGCTCATGGGATCTTGGGCGAGGCTTTGTCCATCTTTCTTACGCAATTTCTCCCAGTTTTCACTTCAAAGCCTCATTGGTTTTGAATGTTGTTCCGCTTTCTTCAACTTCTTCTCCATTATCGCCCAAAACTTTTTGATCGGACGAAGTTCTTGAGTATTTGGCGGGTTCGCCTCCTTCTGGATCACATCAACGCCCTTCACTTCGTACCAATCCGTAACAGACTTGGGGTAACGGTACGTAGCGTGGGACTACGGTGAGAGCGGAGGAAGGACTGCAAGCGCTTCTGCAAGCATTCCTCTCTATAAATCTTCCCGTTTATGGTGCCGGTTGTAACGAACGGATTGCTGTACCGCCGCACTCGCAGATCGCCTGCCGCAAATTTGTCCATCTGTATCTTCCGCTTGGCTTGACCAGCCACTCACGGTAAGCTTCTACGCACACAATTTGGCCACTGTGTTTTGGTTAGGAAGGCGTCAAATCGGACTGACAACGATTTGGCGCCTTCCTAACCTTAAAAACACGTAGCTCAGCCCGCTTCATGGTCTGCTGGATGAACCACTTCGACGGATTGACCTTTTTGGGCACGTCTCGGGCGGAAAGGTTCGGATTATTCTTAAAGTACTGCCTCATCTTCCGCGTCTACTCTGGGTATTCCGTTTTCGGTTTTTGGTCGCTTCCAGCGCATCGACGATCTTTGTCTCCTGGAACATCTGTATAACGCGGAACACGGTGGAATGGTGGATTCCAAGCCTTTTGCCGATCCATCTGTTTGACTGACAAGGATTATCGATCACTGCGCCTAAGACTTGCTGGCGTAGCTCTTCTTGTTTCGAATGCATCTACTTGACAGATCGCAGTTTTTCACACATAACTCTAAACTAAATTTCTTTGATTTTTAGCCATGCGATAAAAAGTTACACCCAAAACAACCCAGACTGGTGATGAATACGTCAAAGACCAGGTGTATGTTCGTAAGCCAAGCTGAGCGCGATAGGGTTTGTTTAGGAAATAGCGTTACGATAGACGAGGGTACATTCTAGGTTGTGGATGAGCTTGCTTAATTTAGATTCCTGCCATATGGCTGATATTAGCATTGGGCGTAAAAAACGGAGGTGCATCATTTGAGAATGCTTGGGTTAGTACAGGCACCAACAGAAGCCATTATTCAGAAGGGGGTGAATGTTGAATACCATGGACAGGGACGTCAGATAGCAACCATGCAAAGATTGTGTTCTTTTCAGATCCGGCTAGACCAGGAATGCTTGGAGCGCTATATTAGGATTCCAAATGCACGACGGTTCGGCGTATTGTGACAAGGATGGATTAATTTATTGATTGATTGTGTATTTACGACACTTTACACCAGGATGGCGCATTCTTGACGGCCTCGTAAAATTTAAAGTTTACAGTTCAAAGTTTATTCACAACAGTTTGTATAGTCCATTCAAACATTTCAATAACTTCTTCAAAGCAATTTCTTCATTGCTTAGGGCATCTTGGAGACTGGTCATATTGATCTCATTTTCTTGTCTTTCCTTCTTGTACTTTCTGCATTGAGGTATCAGGTGTCTCACATCTATAATTGTGCCGCAGAATTCACAGGTCGGCAGGAACTCCTTTTTAAGTAGGAAAAAGTTTGTTGGCCGAGTGTGGCCAATCCTCAAACGTGTTAGTACGCGCTGATCAGCAGTTCTTCCCCAATCGGTCCTCTAAATATGCTATGTTTCACTTCCCTGAGTTTCACGTCTCTGCAGTCATTCCATTGGGTATTCCATCGATGTCGCATTTCTTGTTGTCTTTTACTGCTCGTAAAGTACCTTCACTTGGAAGAGGAATTTCGATAGCCGATTGCCTTCAAGCCTCGTTAGCTAGTCGGTCGTCTTCATTGTTTCCACTAATGCCTGTGTGTCCAACAGGCATTGCAGAGTTCGCTCTCATTTGAGTATGAAGCACGATCAAAGCAAGCAAAGAAAAACATCCCATCTGTTGCGGTCCACGATCGTCATTGTATCGCAAGGTGTAACAAGTCTGATAAATGGAAGCAGCGAGCGAGAGCCCCAATGAGAGAGCGATGATAAAATCCATTTTTCTCGCTTGTTTACCGTTGGGGATAGGTGTTTTTCTTTACTGACACGATAAACAATCCACGAACTTCCAATAACAATAATGCCCCCCAGGATTGGAGCATGTTTAGAGGGGTTTTATCAGGCACTACTATCCCCCCCAATCTGATCAGAGTTGTAGCAGTATACGATAAACAGTCTCTCATAATGTGCAGCATGTTATGATAGTTACAGAGAGCGATACGTGAGAGATTCTCTCAATTTTCTCAGGATTCAATCCCTGGTGTCCAAATATCAAGCAGAAACGGATCGCTTTGGTCATCGCTACACTTTCCACTGCCTGGATTTCCTAGATTTGCCTGCCTCCAGGGACTGCAAGCAGCTTGCAGAGTTCATGAGGATGAACAATTCTCCATTCGCGTTCGGAATTGCAACTGTCATTTTAATGGCATATGCTTCAGCAGAGAAGACGCTGCACTGTTTCGGAAAGCTGTAAGTACCTGTTAGTCCAGTGGTAGGAAAAGCAGCACCAACCGTATTTTCGAATTTGGAACCTTCGGTATACATAACGGTTGATTGATGGAAGCGGGTCGATAATAATTGTTGAATAATTGGGTGGACTTCTTCCGGTGGATAACTGGCGGCTCGTACACTTCTTTTAACATCCCAACGAATCAACGGTTTTTGCGCGCCACTTACGGCCAGACGATCCACGCTTTTCGACCACTTGTCAAATGCTTTCACGGCGGCCTGAAGCTTTCTGTGTAACCCTTAGTTTTTCGGCCCACGTACAACGAGAAGGATATCGTCAGCGTATAATAAAATATCGACTCCAGCTGGTATAACTCGGAAGAAGGGCTGCATTGCAACGATGAACAGCGTTACGGATAGCACGGATCCCTGCGGTACTCCGTTTTCTAAGGCATGTTTACGAGACATATGTCCACCAGCCACTTGAATGTTCGCTCCGAGAGGATGCTTCGTAATATGTTGATCATCCGACCCCGTATCCGCCAGAATTTCAATGTACGCAATATTTCGTGGCGCCAAGTCGTGTCATATGCTTCGACAGGTTCAACGAAGCTATGCTCGTCTACATAAGGAAGCGATTTTTTTCCAGCTCAACAAAGTAGGTGTCAGTGCCACGTCCCGCACGAAAGGCATGCTGGCGCTTGTCAAGTCGTCCGCTTGATTCAAGCTCCGAAATTAGGCGGTGGCTGATGATCCGCTCAAACAACATCGCCATGTGGCGAGATTGGCCGGAAGGCAGCAGTTCCGGAATCTTGACAATTGGGCTTCGGTATTGGAACGACGATAGCATTCCGCCAGCAGGCAGGAAACTCGCCACTTCGCCAGATTTTATTAAGTAACTCAAGAAACGTCATCTTCACAGCCAAAGGAAGTCGTTAAAGCAGAGAGTGCTCTATCGAATCGGCACCTGTTGATGCACCTCGCCCTTTGTCGAGCCTACACAAGTTCGGACAGGGTGATATCGATGTTGTATACATCGCCGTTGATAGGCGAAACATCTGTGGACTTTCCTTCAGCTGCCGATTTCACCCTCTGGAACAATGGAGGGTAACCACGCAATGTGTTAACCGTACGCCGCAATTCAGCCGTTGAGCTACTGGGTGATATTTTCGCCACTAAATCTTCTCATTACCGTTGTTTTGCTTGATTGACTGCCTTTTTAGTCGCTGCTATAGCTTCCTGGAAGCTCGCCAATGCTTCTGGTTAGTTCGGATCAAGCTGCTGAGTGAATCAAATTGTCATCAAAACAGACGAAAAACAAACAATAAAAGTAGCTCGCTCACAACCGTTTGTCCCATCTGTTGCGGATAAGGATACAATCAAAAGCAAAATTGTCATGACAATCCCAGAGCGCAACATTGTTGCAACCTTTTCAACTCGCGATTAATCAGTTATTCTAAACACAAAACCAAATTTGTTTTATGGATGCTGTTCGATAATGTGTCAATGTTTACTAACACGGAGAAAGTTATCGAAAATTGCAATGCGAAGCCCACAAAATCTCTGCGCACGTGGTGATCGATCATTGTCATATTCTGTTTAAGTTATGATAAACTGATGTTGCGTAACGAAATTGTTGCAACAAGAATAGGAGATGACAATGTCTTTGTTGCTGCGTGTTGGGTAACAATTGATTCACTGTGCTGGACACATCGGAAGGAGCGCAGACACTTTCGTCGGCAGCCCTACCTTCTGGGCATAACCACGGCATCGATTTTGGCCGCTGGTTTGCGGGATAGATTTCTTCGTTGCTGCTAATAGGTTTTCCGTGAAGCTGTCTACGTCCCACTCGACATCTGGGCGGATGGGTTCCGCTTTGAGCCGTTCGTACAGCGACCAATCCGCTTGGTTCGTACAGCCACTTCTGTCGTGTTGTTCGATTATTGGACCATCCAGGGATGCACGCACACCGTTATCGGAAAGTGGTCGCTGTTGTGTGTGTCTGACAAGGTCCGCCAGGTGAACCTTCGCGCAATACTCTCAGAGCATATTGTCTCGTCGATTGCTGAGATGTTGCTCGTTTCCGGGTCGATACAAGTATGAGAGCTGTCGTTCAGGATAACCAGTTTTTTATCCGGAGTTTCGGCATTTGACTGCGGTGACCCCCAAGCATGATAGTGCGCGTTAAAGTCCCCCAGGAGGATAACCGGACCTTCTAGTTGTTCAAAAAGGTCTCCCAATGCGGTCTGACATTGCGCTGCGCTAGGTATACACCGAAACCACTGTCATCTGGCTCAAAGGGTATGCCTTCCCGGATGGCAATGCCTACCCAGTGTTGCCAGTGGTGCATGGTGTTCGATGCCAGCAACGAGGTCTTGGGGAATGACATGCTGGCCGACTTTAGTCTCCTGAACTGCCCATACTCGCATAACAGTCCCATTTGAATTTTCTCCACTTTTGAGATAACTTCATGAATAGTGTTTATTTTAAGTGTACTTTTCGAAACCATTTTTAAAATTTTACTTTTGTATGGGCAAAATGCGAAAAAAATACCAAACCATGTGCGTCCCATATTGAAAGTACCCGCATAACAGTCCCATTAGTTGATAACGAAGAAAATGAACCAATATATTCCTTCAATTATTGTTGAAATCTAGCATTATGGTTTTCATTTTATAAAATATCAAATTATACAAGCTAAGGTGGTACAGTTCATCTATATTTAAAAATATTCGTATACAAAAAAGTTTATTCTTTCTTGATAGGCAAATTTTCTCAGAATGCTTTTTTCTCTTCTGAAACCAATGGTAGAATCACACTGACAAGTGAATCCTTGCGAACAGCGTCAAAACCCACGGAGTTTCCTTGCATATTCAACGAATTTCCCAAATTGAATCCTTCAGCGTTGATCTGTTTAATTTGGGATTAAGAAAACAACTTACAATTATGTGTTGCTTTTTCGTCGATTGCAGACTCACTGTATTTTAACACGAAACATCCTTTTTGCACAATAATCTTCTTAATCTTGTCAATATATGGTCGCTTTGATTGACGTTAAATGGCGTTTGGAAGAAATCAGACACTTGCATATCAAATACATCGACCCTCTTTTTTGCTTTTGTTACAACATCAACGAAATCAGGGTATGTAAGCGTCGGATTTTGGCGCATTGCTTTTTCTACAGCAGCGTGGAAAGAATCTGCAGCCATAAACGTATGCCCAGACTCAAAATATTTGAGAACTATTTCCCTCTGAGTCGATACTATCGCTATGGTTGTTATTGTCATCCGGCGAAACAGCCACGGTAGGTTCATCTTCTAATGACGGTGAGTTGTTCGCTTGTTGGGCTACCGCAGGATCGCGCCCATTTCCATTGGACTCGACATCTGATGAGGAGAAACGAGGAGGTTTTGAACTCACCATAGGAAATTTCACATTTGGGTGGGCGCCAACGGGATTGCCGTCATCACGCTGACCAAACCTGGCTCGGTTTCTTAACTGGTGGGTTCACCAAACTTTTCGTATCGGCTGGCCGGTGCGGACAAATCGAATCCAGCAAAATCTTCATCACTGCTACCTCCACTATCACTGCCACCACCATACAATTTAATGTATTCGAGGGACATTATTACAATTTAAACAATGGTTGGAAATGCAAAAGTGTCTTGGAATCGATTGTAAACTTGGGACAATGTGTCAATGTTCGCGATAACAAAGTAAGCGAGTCCCAACTAATGGGACTGGTATGCGGGTATAAATGCATTTGGCGTGAGAAATACTCGGATAAGGAGTCCCATTTACCAGTATTCCAATTTAAATATGAAAATACAACGAATTCAAGTGTATCTCAACTGCCAGCGACTCTTTCATATTGTAATTATAATATGCTGAACAATGCTATCTATATTTATTATAACCAGTAGCAGCAAAACGTATTTTTTTTGTGAAATTGTAAAGATGCATTTTTCTCAACATGATGATTTCACGAATGGGACTGTATTGCGAGTATGGGCAGTGAAGTGCTACCACGCATGGTTCGAAGTCGGCGATGAGGAGTTTTAGTTCGCTAAGGTTGGCCTTTAGACCACGGAATATTCGTGTATTGAAGGGCAGAGCAACTATCGATGGCGGATCGACATTCAGATGCATGCGCGGGAGCAACAGCACCGGGGAAAGACTTTGTGTAGTGTCTTGTGATGATTGGGATTTGGCGGCATCCACAAATTACGTAACGCTCGAAGGGGGGGGGGGGAGGGGGTAGGCTCGAGCGTTACGACTCATACACAATTTTAAAAATTTCCATACAAAAAGCGTAACGGGGGGGGGGTTCGGAAATTTCCAATTTTAGCGTTACGTAATAAATGGATGCCGCCTTTGCACTGGTTGATGCGGTTTGATGGGGTCTGAAGAAATGGAAGGCGCGATTGTGTTTGAAAATAGATTGGGTGTTTGAGACTAGATGGGACCTCTTGCCCCACAGTGCCAGTTATTGCCGAAACTACTACATGATGCTTCCAGAAACACTGGCAATAGCCGGCACTTCTTTACTCTCCTGAGAATCGCCGCGTTGATTGTCTTATCGTTTGCCTCAATGACAAGAGCATCGCCCTTGAACCTCTCACGAGATGACCATCGCTTTTCTTTCTTCTTCGAGTCCTTCCTGTTTTCTCTTTCTCTCCTTACGTGTTGCATTCTTCTCCTTCTCACTTTAAACAGTGTGCTATTCACTGCCGTTATTCTGCACTCAGTGTCGCTTCTCTGCTTTTTGGGATCTTGTTGTTGTCCTGATGTATCCCTGGAAGCCAACGGGTGATTCATGAGATGTGATTTGCTTACTTTGGTCAACAGTGAATACAGATAAATCACATGATTCTGCTAGATTTATAATGATGGCTTTTTTTGCTCTTAATATGAGGAATCTCTTTACTCGCTTTACGGGACTTTATACAAACAACAACCAAAACAGGTTTTGATGGGTATTATGAGAGATTTATTTTTATCAGCATGAGTTCGATCGAGTGGTTTTAGATTAAAATCTATAGTGTGAGATTTGCATGGCTTACATAAATGATTTGCCTCTTTCTGGAAAGCAAACTATTGACAAGATTGAAGAAATTGAAATTTTTCTCTGTTTCACCTAAAACTTCTCAAATATAGAGGGTGCAGAACCCTTGGGCACTTCCATGATTCACTTTGGCATGGGGGGTTTTTCTCGGCCGAATAGTCTGAAACTTTGCAAAAAGGAGCACTTCACTACGACGCATATTGTGGCCAAATATGTATGAGCTTTGTAGCTTTCAAAAAAACCCACTGCCGAAGTGAATCAAAAGTGCCAAGAATAAGGTCCAGCTCCCCAAATTCAATTGTTGACGAGATACTCTACAGAGGCGCTTCCACGTTTGAAGCCATGGATAGGACAAACGTTGACAATTATTTTGTGGACAGTGAAGCTAAGAAAAATTTTAATAGATTCCTAAACCGGAAATTGAAAATTACTATATTTAAGGGGTTCAAACGCAAATTCGTTATCACAAGACTAAGACAACTTTTTGTCTTCACAGAGCTGGTAGCTACTAAGTATTTTAAAAATAGTATATTGAAGACCTCTTGCCTGAAAAAAGAGACTTGAAGGAATCAAAAAGAGGCCGAATCTTTTATAAGCAGGTGAAATCAACTCACCTGTAAAAAATCGGAACTGCTACGGCAAATGAAATGTAATATGTTGTTAACAAAATGTTAATAAAATCTTGCATTTGTTTTACCAAATTAGGATGATAGTGTTGTCTTATAACACAGAACACGTATTTATAAGAAATGAATGTAATGTTTAGAATAATACTAATAAAGAAATTAAAAAAGAAGAAGCCAAAGAGATACCAAGGAATCAAAACAAAACCTAAAAAGGCACAGGAAATAAGAGTTTGGAATTGCGATTTCTCCAATTATTTTTTCGGAATTTACGAGTTTTTTCAGAAATTCTTTGAGAAATGTTTGAAGAGAATCCTAATTCCTCAAAGATTTCCAGTGATTCATCCATTGATTTTACTGGGCTTCAAGATTCCTTGTCAGAACGTCTTCTAAAATTAAATCCATAACTTCTCCAGGAATTTCCAGGGGTTTCCTACGAAATTGTCTTGCAGGATTTATATGAGATTTCAACTAGGAATTGATCTGAAGATACCCTCAGAAATCGCTTCAGAAGTTCCTTCTAATATTTCTGCAAAAAAAATCCTCCATTAATTCTATGAGACTTTCTAAAGTAAGTCTTGAGATTTTTTTATCAGGGATTGTTTCATAATTCATGTTTCTAGTGAAATGCCAAGAATATTTTTCTGAAAAATAAATACGTGAGGTATTGATGAAGAAAAGCTCAAAGTAACCTCTGATAAAACCTGTGTAAAAAACAGTTATCCTTAGTGAACAAGGACCCTTGAAAGAACTCCTACACCTTCGAGGAAGTTTTAGTAGGTTTCATAGATAACTTGCTGAGATAATCGAAACAAAATCAATCGAATCTCGGGATAGTATAGGGTAGGATTTTCGAATAGAATTTCTCGAATAACATTTGACGAAATCTCAATAGAAATTGTGCAGGAATGATTGGAGGAATTATTAGGAAAATTTCTGTTGAGTTAATATTACAGCAACATCTTAAATATACTGTTGAAGAATGCTTGGGATTGTGTTGGAAAACATTTTAAGAAATATTTGGATTAACTGCAGGGGTAACTAGATGGGATAGAATGCTGAAGAAAGTCATAGAAAAAAAAGAGATTTTCTCGAAGATCCTCTTAAGAAATTCCAGGGTTCATGGGAGAAAATATGGATAAACTCGATGGATAAACATGTACAGGTGGAGGAATTCTTGCAGGTTTTCTTGAAAAAGAAAAGCTTAAGCTATTTTTTTTTAACTCAGCAATAAACCTTTGTGGATTTTCTTGGGAGAAATCTTCATCTTTGTAAACCTTTGGAAGATCTCCTTCAGTGACAACTGGAGAATTTTGTTGAAGGATCAGTAAAAAATATCTTGAGGGAGTTCTAGGATAGCTTTGGAAAAAAAAAACAAAATGTGAGGAAAATACTGGAGGCAGTAGCTTTGGAGTTCTCATAGATTTACTGGAGTGAATTCTGCGGAAATCTTCTAAGCATGCTTTGCAAAATAGCTAAAAGAGTTTCTAGAAGGTTTGGCAGAGAATTTAAGAAGAAATCCCTCTAGGCATTATAAATAAAATCACTATAATAATTTCTGAAGCTTTTCCTCGAGGAATCTGAGACGAAATTCTTGAAGGATCAGTTGAACCCGATATAGTCTCTAAAGGTTTCTCTGGAGCATGTACAATTTATCATCAGGTTTCATTGCAAGCTGAATAAGGAAAAAGAGACTTAAACCTTCCCTAAAAGTAGAGACTTTTTTTACTTGTATTAAAATAGAGACCAGAAAATATTAGTGAGGTTTTGATGACATCATTTTTCAAGAATCAATTAAGAACTACTACCAGAAGATTCTACAAAAATTCTGAATCAGCTAAGAACTTCAATCGTCGAGAGGTACAACAATGCTTTGATAGATAACATCAATAGAGATCGCACGCTCAGAAATCGCTAGTATCACCACAGTTCGTACTTTGTATTACACGATGCGACAGGTCTTAGATTGATTCAAAGCTTCTCTCAATGATTTTTCAAGAATCTTCAGATAATTTTCCTTAAATTTTTTAAAAAATATCTCATCGATTACTTCCAAGAATTCTCACGCAAATTTGTTCCATGGCATACACAGGGTTGGTTGTTGATATTTTTAAGAAACCATATATTGATTCATTCAGAAATGCCGTAGAAGATTACTTTATTAGTATTTCTAACGATTAAAGAAGTTTCTTGCCAAGATGTTTGTGGACTTTTGGCAAGATTCATAGTGGACTTGGTGGATCCAGGGTCAGAGGGTGACGCAGTTCCAACCAGTATTAAGGTTATCGTGGACCCTTATGTTGAAGTAAGCAAGTTTACCGTGCAGTTCAGGAGATGGTTTCAATATGTTCATCTTCTTCTTTCTGGCATTACATTCCAACTGGGAAAGAGCCTGCTTTTTAGCTTAGTGTTCTTTTAAGCTCTTTCACAGTTGTTAACTGCTAGCTTTCTTTGCTAATTGATTATTTTTGCATGTGTTTATCGCGTGGCAAGTACGAAGATACGCTATGCCTCGGGAAGTTGAGAAAATTTTTTTTACGAAGAGATCTTTGTCCTTTATGATTAGAACCTACGAACCTAAGCATGCTGAATGGCTGTGCGTTTACAGCTACGGCTATCAGACCCCTAAAATTTAATAGTATAATTTGTAAGCAAAATGTGGAAAAGCATAGAAAGTTTTTCTCGGAGTAAGACGTGACTTTACATTCACTCTTAATTAGCAATGATATAAACGGCAAATATCTAATCATTAAAGGGGATTCGATTGAACTTTACAACAAGTTGCCCAAAAAAAAAAGATCCCACTTAACAAAGCAAATGCTCAAATTAATGAACAAATTGCTCGTGCAATTCTTGCAACCCTCCCTTCCCCCAGATCGAAAACTTATTTCAATATTAAACCATAATAAGTGTCTACCTCGACTCCCATCGAGCCATTCCTAAATATTTTGCCCACCTTTCCGGGAAGAAGCAACGCAGCGCCACCTGCTTGCTCTATATTGATCGGCAAAATGAATGGGAAAAGTTTGCCTATTAAATATTTTTTAACGTCGTTTTCTCCTTTCTCATTTTTTTCATTACAGGTAAATAAGTTGCTGAGAGGCTCCCTTACAAACATCCCTCCCCCACACCATATCGAGGCGGGGTGGTAATTCAGGATAGGGAAATATTCCTGTTGGCTGCTTGGGCACGTCAGGAGTTAATCATCAATATTAACCTCCTTTTCCCGAGCAGCCTAGATAGCCGCGTAGTGTCGGTAGCGGTTGTTTCAACTGGCTAAGAATTAACACTACGGACTGCCTGTTCCGGTGGTAAAAGTCCACCTCACAGGTGACCCCTAATTTATGGTGTGATGCGTACCGTGCCTAAGAATGAATGGTTAGGGGGGTCTAAATAAAACCTAACCGCAAACGGAGCCTGTGGGGTACCAGGGCGCCCTCCACAGTATTGAGTCCTTCCTGTGCTACCCGGAGCAATGGTGCAGGTGACCTTGTGTTTCTCCGAGATAATCGGCTGCCCTTCTTCAGTCTCTATCCTGAGGCTTAATAAGGGTGGGATTATGAATATGTTGACATTTAATTTAAATTATCACCTATATGGATTCGCATTATGCGTTTTACACAGTGTATTCTGTGCTCTTTCGCCTTTGGCGACTTTAAATAGATACCGATCTGGTTTTTTCGTTGCTGGTCTTTTTCGTACTGAGATTGCAAAAAGCTTAATCCTGCCTAGTTTGGGTAGTGGCTACGGTTAGGTTAGCTCAGATCAATCTTCAGCATAAAAGAACAGCAACGATCAATCTTTGCAGACTCATGCAAAATGGTGCAGCCCAAGTGGCGCTAGTTCAAGAACCCTACTTTCGTAGAGGGAACTTCTATCTAGGTAACCTTGTGGACCCAGTTTTTGCTACTTTTAGCAAACTTGAAATGGCAAACTCGCGCTCCATGCCCCGCGCATGCGTGCTCGTTAATAAAGCAATCGTTGCTACATTCATTTCTGAGTTAACTACCAGAGATGTATGTGCTGTCACAATCGATGTTTCTGTTGGTTACCTCAACAGGAAATACGTCTATTGTTCGGTATATTTACCACATGATGAACCATCCCCAACGGATGACTTCAAACGAGTTGTCGTACACTGCGTAACAAAAGGCCTTCCGCTGATTGTGGGCAGTGATGCCAATGCTCATCACATCATCTGGGGCAGCTCAGATATCAATTTGAGAGGCTCCAGTCTGATGGAATACTTAAGTAGTACAGACCTTGGATTACTTAACATAGGCAATCGCCCAACCTTCATGGTTTCTAATAGAGAAGAAGTGTTAGACATAACGCTCTGCTCGAATAGAATCAGTCACGAGTTGACGAATTGGCATGTATCAGATGAGGAATCATTATCTGATCATCGCTACATCTTCTTTGAACATTCAAATGTAACTGCGCAGACTTTGCGTTTTAGGAATCCCCGGTCAACAAACTGGGAACTCTACATTGAATTGGTTGCGACCAAATTTCATGGATATTCTCCGTCCATTGAAAATCCAAGTGATCTGGATGATGCCGTTGATACTACAACATCCTACATTATGGAAGCTTTTGAAGAAGCATGTCCTCTGCGGTCTGTAAAGACTACAAGAGGGACCCCATGGTGGAATTCCGATCTGACTAGACTCAGGAAACAATGTAGAAGGAGTTGGAACAGACGCCGTTCAGCTGGATCAGAGTCGTTCAAGTCAGCTCGCAAGGCTTACAAGAAGGCTCTTCGTTCTGCTGAACGATCCGGCTGGAAAAACCTTTGTACAAATGTTTCCAGTTTGAGTGAAGTCAGTCGGTTGAACAAAATTCTTGCAAAATCTAAGGATTTCCAAGTGAACGAAATTCGCTTACCTAATGGTGACTTTACTTCTTCCGATGAAGAAGTTTTAGAATGTTTATTCAATACACACTTCCCCGGATGTGTGGACATAGCATCTACGGATGAACCAAATGTCTTTTCATGTAGTTACGAGTCTCTGGCCTCGGCTCGCAGTATCGTAACTACTGAATCGATTCAATGGGCACTTAATAGTTTTGCTCCTTTTAAATCTCCAGGAGCGGATGGGATTTATCCTGTTCTGCTCCAAAAGGGATTTGAGTTTATCAAACATGTTTTGAAAAAGCTACTTGTAAGCAGTTTTGCTACCGGGTACATTCCCAAATCCTGGCGTGATATTACTGTAAAGTTTATCCCAAAAGGAGGACGTGCGTCGTATGAGGAAGCGAAGAGTTTTAGACCAATCAGTCTGACCTCTTTTCTTCTGAAATGTCTGGAACGCATTATCGATCATCACATCCGTGATGTTTATTTGGCAAACATGCCTCTTCATGTGAATCAACATGCTTACCAATCTGGAAAGTCCACTGTGACTCTTTTACACAAAGTTGTATACGATATCGAGAAAGCATTCGCTCAGAAGCAATCCTGCTTGGGTGTTTTCTTGGATATTGAGGGTGCCTTTGATAACGTGTCTTTCGATGCCATATTGGAAGCCGCACGAAACCATGGGCTACCTACAATGATTACCAATTGGATTCATCAAATGCTCAAAAACCGACATCTCTTCTCGACATTGCGTCAAGCAGCGATTCGAAAATTGAGTGTTTGCGGATGCCCCCAAGGGGGAGTCTTATCACCACTTTTGTGGAATCTCGTAGCAGATACGCTATTGAGGCAACTCAATAATTGCGGTTTTCCAACCTATGGATTTGCCGACGACTATCTAGCTCTGATAGTTGGTATGTGCATAAGCACCCTATTCGACCTGATGCAAAGTGCTCTTCAGGTAGTCGAGAGTTGGTGTCGCCAATATGGCCTTTCGGTTAACCCGAATAAAACATCTATTGTTCTTTTTACGGAAAGACGAAACCGCGATGGAATTCGACCTTTACGTCTTTTTGGCACTGAGATTAATGTGACTGATCAAGTAAAGTATGTTGGAGTCATTCTAGATTCCAAACTTTCATGGACACCTCACATTGATTTCAGAGTCAAAAAAGCTTGCATGGCCTTCGGTCAATGCCGGCGAACCTTTGGTAAAACTTGGGGCCTCAAACCCAAATATATCAAATGGATTTACACAACAGTTGTTCGACCAATATTGGCATATGGATGTCTTGTGTGGTGGCAAAAGGGCGAAGTGAGAACAATCCAATCAAAATTGGGCCATCTCCAAAGGATGTGCTTGATGGCGATGTCTGGTGCGTTCTCTACAACTCCCACAGCAGCGCTCGAGGCCCTTTTCGACGTTGCGCCACTACACATATATCTTAAACAAGAAGCACTTTCTTGCTCTTACCGTTTATGGGTACTGGATCTACTGGAGAAAAATCCAGTGAATCGTAGATCTACACACACTTCGTTGTTTCCACTTTTGGTGAATTGGGACAAAATTGTCCTTGCTCCAAGTGATCTCACAATTGCTTGTAACTTTCCTTACAGGACATTTACCACACAATTCCCTTCACGGGAAGAGTGGACGTCTGGCTATTTGGAAAGAAGTATATCAAGCAATATAGTATGTTACACTGATGGCTCCCTTCTTGAAGGTAGAGCTGGTGCAGGAGTATATTCTCGTGAGCTAAGGCTGAATCAGTTTTACTCACTTGGTAGAAACTGCACCGTTTTTCAGGCGGAAATATTTGCTCTTATGTGTGGAGTGCAATCAGCACTCCAACAGCGCGTAATGGGTAAAGTCATATACTTCTGTTCAGATAGTCAGGCTGCTATAAAAGCTCTCGCTTCGGCCAACTCAAGGTCGAAGCTTGTCATCGCATGTCGAACTCAAATTGAGGAACTGAATTCAGTCAACTCTGTAAACCTTGTATGGGTACCTGGCCATTCTTCCATCGCTGGAAATGAATTGGCTGATGAGCTAGCTCGCGATGGAGCATCGCATGACTTCATTGGCCCTGAGCCGGCTATTCCAATTTCGAAGTGCTGGGTGAAGCTTCAGATAAACTCTTGGGCGGCAACTCAGCACAAGCAATATTGGAATAGTTTGGAGTCGTGTCGTCAAACAAAATTGTATATTACTGAGCCATCTCCAAAGGTGGCGAAGTATTTAACAAATCTGTCAAAGCAGAATTGCAGTCTCTTGGTCAGAGCGTTGACAGGCCACTGCCGACTCAACTATCACATGGCAAATATTCAGCGTGCTGACTCATTTGTGTGTGATAGTTGTGACTCCGATTATGGAACTTCGTATCACCTGATATGTAACTGTCCAGTTTTTGCGCAAATGCGATTCCAATTACTTGGTAAACACTTATTAAGTGAAACTGAATTCAGAAGCCTGAATCTTCAGGACATTCTGTTATTCTTAACCCGCTGTGGTAATGAGCTATAGGCTCTCTTTACGCTCATGCGTTTTGCAGTGCCCTTTTTAGGGCGCTGTTCGAACCCATTGTGGTATGGAGCTACATGCTCTCATTTCGCTTATGCGATCTTCCCTCTTCAAGGGACCCCACTCCTATTTCCTCCCATCTTTCCCTTCCCTTTCCTCTCCCATCGGGTAGATGATGAAATAGGCTCAAATATGGCGATGGCACAAATCTCCCAACTGGTGGGGAACGTGCCTTTGGAGCCGGCCTTCTGATACCTGATACCGTGCAGTTCAGGAGATGGTTTCAATATGTTCATCTTCTTTTTTCTGGCATTACATTCCAACTGGGAAAGAGCCTGCTTTTTAGCTTAGTGTTCTTTTAAGCTCTTTCACAGTTGTTAACTGCTAGCTTTCTTTGCTAATTGATTATTTTTGCATGTGTTTATCGCGTGGCAAGTACGAAGATACGCTATGCCTCGGGAAGTTGAGAAATTTTTTTTTACGAAGAGATCTTTGTCCTTTATGATTAGAACCTACGAACCTAAGCATGCTGAATGGCTGTGCGTTTACAGCTACGGCTATCAGACCCCTAAAATTTAATAGTATAATTTGTAAGCAAAATGTGGAAAAGCATAGAAAGTTTTTCTCGGAGTAAGACGTGACTTTACATTCACTCTTAATTAGCAATGATATAAACGGCAAATATCTAATCATTAAAGGGGATTCGATTGAACTTTACAACAAGTTGCCCAAAAAAAAAAGATCCCACTTAACAAAGCAAATGCTCAAATTAATGAACAAATTGCTCGTGCAATTCTTGCAACCCTCCCTTCCCCCAGATCGAAAACTTATTTCAATATTAAACCATAATAAGTGTCTACCTCGACTCCCATCGAGCCATTCCTAAATATTTTGCCCACCTTTCCGGGAAGAAGCAACGCAGCGCCACCTGCTTGCTCTATATTGATCGGCAAAATGAATGGGAAAAGTTTGCCTATTAAATATTTTTTAACGTCGTTTTCTCCTTTCTCATTTTTTTCATTACAGGTAAATAAGTTGCTGAGAGGCTCCCTTACAAACATCCCTCCCCCACACCATATCGAGGCGGGGTGGTAATTCAGGATAGGGAAAGTAATTGGCACACGCCAACTGAGGAGAAAGTTTTCGCAAAAGGTACAGCTAGTGTATAGAGTTTTGATTAAACTTCCATCCACCCGCAACGTCTCTTACTTCTCTTCCCAGTCGGGGAAAACTTGGGTACAGTTTTTCATCAGCACCATGTGAAAAAGTGAAAGTTCCGTATCTCCTGTTCACCTCCCCATCATGAATACCGGAATGGGTGGGAAAATGTTGCCTCATCAAAGTAAATATTCCACAGTTTGATGGGAACGAACCAGTTCAGTTCTTCACATGGTTGGATTTGGCTGTTCGCAAAACTACTGTAAGCGCTTTCGGGCGCAGTTTGATTGAGTATATTATTCTGCAAAGTTTGCCAACCTTGAATGTTCGTTAGATGGTTAAGTCAATTACAGACCGGAGTTTGTTTTGGATGATTTTGCAACAATGTTTGGAATCGGTTCGCAAATGTGTGCTGACTTGGGGATTGGATTTTCCAACAATGGGTAAAGCTAGAAGCTAGAAATTTTGTTAAATTACGGACTTCGACGTCATACAAGGTCTATACTTTGGAGAAAAAAAAATTTAAGAGACAGTTAATTATATTTTCATTGCATTCTTTTAGTTTTATTATTTTGTAATATACAACAACTTTTCCTTCTTAAAATAACTTTCTCTTGCTTGGTGAAGGTTCAAGCTACAAGGGAAGAATTCGGTGCACAAATCAGGATCAATCGTATCCGGTTTGCGTTGTACGAATTCGAAAAGAAATTCGTGTTCAGTTAAGGATGAAATACCAACTAGTGAGCTCATTTCATGCTTATGATAACATTTTTTTTTATTCTTGGCACCGTAAGTTTTATGCAATTTTCATACATAATATGTATGGTTCGTCACTACAAGTGTCGACATAAACACTGATTCCTGTTTCATTTGATTTCAATATACTCATACCTTTCTTTTTTTGTCATAACTAAAAATAACCATTGAATAGTTCGACATGATAACATATTTTCACCGCGAGACAAAAATGTTAGTCTTGTTTTAAGTAAGAGTCGTATTCTTCCTCCTAATCCATGGATCGCAACTCTGAGCAAAGGTGACTCCCAGATCTGTTTCTTTCCTCAATCATCAACACGCTTTCCGTGGTAATTGTGGATATTAGACTGGCCCAGCTTAGTATGGGAGAAAAATAAAATTGTATGATTCCACGGGGCACCCCCCAGGATTATTCCTTGGAGTTGGATGAAGCCTTTCTGAAAAGTTCAGCTCATTTGGTCGTTCCATGAGCTGGCGCATTTGAATTGAAGTTAATATGGGATTTTCAGTTCAAACATATGGGAAACAACACATTATCTACTGTTTGGTTCAGAAAAAATGTTAATCACGTTCAATTAGACCCAGATTGTCAACAACACTACTTGATATAATAGCGAACAATATTGTAGAAGGTTGTATCATGATTAAAATTGAAAAAGCTTGTGTTTTAGCTATCGGAAGCAGATTTGCAATACTGCTTAGTTTTTCTTCAACAAAGCTGGGTGGTAGAATAGAAATATTAGTAGTAGAACGCTAGTAGCGCTGTTGTCACAAAACTGATTTTAATTATTATTACCTTTAATTATAGTTTTTCATTGTTTTTTCAATGCCTTGGCGTTGTTTATGTTTTTATAATTAATTTGACACTTTGATGCCCGGTACTCAGGCTGTCAGTTCGTGGCAAACTAGATGTTGGTAACAAGAACAGCAGCGACATTAGCATTCTTAGGTTAATGCTTCTACTGGTGGTAGCCACTAAGCGCATCATAGCCACCTATGACGCTGGGCGATCTGAGGCACATGTCGCATGCATATAAGTGACTGTTAGAATTACTGTGCACGTGCTGTAGCCTTAGGTGCAGGAGCCTCATTGCTTGTAAGCGCACGGGAGCGCTGTACATCGTGAGACCTTTCTTGGTGCGCCTCATTTTTCTTGAGATGTGTCTCACTGCGGTCTCATGCGCTCCGTCACATGTGCTGTTTAAAATTCAGCGCAATAATTGAAGTGATTACAAAAGTTTTCAACGAGGATCGAAATTGTAACTTTTGAATTGCGAGTCTTCGATCATATCATGTAGGCCATCTAGACACCTGCATAATGAGCCGAAAATAGCTGTAGAGGCTCTTCGTTACTAAGCAGTTGTTTCACAACTTGGATACCGATGGCGAGCCATAGCGCAGAGCAGCGCATGTGACGAGTCTCCCCGAGAGCACATCACCTAGCGCGCGCTTTTAGAATTTTCGTGAGCCTCCATCTAGCGCAGCACACTAGGATTCCGATGTGCTGAGAGACGGTTTGGTTGGAGGCTCGTCAGTACATTTATGTGCTCCTGAGAAATATGTAACTCTAGTGACTGTACGGGAGTGCTGATCTAAGCCTAACTTTTAACAACTGAAAGAGTAATGAAAATGAGATTAAATCCAGATACAACCTTCTGCAATAATGTTCTTTAGGGTATCAACTAGTGTATTTGTCATTCTGAGTTTAATTAAACCCGAACAATTAGTATGAGGGACGAAACAGTGACAAAGGGTCAATTTTCAATATATTTCAGACGAATACCCCATACAAACTTCAAATCGAATGCGCCAGCTGGTGGAGCAACCAATTGAGTTGAAATTTTGAGAGGGAGTCTTTCTTACCCTAAGGCTCATATCTAGGGGGTGCCCCATCGAGTTTTACAACTTTTTTGTTTGAGGGCCAGTCTAGTGGATATGCAGAGGTATTTCCGCTCTCTAGAAATAACAACCATTACACACTAACATTCCTTCCCTAACCCAAATGCATGTAACGACTTGACACCGATATTGATCAATTATATGAATTCTGCTAAAATGTGCACTTAGAGAATAAGCGGAAAACCCCATCTCTTATTAATTCGAATCAATGTGCAATTCTTACCAGTTCCGATCAATCACGGAGTAGCAACTATTGACATATACATTCTAAGGGAAAATGTTCTACAGTACATCCGAGTGATGAACTGTGACCATGCCGTAGTTAAAGGGTGGTTAACTTAAAACATGGAAAAACTCACGTATAATGTAGCATTGCTTTGTTGTAGAAGATTATCTACTGTAGTATTGTTTTAATGTAAAGATTTTTGGTTGCTTACTATCTAAGAGGCAAAATTTTTTTCTTTTCTATTTCTTTAGAAGAAAAATAAGTCAAAACAATATGTATGCTCCTAGCTAAAGAGCATATAAAGAATTTTTGGCTCCGAAACATACCGATTTAAGCATTTCAGGGAAGGTTACCATCTTTTGGTTCTTTTTTCAAATAGTTATCATTGTCGGATCTACCAAAAGGGACACATTATACCCGAAAAAGTTTGCCTCATACAAAACATACATTATAAACATTAATATATGTACGACTTTCCCTAACGGAGGACACCTCGAAGATAGAACACACAATTCGCCAACAAACCGAAAATGCCCTCAGGTTGAATTCTAAAGTACCAACCAACTATAACGGGCAGCAAACTAACCAGGCAGAAATACAGGCCTCCCGATGGCCATAATTCATCTCCGGTTGGTTGATAGCTCTGAATATTGTGCTCACAATGTTGGTTTGCTGTTCCAATATGTGCGATAGGGTGGAGCATTTGTTTCTGTAAACATTGATATTAGCCAAGGGCTAAAGGATGAAGATCGAATTGGTCAAAATTTCTGATACTAGTGATTATGAAATATTCTACACGGATAAAAATCTGATCCCCACACCATGATTTACAAATCATGAAATTCATAAATTAGTTAGGTCATAATATCAGGATCACAAATCATAGTTCCTGGAGTCATAATCATGATTCCTCATAAGCGTGAATCATCCAGTGTGAAAACACTAAGCGGCGCACTTTGCTTCATCACATTCGTATCGATCACTCTTAATTCAAGATGACGAAGCGGTTGAGTGGTGGAGTACGTGGCTCACAATCGGAAGGTTCTTGAGTCGAATCTTAATGCATGCTATTTTTAACTTTTTTTTTATTTTGTCGATAATCAACGGATGCGCGACTCAGCATTTTTGGCATTTGAATCATGATTCCGAGCAATCAGCTACAAAAACCTAACGCGTGTGTTGCGTTACGGCAATCCGACTCATGATATCATGAGTCCAAATCATGGTGTATTTTCATAAGACGAAAACACGCTGGAATCATGATATCATGACTCCATAATCTTGTTTTTGGATTCTGATTTCTACCCGTGTAAAACTAAGAGTCTATAAATTACATCGAAGGTATTTCCACCTGTGGATAATTTAGGGAAAGATCCCCTTTTGGTACTGGTGTACCAATACCGGACATTGTCGAAAAATTAAAAAAATCGTTATTCAATCAAGTTGCTGTTCCAGTTAATCCAGAAGGCAATGTATTCCTAGAAAAATATTTCTTGGAAGTAGACATATTTATTTTGGTAAATATAAATGTTTAAAAACTGATAAAAAATCAACACACTGCCTTATATTTTAACTAAACAATTATTTCTTTAGATCACGAACGAAATACTCGGACGAACAAACCTCGGATTACTCCGATCCGGCTCTGAACACATTTCTCATAAGGGATCGTGACAACTCTTGCATGACAGGCGACTACGTACGGCGGGTAAAGATAGCGGTCCAGAGGGAGGGAACCTCAAGAATGGAAGAGAGTCTAATTGAAATCGGAGGAGGCGCAGCGAACCCTTTTGCCTGAGGTGGCTTAGTAAGATCATCACCATCTCAAAGCCAGCTAGGGCAACAGTAGTGTGATCAGGAGGAACAGCAGCAGCAGCTTCGAAAGCAGCAGCAACAGGCTCAGGACAGTGCATGGCTGAAAGTACCATTGCTACCGAGTTTTGTAGCAACTAAGAAACTGTTCTGAAACTGAGTTTGTCGATAAAAGAAGCAATGTGCACAAAGACAGCAAGACATTGGTGCTTAAGATCCAAGGAGCCCTTGGACTAGCTCAATCACTTTTGCGAGCGAAAACAACGTAAAGAGGGACAAACCCCAGCGGGAGGAAAGCGTGCCTTTCACGCCGTAGAGGCCAAAAGCAGGAGATGCAAGACCGGGTGGTTCCAAGAAACATAAGGATGCTCCCCGAACAACGAAACAGGTTTAGCCATCGCAGCAACCACCAATGAAAGCAACAATACAACATGGGAAATTGTCAAGAGAAAAAATCGGAAGACGAAAACAAAGAGCAGGTCTAATAAACGAAAATTCTGCAAGGAGAGGAAGATGGGCGAGGCGCTCATAGTCGAAGCAAGCGAAGACTCGTACGAGAAGGTTCTCCGTGCAATGCGGACAAACCCGGAGCTTGAACAGCTAGGTGCGGAAATGCGGAAAGTCAAGCGCGACCGCACCGGAGATATGATTTTGGAGCTAAAGAGAGACCTGTTGCACTTCCTACAAAGAGCAAAGTATGACCGGAACCGGTCTTGAGTGCAAGCACTTGGATGCAATCTCTACGGAAGAAGACGTAAGGGTTCCTATGAAGCACCAGTGCGCGCTAAGGGAGGTGCAGGAAGGGGCCATCTGTAATGCTCATCGCATCAATTGGGCTTCAATTGAAGCGGCTATTAAGGCGCTAGAAACAAATAAGATAAAAATAAACCGGTCTATATGGCCACTGAGTATCTCCCAGAAACCGGAAGATGCTATGGGTGCCACGAGTGCGGTCATCTTGCTCGATTCTGCGAGCGGCCTGACAGAGCTAACTTATGTTGAAGGTGCGGAGAAAAAGGCCATTAAGCGCAATCCTTTGCTTCGATCTCCTCCAGAACTACATCATGCAACTTCAACGGGGGAGGGCTGCGCTCATGCACTTCGTCAATCTCACCCTCTAGCTGTTCTGGTAGCTCGCTGTTGGAGCTTAATGTCGTCAAAAAATGCTGCTCAATACGACATGTTTACGTTGTCTCTGCGACTACTAATTCTACCCAATTGGTGGTTGACGATCTGGCCGGGGATTTGGACAACTTTCTGTTGAACTTCTACTGGACGATCATGTGGTCTTCGTTGCTCTACGACGACTCGTTCTTCGCTGCTGCTATTCGAGCTCTCATGGTTGACCAGTTGGATGCCGAGGTCGGTCCAGCGATTCCGGATGGAGGATGACTACCGGTTCACTGGCGCCCCGACGACCCAAAACTGGTTTGTGACGATCGATGCTACTCGGCCTAGTCCCCAACGGTGGAGCCAGCATACTCCGGCTACGCTCTCATGCTTCGATACTAGCCAGTGGAGTGCCGAAGTCGGTCCAGCGATTCCAGTTGGAGGATGGCTTCCGGTTCACTGGCGCTCCGAAGACTCAAGCCGGTTATACGCTACGTACTACTCAGAGCAGTCCCCGACGGTCTATCCTACTCCGACGAAGATTTCCCGGGAAGATCTCCCGAACCAATGCTACCCGGGTAGATGCCAAGGTCGGTCATATGCGATTCCGGTTGTGGGAAGCTTACGGTTCACAGGCGCCCGACGGTCATTCGCCGGGATAACAACGCGATCTACTAATCCCTGACGGTGGACTTAGCCTACTCCGTAGCTGGCCTGGCAGATGCCGTGTCAATCTGTGGCGGAGTCCAAGTGCGATGTGGCTTTGTTATAGCCAAAATGACGTAGTTTTCGAGGCCAAGTACCCCGAAGCTGCTGCCGCTATCGTCCACAATCACTATGTGGACGACTGTTTGGATAGTCTAGTCTAGATACCATCGAGGAGGTAATAGATCTTGCGCTGCAAGTCAAAACGGTCCACGCAAAAGGCCGGATTCCATATACTGAACTGGATGTCTAGTTCCAAGGAAGTCCTCTCACGGGTCGGAGATTCCGCAGAGGAACAACAGAAATGCTGCAAAAGCCATACTGCTTCGACTTCGGAACGCGATAAGTTGGCCTTCCGATCCAGCTGGGCGTTATACCAACGTCTACTGGGCCGATTCTGGGTTTGCTGGGACTTGCGCACCATCACTAAGCGAACCGAATGGTTTGTTGAGAGCAAACCAGTCTCGGCCGATAACCTAGTTATGATTGTAGAAGACCG
Source organism: Aedes aegypti (assembly GCF_002204515.2). Classification (NCBI taxonomy): domain Eukaryota; kingdom Metazoa; phylum Arthropoda; class Insecta; order Diptera; family Culicidae; genus Aedes; species Aedes aegypti. The sequence continues at coordinate 226,231,153 of NC_035109.1, read as the reverse complement.
ACTGCGGAATGGATGGATCAGGGGACGAGTTCAACGTGTGATCCCTGGGCGAGATGGGAGGTATCGTAGCGAAAATGTCCAAACTGCAACCGGCGGTCTACGCCGTCCAGTAGCCAAGTTAGCCGTCCTTGAAGTGACGGATGTTGCTCGTGAGGACATGGATCAATACGGGTCGGAGGATGTTCAGGACGGCACCTAGCCGTCCGAATTATTAGTTGCGGGGCGAGCGCGAGAAATGGCTGAGTGAACAGTCATCCAACGAAAGAAACAGACTCTGTACACCACGCATATCACACTCAATGTCGAGACAGCACAGCAATCACACACGCTAGTTGGACAAGAACACATGTTGAACGTACATTGAAAATTCTTAGTTTGTTGCACAGGAGTTGTACAAGAAAATTAATGAAAATGTAAGACAAACTATCATACAAATATAAACACTTACCAACCTACGCTACTTACAACTAATTATGCAAAATAAACTTAAAATTAGTGAACTAAACTAAAAGCGAACTCAACCACAGAACCCGAGTTTTGCTCAACGGATGGTCTGAAATCCCATCATCTGTACCAACAACAGGCATATTCAACGTGGCTAGTGAAGCTGAGCTTGTAACCGATCATTACCCCAAGACGCCTAAGGAATTGCTTGGAGATGTATTGTGCAATCATCTACGCGTGAGATGAGCGCCCGTTGCTAGGAGTTGCGGTTATTGACCACCTCAGTTTTGTGACGGACCAGTCCTGGTTTTCTAGACTTCATCCATTCCTTAACTATATAGACAGAGTGCGCTGCTGTCAACTTTTCATCCTCCATAGATTCGTCATAGATCATTAGGGTGACGTCGTCAGCGAAGCCAACAATTTTAACACCCGTCGTCAGGAGCAGCCTCAATACGTCGTCGTACACTGCATTCCATTACATCGGGGCCAGGATTAAACCTTGAGGTATTTCCGTGGTGATTCGAACGCTTTTCTGCTCTTCCTCTATGTCATACAATAGAATTCTACCATCAAAATAGATTGCCTTCAGGCGATGAAGCATGTGGGTTATCGCTTCCCAGCTTACACTGTTGAATTAATTCTTAACATCCGCGCAGTAGCGGATGCCGCTCCTTTTATGCTTTGAACTACCTACTGGTTAGCGTTTAGAGTAGATTTACCTTTCCTGACCAGTGTTGTAAGCAATCACGGTAGTCGACACGTTTTAGCTGATATTCGGCAGCGCTTCCCTTAAACATTCACAACACGATCGATCAAACGAATGTTGAAAAGAAAAATGTCAATTGAATGCCACTTACCACCACCACCAGCTTCGTTAGGAAACGTTACGGGTTTGTATGTTTCTGTTCTGCTTTCACTTCATTTGTGTCACATACGACATAACAGACAAGATCAAGCTATTCATGCTGTTTATGATCCGTTGTCTGAATTCACTGCAAAACTTATGATTTATGCAAATGTCATCGTGTCAGACGACATTCAATTGACACTTTTTTGTGTTTGTCGACGTTCATTCTAACGCAGTGACTGCTTACCAAGGCAAGGAAACGAACATCGCGCAAAGTGTCGAATGTTTACAGCACGGTTCCTGACTCCAAACTGGTTGTTGGATAGGTCGTCCGCACCTTTCGCATACGGTACTAGCCTATTAACAATCAACCTCTCCAGCTACTTGCCCGTCGTATCTAGTAGAAAGTTAGATCTATACGCCGGCGGGTGTCCTGGTGGTTTACCCGCCTTATTTGGTAGTATCAGCAATTTCTGTCGCTTCCATACGCCCGGAATGATGCCTTCATCAATGCAGCGTTGCATCACGCTCTGTACATGTCCGAATTCGCCTCGCTACTTCTACTCCTTCACCTACCGTATACGACGCTGATGGCCATAGGCTTATGGGATAATGTGGGAAGAGCACATCGTTTATCGATCGTAGCAGCTCGGGTGACTTCTCTTGGGGCGTCATGGCACCTTTGGTTTAAGCCATTACTTACCACTCTTTAAGGTGATTATAAAACGAAGTCAAACTTTGAATTTTCAAGTGCACAAGACTGGAGAATCTGACAACAGTTCGCGTTGAAAGTCAATCAAATTACTTTCTTGCTGGTGGTGACCAATGGGATAAATTTTCAACGCGGAGCGCTGTTTGGTTCTCAAGTCTTGTGCTCTTGAAAATCTGTGGTGTGGCTTCGTTCTATAATCACCTTAAGCGTCACTCTACGGACTTGAGCTGGCACTCTGCCATAGACAAATCAAAGCATGCCCGTCTTCGACACTTGATTTCCTTTTTGAGAGCTAACGTTGCCTCTCTGAATGCTACACCGCGTATTTCTCTGTGTGCTTCTGTGCGTGTGCGTTGCATTCTTCGTCTAGGCCGAAGCCAGAAGATTTTCAATTGATTCGTATTATCAGTAAACCGACGGCCTGTTCTCTCTAGGAGGGGCTTTTCTCAGCATGGAAGCATCACACGCTTGTGATATCACAGAAACTCGCTCTTCACCGTTTTGTTCCAGAGTGTTCCGTTCACGCCTCAGGGCTTAAGTGGATATTTCACCATCGAAGAGTGCTGTTTTCTGCACGAGTTACATCGTACTGCCCTCCGCACACCTGGTATTATACTATAGCGAATCGATTAATGATCACTATGTGTATAACCGTCATCAACGCGCCAGTTCATGGTACCTATAAGGTTAGAACTACAGAATGTCACGTCTATAATAAATTCTGCACCATTTCTGCGCGGCCTTCCTTAGCCGAGTGGTTAGAGTCCGCGGCTACAAAGCAAAACTATGCAGAAGGTGTCTGAGTTCGATACCCGGTCGGTCCAGAATCTTTACGTAATGGAAATTTCCTTGACTTCCCCGGGCCTTGAGTATCATCGTACCTGCCACACGATATACGAATGCGAAATGGCAAACTTGGGCAAATAAAGCTCTCAGTTAATAACTGTAGTACTCATCGAACAGTAAGCTGAGAAGCAGGCTCTGTCCCAGAGAACGTAATGCCAAGCAGAAGTAGAAGAAGACCATTTCTGCGGAACGTACTCACTGTATCTACATTTGCCAGCTTGACGAACTTGAACAAACGTTCAGTTTTGTCGTCATAAGTAAAAACTGTGCTTCTTCTCTTCAAGATATTTTAGGAGAAGTTCGCGATTTTTAAGAGTTTTCGGAAAAACGCGACTATTTGCTAATTGAAATGAAATCTTGGAGTTGGAGTTCAAGATCTCCTGCCTTAATTCTTCGAATTCGGAAAAACACACCACGGTTGGCGGCACTCTTTGTTTCCTCACTTTAATTAAAGGATTAATAGTAGAATGAACTAGAACTGAAAAGTATTGTTTTTATAGCATTGAGAAGTACTGTTTAGTTGCTTTAGGTTGTTTAAAAAAAACTTCCGGGAGCAGAAAGAATTTGTGTACGGACAGCTCGAGTAATGGTTTTTCGTTGCTCATAATGGCCTTAATAATGATCCCAATGACCCACCCTAACATGTACTGTCACCAACATCACCGCATTTGCCGAAGGGTGCCCTTTGCGGAGTGTCGTTCTGCTGATGCCGGTGGCCACACGCTCTCTCAAGCTCATATCTAACATCCACACGAAAACGACGCCACGACCGTCGGTCGCAAGGAGGAGATGAGCTTTCCAGTTTGGCGCAGCAAGCTTTCTTGTGTTAAACTTTTCCGCATTCCCGCAGGGGGCTCTTACGGTTTACGATACAGTCACGATGTTAGCCACCATCTTCACCTGTCCTCCCGATTCCGCACCTCTGGAACTTTGAACACGGTGGTTGTGTAGATGGTTCCGGATAAACCTCAACTCATAAACAGTTTATTTTAGCAAACAGAAGTGGTGGTGGGCTGTGGAAATGTCCACAAACTGGGCGTGGAGCCCAAAAGGCAAAGCTTGGCGACATGCAAATACTGTAACCAATCCCTTCACTGTCATCTGTTCCTTTTCGAGATGAGTTTGAGAAGAAAGTGTAGAATACTCTGAATCATTTGTATAAGGCTAATATGATGCTTCGAATATAAATTAATCGTTTAAGTCATGAATGTGCTTTTCAAAGTCAAAACTAAAATATCGTCTTACCTAACGAAGACATTTTTACTGACTTTACCAAAACACGTCCACCGTATCGTTTGCCTCCGGATACACGAAGTCCTCAGAAAGTGCAGCAGCAGTAACAGCAGCACGGAGCAACAGCAAGTAATGAGACTAATGTTCTGGGAAATCAGCGTTGCCTCGCTTCGAGCACGACTTTTGCATTTCTAGAAGGACGACGACGCAGAAGCACCACTTTCAGAAGGTTATCAACGTGACACCATCATCAGGGCCAGCTGAACAGAAGTTAAACTAGGTGGTGGTGGTCGTGTTGAAAAGAATTCATTTGGGATTTTTCTTGCTTTCCGGGGACAAAAATGGTGAGTGAAAATGAGCAGACGCACAGTAAATTCAGCGATGAGATGAGTGGAGCGAAATATTCATTTAACGAATGCTGATTTTCTTTCGGAATGAAATTTTGATCTCATTTGCGATATCTATGCAGTAGTGATTATAGTATTGTTTAAAATCAATATATTTTGCATAATTATTTCAGAAAATGATGCATTTTAATGATGGATTTGCAGTAGAAATCATGATTTTATATTTTAAACTATCCATACTGTAGAAGTTCTCTATAGATTCTTTATATAGAGATGCCTCCAAGGATTCAACAGGAGCTGAACAGATCATTGAAGAGTTTTACGTATGAACGTATCGGTAATAACGAAAAATAATGTATCAGTGGCTTTTTAATTTTGTATACGTAATTTTCTCGAGGAAGTCCTTAATATTTGTTTCTGAAGTCAAAAAAAATAAAATGACCAAATTTAAATCTCCAATTTGAGCTCAATATGCGTTTAATTATTGAGGCCTTTGTTAGTCTAGTGGTAATGTCCGTGGCTACAAAGCAAAGCCATGCTGAAGGTGTCTGGGTTCGATTCCCAATCGAGCAAGGATCTTTTATTGGAAATTTCCTTGACTTCCCTGGGTACAGAGTATCGTCGTACCTGCCACACTATTTTGATCAATCGTCAATGAGAGCTTTCGATTTATAATTGTTGAAGCGCTTATTGAATATTCAACTGATAAGTATGCTTTGTTTTAGCTAGAACGTATCGCCAAAAAGAACAAAAACGTATATTAAAAAAAATTTCCCAGCCCAAGGCACACGTGACGAATCATTTCCTCCACATAATCGACGTTGAAATGACTGTACTCGGGAAAGTGAATTAATTTAGAGCGGTCGTAAAAAAAACTTCCATCAGACTGTCACACCGGATGGTTGGCAGCGGGTAAAACGACAAAGGAGCACTCGTCTTGATGGCTCCAGTAGCTCCCGGATGAATTGTCTTTAAAAGTACCTACCACCAACCAGATTCCCCCATTTGCTGCGGCTGTCATCAGTGCCGTCAACAGCTGTAGTCCGTCCTGGGAAGCGCTACCGGGAATATTGTGGGTGATGATGCGCAAGACATTAATGGCACCAGCAGCAGCGGTATTATGGGTAGACAGAAGCGATGACTGCCAAAAGGACATTATGCTCGCTCTCTCATTAACGGTGACCATCCGTAAGCTGCAAAGCCGACACGACGACGACGTGGCGTGGAATCGCTCCGAGTACCTTCTTCTCGACGGCGAGCCGCGTTTCGGGTAATAATATGCCCGAGATTATTTTGATGGATCATTAAATCTCTCCACAAACGATTTGGAACAGTTTGTGTCAATTTTCCGAGGAAAATGATATGCCCATCGTCGGCGTTGGTAGGTGGAGTGGAGGCGAGGATTTGCGAGATGATTCAAATGGGGCAACAGGTGGAGATCATAAAGCGAGAGATTACATTTCTGGGAGGCAGCCTTTTCTTTTGTGGGGCGGTTGTAATCAAGGGAATTATTATTATTATGTCGGTCCGAAAATGCTTACTCTGTAGGAATGTTCTACTTGAGAAACGGTACTCTAAAAGGCACAATAACTCAAATATTACCAAAATTCCATTTACGTATAGCACATACTTTGAATGATGTAAACTGCGTACATTAAAGCTTGAGCAAAACTATTTTTTTAAGTAGAATTTCCGCACTTCTATCAAAATAAGAAACTTTCACCAAACCCAGCTATCTGGGAGCACATGCGATTTAGGCTTCACGGTTTATTACGATCAACGGTCTAATGTGGATACACGTCTCGAGTGTGGTAACAGAGAAAAAAGGGGTTAAGAACTCTGGACTACGCTACCTTTAAGTCCGATGTCTTACTGAAACTACCTTATTGTATTACTTCATGGGGCTGAGGGCTTTTTGATGCCTCTATACCTTTTGCTATATTCAATCTGACTGCAATTTGTCTCTTCAACGGCACCAACATTTTGAGGCCGTCCATACGCCTGAGCCATGTGAGTCTTCTTTCGATAGATGCTACTGTGTTTGTTGGTTCTCTGGACTCAACTGCGCTGCTTGTCATGCTCTTCGGGCGGACCGGTTGAAAGCCGAGGTCGGTCTTGCGATTCCGGTTGAGTTAAGGGGTGGCTTCCAATTCGCAAGCGCCCCGACAACCCAAAACCGTCAGTTCGTCGTGATCGATCCAACTCGGCGTAGTTCCCGATGGTGAGGCAGGCTAGCCTATTCTGATGGAGAGTATCCCGACGGAGGAATATCTTCCGAAACCGGAAATGTTACGCGTTGTCCATACTTCGTTGTAAGTCGAACATTGTCCAAAATCGAACGGGATCTTGTCGTGCCCAGCAACCTTACTGTTCTTTAGTTAGCTTGATCGTCTTCATCAATATTCAACCTGTTTCTCGCTACATTGATTCTTACAACTGGACGCCACCGCCAATACTATGGCTTCTGATGGCATTCTTCACGTTTGTCACTCCCTGGCACTCTTCATCGAACCAGTCGCCTTCGTGGTTGACCAGTGCCAATCACATACCGCGCCTTTTTAGTCTTTTTGGCATGCTCCAGAAACACCGATCCTTCCCAACTGGTCGTCTAGCTGTTTGCGGTACTGTACTGTTACCACATCCGTCGACAAGCTTTATGGATGTTGATGCGCATCGTTCTGTGATTTCTGGAACTCGTATCGCTGGATAACCACACCCGAATTTTAGCAACAACGGACCAGCAACGTAAACAGAAATCTCTAAATGATAGATAAATCAATTTAATACTCATATGGGCTCTTCAATTTTTGAATGTTCATCAGAATAATCGCTCTAATACCCACTCTAGCAAGAATTAATAATGCCATACTATAAATATCTGAAGCTGCTTCCCCCATGCACGATTCAAAATCCTCTTCTTAGACTTCCTGTAAAGACTTGAACACAAAATCGAGCAACTCTGTGTTCTGAAGGAAACAATTTTCGTTCCATTTCCGTTCTGTTTAATCATTCCCGTTTTTTGTGGCTTACCCAAACCCCATCAGCCCATTCAAATCATCATTGCAATACTCGTCAAAGGCGGCATCTCGCCATCATCACATGATAATAATCGTCCAGCTTGGTCGCTTAGCCAGCCGTCTAGCCCCCCCCAAATGTTCCTTTTGTTGCTCTGTTAGGAACAGTTCTGTCTTCCGAGAAATTGCCAATCGTCTCTTTGCCTCCCCCACGAACCAGTATTGTGTCGTTATAACCCGGCAGCAGAGTAGATTACACGCTTAGAATCAGCTACGCAAAGTAGGTGTAAGTTTTAAGTTGCTGTCGACTCTTTTGTCTTTTTACATAAATTTTCATTATGGTAAATCTACACATCAAATTGCGTAAAAAGGCAAAATATATTTCGACAGGTCTGTAAAATTTACACATACTCTGCCTTACTGATTCTAAGCGTGTATGGGTTGGGCGATTTCTTGGCTTTTTTGATTCATGCAAAGAGAAACGGCGAGAACGACGACGACAATGAATCGACGAGCGTCACTTCAAAAGATTGCGAAAAATGAAATTCTTCTCTCATCTCGTGCGTGCCAAATTGTGTTGTCTTTGACCGCAGGCATTCGGCTCCGTCGTCGTCGTCGGTTTAGTTCGGTTTGGTTCGGTGCGGTTGGATACGCTGTCCGTTTCCTTATGTGTGGCAATATATTCAGGCAATGTGATGGTTTCGGTCCCAGATTGACCGGAGGAAACCTCCGGCTCGAGTCCGACCGATACAAACTGGCTCTTTCATGTGGTGACCTTTTCTCAGACTAAGTCAAAAACTTCGGGAGGCACATGGAAGTGGAAGCTTCTTGGAAATTTGTCTCAAACTCAATTTAGTTCGAAGATTAAAGAGCTTCTTACAGCAGAAGGTTGAACCCTGAGCGGTACATAAATAAGCTGAAGCATTTCCGAGGAAGATTAAATTGGAAATTTGGAAACATAATAATGGAGCTATTATTCTTTAATTTCACTGCTTCGAAATTTTCAACAACTTGTATTACACACTTAAAAAGTTTTTCAGAGATTTTGAGCATTCTCCAATTTCAGTAGCCTTTGGCTTCGTCAAAGCTTAATTTATTTATTATTTTGTTGAATTGAGTTTGAAATTAATTAATCAATTCCAAATCGTAACTTCTCTGAGAGTAAACTCATTCAAAAGACACCTTCCCATTGCGAAACATCTTGTTGCTTCAAGTTTTATTTCCCCAATTCTTGTGCAAGAAGAAATTTTCTGCCGAGGTATTATTTCTTCGAAAACCGGCTTTCTTCACGTACCCGCATATATACCGGTGTTTATTATCACTGCTCCAATGAGCAATATTTTCCGCAAAATTACGAGCACCATTGCGAAACAATAATTGGAAAGGTGTCGGAAATCTGAGTGTTATATTTTGCTCTTTACTTTGCCACGTAGGTTCCGACAGAATTGCGTTTCTTGCCTCACAAAGAGCGGTCCATGCTTCTTTAAAGAAAATGTGCGTTGAGCTTCAAACGTATGACGGAAGTTATACTATGAGAAATCGAAAAGAGTCTATTAATAAGAAATTATCTCTGGGGTTCTTGATTTGCCATCGATATCTTCCTTCATGGAAAACCCTAAGTTGTACGCTTTAAATCCTTCTATAATGTGCTATGTTTTCTGTCTCTTCGACATATGAGCTTTAGTTGCCACGTGTGAATTAAAAATTTGCAAATGCTGTCGTACATTGAATATATGAATTAACATATTATGAATTGATCAATTGTCATTTCAGAGGAAAGCAAATATAGATCAAGAATTTTAATTAAAAATTTGAGTCTTTAAATTAAATTCTTAGAACAAGAAGATAAGAAAACAAGAAGACAAGAAGACAAGAAGACAAGAAGACAAGAAGACAAGAAGACAAGAAGACAAGAAGACAAGAAGACAAGAAGACAAGAAGACAAGAAGACAAGAAGACAAGAAGACAAGAAGACAAGAAGACAAGAAGACAAGAAGACAAGAAGACAAGAAGACAAGAAGACAAGAAGACAAGAAGACAAGAAGACAAGAAGACAAGAAGACAAGAAGACAAGAAGACAAGAATACAAAAGGGGTCGTCCATTAATTAGCTAAGGGTTTATGGGGAGAGGGGGGGTTTGAGATTTCTTACGCGCCATACAAATTAATTTAAATTTTCATAGAAAAAATCTTACTATGGGGGGAGGGGGGTCTAAAAACCGCCAAAATTGTCTTACGTAATTAATGGATCGCCCCAAAATATAAAAAGCTGGCTAGACGAACAAAAGAAGACCGAAAGACGACTTAAAAACGACCAAAAGACAATCAGAAGATGGTTAGAAATTGACCAGCAGTTGATCGATAGATGACCAGAAGTCGATAAGAAAACAAACAAAAGACGACTAGAAGACGACCGCAATATAATCAGAAGACGACCAGAACACCACTAGAAGACGATCATAAAACGGCCAAAAGACTACAAAAGAACGACCTGAAGACGATCAGAAGGCAAAACACTATTGCTGTTTGCGTTTGATGTGCAAATCCAATCTAACTGAGCTTCAAATGCAGTAACACAAAGTAACCAATATATACTTAGCAACCATGATCCATATCACCGCCAACCTAGGAAAGAAAATCAATCTTTGACTTCGCCTTCCTTGCTAAAAATCTTACCGCACACAGCAATACTAGAAGATGATCAGAAGACCACTAAGAAACGATCATGATGACTAATAAACAATAGGAATACGGTCTGAAGAAGCCTAAAGGTCGATCAAAATTTGAATAGATGACGTTTCAAAAATGACTAGTAGATGACCATATAATCACCAAAAGACAACTTGAAGTACATCACAGGGCAACCAAAAGTCGACTAGAACAATAAAACCGACCAGGAAACGGCAAATAGATAATCAGAAGATGATCAGAAGACTACTAGAAAACAAACTCGGACCTGAAGGCTATAAGAAAATGAAAAGAAGACGATCAGAAGACTACTAAAAAATGGCCAGAAGTCGATCAAAAAAAAACGACAATGGGGTTACTAGAAGACGACCGGAAAAACAAACAGACGCCCACAAGACAATCAGAAAACGTCCAGAAGTTGACTGTACGATGACCAAAAAACAGAATATGGTCAGAAAACGACTGGAAGATGTCCAAGATGCCATAAGATGACCAAAGTACGAACGGAATACGACTAGAAGATTTTCAGAAAATTATCAAAAAACGACAAGAAGAATATTATTTCAATCCCAAACTTTCCCTTGTTCTATAATAGACAGTGTTTTTGATGTACACTTCCGAAATAATAATTTATATTGAATCGTTCAATGGTTATGCTGTGAAAAGATTTGTTTGCGTTAGAGCCATTTAAACATTTTAAACGAAAAATACCGTGCTCTCATATATAGACTTTTTTTTGCATTTTGCTGCAATAATAGATCTTTGGATAAGATCTTTTAATATTTTGCAAATAAATTTTCCCTTCATGGCTTGGAATATCTCTGAACGTACATCACGCTTGTTGTGAACCTACCATTTTTTTTTTGCTATGGGCTCGATGGTGTTGATCTCGGTAAAAGCTTCGAAAATGTCAATTTTCATTCGAAGTCAATCATAATGCCAAACGACCTTATGCCAAACGATCTTTGCCAGACGACCTTATGCCATACGGCCATTGGCTTTTCTCTGCTCCAAATAAACAAATGCCAAACGACTTTATGCCAAACGGGGTACAATCAGCAGAGGATAAGAAAAAATAGATCGGAAGATTTCTAAAAGACGACCTGCAGACAATCAGAAAGCAATCAAAAGACGATTAGGAGACGGCCACAAAATGGTCGGAAGACATTCATTAGACTACTGGCTTGCCCTCAAAAGCAGGATATGAATAAAGACGACCAGAAGACGACAAACATTCTAATCGAATCCAATTAAAATCTTATTCAACTCAATCATAATCTAATCCAAATCTTTGAATCTATATTCAAGTCCAATCCAAATACATTCCGTATATAATTCAACATGCTATCCAAATTTTTTGAAATTACTTCCGAATCAATTGCCAAAATTTTGATTACATCACACGTCACCAGATTTCCACCGAACTTTGTAGCCCTAGCTTTGTGGAACTGTCGGAAATAATTTGCCCCGGCCAGTATCCTGCCAAAGTAATTAAATATTATATAATTTTCACCTTCCTCGGGGCCAGCAATCCGAAACAAGCTCTGGCTGCGGTCTGTGCGAAACAATTTCTGTGTATCGTTACAAAAACCACTACCAAAACAGTCAGAGAGGTGCTCTCAAGTTGATGTAGTGGGCCAAAATTTCCACACAAAAGCCATTTCCATCCCGTCCCAGTCAGCCAGCCAGTGAGCACTCACCGCCGTTTAATTTCCGCCTGGAGGAGAAAGTTGGACATGAAAATTGGTCGGAAATTTAACGTGGATCGCCGCCAGTACACTTTCTCCTGAAGCCAAACACTCGCACACACGCTCAAGCAAACACATGCAGCAACTCTCCCATTTGGGGTAAAAATTGGATTCCATTCAAAAAGGGAAGTTTATCATTAGTTTTTTTTTTTTCATATGTACCCGTTCTACAAGTTGGGAAAATGATGTTGAAGTTTGGGGCTAGTTTTTCAAACAAACTACAGTAGAGGGTACAGATAAACAGACATGTGTACAGGAACGGAAAGCACACATCGGAACTACACATTTGCAAGTGAACTCAGCTGCATTGGGACTCACTAAATTTACCGCTGGCATAGTAGTGCTCCACCCACCTTTCTAGAGCTGCACTACGGGAGCAGATCGAATGACAGCCTGGCTAGAACTAGCAGTCGAAATGGTTTGCAAGATTCTGGAAATCGAGGTCATGGGTATGCAAATACTGTGAAAGATACGCATTGAACATTAAATTGAGAAGCTTGCTCTGCCAAATAGGTACGTAAGATCTTGTGGTGAGTGTGGTGCTTTTTTGTACGAATTTAAAAACCGAGTAAACCTCTGCATTTTCCACATCTAATAGCTTGGAAAAACTACCCCACCAACCTGCTTATTAGCTTAATATTCAATGATTAGTTCCACAGCAGCACAAGTAGCAGGTTAAATGATACGCTATGTTCATGGAGGTCAAGCAAACCTCTATTCCCATTCCGAAAAGCTTTTGGACCGACTGTGAATGGATTTAACATACAAGGCTTTCCATTGTAGCCAGAAACGTTATAACTAGGCTAAGGATAGCTTAAGTTGTGTGGACGAAGTCGTAAATGCAGTTGTTCATCGACCATACTGTGCTATTCTGTTGTTTATAGTCGAACGAGGATCTCATCTAGTTATGAACCATAAACGAAACTGAGAAAACTATTGAACACTCTGGAAAGAAATATATGGAAAATCCACCATTCATTTTAATTTATTTAGTTAACATCTTGAACATCTTGGTTATTGGCCATATCTCTCCATCTTCAGTTCTGCCTTACGCTCGCCAAATCGCTATGCTCTTGATCCGCCTACCTAGCTCGCTGCGCTTCACGTCTTCTCGTACCAACCGGATTCGAAGTGAACGCCATCTTTACAGGTTTGCTGTCCAGCATTCTTGCAGCATGCCCTGCCCATCGTATCCTTCGAGCTTTAGCACTCTGGATACTTAATTCGCCATAGAGTTGGACGAGCTCGGCACAAGAAGGCGTGGTGGAGCACAGCGAGCTAGGTGGGCGGATCAAGTGCGTATCGATTTGGCGAGCGTGGGCAGAACAGAGGATGGATAGATGTGGCCAATAACCGAACATTGTGGCATGAAATTGTTGATTCAGTGTCATCTATCGACCTAAAAAATGGCCTTGAAATTCGCACAAAATTGTAACTAAAACAGCGAAAAACGTTTTTAACGATTTTCTCAAGAAAAAACACATAAAATTATATTAAGAAAGCATTTTAATCCATTTTCTATGATCAAGGGTGAAAAAAATCATTCCAAAACACATTGTTCGTTCAATTCTATGGTGGCGCGTTTTACGTCCTATGGGCAAAACACCCCCAGTTCCCCTATTTTGCCTTTGACGCATTCACCACCAGCCCAACTTTTGCGGTAGTGCTTCGTGAAGCCCAAGCAGGACAGTTCGGTTTTGCGTCGTCCGATTGAAATTGCTGACGGATTCGCGCGTTTTCGTTGCCGGAGAATTTTTTCCCCCTGTTTTGGAGCGTCTTGCTGGGTAGTGCTTTGTGAAGCCCAAGCAGGACAGTTCGGTTTTGCGTCGTCCGATTGATTTTGCTGACGGATTCGCGCGTTTTTTCGTCGCCGGAGATTTTTTTCCCCTGTTTTGGAGCGTCTTGCTGGGTACGTATTTGGGTAGGCCCAAGCAAGACGGTTTATTTTCGGGACGCCAAGAAGTTTTGCTGTCAGTGTCAGTTTTGTGTTCAGTCGAGAATGGATTACCAACTGGTGAGTTCGTTTCATGCTTATGATAACACATATTTTCTTGAAAGCGTAACTTTTACGTAATATTAAAACAAACTTTGTATGGTTTGTCACTATAGGTGTCGGCATTATGCTTTTTTCTTATACAATTTGAATATACATATATTTTTCTCTTTTTGACATTAATAAAAATTATCTGAATGAATTGTTCGACATTGTGAATGTTGACGTATTTTCTAAAACTTCTTCCATATCGAGACAAAATGCACAGACTATGTATGGTTCGTCACTACAAGTGTCGGCATTATTCCTGTTTCATATAAGTTAAAATATATACATGTAATTTTCAGTTTTCGTCATTAATAAAAACGTCTTTTGAATTGTTCGACATTATAGATGTTGACGTATTTTTTCCAAAAACTTCTCGAGACAAAAATACAAAACTAGTTTTAAATACAAGTCGTATATTTCCCCCTTGTCCATGGATCGCATCACCGACCAGAAGTGACTCCCAGATCTTTTCCTCCCTCACTAATAAACACCCTTCCCGTGGTGATTGTGGAGATGCAGAGGTATTCTCGGTCTCTAGAAGCAACAATCATTACACCCTAACATTCCTTCCCCATCCCAACTGACTGTAAGGACTTGGCCGGCGCCGTTATTGATCAATAATATTAGATCTGCTAAAATTGCACTTCGAGAGTAAGCGGAAACTCCCATCCCTTATTCATTTGGATCGTAGTGCAATTCTTACCAGTTCCGATCAATCACGGAGTAGCAACCATTGACATGTACAGTCAGTCTATGCTATGCTATGCTATGCTTCACCACCAGCCCAACTTTTGCTACCTCGCATTCCAGGCGGGTGTACAGGTCTGCCACCTTTTCAAATGATCAGCTTACAATGTCCATATCATCCGCGAAGCAAACAAATTGACTGCATTTCGTGAAAATCTTACTCCAGTTCTCCGCATGTCACCTTCTAACGCTTTATTGAACTACCACCGTGATAGTTACAATGAAATAATTCTCATAAGGCTTTCTGTGAAATTTCAGAAGCAATAATCAATGTTATTGTTGGAGGCGTTCCTAATGTAACCTCATTAGCATATATAGAAATATACCACAATATTTTCCTGGAAAATTTAGTGAAATTCATGGGAAGAATTTCTAATGTAAAAGTTTCAAGAAGAAGCAAAATAAGAATTATTTTTCTGGTCACTCTATTTCGGAAATGGTAACCCTAATCAAAAAATCCAAAAACACGTGTATCCTTATTTCGGATTAGGAACAAACTAGCAAATTTTCACGGAATTCGGTGACCCACTAGATCGGTTTTTCATGGAATGACTGTATAAGGAAAATCATCATCACCGGACAATTCGAGTGGAGCATCTTACAAAAATATGGGAAATCATAATGCAAAGAATATGCTGCTTTATTATGAATAAAGGGAACCGAATTTCCAAAATATTGACGCTTTCTTATGCCATGGTATTTTTTGCAACGGTATGTCTAAAAATTGTTAAAGAATTTCCGAAATCAATTCTTGGAAAAAAAAAAATCAAATGAAACTCCTGGAGAAACTCCACATATACACTACTCGTCATGAATACGGACTCACTAAAAATGTATTACAACACTCAGTTGAATATTGAATACCCCAACAAGTTTAGCATCACCTCAAAAGAGGTAAATTTACATTGCTTTATCTTGAGATTCTTATGATTTGCAAAAAAGCAAAGTTGTTCAGTGGATCAAGGACATCTGGAAAGCAAACCGTGTGGTTTGCAATTTTGTCGCTAGGTGGTGCTAGTGAGCGTGTAAAATTAAACGTTCTAAACTAATTTTATTTTCTGATCCATATGAGATAAAGATTTGGGAGTCACCAATGGTTGGTGATGTGATCCATGATATAATCACGCCTAATCGGATTCGCGATATAATTCGATAAACGCATTGTACCTCGAACAAGTAATCATCACTCGCCCACGCAAGAGCAATCGACTCGATCAATAGATCAAACACTACTAACGATCCGCGGCGCTTTATCATTTCACTAGTCGACCTATGCTCGACATGTTTGTTCCTGCCCTCGTCACCCGCCCCCGCAGGAGCAAGTGTCAAGGTCGAAAGATCAAACAGAATTCAGTTTGAGTCTTCCGAAAAGTTTTTCAGAAAGTCAAGGACATTCGGTGGCACTGATTAATTTTGAACATGTGCTATCTTGTGATTCTAAAGAGTTTGAAATTTGGAATCATCGGCAAAGTTGTTCAGGATGTTAAGGACATCTGAAAGATTAACCGCTTGGTTTGAAATTTTGCCGCAAGGTGACGCTAGTGTGCACGTAAAATTATTCGCTCTAAACTAGTTCTACTTGTGATCCACATGAGATGATAGTTTGAGGCTACGGAAAAGTTTTTCAGAAATCCGGAAGGTAAACAATTTTATTCTAAATTTTGCCACGAGGTGGTGCTAGTGAGGATATGAAATGAGCATTTATCTCATTATCCAGATAAAATAGAAAATTCGAGTCTTGGATGAATAACCGCTTGTTGCCGTTAGTAAGCAACTATAATAAATGATTTCAACTTTGCTGAAGACCGGACCATTATAGATCATCACCATCTCGAGATATATCATCATGAATGATCCTGTTTTAAAGTGATGCTAATCTTTTCAGGGTGATTCAATATTTAGCTGAGTGTTGCAATACTTTTTCAAGCGAATCCGTGTTTAAGACGGGTAGTGTAACTATTGGAGAATGTATAGATTGAACTTCTGGAGAAAGTTTTATTAGAACTCCTTTAGCAATTTCAGAAGGTAGAACTCCTACTAGCAATTCCTAGAAGGTCCTACTCTCAGAAAAAAATCAGAATGAACTTTTTTAGAAATTGTGGATGGTACTTCTGAAAAAACTTAAAAGTGAACTGTTTATAGACGAAACTTTTGAAGAAATCCAAGCCGGAGCTTCCGTGTAGCTTCCGACAGAAACCGCTTGATGAATTCAAAAAAAAAACTTCTGGAGAAATTCCAGATGGAGCTTTATGAATAATTTCAAATGAAATGGAAACAACATTTTCAGATTCAGGTCCGGTTCATAGCCACCAGTAGGGGTTGGGAACCGGTTTCGAGTTTCCTGGAGAAAATTATTATGTATTAAACAACAATTATCCATACCAATCTGAAGCACGATGAATGGTTTGGACTAACGGATATAGGGATAATTGATCGGTAATCGATTCCAGGTCCCCGGAGAAAGAAGTGATGTTGAAAACGGACAAAACTCTATGATGCAACACATAAATGCCTCATTTTAGCTATAAATTAAACTGGTTCAATTTGCAATATAATTTGTGGATAAGTCATCCTCCTAGAGTGAGTCGATTTATTTATCTTTTTACCAAACGTTCCGACCGATCGAATAACTGTGCTGGAAAATTTTTGGACACTAACTCTACATGTTGGAAGTACACACGGCAGTAGGTCTTCAGCGTACGGAAAACTTTTTTCGGAAATGAATACAACTCTGCCCGGGATTGCCTGTTTGTTCACTAGCCATATGCAACAGTTTCTGGCAGGAGCGAGATTGCCGAGGATGGAAGAAAAATGGTCAAAGTGTGCACATAAATATATTATCATAATGTGTGTTTGTATAAAAGGGATTCGTTGTTGCATGTTTGCTCCGGCGGAGAATCCTTCGAGTAAATAATGAGACCCGATTAAGCCGGAATTCTGTTCATGGAATGTTGACTTTACGAGGTTTAGCACTTTATTACCTTGTAATTCCCATTCTCGGTGCAGCAGAAGAAGGTCAGCGTGTGCAGGCGGCATGGCGACGGAAATTAAGCATTTCGGTCTGAGCATAAACAGATTCATGGACGGTGCTCTCTGGATTGGAGGATGCTCGACTTTAAATACTCGTCTGGCATTCCATCCATGGAGGAAAACCTTGCAACAAACAGCATGTGCATTCCAGGCGTAGTCGCTCGTGTGC
Source organism: Aedes aegypti (assembly GCF_002204515.2). Taxonomy (NCBI): domain Eukaryota; kingdom Metazoa; phylum Arthropoda; class Insecta; order Diptera; family Culicidae; genus Aedes; species Aedes aegypti. The sequence goes on along the minus strand of NC_035109.1, from coordinate 226,213,285 downwards.
TCTTTCCTGCACTTGTGTAGTTTATCCAGAATCTCAACAAACTTCCCCCAGCAACAACACCAGCAGCAACTAACGGAGCAATTTTAAACAGACATAACTATCAACTATAACTCTTCCTCTTGTGATCCCACAAACACCGCACAAGGCACGCTTTCCCGACATCTTCCCATCTACGCAACTATACAAAAGCACGTATATGTATGCTTAGGGCAATTCAAATTTTAAAAATGTTTGAAAATTCAATCTCCTATATGCTCCTTAACATCCTTACCATAACAATAGTGTTCTGTGAAATTTTCAGCTTTCTAGGTGGTGATTTAAAGGTGGCCCAAAGACAGTATAGGTTTATATGGAAATTACTATTGAGAAATTTAGAGAAATGTTCCAAACACTCTAGTAATGAATGTAGAAACTTATCATCCCATATTGAAAACTCATTTTTCAAACCTTAATGAAGGATGTTGCTGAAGAAACAAATCCCTTTTGAGCCAATTTTGTTTGGGATTTTTGTACATGTTTGCAGGGCTATAATCCCATATTAAGCTTAATAATAGCAAACAAACTCATGGATATCTCGTCTGCTATCCTTCGGATCGAATTTCTCTCTTCAGCAAATTTCTTCATTATGGTTTGAAGAACGAGTTTTCAATATGGGATAATAAGTTTGTATTAATATTACAGAACTACCGTGTATGGAACATATCTCAAAATTTCTCCATAGTGATTTCCATACAAACCTATATTGTCTTTGGGCCACCTTTAAATCACAACCTAGAAAGCTGAAAATTTCACAGAACATTATTTTTATGGTAAGGATGGTAAGGAGCATATGGGAGATTGGATTTTCAAACATTTTCAAATTTTGAACCGCCCTAATGTATGCTGCTCTGACAGTCTGGGCCGGAGCTTCAAAAATAGATCACACACTGGTAATGGCGAAGCAGCTTCATATGGCAACCAACAACACAAGACGATATACCTAGACCTAGCCATTGCTGGTACAAACCACGGAAGTAGGAGGATTTCTTCTAACGGGGGATATAAAACCCACCACGAGTCCGCTACATAAACATAAACATAACTCTTCACTACCCATATGTTGGCAGGAAGAGCGGGTGCACGTTAGGATTTAAGGAAAAACGATAAGTAAAGTGTGGAATTTGAGGAAATCTGTTGCATTATGTGCGGGGATGTAAAGGAAGGAATTCTACTTTTACACAGCTTGGTTCATTTGAAGATGACAAGTGAATAATATGAAAGTTTTAAGAGAAATGGATCGAAGCGTACCAGTATTCAACTGTATTATCAGTGCCTTCCTTAGCCGAGTGGTTAGAGTCCGCGGCTACAAAGCAAAGCCATGCTGTCGATTCCAAGTCAGTCCAGGATCTTTTCGTAATGGAAATTTCCTTGCCTTCCCTGGGCATGAAGTATCAGCGTACCTGCCACACGATATACGAATGCGAAAATGGCAACTTTGACAAAGAAAGCTCTCAGTTAATAACTGTGGAAGTGCTCATAAGAACACTAAGCTGAGAAGCAGGCTCTGTCCCAGTGAGGACGTAATGCCAAGAAGAAGAAGAAGAAGAAGAAGAAGTCATGTCACAATTTGTGATTTGATATATCCAGAGCTTTTTCCAAAATTTCGTTGAAGAATCGCAAACATTAGAAGTGTGTTTTGGTTTAGTAATTCTTCTAACAATTATTACAAAAAGTTTAGTCGTTTTCTACTTTATGAAATTTCTTCCATCGCTTCCATGCAGGGCCTTTTTTCCAGTTTTAGCCTAGCCAAGCAATTTCGCATTGATATGGCAAACTACATAATACCTCCGATTATTGGCAATCCTTTTAAATTCGTCCTTTATTTTGTTCGGGCTGTTCTTCTTGTATTCGGTTTGGACTTACTCTAGGCACAACTGGAAGTAGTTCTTTCAATTGTATATACAGTAATTTCTCCAGAATCTTTAAGGTGATTCCATAAGTTTTTTTTTATTTTGCTAGAATGACTCTATATATTCATGCAGGAATTAATTGAGGAGCGTTATTGGAAGTTTCGAAATCGAAATTAAATTATTATATTTTTTCTTTTCATCGAGTTCCATGTTTTATTCCATAAGTATTGTTTCAGAAGTCCTTGTAGAATTTGAACAGCAATTGCTCTTATGATACTTCTACAAGCATACCTTATGCAATAAAATCAACTATTTCTTCAAGCATTTTATCTTGATTGCCTGGTAGAATTGCATAAAAAAACACAATGAAGATATTTCCAGTGAATTTGAATTTCAGGTATTTGTCAAGCGAATTCACCAGGATTTTTTCTATGAGTTATTCCAAGATTTTTCTATGATCGAGGATTTATAGTAAACTTCTATAAATATTTAAGGTGTTCTACTTTTACCAAGCATTGCAATTTAAAATATTTAAATTATTATTTATTGGAGCCATTAGAAAAACGAAATCCAATAACAATTTAATTTGTAAATTTTACACCAATTTGGACTACTTCAGTCATAAATCATTTGATTGAATTGTTCAGTTAGAAAAATAAAATCGAAGGCAGACATATCATTTGAAGTGGGTACATTATCTGATGATTATCCGCTAAAATTTTCGGTAGACGAAGACGCGGAGTAGAAGTTCCCTGTGGCGGCAGGGTTTTTTCCATTTGATTTGAAACAATTTAAATGGGTACTCGTAGTATGAATAGGGGAGGAGTTCAAATTACTTGCTACGATATCGGCAAAGGATTTTTCTTGGGTAGATACATCCGAAATTGAAAGATACGACGGATTAAAATTAGTTTGTGATTATAATCTTCCTGATGGGTATGATTCTTCATCAAGCGATCGTTAACTGAAAAATGAGCATTGTTCGAAACTCTATCAGGGAAATTCCGGAAACGACCGTTATCGTAACGGACATTACCGTTCATCTGCATGGTACGAGCCTCGGCGACTCGCCTACGCGAAGGGCAAGCCCAAACATTTGACTTATGATTGCCCCCACAATTTGCGCAGGGGGAAAATCCAAGTAAATCATTTATTCCATTTTTGTTCTTTTCAGGTGACTTGAAGTCACTTGAGGGACCTTCCAATACAACTTTGAACAAACGTTTAGTTTTGTCATCATAAATAAAAAAAATTGTGCTTCTTCCCTTCAAGATGTTTGAGAAGAAATCTGCGATCTTTAAGAGTTTCCGGCAAAACGCGACCGTCTCCTTTCTTTGCGATTTGGAACGAAACCTTGATTCCCCCAATGGAGTTCAATATTTCCTGCCTAAATCCTCCGAGTTCGGAACAACTGACCACGATAGGCGGCACGTTTTGCTTCCTCACTTGTTTTAAAAAGCCTGGACAAAAGGCTGCTTCCATTTGAAGTTCGCAAAATTTGTCTTGAGCATCGAACTTATTGCTCATTTTGATGCAATTATCAACATTATCCATTTCTCCCTTGAAAGAAAGTTCACATTCCGGAGAAACGTCCTTTCTTCCATTCTTGCCACGTTTAGTGACAGTTTTTTTTCCGCTGTTTTGGAAGGAAGTTGTGATTTCAGAGATTCACCCTTCATATTCTTATTTGTTGTAACCCTGTTTAGCGAATAAACGAAAGAAGACGTGACCTTCTTAGAGGTTTATTTTCTTCTCAAAACGGTTTCCAAGAAGGATTACCATCACTAGCTTTCACTAACGGATCCAAAGAAACATCGAAAGCACGTGTACTAAAAAGGATCGTAAAGGGATCAAAAGAAAAATAGAAATGAAAAGTACTGTTTTTGTAGCACTGAGTAGTGCTGTTTTATTGCTTTAGGTAGTTTTATAAGCTTTCATGAGCAGAGAAAATTTGCGTTCGCACAGCACGAAGGTACGATGCGCACTGAACATTTGAAATTCTATACAACTCATTAGTACTATACCAGGGAGGGGAGCTTCAGAATCATTTTCAAAATTTTATTTTGAATTCTCTGCAAAGCTTTCTTCCTGGTATTACAACAGCTAGTCCATATTGGTACGACTCTATGACACTACCCCAAACGCCACTACCCCGAATGTCATTACCCCGAACGCCATTACCCCGAATGACTAATTTTAAATTGAAGATGGGGAGATAACTGTACGGAGTATGAAACGATTTTAGCTTTACAATGTATTTTTCAAATATTATGAGATAAAAAATGGAGCTAGCTTCAGCAAATAATCCTTACTTACAAAGTTTCATTTGGATTTGTCCTCTATTTTTGGTGAGATTTACAAAGCCACACTGCAATGCTCTGAAGAACTGCCTACTTTAAAAAGAAGGATGCATTTATTATGAAAAGGATAGTTATAATATGCAAACAATTAGGATGTAGTAAAGTCTCCTTTTGGACGCTGCTACCCACTTCCTTCACTAATATTATTTTAGATGTCAGTCTACTAGCATTGGAATCTTCCAAAATTTTTTGTGGCAATTGAAGATCACCCTGATATTATCGCTGCAAGTGTTGTTCTATGGAACCCGCTTAAAGACCAACCTGATAGACAAATGTTCCGCTGTGATATAGAAATGCTCATATACTTGTACATATTAGAAAAACGGTGGCCTCTGATGGCCGCTACAGTAAAAACTTTTGTTGGTTTGATGGTCATTCAGCTGAATTCCCATAAGATAACTACAAAAATTAGTTGTATTTGATTCAAGACAATGAAGAAATGATGATGGCAGAAAAATGGTGAGCAGTTCGATAAGAGACCTGACTGTTTTAATTAGGAAAATTAAAGAATGGCAATTTCTGGGATGCCCTTTCTCTTATCTTCTTGTATTAAATTAAGGCAGGATTAACTTCAATGAATGCCTTAAGGATATCCTGCTTTTTATAAACTTAGCTGTTCCATACGAAAATATTAGAGAGTAGATTATCCAACGAAAACTTGAAAGAACAGCCTTCTAAAGAAAAAAGGGTTAAATTCTAGTAAATGCTTACAGCTATGACGTGAATAATCACTTTGACAACGTGATTCTATGCTACAACATGTATTGATAAGAAAAGGAAATCTCTGTTTAAAAACATAATTGAATTATGAACACCTCCAAGGACTCCAAAGACCGGTGAGCACGCAGCTGTTCAGCAAGATTATATGTTTTGGGTTCGAATTCCTCTGGTGGCGGAGGACATTTATTGCATTGACCATTTCCTTGACTCCATTGGCACAGAGACACATGTACAAGAATGGTAAATTGACAAGGAATGATCTCAGTAAATAAAAGGCTTATTTTATTAAAAGCCCATTCACAAATTTTATAACGATCAAGGGGGTTGTTGTCAAAATATTACAGCTCATACAAAATTTGTTGAATTTCCACAGTGGGTGGGTATCGGAAATGGCCATTTTTAGTTTTATGAATATTGTGAATGGACCCTTGAATTGGGTAAGTGCTCACTAAGCTAAGAAATAGGTTCTGTACCAGAAAAAAAAAAATTAAAAAGAAAATAGTTGCCAACAGAATATTTCGAAAGAATAGCTCACATATGAAAGAATGGAAAATATATGATGAAAACCATTAAGTTTACATTAGAGACACATACATGAATAATCAATCTTTTATTACAGTATGGCCATCATTTTTTGTCCGCAAAACAAGAAACTACATTGTATCTCATACTATTCGGGGTAATGGCTCATTCGGGGTCGTGGCGTTCGGGGTAATGACCCATTCGGGGTAATGGCTTTCGGGGTAGTGACCCATTCGGGGTAGTGGCGTTCGGGGTAATGGCGTTCGGGGTAATGGGATGTTGGGATGATGGGATAAAGACAAAAAGCAGCGCTTTTTTTGTATAACTAGTCCACATTGATACAGCATACAACAAGGCTGACCTGAAAATTTGTTCGGCAATCAAAAGCTCTTCTTAAGACATAGTTTCGATTTTCTGTTAATAAGGGGTTATAGACATTTTACATATTTGTTACATTTGGCTGGAATGCCCTCAACGTGATTTTTGAAAGTTGAATTCTTATCTAGCATGAGCCCTAGATAATTAACATCATCTGACTAATTTCTTGAAACCCATCTCATCTTGACAAGTATGAAGAAAAAATATCCATACTTTTAATCGTTAACGATTGAACGTAACACCAAACTATTCTAGCTTGAGAATCAGGCAGCAGAGTTGATTAAACTGCCTGAACGAATATACTTGGGAATGTTAAAACTAGCTCGATGTACACACAAAGATAAAAATTGAAGCCAAATTCAAATTTCCTCCTTATGAAACTACTCTCACAATTTTAGACCAGCAAATCCTGTTCTTTTCTTGTTCCAACTACCAGTCATATTCATTTGACCTAATGCTGCAGTATAGCCCTACGAACAATGTTCCACTTCAATAGAGGATTTATTTATAACCCTCACCGCATCCCAACTCATTCTTCTCTATCCTTCTAGAATGTGCATCCTCGGGCTCCACAGTTATTACTTGTACGATGTCGCACAACTTTCTGGTTCGGTCCGAATAAATCTTGTTTGGCTCCCTTTCATTTCCGGTATAATTTGTGCGAGGATTGCAGTTGCGAATTCCGGATACCAATCCGGGGAGACCACCATTCGTTTTTGTCCGGCAGCAGTGTTAGCTTCTATGCTCCCAGGGCATTCGCAGGCCTATTGCCTTAGCTGCTTTGGTGAGGACAAATTTCGGTCTAAAAGGGTTAAAACAACTAGGCTACTTTCACTTCTAGCAGATAGCATTTACAGCAAATGGAAAATTTCCCATTCTCACAGCCATAACATTCGAGAGATTTAAGTAGGAGGAACTTTTCCCGGTGGATCGCAGCAGGGGGGAGGCGTTTGCTTTGTGGGCTTCGATTTTCTTGGGAAAAGATTTCCGCTGCAGGTGGGACGAAATCTTTCAACTTCTGGTGCTTATAAAATATGGGACTGCTTCCCTACGGGGAGCCCATGGATCGCAACTTTTCCAAAAGTACCTCCAATCAACCAGCTTTCGGAAGGAGACGATGGCAAAGCCGAAAAAAAAGTTAAGGTCGTCGAAGAAATGGAGTACAAAGTTTGCTCCGAAGCCGCCCAGGTTCGTAACTTTTAGTGCCACTGCTGCTCTTCTAGCATTCCATGTAGAACCCGATAGTCTTTGCCAAGTGTAAGTAAATGGGGAGGCAATTTATGGTAATGGAAGAACATTGTTAGTTAACAAAATTTGTGGCTTTTATTTAGGAGAGCGAAAGTCTTGAACGCCACTCCCTCGCTCTTACATCGAGTTTTTGAAGCAAGTGCAAGAGTGTTGTCTGTGCATCAGCAAGGGGCCGTGAATCTTATAAGGGGGGGACCACAATTACGGCCGGAGGGTTCTGTACGGGAACGTCATTTGGAAAACTTTGACGGAAATTGGTTCACAATACACGCCTTGCAAACACAGACTTGGCCAACATAAAGTTCGTTGGAGGCGTGGGAATAAATTGTTCTAAACAAACTTGAACTTTTGGTCCTGATGTTGTGCCTGTTGTTGTGATTTGGCGTAATGTCTAATGATGCCAAACGAAGGCCCGTCAAGCTGACTGTTAACAGAGAGGAGGTTTGGCGGTTCGGCGTCGTGGCAGCCAACAATCGAAACAGAAGGAATGTTATTATGGTGGAAGTGGTTCGCAGAAAGAAGCTGTTCGCGCCCCTCAACAATGAAGCAAATTTGAGCATCAAATCGACAATCACTTTGTCTGGGTTTCACTGAAATTATGGTAAATAGTTGAAGAAGTAAGTATGGTCGCACCTACCGTTTTAAGGCTTTACTTTTTTGGTAAATTCTAATGGAGTGCACAATGAAGTGATGGTAGCAGAATTGATCTGATGCAAAATATTATCAGATGTAATGAAAAGTCGCGAAATAACATTAAAACTCAAATGACAGCAACAAATGATACGTTCTCTGCTCTTATTCAGCTTCTTTGTGTCACACAGTCCAGCTTGGCAGTCTAGCATTATTGTCACGAAGCCCGACATGTCGCACACGTATGTAATAATTCCTTATATGACTCGTGTGTCGTGCGCTCGGAAAGTATAAATTTTCACGCAATTTCTGACGGCTGGCGGCGCTCGTAGCGTGTTTTTCCTGTGAAACTGACGATGGCCATTTCGTGTCGCCGATTTGTAGAGCAAAGTGCCTCCCTTGTTCCAGATCACACGCTTGACGCTTGGCCGGGGTCAACGAAAAGAAATAAAAATGGAAACTCGTGTCGCTGTGAGAAATAAATAAATTTCATTCGTCTCATAAAACTTTCGTTTATTTCCGGTGAGGTTTATCTCGTGCTGGTTTTATGGATTACGCAAGCATCTGTCTTTACAGTTGGCGATGTGTTCACTATAATGGATCATTTTCAGTCGAATTACGTACGGATTAGAAAGACTTGTATTTTATACTATGTGGTTCATGGTAGTCCATGATGAAAATGCAAATGCAACAAAGGTAAAACTCAAAAAAACTGTCAGATATTAGGGTAATTCGCCTTTTGTTGAACGGCTAAAAATCTTGCCTATTGTTGAACAGTCCGTGTATTCTCCATAGTGTGCTCGACAATTGGAGAACATTTTAACCGTTCAACAATTGGCGAAATAATTTAATTATCGTTTAAAGCTCAAAAGATACTCTGTTCCACTAATTTATATTATAGCACAAAGATTCATGTTTCATCGATGTAAAAGGCGTAGAACAAAGCGGTTACCTCTTACCTGTAGCTACAACCGATTGTTGTTTGCCCATATAACGAATGAGTTCAACATGTTTATTTTGACCTCAGCTGCTCGCATCGACTCCCACATTAATCAGGAGAACCATTTATCAGCCAGTAACGAGTTGCACGGGAGCATGTCATGAGACAGTAACAACATCCTCAAAGGGCTAATAACGTTACCTAAATTTCCATAACTACCAATTCCAAAACCATACCAGACCCCCTAATTGATACACGCCCGCTCCAACCAATTCGATCGCTCACTCCATCATACCCAATTTACGAGTCTCGTGCCATCGGAATCGCTTCCATAATTCACTCCCGGCGCTGTCGCTGGGCCAACGAAGAAACATCGCCACCGATTCTAAACGAAAGGCAAACCAAAGAGCTTGTAATGCATGTCGAACTAGCACGGAACACACGCTCGGGTTCGTTCCCAATATTAATAATCACAAAGCACCAATAAAAACAGCATAATTTTGATTTACCGACTCAATTTTTCCTGCTTCTAAATCTTGCTCCCCGGACCCCGGCATATGTCACGTTCTACACTGGGGCTTGTATTTGAACCGGTTCCCCTTCATACTCATCGGATAGACCTGCTCCAACTATGCACAGCAGGATCATCCATTCCCCCCGCGTGTTCAATGATGAGCTCAAATCCCGGCCCTCGCTCTTCGAACACCCTTTCGGTGAAATTTTCAGTACACTCATCAACCGACGGTTCTTTTCGTGGAGATCATATTTCAGCTCCTCTTGAACAATGGTTAAAATCGACAATTAAGCAGGAAAAAAGTTGTTTTTTATGTTTACGTTGAGAACAACTTCTGGTTCGTATAATTCAATTTTGCATCTTTTAAAAAAAATTGGGCTGGTTAGTCCCTTATTCAGGTATAATTTTTGAATTAACCTTTTTTATTTGAGGAAATGTTTAGTTGCATTCTTCAGCAAGCTTTTGGAAAATGTTATTATGAACTACAGTGCCTTACCGGTTTTGGCAACAAGGCGTGATTTTTATGTTGTCAAAATGGGGATGCTGCCAAATTCGTGAATTTTGAAATTCGTATATTTTTATCATATCAGTTAATAACTTTGGAAGGGCTTATAAGAACACTAAGCTGAGAAGCAGTCTCTGTCCCTTCTTCTTCTTCTTTCTAGCGTTACGTCCCAACTGGGACAGAGCCTGATTCTCGGTTTAGTGTTCTTATGAGCACTTCCACTGTTATTAACTGAGAGCTTTCTGTGCCAAATGACCATTTTTGCATGTGTATATCGTGTGGCAGGTACGAAAATACTATATGCCCAGGGAAGTCGAGAAAATTTCCTTTACGAAAAGATCCTCGACCGGTGGGATTCGAACCCACGACCCTCAGCTTCTTCTTCTTCTTGGCATTAACGTCCTCACTGGGTCAGAGCCTGCTTCTCAGCTTAGTGTTCTTATGAGCACTTCCACAGTTATTAACTGAGAGCTTTCTTTGTCAAAGTTGCCATTTTCGCATTCGTATATCGTGTAGCAAGTACGATTATACTCTATGCCCTGGGAAGTCAAGGAAATTTCCATTACGAAAAGATCCTGGACCGACCGGGAATCGAACCCAGACACCTTCATCATGGCTTTGCTTTGTAGCCGCGGACTCTAACCACTCGGCTAAGGAAGGTCCCTCAGCTTGGTCTTGCTGATTAGCTGCGCGTTTACCGTTACAGCTATCTGCCCCCCTCCATCTAAGCCCAGTCTCTGTCTCACTATGGACGTAATGCCAAGAAGAAGAAGAGTGCAATTTTGGTTACCACACTCATATGTTTTCTCTTTCTAAAACCCTGTTATTGTCAATGTGTGTGCATTGTACTCTGTAGCCAGAGTAAGGTGTTATCACTTGGGGAAAGTGGCTAGGAAGCTATTTTTAACTTGCTAGCCGTTTTGTTTACAAACATTACTGCCTGGCCTGGATGATGCTGAAACTGAGACTAACCGTGCTGCCAATAGTGCGAAATTGTAAAAAGATAGATAAAAGTAGAGTACACTACGCACAGGTAGGACCGTTTCAAAATAATTCTTGACAATATTTTTCTTCAACCAATTAGAAGTTATTACTGCATGGCTTGGATAATGCTGAAACTGAAACTAACTGTGCTGCCATCAGTGTGAACGAAATTGTCAAAAAAGAAGGAACAGGGGCGACCAGATTAGAATGATTCTTGACAACTATATTTCCCCAACCAATCAGGAGCCAATCTCTTGACTACCTGTCTCAGATGTTTATAAACAAAACGGCCAGCTCTTTCTCACCTACTCTGTCTAGTTTTCTCCACAAAGTGAGCATAATGGGAGAGAATTTAATCCGCCTGAATAACTCCGACCACAGGGACATTCCCGAAGTTCTTTGGTCACTTTTCAAAACTGGATATGTGTGCCAGTATACTAACAAAAAAATAATTGTAATCCGTTAAGTACTCGCTGAGCGGTGAGAGTTTAAGGTATTTTCTTTCACTCAGACCTATATGGGTTAAAGATTCCAGCAGTTATTCCTTCAGAGAATCCAGTATTTTCTTTATTTATTTCACCCAGTAATTTTTTCTAGAGATGAGTTTTTTTTTAAGGAATTCCACCTGGAGTTCTTACAGGGTTAATACTGGTAATATCACCATAGTTTTTCCACCAGATAAATCTACCAGAGTTCCACCAGAAGTTCTGGCCCAAAAAAAATAATTCAATAGTTTAAGCTAGGATTTCCCCTTCTCAGAATAATTAGGGATATTAGAAATTCCTCCATGGAACCTTTAACCCAAAAATTCCACAAGCTCACAATAATGCATGATGGAATCCTTGTGTAACGTTCCGCTCTGTTCCGATAAAGCCAACGTCTTAAGCGCCACCCTTCGAGAAAGGATCGTGAACTCTGTTCAAATATAACGGTATGAGACTCCCTCCTCAGGGCAGGCCAACAGTTATAATCCAGAACTAAAATTTCACTTTGACACAACAGAATTGCCAATTAAACAAATGGAAAAAGGAAAGAGAATCCAAAATATGAAAAACGCTATTCAAAACTAAACGGTAGTTAAATAAATCTCAACTAAAAGTTCCACAATTCTGACAAATTCTAACAATTTACAAACCTAAACTCGAAGTAGTGAGGGTGCAGAGCTACTTGGGCACTTCCATGATTCACTTTGGCATGGGGGTTTTTTCAAGACGATTTTTGTGACCAAATATGGGCTCAGTAGCTTTCAATAAATCCCACTGCCGAAGTGATACATCTAACCTTGTTTCCTAGACGATGCTTAAATTCAAGGAGTTTTATTCGGTATTGCAGAACTAAGTATGAATGTGATATAAGTATTATTATTCATAATTCACGAGAACCCCTGTTCAATTATACATAAACGGCTCAAATTACTTGATTGGTTCTGAAACAACAGCTCGTTGATATTAGGATTAAATAAACGACTTTATCCCAGATGTACCTGTTACCCAGTGCCTTTAGTGACCGTGTCCGGTTCTTCCGGATGATTCTTGAAATTATATATGTGTGCCTTTCATTTAAGTCTAACAGAACTGAAATCGGTCAACAAACTGAGCGAACAGTTTATAGTCTCAATCTGAAACTCAGCTTATGAGAGCTCCACTTCGAGTTATTAGCCACCGAAGGATTCAGCGATTTTCTTTCGCAAGCTTTGGGTTTTTCAGCTGTTTACATAATCCATAAAAGTTCTTATTCACAGCCAGCTTTTTCCAAAATCGACAAAAACAGAAATAAGGTACCACGGGGCATGTGCGAATCCGGGGAAAATTGGACCTTCCGTCATAGCTCATTTAGAAAAAGATTTTCAAGGGATTATTCTTCTGGAAAGTTGATGAAACATTGATAGGGAATGCTCCATATAAAGTTGTCAATTCAGCGCCTTTTAAAATTTGAATTACAAATTGTGACGCGTTCTACGTCTTGCATTGGCTCGCAAAAAAAAAATGTGTTATAAATCGAGTTACCATCAGTAAGCTACAATTTTATATACTATTACAAGCTGCTTACACAGGCATTTTGTTTTCTTACCTCAAAATATTTTTATACCCGGGGAACTATCAAAACAAGAACATCATCAACATCAGATTTTTTCCTACACTTCTCAGACATTTTTTAAGAGTGTAGCACTAAAACATCCAAACAATTAATTTTAATCAATAAAGATCAATTTCAAATTACGTACACTCCCTTGTAAAAGTTTGGGTTCACCCCCTCAAAAACAAACAAAAGTGTTCTGTCCATATCTCTGTGATTACACATCCAATTGAAACTCTTTAAGCCGCATTCGAAAGGCAAAGAGTTGTTCTTACTTTATATGTATTTTTACAAAAACATTTTTTGAACTTTGTATACTAAATTTTTACTTAAAGTTGATACATTTTTCAAAGAACGCATTGAAAAATCATATCTAATTTCCTCAGCATTGGATCGACTAAAATTTTAAATCAAAGTGTCATTAGAATAGTAATCTTATATTCTTAGAAGAGACCCCACGAAATTTTGGCGAAAAAACCTGGAAAGTATTCAAAATCTATGAAACAGTCAGTCAAGTCATCGTGCAAAAGTTTGGGTTCACCCCTCAGTATGGTGTATCGTGCAAAAGTTTGGGTTCACACGAGCCGCAGGCTCATCATTTTTGTCAATATCTCTGCTATTTTTCAACCGATTTTAATAGTTTAAAGCTTTTTCGAGCGCAAATAATGGCGCCTACATGATTGCTTTGAGATTTCACAGATTTAAGTAAGTTTACATGTTTTTAAGGGGGTGAACCCAAACTTATGCACGGGAGTGTAATTGATTAAAAGGGATTGAAACGTATCTTTTTCTATAAATTCTTGATTTTAGTTTTTTATTTTTGAAATACTAATTCAAAATTTCAACTTCATTTATTCTTTCTACCACATTTAGAAGCTGCAAAATAAATACATAATTTCTTCAATTACCGAAAATTTACGTACAAATTTTGAATTAATAACTTTTAAACTCTTTAAGTAAGAAATTTTCAGTTCAGTTCAGTTGCGACATATGATTCAATGTACTTTTTTTTTCTTAAAGCATTACGTATTTTATGGTTAATCCCTTATGAACATCAAATATCCACTGGAAATTGAAACTTTATGATTTACCAATCTTATTATTGCAATGGTTGACTTACTGATGTGGATTGACGCATGAAACTGAATGGGTCCCATTTGCCTCGTTTGGCTAAGAAACTGCGTCTAATGGCTCATTTTACAACTTTCTTCTAAAGTTTTCACAATTTAGATATTATTCGATCAAATGCATGCACACACCAGCAAATATGTTGTCGAAATGTGACCGTATTTTTGTATTTGCAATATATTGACATTTGAAAATTATTTTGAACTATTTGTTTGAACAATCGTTTTGTCAAGTCCCACTTGCCCCGGGGTACCTTAAAACTTTTTTTCCTGCCAAATTATCAATCTGGACCATAGTGCACCATTGCGGGATTCCGGAATCGTGTGTGCTGCTGACGATGGATCGCTCGAATTTCCCGCACGCGACAAAAGCTCCAATCCCTCCCGAAAAAATGAACTCATCTCACACATTTAGTGCTTCCATGTGGGAAAGCAGCGACGTCGCAGCATCTGGCAGTCGGCGTGTGCGGTTGAAAGCGAGCGAATTTTGACGCAGTCGGAAGATATAGATCCCCCGCAAAAATGACTGAGAAGAATAACCGTAATAAATTTGGCACATGAAAAATGTCCCCGATGACAAGTGCGAATAGCCCCCGACAACAGGGAAATTTGGAAGCGGGATGCGCCTGGGAAACGTTTGTTGGTTTATGCACATTCTGGATTGGCGGAAGTGTGAAACGGGAAATTGAAACTCCTGTTGATGGAGGGCTGGAAATGATACACGATCGTCGTTAAGAATATGTGATAAACTTTGGATGACATGAAGTGATCCCATTTTTTACAGTAATTGTATCACTGCTTTGATGATTGACTAACTGAAATTGGAAGATGGGAAAAACTTGAAGACCTAATTTTGAACACTTCTATGCAAAACTTTATTGGCACTTACGATGAATGTGAAAGCATATAAATCAACTTGGGTTCTTTTGCGAATCATGAATAAGATAACATATGTATCAAAAAAGCGACATACCGAGCAATGATATTCATCTGACAGTTTGTATTTCATTAATACAATATCATGTATGGTCTTGAAGAAATGTAACAATATTGATACCAAAAGCTTTGCGGACATCCATAGACTTCTGTTGACCTTCACGAATTTTTACGGAAAAAGCAAACTTTCATGGACCTTGGCTTATTTCTGCTAATCTTCACAGATGAACAATACCATATTCCTTTAATTATTATAAGTAGTTAAAGGTCTGTGCCACATAAAAAGCAGTCAACGGACTATTGATGGGGCCTTCCTTTTAGCCAAGTGGTTAGAATCCGTGGCCACAAAGCAAAGCCATGCTGAAGGTGCCTGTTCGATTGCTGATCGGACCATAATCTTTACGTTATGGAAATTTCGTTGACTTCCCTGGGTATTGAGGATCTTCGTGCCTACAAAACTGCTAAGACATGTTCAGGGATGGCAAAGTATTTAACAAATCTGTCAAAGAAATATTGCAGTCTCCTGACTGATCAGTGTAGATTAAACTATCACATGGAAAATCTTCAATGTTCTATATTTTATTGTAAACTAGTGGTCCCGGCAAACTTCGTCTTGCCATCAAGTAGGCTGTTGAAAACGCTATGCAAGTCCCGTGTAGAAAATGTCAGATTAGTTTTTTCCCGTTTTCCACACTATTCCGAAGACTTCCTTCATTTTATTCTTCATACAATTCAAAAGTGAAAGAATCATGTAAGTCCAAACACTCGTTCTCAAGCCATTTCGTGACATACAAACATCATTCCATTTTTATTTATATAGATTTATTCTAAATTAAACGAAACAGATTATTTAAAGAGCATCGGGTAGTTGATTTTGCTCACGACGCAACACAGGCCATGACTTTTCATTATTTAAACAACAATCAATAAGATGCAAGCCATTTCCATCCCACACCTGCAAAAATTCACTGCTGGAAGACGGAGATAATTCAAAAAATAAATACAAGTAGAACTTCTTTGAACGAGTTCTCGGTTCTTCTTACCCTCGCTCCACCAAACTCTGGTTCTGTTTGCGATCTTATACGAAGCTCTACCCACCGGAGCAAAAATTTTAAATCGAATTTCAATCCTTGCCCCGTTGCAATCTTTGCCTCAGCAGCAGCAGCATTCGCGAAGATCAGCCAACAGCAACAGTGTAGCATCCAAGGTTCCACCGCACCGTGCCCTGGCACTGATCCAATAAAATGCAACCCGTTTTCTGTCGGAATTCCATCATATTCCGCCGCCAGCCAACGCCGACCTCAGATTCTTCCGGCTGTGTGTGTGTTTGGTATGGGTATGTGATATGCATTTTTGTCATGACCATTTTATGCGCAGCTCTAACGAGAATACGATCGCTGCCCAAGCCTCGACGTCAAGATCATCATAGGAGATTTGAACGCTCAGGTTGGCCAGGAGGAGGAGTTCAGACCGCATCCTACAAAGACTTCATGCCGCGAGTTGAATGTGCATGGATATGGATGGTAGCATCTTGACGAACGGACGCAAAGCGATAGAATGGTGGAAGTAGTATTACGTTGAACACTTGAATAGCACAGAGTACACAGGCACAAAAGGTCAATACCAGAAACAAAAACTTCACCTCATTGAATTCTATGGAATTCCGCAATATTTCGTTTCAAAAGGTATTCGACAGAATCATTTTAAATATCGCATACCCTTAGTACTAGTGGCCTTTGATCGGCGAGTCATCGTCAAAGCGCTTACCATCGAAGGCGTAGGAGGTGAAGCGTTTGAAGACGTCGACACCAGAACCCGACCTCGCCGTCGCGTCGATGTGGCCAAAGTTTGGAAATGGCGTGCGAGAGGAACCGGAAGAAAGAGCTCATCAGTTTCAGCGCAGGAGCGCTGAGATAGGATAGGATGGGGATAACAGCGAGAACCCCTTTTTCCGTTTCACGCAAGGAGATCTACGGTTCGGGGATGCTTCGCTTTTCTTCTTAGCATCACGTCCGGCTGGCGGGTACCGGAAGAAATGGAAAGAAAATATTTGGATTATATTTTTAATCGAACAAATTATGCTCCGAGCGTGACTCCGTTTGTAGCAAATGCGAGAAAGGGGGAATCCTTTTGATGGGAAGGAAAATAATCACTTCGGTGGTTCTGGATCCCGCTGAGAAAACGGGGTTTTATTGGCCGGGTATGATACAAGGATTGTGGGGATTTGAGTGTAATGAAAAGTAAGCATTTGAAGGATCGCACAAACAAAAAGGGCACACGGTGTTCGAGATAGGGAGGTGTGAACTCCAAGGTTTGTTGAAATATAACGACACGTGTTTCGGCTTGGTTTATGGTAATTTAGGGGTGATTCGAAACTTCTGATATTTCGGGCTTTTGTGATAAGTTCTAAAATTTTCTTCTTGTAATTTGATTCTGTGTCAATTCGACGCAAAGTTTTAAAACCATTTATGATTCAATATGCATGTTATAATCTGCAGTACATACTCATACCTTTATTTTCTTATCTTTTACAGGTAACCAAGCGTTCACTAGAGGTTTGGTAGACTTAACAATAATGGATCTAGATTCGACAATCAAAGAGTCAAGGCATTATTTTCAACTAGATTACTTGAGAACAATTTCTTAATAAACAATTGATCTCTCCGCTTTATCAAGTCGTCGGTAGTTGCTTAACACTTAAGTCGTCACATTGTTGTATTTTGTACAACACTGATGAAAAACCTCGCTGAACTTCTGACGGTGACCAATATGACTGCAAGGTTAAGTTTTTGAAGCAAATATAAAAGAAATCCATGTAGATCAGATATCAATATCAGACCTACAATTCCGGTTGAATGATTATCATTTATTTGGTTCTATATCAATCAATTTGATGGAAACTCACCAACAATGTTTTGCCAATTCGCTCGGTGCATGGTCGTTTCTTTCCATCCTCGACTTCGACCCATTTTTTTTTTTTTGTTTTTTACAAGGGGGAAATCTGCAAACAGATCCCCTGAGAAGATAACTCAGGGAATGCGGGGATGACGCACCAACGACGACCCGCTAAAACCAGCCTATGCACTGTGCATGAGCAATTCATTTAGAATTGCTCAAGTGGTGAACAGTGCATCGACATGACCCTTGGACTCAGACCCTCATCTCCCCGGAACCACCTTACGGTATTTCTTCGGGAAGGGACCAGTGCATATAGCACAACACGTGTAGCAGAAGTAGCCTAGGCAAACTGCTTCTCCTAGCCGACTTAAACAATGTTACAAGAGACCAGCCTCGGCAGGGCTAATCCTCTGCAGCCAACTCTTGGTCGGCGCGCCATAGACGCTGCAATTCTAACATAATGTGAGTGACAGCCGTAGTTACTGCATTCCAGCACTCGGCATCCGCACACATTCTCTCTATAATATTGTCGGGGGACGTGTCCCCTCCGCATGTAGTGAGCATGCGACCTCTCACAACAATGAAACGGGGGCAATCGAACACGACATGCTCCGCTGTTTCCTCTACACCAGCACAATTGGGGCACGCAGGAGATTCTGAGTGCCCGAACCTATGCAGGTACTGTCTATAGCAACCATGTCCTGACAGAAACTGCGTCAGGTGGAAGTTCACTTCCCCATGGCTTCTACCATACCAATCTGACACATTTGGTATTAGTCGATGGGTCCATCTACCCTTAGTGGAGTTATCCCATTCCTGCTGCCAGCTTCTGAGCGTTTCCTCTTTACACGTGTCGCGGACTCCTCTGGTACCCCTTTGGTTGAAGCATTGAACATCTTCCTTGATGATGAGCCCGATGGGCGTCATCCCGGCTATAATGCACACGGCCTCTTTAGATACCGTCCGGTATGCACTTGCTACTCTTAAGCACATTATCCTGTACGTGCTTTCCAACCGCTTTAGGTTTCTGTTCGTTCTAAGCGCTTTTGACCAGATTGGTCCTCCATACCTTAGTATGGATAGCGCCACGCTTGCCAGCAGCTTGCGTTTGCTGGCAATTACAGCAGAGCTGTTAGACATCATCCTCGAAAGCGCCGCTATAGCCGTAGATGCCCTTTTACAGGCATATTCAACGTGGCTAGCGAAGCTCAGCTTGTCATCGATCATTACCCCAAGATGCCTAAGGGATCGCTTGGACTCTATGGTGCAATCACCTACCGAGATAAGCGCCCGTTGCTCGGACTTGCGGTTGTTGACCACCACCACCTCAGTCTTGTGACGGGCCAGTCCTAGTTTCCTAGACTTCATCCATTCCTCAACCAGGGAAATAGAGTGCGCTGCTGTCAACTCTACTTCCTCCATCGATTCACCATAGACCACTAGGGTGATATCGTCGGCGAAGCCAACAATCTTAACACCCGTCGGAAGGGGCAGCCTCAGTACGTCATCGTACATCGCATTCCATAACAGCGGGCCCAGGATTGAACCTTGAGGTACTCCCGCGGTAATTCGAACGCTTTTCTGCCCCTCCTCTGTGTCATACAGTAGAATCCTACCATCAAAATAGCTTTCTAGAAGCTTACACAACTGCACCGGTACCTTGAGGCGGTGAAGCGCGTGTGCTATTGCTTCCCAGCTTGCGCTGTTGAACGCATTCTTCACATCCAGAGTGACAACCGCGCAGTAACGGATGCCGCTCCTTTTATGCTCGATTGCCACCTCAGCTGTTTGAACGACCGACTGGATGGCGTCCAGAGTAGATTTACCTTTTCTGAATCCAAACTGGTTGTTGGACAGGCCGTCCGCACTCTCCGTATACGGTACTAGTCTGTTGAGAATCAACCTCTCCAATAACTTGCCCGTCGTATCTAGTAGACAGATAGGTCTATACGCCGACGGGTCACCTGGTGGTTTCCCCGCCTTTGGTAGTAGCATCAATTTCTGTCGCTTCCATGCATCCGGGAAGATTCCTTGATCAATGCAGCGTTGCATCGTGGTTCTGAACATGTCCGGATCCGTGTTCACTGCCGCTTTTAAGGCAACATTCGGGATACCATCGGGTCCCGGTGCCTTGTTTGACGCGAATGATTTCACGACTTCTGCCAGCTCTTCGTTCGTCACTCTCGCCACTTCTTCTCCTTCATCTGCCGCATACGGCGCTGGGGGCCATGGGCTTATGGGATGGTGCGGGAAGAGTACATCGATTATCGATCGCAGCAACTCGGGCGATTTCTCTTGGGGCGCTATGGCTCCTTTGGTCTTAGCCATTACCACTCTGTAGGCGTCACCCCATGGACTAGAATTGGCACTCTCGCATAGACTTTCAAAGCATGCCCGTTTTCGACTCTTGATTTCCTTTTTGAGAGCCAACTTTGCCTCTCTGAATGCTGCACCGCGTTTCTCTCTTTGTGCTTCTGTGCGTGCGCGTTGCATTTTTCGTCTAGCCCGAAGGCAGATTGCTCGAAGATTTGCAATTGATTCGCACCACCAATACACTGGCGGCCTGTTCTCTCTAGGAGGGGCTTTTCTCGGCATGGAAGCATCACACGCTCGTGATATCATAGCAACTAGCTCTTCACCGTTTAGGTCCAGAGTGTTTCGTTCGCGCCTCAGGGCTTCAGTGAATACTTCGACGTCGAAGCGCGCTGTTTTCCATCCTCGGGCTTGGGTCGAGTTACATCGCGCTGCCTTCTGCCCGCCTGGTATTATACTATAGCGAATCGATTGATGATCGCTATGAGTATAACCGTCATCAACGCGCCAGTTCATGGTACCTAAAAGGTTAGGACTACAAAACGTCACGTCGATGATCGATTCTGCACCATTTCTGCGGAAGGTACTCACTGTACCCACATTTGCCACCCCGACTTCGACCCATGCTCTCCAGGTTCTGGTGCACCAGGTCAATCCACCTAACCCGCTGCACCCTACGCCTTCTTGTTGCAACCAGATTCGAAGCGAGCACCATCTTTACAGGGCTGTTGTTCGGCATTCATGCAACATGACCTGCCCAGCGTATCTTTCCTGCTTTAGCCACCTTCAGGATATTGGGTTTGCCATAGAGTTGGGTGAGCTCGTGCTTCATCCTTCGCCGCCATACACCGTTTTCCTGCATATCGCCAGAGATCGTTTGAAGACTACAAGAGCTTGCAGGTTCTCCTCGAGCATCGTCCACGTGGAAGACTACCGGTCTCATGAGCGTTTAGTACATGGAGATTTGGTCTTCTTCTTCTTTCTGGCGTTACGTCCCAACTGGGACAATCAGGTATCAGGTATCAGAAGGCCGGCTCCAAAGGCACGTTCCCCACCAGTTGGGAGATTTGTGCCATCGCCATATTTGAGCCTATTTCATCATCTACCCGATGGGAGAGGAAAGGGAAGGGAAAGATGGGAGGAAATAGGAGTGGGTCCCTTGAAGAGGGAAGATCGCATAAGCGAAATGAGAGCATGTAGCTCCATACCACAATGGGTTCGAACAGCGCCCTAAAAAGGGCACTGCAAAACGCGTGAGCGTAAAGAGAGCCTATAGCTCATTACCACAGCGGGTTAAGAATAACAGGATGTCCTGAAGATTCAGGCTTCTGTATTCAGTTTCACTTAATAAGTGTTTACCAAGTAATTGGAATCGCATTTGCGCAAAAACTGGACAGTTACATATCAGGTGATACGAAGTTCCATAATCGGAGTCACAACTATCACACACAAATGAGTCAGCACGCTGAATATTTGCCATGTGATAGTTGAGTCGGCAGTGGCCTGTCAACGCTCTGACCAAGAGACTGCAATTCTGCTTTGACAGATTTGTTAAATACTTCGCCACCTTTGGAGATGGCTCAGTAATATACAATTTTGTTTGACGACACGACTCCAAACTATTCCAATATTGCTTGTGCTGAGTTGCCGCCCAAGAGTTTATCTGAAGCTTCACCCAGCACTTCGAAATTGGAATAGCCGGCTCAGGGCCAATGAAGTCATGCGATGCTCCATCGCGAGCTAGCTCATCAGCCAATTCATTTCCAGCGATGGAAGAATGGCCAGGTACCCATACAAGGTTTACAGAGTTGACTGAATTCAGTTCCTCAATTTGAGTTCGACATGCGATAACAAGCTTCGACCTTGAGTTGGCCGAAGCGAGAGCTTTTATAGCAGCCTGACTATCTGAACAGAAGTATATGACTTTACCCATTACGCGCTGTTGAAGTGCTGATTGCACTCCACACATAAGAGCAAATATTTCCGCCTGAAAAACGGTGCAGTTTCTACCAAGTGAGTAAAACTGATTCAGCCTTAGCTCACGAGAATATACTCCTGCACCAGCTCTACCTTCAAGAAGGGAGCCATCAGTGTAACATACTATATTGTTTGATATACTTCTTTCCAAATAGCCAGACGTCCACTCTTCCCGTGAAGGGAATTGTGTGGTAAATGTCCTGTAAGGAAAGTTACAAGCAATTGTGAGATCACTTGGAGCAAGGACAATTTTGTCCCAATTCACCAAAAGTGGAAACAACGAAGTGTGTGTAGATCTACGATTCACTGGATTTTTCTCCAGTAGATCCAGTACCCATAAACGGTAAGAGCAAGAAAGTGCTTCTTGTTTAAGATATATGTGTAGTGGCGCAACGTCGAAAAGGGCCTCGAGCGCTGCTGTGGGAGTTGTAGAGAACGCACCAGACATCGCCATCAAGCACATCCTTTGGAGATGGCCCAATTTTGATTGGATTGTTCTCACTTCGCCCTTTTGCCACCACACAAGACATCCATATGCCAATATTGGTCGAACAACTGTTGTGTAAATCCATTTGATATATTTGGGTTTGAGGCCCCAAGTTTTACCAAAGGTTCGCCGGCATTGACCGAAGGCCATGCAAGCTTTTTTGACTCTGAAATCAATGTGAGGTGTCCATGAAAGTTTGGAATCTAGAATGACTCCGACATACTTTACTTGATCAGTCACATTAATCTCAGTGCCAAAAAGACGTAAAGGTCGAATTCCATCGCGGTTTCGTCTTTCCGTAAAAAGAACAATAGATGTTTTATTCGGGTTAACCGAAAGGCCATATTGGCGACACCAACTCTCGACTACCTGAAGAGCACTTTGCATCAGGTCGAATAGGGTGCTTATGCACATACCAACTATCAGAGCTAGATAGTCGTCGGCAAATCCATAAGTTGGAAAACCGCAATTATTGAGTTGCCTCAATAGCGTATCTGCTACGAGATTCCACAAAAGTGGTGACAAGACTCCCCCTTGGGGGCATCCGCAAACACTCAATTTTCGAATCGCTGATTGACGCAATGTCGAGAAGAGATGTCGGTTTTTGAGCATTTGATGAATCCAATTGGTAATCATTGTAGGTAGCCCATGGTTTCGTGCGGCTTCCAATATGGCATCGAAAGACACGTTATCAAAGGCACCCTCAATATCCAAGAAAACACCCAAGCACGATTGCTTCTGAGCGAATGCTTTCTCGATATCGTATACAACTTTGTGTAAAAGAGTCACAGTGGACTTTCCAGATTGGTAAGCATGTTGATTCACATGAAGAGGCATGTTTGCCAAATAAACATCACGGATGTGATGATCGATAATCCGTTCCAGACATTTCAGAAGAAAAGAGGTCAGACTGATTGGTCTAAAACTCTTCGCTTCCTCATACGACGCACGTCCTCCTTTTGGGATAAACTTTACAGTAATATCACGCCAGGATTTGGGAATGTACCCGGTAGCAAAACTGCTTACAAGTAGCTTTTTCAAAACATGTTTGATAAACTCAAATCCCTTTTGGAGCAGAACAGGATAAATCCCATCCGCTCCTGGAGATTTGAAAGGAGCAAAACTATTAAGTGCCCATTGAATCGATTCAGTAGTTACGATACTGCGAGCCGAGGCCAGAGACTCGTAACTACATGAAAAGACATTTGATTCATCCGTAGATGCTATGTCCACACATCCGGGGAAGTGTGTATTGAATAAACATTCTAAAACTTCTTCATCGGAAGAAGTAAAGTCACCATTAGGTAAGCGAATTTCGTTCACTTGGAAATCCTTAGATTTTGCAAGAATTTTGTTCAACCGACTGACTTCACTCAAACTGGAAACATTTGTACAAAGGTTTTTCCAGCCGGATCGTTCAGCAGAACGAAGAGCCTTCTTGTAAGCCTTGCGAGCTGACTTGAACGACTCTGATCCAGCTGAACGGCGTCTGTTCCAACTCCTTCTACATTGTTTCCTGAGTCTAGTCAGATCGGAATTCCACCATGGGGTCCCTCTTGTAGTCTTTACAGACCGCAGAGGACATGCTTCTTCAAAAGCTTCCATAATGTAGGATGTTGTAGTATCAACGGCATCATCCAGATCACTTGGATTTTCAATGGACGGAGAATATCCATGAAATTTGGTCGCAACCAATTCAATGTAGAGTTCCCAGTTTGTTGACCGGGGATTCCTAAAACGCAAAGTCTGCGCAGTTACATTTGAATGTTCAAAGAAGATGTAGCGATGATCAGATAATGATTCCTCATCTGATACATGCCAATTCGTCAACTCGTGACTGATTCTATTCGAGCAGAGCGTTATGTCTAACACTTCTTCTCTATTAGAAACCATGAAGGTTGGGCGATTGCCTATGTTAAGTAATCCAAGGTCTGTACTACTTAAGTATTCCATCAGACTGGAGCCTCTCAAATTGATATCCGAGCTGCCCCAGATGATGTGATGAGCATTGGCATCACTGCCCACAATCAGCGGAAGGCCTTTTGTTACGCAGTGTACGACAACTCGTTTGAAGTCATCCGTTGGGGATGGTTCATCATGTGGTAAATATACCGAACAATAGACGTATTTCCTGTTGAGGTCACCAACAGAAACATCGATTGTGACAGCACATACATCTCTGGTAGTTAACTCAGAAATGAGTGTAGCAACGATTGCTTTATTAACGAGCACGCATGCGCGGGGCATGGAGCGCGAGTTTGCCATTTCAAGCTTGCTAAAAGTAGCAAAAACTGGGTCCACAAGGTTACCTAGATAGAAGTTCCCTCTACGAAAGTAGGGTTCTTGAACTAGCGCCACTTGGGCTGCACCATTTTGCATGAGTCTGCAAAGATTGATCGTTGCTGTTCTTTTATGCTGAAGATTGATCTGAGCTAACCTAACCGTAGCCACTACCCAAACTAGGCAGGATTAAGCTTTTTGCAATCTCAGCACGAAAAAGACCAGCAACGAAAAAACCAGATCGGTATCTATTTAAAGTCGCCAAAGGCGAAAGAGCACAGAATACACTGTGTAAAACGCATAATGCGAATCCATATAGGAGATAATTTAAATTAAATGTCAACATATTCATAATCCCACCCTTATTAAGCCTCAAGATAGAGACTGAAGAAGGGCAGCCGATTATCTCGGAGAAACACAAGGTCACCTGCACCATTGCTCCGGGTAGCACAGGAAGGACTCAATACTGTGGAGGGCGCCCTGGTACCCCACAGGCTCCGTTTGCGGTTAGGTTTTATTTAGACCCCCCTAACCATTCATTCTTAGGCACGGTACGCATCACACCATAAATTAGGGGTCACCTGTGAGGTGGACTTTTACCACCGGAACAGGCAATCCGTAGTGTTAATTCTTAGCCAGTTGAAACAACCGCTACCGACACTACGCGGCTATCTAGGCTGCTCGGGAAAAGGAGGTTAATATTGATGATTAACTCCTGACGTGCCCAAGCAGCCACTAAAGTTGGGTGAGCTCGTGCTTCATCCTTCGCCGCCATACACCGTTTTCCTGCATATCGCCAGAGATCGTTTGAAGACTACAAGAGCTTGCAGGTTCTCCTCGAGCATCGTCCACGTGGAAGACTACCGGTCTCATGAGCGTTTAGTACATGGAGATTTGGTCTTCTTCTTCTTTCTGGCGTTACGTCCCAACTGGGACAAAGCCTGCTTTCTCAGCTTAGTGCTCTTATGAGCACTTCCACAGTTATTAACTGAGAGCTTTCTTTGCCAATTGACCATTTTTGCATTTGTATATCGTGTGGCAGGTACGAAGATACTCTATGCCCTGGGAGTCGAGAAAATTTCCAACCCGAAAGATCCTCGTCCGGTGGGATTCGAACCCACGACCCTCAGCTTGGTCTTGCTGGATAGCTGCGCGTTTACCGCTACGGCTATCTGGGCCCCTCATTTGGGCCCCAGATTTGGTGCGGGGGTAAAACATTTTTGACCGCAGTTACTTCTGGAGCCCATAGTATGCAAGACTTCCACAGATGATGAATCTTCGTTTTTCTCAACTTACGTTGTAGCAAGGATCCAAGGTAGACGAACTCGTCCACCACCTCGAAGGTATCCACCCCTATCGTGACACTACTTCCTAGGCGAGGTTTCGTTTTTTGATGTATTCACCATCAGTCCAACTCTTGTTGCTTCGCGTTTCAGACAGGTGTACAAATCTGCTACCTTTTCAAATGGTCGGTGTTTAGAGAGACCGGACTACATGATATTTTGTATTTGTAAAGATTAACCAAGGACCATCAATTCTGAGGTTTTCGGTGATCTTCTGATACAGATGTTTTATCAAACAGATGAACTTCAATTCTGCAAATATTTTGTTATTTTAAGGCGAAGTAGGCCGTCATTGAAATTTGAACGCGTCGTTGATGATTGTTGCTAATTCCACTCCCGATTTCGAATCAAAGAAAATCAGTTGATTTTGCACTGATACAGTTGAAAAAGTATCTGCATACTTCATACATGTTAGCGCATACAGTGATACTTTTTCAAGTCAATATAAACTATCAAGACTGAGTTTTATCGCTTTGAAATGCAAGCTGAAAAGTCATCATTGTTGCCAAAACGAATTACAGGCTACTTAGCCTTAAATGCTTGGAGATCATTTTCCTGAAAACACTAAATTACACTTAGTCCAGTCAGACTAAACACCTACCAAATGTTCTGCCGACAATGTCCATATCATCCGCAAAGCAAACACATTGACTGGATCTCGTGAAAATTGTAACCCGGCTGTTAAGCCCGTCAATCCGCATAACACCTTCTAGCGAAATATTGAACAACAGGCACGAGAGTCCATCACCTTGTTATAGTACCGGCGGGATTCAAACGAACTGGAATGTTCACCTAAGGTTCACAATTTTGCACACCTTCCATCGTCGCTCTTATCAGTCTCGTGAGCTTCCCGGGAAAGCTGTTCTCGTTAATGGTTTTCCATAGCTCTTTGCTGTCGATACCATAGTATGCCGCCTTAAAATCGATGTAAAGGTTATGCGTTGGACCATGACATTTTTGGAGGGTTGGCTGTGCAGTGATGATCTGATCCTTTGTCGATCGGCTGTCGGCAAAGTCGGCTTGATAACTTCCCATGAACTCGTTGTTTTGACTACAGGCGACAGACGACGGAAGATGAGCTGGGATTATACTCCCAAGTAACCAGATAGCACTTTAATCCGCCTTGTGTGACAATATAGTGCTACAATAATGCTGACATGCCCTATATAAGCCGTATAATAGCCCTATAAGGCCAAGAAGGCGAATTAGCGGGCTAGTGGTTAGCTTTGTAGGCCACATTTAGAAT
Organism: Aedes aegypti; assembly: GCF_002204515.2. Lineage (NCBI taxonomy): Eukaryota > Metazoa > Arthropoda > Insecta > Diptera > Culicidae > Aedes > Aedes aegypti. Next base: position 226,185,912 of record NC_035109.1, on the reverse strand, counting down.
GGTGATCACTCGAAAGTTCTCACAATATTACTTGTCTTGTACATGGGGCATATTACCCCGTCCTTCCACTTAACCTATATATAACGCATTTGTCATTACAAAAGAAGATTGCCAGACCGGCCCACAATTTACTTTAGTTTCAATATGTTCATCATTATGGTTGTTCGGAAGCTCCTACTGAGTAAGTAAAAAAACTACATTTGGATGCCCAAATTGATGGATCAAATGGTAGCTACCGTTTTGTCTTAAATTCCGAATATGACTCATATTCTGAACAATTCGACTTTTATGTTTTTTTTAATCATTCATTTTTTTACATGATGATCAATACTTCTATGATCCAAGTCCTTCGCATTTGAAATTAATGAAAATATTTATTCTTATCTCTGGAATAGAGCTACCTTACCTTGATACCTTGATGGCTACAGCTTAGCGTCACGCCATTGCCGGGCGTATTGTAGAGCTCCATCTTCGTCGGTCTTGGGCGAAACTTCTCCAGTTGCCCCGAAGGTTTAGAGTCGCCAGGTCCTCTTCCACTGCGTACAACCAGCGTATTCGTGGTCTTCCCCGAAGTCGCCGACGTCTACCTGGTTCCCTGCTGAATATTATTTTCGCAATTCTTTCTTCCAGCATTCGCACTAAGTGACCAGCCCACTGAAGTCTGCCGTATTTTACACGCGTGATAATATTCGCATATTTGTACACTTGATACAACTCGTGATTCATGCGTCTGCGCCACACTCCATTTTCGAGTTTCCCACCGAGTATTGTCCGCAGCACTTACGCACACCGAGAGCTTTATGGTCTGACTTTTTCAACGTCCACGCTTCGTGTCCGTAGAGAGCCACCGAAAGAATCAATGTTTTATACAGGGCGAATTTTGTTTCCGTTTGCAAGCTGCGGGACATAAGCTGGTAACATATTCCGTAATAGGCCCTATTCGCAGCCACAATACGTCTTTTCACTTCGCGGAAAACGTCGTTGGCACATGTCACAAGTGTTCCACGGTAAACAAACTCTTCAACAACTTCAAACAAATCCCCATCAAACACTACCTCAGCACCTACACCACCAAATCTGACTCTATCTCTACCTGCAACCATGTACTTCGTTCTGGTAGAGTTATCGTTCAGGCCTAACCTCACTTTCTTCGTCTTCAGAGGCACGGAGACCTCTTCCGCTGACCTGCGATCGATTCCAATTAGGTCTATATCGTCCGTAAAGCCAAGGAGCATGTGCGAACTTGTGATAATAGTGCCATTTCTCTGTACGCCAGAGCTCCAAATAGCACCCTCGAGTGCAATGTTGAACAGTAAATTCGGAAGTGCGTCTCTCTGCTTCAATCCTTCTAACGTCACAAACGAGGTTGACGCCTCGTCTGCGATCCAAACACTTGATTTCAAACCATCTAGCGTAGCACAGCCTAATTAGTTTGGTCGGAAAACCATGTTCATTTCTTTTCACTGAGCCGTACGCCGCCTAGAAATCAATAAACAGATGGTGAGTCTGCAAGCTACACTCCCGGAATTTATCTAGGATCATTCGCAAGCTAAACATCTGGTCCGTTGTCGAACGGCCTTCACGAAACCCAGCTTGGTATTCGCCGACGAAGGACTCCTCGAGCGATCTCAGTCTGTTAAACAGGATACGAGACAGAATTGTGTACGCCGAATTCAGCAGGGTGATTTCTCTTTAATTGGCACACTTCAGTCTGTGCCCTCTCTTGTAGATTGGGCGTATGAGGCTATCCAACCAGCCGATGGTAAATTCTTCGTCCTTCCATACCTTCAGATGTACTCGGTGAATCGACCGACGGTCATAGCCATCACAACCTATATCAGGGCTTTGGCCTGTAGCTCTGGTTCTCAATAGTTTCAAATTCTTTCAGACATGCTACTAACGGTGTTAACTCTGGAATCGACATTGTTTGGAATGTGTTCGGAATTCAACACAAAACGGTATAAATTAACCGGATTGCGATTTTGATTTGGCACTCGATTTATGACAATTCTTAGCTCACTAAAACTGCAAAATTTCATAAATTTCTTCTGCAACCCTTCCACACTAACTTGTTTTGGAAAGCAAAATAGCATGTTTTAATCAGAAAGCATTTGTACCGTTTTGACTCATTTTCCGAACACTTAAGGACAACAAATGCTGATATTTGTGAAAATTTTGATTTCTTCGGAAAGTTTAACTGTTAGCTGTTGGATATGTCTATAAAATTGTTTTGTTTTTTTACTTTTTTAGTATTGTTTTTACGTAAAAGAGTGGAACAAAATTTTGATTCAAATGTCGAACACTGTGTTCATTCTGTCTCATATTCTGAACACCTTGATTCAAATTCCAAACAGCACGAAAAAATCGTATTCAAATGAATGATTTCGCAAATAAATTTATCTGAACTGGTTCTGCTGGTCATCATCACTTCTCCCAAGGTATAAAATAGATTGGAAGACGTTAAAATTGAATTACAATTGACTGCTATTTCCTTGTAAATTGATGACATATTTCAGCGAAATATTTGAATCAAACCGCCATACATGAACCAAGTGTTTGGTACCGTAATTCGGGGTGTAGTCGATCAGTGGGGAGAAGTTGATAGTTCACATATCCACATGTTCTTCTTCTTTCTGGCGTTACGTCCTCACAGGGACAGAGCCTGCTTCTCAGCTTAGTGTTCTTATGAGCACTTCCACAGTTATTAACTGAGAGCTTACTATGCCAATGATCATTTTTGCATGCGTATATCGTGTGGCAAGTACGAATATACTCTATGCCCTGGGAAGTCGAGAAAATTTCCAACCCGAAAAGATCCTCGACCGGTGGGATTCGAACCCACGACCCTCAGCTTGGTCTTGCTGAATAGCTGCGCGTTTACCGCTACGGCTATCTGGGCCCTCCATACCCACATGTATAAACTGTCAATGGAGCTATAATTCAATTCCAGTTAGCACAATTCCTGTGATGTCGCATAACCAGACAGCTGCTCTGCCGTTATACGCATAATTGTCCCATGTTACTTTTTGTGCATTTTGACTTTTTGTCATCAAACATTTTATTTTTAAGTAAAGTATTAGAAAACACTTACCAAAATTTAACTTTGTTCGGAAACTCAATGAAAAGCAAGCCAAGTCAAGTTGTCCCATTGTTGAATTTCCACGCATAATTGTCCCACTACTGTATTTCTACGCATAACTGTCACACTACACAATTCGCAGCGCTGATCTCCAACAAAATATTCAGTACGAAATTTTTAATTGGCTGTAGTTTGGGAAAATCGTTTTGAATATCTGTGACATATAAATCTTCATGAATTTGCAAATAAAAGTAAAGCTGGTATTTGAACGACTTGATCACATGTCATATTGATCCGAATAACCGGTGAAAATGACCACTAAATTAACGAATCTGAAACCTAGCGAAATCTAACTTCATAAATTCACAAATCAAGGCTGAAGAAGGGCAATTAAAAAGTTTTTGAATGACTTGATAACATGCCAGGTTCTTTTGGATACCCTGTTCCACAGAGGAAGTGGCCATTATATTGGAGATTTTTAGACCTATCTTGCAACATGTAAAACTTCATGAATTTGAAAAACAAGTTAAAAGAAGAATAGTTCAATAGGTTTTGGATGACCTGGCTACATACTGGATTATTCTGGATAACTGGTTTTTCGATGTAAGTGGCAAATATGTTGGTGAATCTTAAACTTAATTTGCAATGCATCAAATATCATGATTTTGCAAACCAAGTCCAAAGAAGTGTCAAATCGTGTGGCGATTTGTGTCGTGAATTTTGAGTTAAATATTTACTCTGCAGAATAAGTTTCTGTCATGAATTTGCAAATCAAGTCTAAAGGTGGTTCAAATATATTTGAATGATTTGACCACATGTAGGATTGTTCCGAATTCTCGGTTCCCTGGGGGAAATGGCCATCGGTTCTGAAACCTAGCTGGCAACATAAAACTACATAAATTCCCAAATCAAGGCTAAATAAGGGTAATTCAAAGGTTTCTGGATAACTTGATAACATGCCAGGTTGTTTTGGATACCCTGTTCTCCAGGGAAGGTTGCCATTATATTGGCGGTTTTGAGACCTATCTTGCGACATATCAAACTTTATGAAGTCAAGACTAAGACAAAGTCAATTCAAAAGAAGAATAGATTAAGAGGTTTTGGGTGACCTGGCCACAAACTGGGTTATTCCGGATAATTGGTTCTGCGGTACAGGTGGCAAATATGTTGGTGGTTCTAAAGCTTCATTTGCGATGTATCAAATATCATGATTTTACAAACCAAGTCCAAAGAAATGTCAAATCGTGTGAAGATTTGTGTCGTGAATTTTGAGTTAAATATTTACTTCGCAGAATAACCTTGAATTCATAGATGAGTTCATGTCAAGCCTGCAGCTGGAAGAGTCGATATATAAATTTATAACATCTTATAAACTCTCTAACTCACTCATCCACTCTTTCTTTCACTAACTCATTCATTGTCTCATAATAAAATTTTGCTTTCCATCCCAAACTGTAAAATCGTTTTTTCTTTCACTTCCCCACACGAGGCTCCATTGGCACATGCCACTTGAGTCGTCATTAGGTGCCTTAACAAAGTCTTGAGGATATACGTCCTCTACCTTAGGTGCAATCTATGCGTAAGAACGGTCATCTACAGCAGTATGCTTAGCACATAATTGGTTACTACCATCAGTGGGACTGTTATGAGTAGAAATTCACCAAAACCCCCGTATTTCTAGGCATAACTGTCCCACTTTGAATTTCGTAGCTAAATTTACTTTATTCCCATAACAAAAACTCTTGACTCTAATGAACACGTTGTTCTTTATACTGTTGTAAAGTTTTTAATTCAATTACCACACACCTGGACAATACGAGGCCTAAATGTGTTAAAATCTTAAAACGCGTTTTTCTCGATTGCATATTATGGAACATGGGACAATTATGCGTATAACGGCAGTGCTCTTGACGTTCTTAAATTCGATCTGACATTCAAGATAATTATACCACGGAAAAATAGATTTTTAAAGAAATGTTTGATGAACTGTTGAAGGGTTCTTCAAACAATCGATTATTGTCAAGGTTAAATGAAGACACTATTCAAATAAACTGTTTCATACATTCCAGATATGTTCTGTGAATCCAGTTTTGATTTTGCATTGAGGATAAAATATCATTTTCCGAGAAAAACATGTATATTTTGTGAGCGAGTTGTTAATTTCAAAGAAAATTGCATACATTTAGGCGTTTTATGTGGTGTATTCTGTGATTCTTAACATTCAAGTCTAAAACTGAACGATATTTCAACAAGTTGTAAGATTTTTAAGACTTGATTCATATTCAGAGACCCCAAATTTAGTGAACAGCATATTTCTTTATTTTAAGAAACATATCACAATAATTGATCAACTTCACCCCGTAATCAAAAACTCCATTTTTTGATTTCTAAATATTTGTTTATTATTACGAGACCATTTCGTAAAAATTTTGTTCGTATAATTCGATAAACAACCATCCAGTACAGGTTTTAAACATATTTGGACGCATCCTACTAGGAGTTACAGAGCAGAATCGCTCAAAAGTGATCAACTTCCCTCCATTTTACGGTATATGAGTCAGTTCGGAATTTGAGATAAAACGGTAAAACTAGCTAATTTAATGCTAGAACGTTTTTAATCGATAGTTGCGAATACCATGAAAATTCATTTAATCATATACCCCCGTTAACTTGAACGGTAACTCATGCAAACCATCGGGTTTCATTTTTAGTTTGAACATCTAGTCACCCTAGAAACGTGTTTCTGGTCACTTCTGTCACTGTTTTGTTTTGATTCTGCGTTCCGTTCCACAGCGTTCCATTCCACTTTACTCCGTTCCATGACATTTAGCTCGTTTGAACGTTTTTAATCTGAACGATGAGCAAATTAGCGGGGTACAAATTAAAAAGTGGTCAGATTAAATCTGGTCAAACCAACGGGGGTACCCGGTATGGTGGCCATATTAATATGGCCGTCATTATTTTTTTATTTTTGCGAATGAAGCTCCTATGGTCCTAATTTAAAAAGCATGTTATCGTGAAGGAATCATCGAATTAATAGCGTTAGTGCACTAAAAGTTGTCAAAAATCGTGGGATTCTCAAAAATCGATAAAATTTAATTACCGATGGATCCATCTATTGGACCTTCCAGTTTCTTCACAAGAGCTTAAGAACGAGCACAATTTTGAACATTTTGAAAAACCAAATGTAAAATGTGGGCCGTTGTGGTGCTGTGTCTCTTAAAAAGAGTTTTATTACTTGACAGAAATGAACAAACGTTGATTTGACAATCGAGCTACGACTAAAATTTCCAAGAGGATAAATATTGCTGGTGAGTTCATATTGAAAAGTCCGAAAAAGTTGGATGATATTTTATTATTATTTATAAAACAATCTTTGCTCAAATCAAATATTTATTGTTCCTCTTCTTTTTATCAAAGCCACTCAACTGGAATAAAACCTGCTTCTTATTTTAGTGCTCTTTGTGCACTTCCACAGTTATTAACTGAGAGCTTCTTTCGCCAGTGTTATCAATTTTTACATCGTCTTGAACATGGTTTGCGTCGCAGTCTTGCATTTAACCACAATAAGTTAAAAGGAAGAATTATTTATGTGAATGGGAAAAGGACGCACTGCATCTTGTGTCGTCCTCAAAACAGAACAAGAACATTCTGCAATTTACGCTGGAGTTACAATTTTGTGTAAATAACTTTCAAACGAAAGCTGCTTCGCCAAGACAAGTCAGCAGCATTTATTTCCCGGGGATCCCATTGTCTTGGCGAAACTTCCCGTCTGTCGTTTATTTGCGATTGTAATTGCCATACTTATTTGGAAGCAACGAACAAGAGCGGGACATTAAACGGCCTCCGCCAACTGCAATGGCACAGAAATAGCATTGAGGACAGATTTGCTCATGATGCTGCGCCGTTGTTGAACTGTCTTCTTCGGAACAGAACGCTATTTTCACTCTTCATCGTTACGAACTGCGAAACGGCACAATCAGAACACAGGAGCGTGAAGGAGTCCTGAGACGAGGGGATGTCTGCAAAAGCAAAAAAGGATTTGTTTTTGCTAGCTTTTTCCCATTCATTTGCCCGGCGCGTCATGCTTTTCCTTGTAAAGATCGGCGTTTTCCTTGCTCTTGGTTTTCGAACCAATTTCTGCTGTTTTTTGCTACCGGGGAAAATAGAGAAAAGGCCCATTGGGTTCGCTATATTTAAGTGTGACTAATCAATGTTCATGAAGTGGGTTTTGAATTTGCCACTTCTTTCAAGAGGATTGTAAATGTTGCTGACAGCATACCGAGGAAATTAACTTTGTTCTTTTGGTGTGTTTTTGAATTAATGCTAAAGAGTTAGCTAAGTATATCGTTTGGCAAACTACAGCTGTAATGAGTTTGGATCACTAACTGATTTATTGCTGCTTAGCTTATGTTTTATGTTGAACAAATTAACAGATGATGAACACCTAAGTGTTGTGGTTGCAGTTGCACCAATCTAAGATAAAAAGCTTTTATGAACCCTCTTAACTTTTATTGCATTTGGAAGAATTGTAATCAGATATTATATTGATTACATTTTCTGATTTGAGCCTGTACAGCTAAGCAGTGAAAGCTGAAAAAACACACCGCGGAATGGAAAGATAGCACAAAGCAGGTGTTATTGCCGAAGCACAAGACAGTCCGAACCAGAACAATATGCGGCGATTTCATGCAACGGTCAACGGTGTGCAACATTATACCGTGTCAGCGCCCGAGTTGCGCAACGACCTAAAAGAAAATTTTCTGACCGATAAAATGGTGGTGCCTGGAGCGTAATGGACTGCACTCTCGCTACTTAAATGGAAGGTCATGGGTTTGATTACAAGCCCCCCACCAAAGCCTTTCATCAAGTAGCTGAAAAACAAATTCCATTGTTGAAGTCAGAATTCCAAAATGTGAAGTAAAATTTGAATCCGTGATTATAGACGATGATCTTAAACTCTTGATCCGCCCTAAAAACGTGAGAAGAAGGTAATTACAACGCACTCGCAATCCTGCTATGAAAATTATGTGGCAGGATTTGCAGAAAGAAATCCAAAAACGATTTTCACAATTAAGAAACAAAAATTTTGAAAATCAAATTTCTCAATTGAACTCTGGCTCTAAGTCCTTTTGGAAATTATCTAATATTTTGAAAACACCTCAGAAGCCAATACCGGCATTGAAAGAGGAATACAAATTATTACTAACTAATTGCAAAAAAGCTCAAAAAATTGCTATGCGGTTTGAAAGCGCGCACAATTTTAATTTAGGACTGACGAGTCCAATTGAAAATCAAGTTACTCAGAAAAATTACTACTTACTCGTTACTCGAAAATAATCTCTATCAAGAGAACGTTTTCGAAAATTCCTGGGCTACTGATTGAGTGAGAACTAAAAATTCAAAATGGCGATGATGGAATGTTCTACATCCTCGTCAAGAAACTTCCCGAAAGTAACTTATCATTCTTAGTTGATATATTTAACAAATGATTCCAATTAGCATATTTTCCTGACAAATGGCAAAATGCTAAGGTTGTACCTATTTGAAATCTAGAGAAAAATCCTGCAGAAGCTTCTAGCTATCGTCCAATCAGTTTGCATTCCTCCATCAGTAAACTTTTTTAATAGTTCTTTTGAACAGAATGATGCTAGATAAAATTTTAACAGTCAAAAATCACATTGAGGGCTTTCAAGCCAAATGTAACAAATATGTAAAATGTCTTTATCCCCTTATTAATAGAAAATCAAAACCTTGTCGGCCGCACAGAACGGCGATTTAATCACCCTCTCCATTTGAAGAAGCAAATCTCAAAAACCACTCAATATATCGATGCGAAAAATGTTTAACTATAATTACATATATGTAGTGCACAACCAAATAAATTTTCAGTTTAATCGGTTCACTAAAACTAGAGATATGCTTCTGCAAAGTTTTGATGATAATTGTTAGTGAGACAAAAGATAGGGAAAATAACACGGTCTCCCGTGTCATCTAAAGAATAAGCTTTTGATATTCAAACACATTTCCAGGCCAGCCATGTTGTATGCTGTACCAATATGGACTATGTGTTGCAATTCCAGGAAAAAGAGAATTCAAAATAAAATTTTGAAAATGATTCTGAAGCTTCCTCCCTGGTATAGTACCAATGAGTTACATAGAATATCCAACGTTGAATCATTGTAGGAAATGTCGAATAAAATTATTATTAATAACAGGCAAAAATCGTTTCAATCTTATATTGTTCCTCCATTAATGCGTTATATGTATGTTTAGGTTGCGTAAATTGAAAAGTATAGTTAATTGAAAACGTGTTTTTTTTCTCTTATAGCAGGTGAAATCAACTCACCTGTAAAAAATCTGAACTGCTATGGCAAATGAAATCTTGAATTCCAAGACTAACGAAACTGGATTAGTCTGTTGGACAACTTTTTCGAAGACAAGGACTTTCTGCATCAATGTAAATCGTTTTATAATGTTTCGCCTTGGTGATCATGGATAAAGATGAATACTTTTTTTTTTTAATTTTAACAACTTTTCTCTTAAACTCTCTGCTTGTTGCCAGGACAAATTTTCCACCTTAAAAATCAAAGTTACCATTTTCCGCCATTGTCGCTTTCTTCTAGCCATGCTTTCAAGCTCCCTCTTCAATCAAAAATCGCATGTCGTCTCCCGGAGTGACTTCCACGCGGGAAATGACTACTTACGGTCCGATTCCGTTCTGTGTCATAGACGTTGTCGCCTTTTCCGTTCGTCAAAACTACCAACCCGACCAACAACGAGACGAGACTCCCACTCACTCTCTCACATAACGCACCACAATCAAAAGTGCGAAGACTGAAAATGGAAATGCTGCTGCCAGCTTCTCGTTCGTTCCGCCTTGTTCCAAATGGAAATCCGGAAAAATGTCACTTCACCACGCACGAGTTGTAATTACAGCCCGAATGAGAATGGAAATTGGCACCGCACCCTGAAGTGGAGTGGTTCAGCCTTTGGCACAGTTGGCATTGTTGGGCGCGTACGACATCAGTCGAGAGGTCATCATCCTACAGGGCGTTGCTGTTACCGCTGGGTACGAGTGAGTGATGTGCCTCACTTGATGGGTTAGAAGTTAATTTGGGGACTGGGCTTGAGGGGCTATTTTCTAGTGTGAAAGGTGAGGCTTTAGAGTTTAAAGGGAAGGATGTTATAGGCTATTTCCTGCGGACTTCCCACATGTCACGGTGGACAAGGTTATCCGACAGGGTTATATATGAAATAATGTATACCACCTTCATCGTACGGAACTCTCAGTGAATTTGAGCATGAATAACCATGCGTCTCCTTTTGTTGGTAAAGAGTTTGTAGATGAAGATTTACCTTGAACTATTTCTCTCTTTTCAAGTGGTAATTTGTGAAGTTTTGAACAGCTAAAATGCTCCCCACTTCATAAGATTTACACGAACTGTGCATTATAGGGTACGAAAGTCGATAAATAATAAAAAAATATCAATAGCTAATGAATAATTCATATGTTATCTATGTTTTTTCCCAGATCTCGCAATATTAAGATAGGTTTATTATCTCGATGATAAATATCTTGAACATCGCAAAAAGAAATAATCAATTATTTAAGAAACGTTATCTTACAAAATCAAATCAAAGTCTCTGTATAAAACCAGTGCTATAAATGCCCAACCCAGGATTATGAACAAAGACTGACTAAGTCATCTTCAATCACATCATTGACCCTCCATGATCTACCTCAATAAACGTCAAGTCGTAAAGAAAAATGTAATTAACTTTCCTCGCGCGCGGGGAGCAATAATAGCAGGGTGTAGAGTAAATATTTTGCAGCATAAAAAAACAGCCAGACGAACGCCAGCAACGTCTATCGTCATCATCTGTCGCTCTGTCGCACAATGACTAGAGTCCATTCATAATAACACATTCCACAGTCGCAGCAAACTTTACGATCCTTAAGCTCGCCCCTGATCGCATAAGAAGCTCGCTTCGTAAGGCTTCGGCTGGTGATGGCAGATAAAAGTATGCGGTACATCGAATGATTCTGTCAAATGCCGTTCGCAACAAAATTTCGTGGAAAACCACGAAATCTGATCATGTGAAATTTTAATTTTCAATTTAATTTCCTTTCACCACATTCGAAAAATGTCGCCGAAAATATTGAGTAATAAACAAAATAAAACGAAATTTCGCGAAATACAAATATAAATACAAATACGAAAAGCAATAGAGGATCGCAACGGTTTTTGTCGAAAAACATTAATTATTTTATTTGACATTTGTTCCAATGTTTCAACATTGGATATTCTATGTAACTCATTCGTACTATACCAGGGAGGAAGCCTCAGAATCATTTTCAAAATTTTATTTTGAATTCTCTTCAGAGCTTTCTTCCTGGTATTACAACAGCTAGTCCATATTGGTACAGCATACAACATGGCTGGCCTGGAAATGTGTTTGAATATCAAAAGCTTGTTCTTAAAACAAAGTTTCAGTTGTTAATAAGTGGAAACAGTCATTTTACACTCCCGTGCATAAGTTTGGGTTCACCCCCTAAAAAACATGCAAAAGTGTCCAATATATATCTCTGTGATTACACGTCCAATTCAAACTCTTAGGGCCGCATTCGAAAGGCAAAGATTTATTCTTACTTCGTATGTATTTTTCCAAAAACATTCTTTGAACTTTGTATACTAAATTTTTACCTAGTTGTGACATTTTTCAAAAAACACACTGAAAAACCATTACTAATTTTCTCAGCATTGGAGCGACCAAAATTTTAAAGCAATGTGTCTTTAGAACCGTAATCTTATATTCTTTGAAGAGCACTCATGTTTTTTTTTGCGGAAAAATCTGGAAAGTATTCAAAATCAATGAAACAGTCAGTCAAGTCATCGTGCAAAAGTTTGGGTTCACCCCTCAGTATGGTGTATCGTGCAAAAGCCTGAACTTACTTAAATCTGTGAAATCTCAAACCAATCATGTACGTGCCATTATTTGCGCTCAAAAAAGCTTTTAACTATTAAAATCGGTTGAAAAATGGCAAAGATATTGACAAAAATGATGTTTGTGTGGCTCAGGTGAACCCAAACTTTTGCACGATTTGCATCATACTGAGGGGTGAACCCAAACTTTTGCACGATGACTTGACTGACTGTTTCATTGATTTTGAATACTTTCCAGATTTTTCCGCCAAAATTTCGTGGGGTCTCTTCAAAGAATATAAGATAACGATTCTAATGACACTTTGTTTTAAAATTTTGGTCGACCCAATGCTGAGAAAATTAGTAACGTTTTTTCAGTGTGTTTTTTGAAAAATGTCACAACTTTAAGTACAAATTTAGTATACAAAGTTCAAAGAATGTTTTTGGAAAAATACATACGAAGTAAGAATAACTCTTTGCCTTTCGAATGCGGCTTGAAGGATTTCAATTGGACTGTAATCACAGAAATATGGACAGAACACTTTTGTATGTTTTTGAGGGGGTGAACCCAAACTTTTGCACGGGAGTGTATATATCTGAACCCACGAAAAAAATTTCATTTTTTGTTTCGTTCTGCTATAAACAGTACTAATGATTTCATGTATCGTATCGTTTCGTATCGCCATGACAAAAAGACATATCGCATACCCTTAGCGGCAAAGCCATCTTCAACGTTAGAGTTTGTGTCCTATTTTTCCCCTCATGTCATGCCCATTCGCCGTCACAATGTGATCCCGCTGCGGTCATCAAACGGTTGCCTACTAGCCTGCCTGCCTTCCATGGCCCTGCGTCTCGAACTGTTCCACGATTGAAGAGTTGACAACCTCATGGGAGGAGTTGAGCCCGCAGCATAAAAACTGAAACCGTTTTATGTCCACCAGCAGAGACGTGGATATACCTACCGAAGAACGTGCCTCTTTCGCAAATGAATGTTTCTGTTTTCTTGGTCTGTTAGCTGTTTTTTTTTCTTTCTAATGTCTGGCACAGTGCTGTGCCATCAAAGCCCTTGAATGCTTCACATGGCTCAGACTTTGCGAACGACGACTCATACTTTCATATGTCAACCGGAGTATAGCAATGGCTGCCACAGCAGGGATCAGGCAGGCTCACGGCTAGAATCTGACCTAAGTTGGGATTTCTGGCGAGAGAGAGTTATGAAAGAAATCTTAAATACTTAAATACATGGTTTAAAAACATGATTGATGAAATGTTTGCATTTGACATCAAACTGCAGCTAAACTATTTCAAGTTAAAAGCGAGTTGAAGCGAATACTTTTCAAGTCCTCGAACAGCGAAAGATTTGAGAAACGTTCGTGTTTATAAATACATATACGCCATATACGCACTTCCCACGACTTTTTCAGACTTTCCATGGTCAGCAATACGATGTCACAAAATTCCGATAAAAAATAAAAAAAAAGTTTCCATTGAGTCTCGAACACCGGACCGTTGGATCCCTAACCCGGTACCATACCACTACTCTACAGACCACTTTGTGATTAAGGTGTGATTATTTGCCAACATGAAAGGAACCTTTCTATACAGCACACACGCTTTGTTGTTCTTTGAAGCCCACCGCCAGAAGATACCAGCCTCGAGTGGCAAATTTTGCTAAGTTATTCCGATTTCATTTGATGCGAGTCTGCATTGATATATGATCTGTCAGTTTATACAATTTGATGCGATTCTAGATTATACTATTTACGGCATGGTTTGTTGTCAACAAAGTTTGTCGACAATGAATCGTAGTGGAGAATTATATACAATTCCTGTTAACATTTATTCGTTTTGATTTGACATATTGTGCGATTCTGATTTTTGACGTATGAATATGAGATTTTTGGCGCACATTCTTATACGATACGTGGTTCACTGGGGTATGAGTATGAAATGGGGAGGAGTTTAAATTATCTGCTACGATATCGGCATAGGATTTTACTTGGGAATAATTTAAAAGATTCAAACAGCTACACGACGAATTAAAATTAATTTGTGAATGAGCATGATTATAATCTTCCTGATAGGTATGATTTTTGATCAAGCGATCGTTAACTGAAAAATGAGCATTGTTCGATACTCTACCAGGAAAATTCCGAAAACGACCGTGATCGTTACAGATTTTATTGTTCATCTGCCTGGCACGAGCTTCGACGACTCGCCTACGCGAAGGGCAAGCCTAAAAGTTTAACTTATGATTGCCCCCGCAATTGGCGAATATGAACCTCCGGTATCTTCCTTCACTGGACAGACTTCCTTGGCGTGAGAAGAACCTCCGCAAATTATGCATTTAGCATTCATGCGACAATTTTTTGTACCATGACCCCACTTTTGGCACCGATGGCACTGAGTGGGGTTCTGGTAATTTTCTCCAGGTTTCTGAAAATGTTCCCATGTCACACGAACATCGAACATAAGTCTATCTTTTTCTAAAGCTTTAATATTATTTGGATCTTTTTCGTTAAGTGAACTAAATAATATTCTTGAGAAAGCCCTTTCCGAACAATGCCAGATTGGGTTCTCTTTTCCATAATGATTACTTGGACTGGGGAAAATCCAAGTAAATCATTACTTACATTTTTGATCATTTTAGGTGATTTATTGTCACTTGAGAGACCTTTCAAGACGGTTTTGAACAAACGTTCAGTTTTGTCGACATAAGTTAAAAAAAAAAAAAATCTTCTCTTCAAGATGTTTGAGAAGAAGTCGCGATCTTTAAGAGTTTTCGGCAAAACGCGACAGTCTCCTTTCTTTGCGATTTGGAAGGATTCCCCTAATGGAGTTCGAGATCTCCTGCCTAAATCCCGCAAATTCGGAACAACTGACCATGATAGGCGGCACTCCTTGTTTCCTTACTTGAATCAAAGAGCCTGGGCTAGAGACTTTTTGGATTTGATGTTCGGAAAATTTGTCTAGAGCATCGAACTGATTCTCATTTCGAAACAATTATCAACTTTGATCTTTTTTCCTTTGGAAGAAAGCGCGCATAAATTCTCATAAAAATAAGAGGATCTTGAGAACTTGTAAAAAATGATGCTGTTAGTTGATTTGTAGATTAAGATGATTATCTTCAGAACAAATATTTGCTTTTCCCTAAAAAGAACTTCCTCTCAAACATTCAAACCATGCAATGAATCATTCAATTAGCACTCGAATAAACATCAACATTGGAATAAGAACATGTTTGCATTTCCCTAGAAGCTCGTTTAGGGATTTATGCCTCCAATAACTCACCCGGCCCTTATGTCTGCCGCTAATAGTTCCACTAAAATTGCAAAACCCACAGCCAAAGAACATAACTCACCCCCATCTTGTGCTGGAGTTTAATTAGCTGCATGTATAAACAGCAGCAGCAGTTCTTCTTTCCTGAAAGCAGTAATTCGACGATAAACACGGAACACATCATGTTCGAATAACTCCTCCAGCCCATATAATGGTGGCAAGGCGGCTCCGGAGATTCGCCAGAACCGAAGAACGAGAAACTTCTGCAAACAAACCATCATCAGCACCACGTACAAAGTCCCCTTTTCCCCTACCGCTGGAATTTACCCATATATCGAGAGCAAATGTACCTCCTTCATGAACTCTCCCTCGTTGGTTAGCAAACTTCGGGTCATCACACTTCTGCGCTCGGTTTCGCCGTTGCTGCAATTTTAAAATGCATTAAATATTCCCTTTTGTAAATAATTCGATCAAGTTTGTAAACTATCCCGCATACGGCCTCCTGATGATGTGTCTGGGCCTGGATGAAAGTGCTCCCTAACGGAACCAATCGAGGCGCGGTGGCGACGGACGGATTGTATGCATGCTGTATTGCAGTAGTCTCTGGAATTGGAGCGGACTAGCTCATAGAAGGCCAGCTTAGGGTAAAGGGGGGCAAATGTTCAAGTGGAGTAATTGTTTTTAAAGATTTCTTGCTCACCTCAAAATTAATTTTATAAGGGTCGGTATAGAGTTAATCAGCATTTCAATATTTTTGAAAATAATGAGAGCTCACTTTGCTCCCGACTATGGGTACATAACAAAATTATATCGGCTTATGTTATTATGATATTAGGATTATATCGAGCATAGGTTGTTACAAACTAGATGCAGGATGTTGTTCAAATAACTAAAATTATAACAAAAAGGTATATGAAAAGTAACATAAATATAACAGAATGTGTTTTAATTCTATCAAAAACATATCAAAATCAGTTTTAATGTTTGATACAAAGAATCAAAATTATAATACAGTTCAATATGCAGGATAACTCATTCAGTTTCAAAAAAAATCAAGAGGAGTAAAACACAATATATTATATTTTTGTTTTATTATTTTCAGTGGATAATGGTGACTAACAAAATTATACTATAATATGATATGTGTATCTCATTCTGATATTTTTTTTTCATTTCTTTATTAGTATCATTCCAAACATTACATTCATTTCTTATATCTAGGTGTTCTGTGTTAGGCAACACTATCATCCTAATTTGGTAAAACAAATTTAACATTTTGTTAACAATATATTATTCTTCATTTGCCGTAGCAGTTCAGATTTTTTACAGGTGACTTGATAACACCTGCTTATAAGAGGAAAATTCATTTATTTTTGTTATATAGAGGCATCCAACGACACCTGAAACATTCGCTCCGAGAGGAAGCTTTGCAGAAGGTTCTTCATCCGACCACGTATCCGCCATGATTTCAGGGTGCGAAATATACTGCGATTTAAGGGTGCGAAAAGCGTGCTGACGCTTGTCAAGTCAATTCGACTCCAGCTCCGTGATTAAACGACGGTTGTCAATTCGTTCGAATGTCTTCGCCATGCAACTGGTCAGCGAAACAGGTCGGAAAGCAGCGGGACCGGAATCTTGACAGTTCGCTTGCGGAATTGGAACGACAAGGGCATTCCGCCAGCTGGCGGGAAACTCACCGTTGCGCCAGATTTTGTTCATCTGTTCCAGCATTTTAAATTTTACGGACACGGGAATACGTTGAAGCTGTGGGTACCCCGGTAACTGTCGAGACACCTCACCCTCTGTCAAGAGCCCACAGAAGTTCGGCTAGGGTGATGTCAACGTTGTACGCGTCGCCGGTATTGGACGAAACATCTATGGCTCTCTCTCAGATTTCATTTTCGCCATCTGAAACAATGGTGGGTAGCTAGAGGTCGCCTGCTAGTTGCTAGTTCTTCTGTTGTTTCTTCGGGTAGTCCGTAAATGGTATGGCTTCCCGGATAACAAGGCCTACATCGTGTTGCCAGTAGTTGGCGTTCTTCGACTGTAGCAGTAACGTCTTGTTTCTGCCAACGAAGTCTGGCGAAACAACAATCTGGTTCACCTTGGTCTCCTGCAAAGCTATGACACACGGTTCGAGGTCGGAGATGATCAGCTTTAGCTCGCTGATGTTGATCCGTAGACCATGGATATTCCTCTGAAGGGCGAAGCAGCAGCCGGAGCAACTATCCGTGGCTGATCGTGTGGTGGATGACGAGGTTGATGTTCTTCGGATAGGCGACTCTATTGTGGGAGGAGGAGGGAGTGCGGTAGTCTCTGACGACGAAAGAACCAAACTATTACTTGCCTGTGGGATGATTTGTCCCACAGTACCAGCTGCTGTCGAAACCCTGACATCAGTTGTGCCAACACCGACAACTGCCGGCACTGGGGAAGCGCTTTGTGTAATGTTTCTGCGATGAACTCTCGAAGGACCTTCTCCGGGAGATAGGGATGATGCGACGTATTCTAAAAGAATATCGAGCGCAGCAACAACCGTTTGTGATGTGAAATTAGAAAGACTGACCTGTTGGACATCTTGTCCAGCAGTGCCAGTCATTTACAAAACTACTACACGATTGCTTCCAGAAAATCTGGCAACAGCTGGCACGATAGGTTGATGCTGGTTGATGGCGATTGGGATTGGAAGCGGTTGGTGTGGTATGGTGGGTGTCTGAAAATATTGCAGGCGCGGCAGTACCTGTTCGTGGTTGATAGGTTCTCCGACATTACTCGGAAAACCATTACCCGGAATGCAATTTACCGGAGGACCATTAACCGGAAAACCATTTACCGGAACGAACCATTTACCGGAAAACCATTACCCGGAAGGACCATTTACCGGAAAATTATTTCTCTATGTCTCGCCTTTTTCATTAACGTCCTTTTAACCGTTTCACGGTCCTTCAGGTCAGTGTTTTGACTTGAAATATTTGAAATGATCATCAACGATAATGGACAGAGGACGTTCTGCCTTCAAAATACGTAAGCATTTGAGAGGAGTCTAAGATATCTTCGTACTTGATCATGTCAATATGCACCATCTTCATATATTTGCATTTCATAGATGATTCACCCTTCTTTTAAAAATAAGCTGTTCTTTCAACTTATCTTTGCAGCTTGTCTTAGCTGAACTGGTTAAATTTTGCTACAACTGTGTAACTTTACTTTTGACATTCGATCGTCGGTTTTCAAGTATCCAAATGTTGATTAATAAGCAATGGTTAGAATTTTTAACACGATTGGTTGTGCTACTTTTCGCCGAGTGTCAATTCACCAAATGTCGTTTCTGTAAACGTCAACAACCGAATGCAATATCCCTCTTTGCTAGAATGACTTATTTCTGGTCATCTGATATTCACCCTTCTTTATTTGGTTGGCGGTCTTTGGAGTTCCACCGATCTCGGCTTCTTATGATTGCTTACTATTCTTTCTAGTATATTATCCTGGATATGGGGTACAGACATTCAGAGTTATGACATTCGTAGAAAAATAGCACAATCAAGGAAATTCAAAGGAAAAATTGATCTATTGAGGTTCAATATTTCGGAATCCAGAGATGGACGTCACAATGGCGTATAGTGTCCCTACTCTCGATCACCAAGGCACTCTTAGTTTCGTCTTCATTTTTTAGATTTCCTCAAACCATAAAGTCTCCCCTAAATTAAGGCGATTTTTTACGGCGACAGCGACATGCACATGCGCTGCATGCACAGTTTGATGAGCGTGTCTAACCCACAGCGACGCAATTTCGCACCGAATTTCGTCGTGTCGGTCTACATGGTTCCATAGAAGAGTGCTTGCAACGACTCAACAACGAAATCACGCCGATTTTTTGTTGAAGTCGCTTAAAAAATCGTGTTGATTTGGGGGAGCCTTAAATCTAAAATGATAATTGCACTGTTGTTTGTCACTTCCTTCGCAAGATCAGTGTTTTTTTTTTGATACAATATTTAAATTAGATTCTAAACTGTTTTAACTGAAGGGAATAAGAAAATCATCATAAATTCAAACATTTTCAAATGCTGGGATGTTCCATTTACTAAAACGCACCCTACCTTAATTGATTGGCGATTTCTTCGATTTATATTGACCTCGTTAATATTTGATATCAAATGTATATAATAAAAATAATTATTTTCATTATTTTTATCCTTGCCTGTAATGTTTAGTTTTACAGCCTAAATTTGAAGACATAGTTTTTCAATCTATAGGAAGTCGGATCCTATTCTCGACACTTTTGATTCACTTCGGCAGTGGGGCAGCTACTTAGTTCATATTTGGCCACAATGTGTGTCGTACTGTAGTGTCTCTTTTTGTAAAATTTCAGATAATTCGGACGCCCGTGCCAAACTGAATTATGGAAGTGCCCAAGTAGGCGCTTTTTTTCTAATTAAATTGCAAATAAATGACATGCGTAATTAAATTTTGGTATCGTAATATTTGTTGCGGCAAAGTGAAGCTATTCAAATAGATCAAGCTGAGGTTGGTAGAATTGAATACCGCCGGTTCAAAATTATTTCTGGTTGGCAAATTTGACGACGTTTCAGAGCTAGAGTACTTACATACTTGTCAAACTATGAACGAATGCAAAAGTGGTCGATTGACATAGGCTCTCAGCTATTAATTGTAGAAATGCTACTAGAATAGTTTTTCCCAGTTGAGTCGTAACGCCGGCAAGAAGAAACACATATTTGGTTCATAGCTGTTTGAAGATTTCTTTTGAAAAAGTGTTTATGGAATGAACTCTCGAAGGACCTTCTCCGGGAGATAGGGATGATGCGACGTATTCTAAAAGAATATCGAGCGCAGCAACAACCGTTTGTGATGTGAAATTAGAAAGACTGACCTGTTGGACATCTTGTCCAGCAGTGCCAGTCATTTACAAAACTACTACACGATTGCTTCCAGAAAATCTGGCAACAGCTGGCACGATAGGTTGATGCTGGTTGATGGCGATTGGGATTGGAAGCGGTTGGTGTGGTATGGTGGGTGTCTGAAAATATTGCAGGCGCGGCAGTACCTGTTCGTGGTTGATAGGTTCTCCGACATTACCCGGAAAACCATTACCCGGAATGCAATTTACCGGAGGACCATTAACCGGAAAACCATTTACCGGAACGAACCATTTACCGGAAAACCATTACCCGGAAGGACCATTTACCGGAAAATTATTTCTCTATGTCTCGCCTTTTTCATTAACGTCCTTTTAACCGTTTCACGGTCCTTCAGGTCAGTGTTTTGACTTGAAATATTTGAAATGATCATCAACGATAATGGACAGAGGACGTTCTGCCTTCAAAATACGTAAGCATTTGGTTCATAGCTGTTTGAAGATTTCTTTTGAAAAAGTGTTTATGGAAACCGAACTAGTCAAGAATGTCCATGGTTAGCGTGACATAATTTGAAAGAGAATAAATATAGTATACAAATGTACTGAAAAAGGTCGTTGAAAATGGAAGATTTGCTTTCCGCGTAATGGTGCATTCCGGTAAATGGTACATTCCGGTAAATGATTTTTCCGGGTAATGGTACATTCCGGTGAGTGGTATTCCGGTAAATTGCATTCCGGGTAATGGTATTCCAGGTGATGGTATAGAATTGGTTGATAATCGAGGGGACTGGCCTGTGGGACGTCTTGCCCCACAGTGCCAGCCATTGCCGAAACTACTACACGACTGCTTCCAGAAACACAGGCAATAGCCGGCACTGGGGAAAGTGGTGTCGGCTACGGAGGTGAATTCATCATCAACGGGTTGGGGTAAGACATCCCGGATAATTCCTTAAGCCTGCCGTTCTTGTGTCGGAAAAGGTACTGCACTTTTTCAACTTCCGAACCGAAAAGTCTCATTGTCCGTGTTCGTTGTTTTCCAAACGTTGTTCGAGAGTGGGTTTATCGAAGACGTAGGTTAACGGACCCACCTGGGTCATCGCTACTAGCGGTTGCCATGTTTTCCCTCGTAGAAAACTATTCCCACTGGCTATGGTCACCCGTTACCTACCCTAAATGAGCAAAACATGATCAAAAATAAAGATCCTACATTCTTTACTCCTTCAACTTGGAAAAAAAATGGGCGTTGAGATAATTTTGTGCCGCACTGTAGGCACACTCACACAATATTCACTGTAATTCACTCAAGCTGCCAATCAACCACTTTTGATAATTTCAAAAACCCTTGAACTTTTCGGCAATTTTTTTATTTTTCACACCGTGTCACACGTCCTACACTACTAAGACGGTGAATGAAATTGGCCGGGGAGCCGACTGACGGCGATTTACTTTTTTTTCGCCGTTTTCGGCCGTATCACCGCCAATTTTCTCCACAACTTCACTGCACAGTATATTTACACCACCGGACCAACCGATTCGTACACGATTCGATCGCCGAAAACGCGGAAAACTGTGAAAATTCACCTGTTCTGACTCAAGAGCGCGCACAAGGAGAAGCGGTCAACACGGTGTGTCAACGAACGATGATCTTTTCGAAATGGAAATCTCTTCACCAACTCTGGGCATATGATGAAACTCGTACTTGCCACTCGATAAACGAATGGGAAAAGGGCTACTTTGCCAAAGAAAGCTCTCAGTTAATAACTGTGGAAGAGCTCAACACTAAGCTGAGAAGCAGGCTCTGTGCAAGTGAGGACGTAATACCAAGAATAATAAAAAAAAGAAGAAAGATGTAGCTAAGCCTATCGTAAAAACGCTTTGATGTAGATTAGTTTTGTATAATATTTTGAGACCGTTTTTGGACGGTGAGGCAAAAATTCTTTTAAGACAATCATTTCAAGCGTGTGCTAGAATTAGGACACAAGTAACATGATCGATTTCTCTTCATAGACCTTCTCTTCTGTGAATACAGGTGACAAGATGCAAATTTGTCATCATTTTTTCATTTCAGGACGCAAGATTGCATCGCTGCCTAACGGTCTGAAGTGAAAAAATGCTAACAAACTTACATCTTGTTAGATCAAGCGACTTACGCCCTTATTCTAGCATATGATTGACTTTGGAACTGAAAAATGCGTGAATATTTGATACAAGTTGGTTCAGCAAAATTGTAGCAAATAAATCAAAGTTTGAGAGTGTGCTGTTTGTGTCTTGTCTTGTTATAGTTTTTTTTTAAAAGCTGATTATTCCACTTTGGTCAAACTTTCGCACTACATTACTCTATCAATCCACTGAAAGCCGCCAACGATGATGGCGATGACAACGAGGACGGCGAAAACGACGACGAGGACGGCGAAAACGACGACGAGGACGGCGAAAACGACGACGATGATGTCGACAGCAGCAGCGGAAATGGCTGTGGCATGATGACCAGTGTAATGTGTTTTGTGCGCGAGGAAAATTTATACACTGGGAGTGACTCGGGTGGCACTCGGCGTTATGGCGCGGCTGAGCCACACAGTGGGCATGGTCGATGTGGTTTTAGTACTTTAGTGATTATTAAACAGAAATGGTGATACAGAAACCCTGAATATGGTTAATGATTATGATTTTTGAAATGATTTTAGGGTAACTGAAAAAACAAAACCGATAAAATTATTGCTTCATGCAAAACTTTTCAACGAATTCCTGAAGTCCGTCAAAATCCAAACTTTAATCAACATCTTTACGATTGTAGCTTCTTCTTCTTGGTATTACGTCCTCACAGGGACAGAGCCTGCTTCTCAGCTTTGTTTACCAAAGTTGCCATTGTCGCATTCGTATATCGTGTGGCAAGTACGATGATACTCTTTGTCAATGCCCAGGGAGGTCAAGAGAATTTCCATTACGAAATGGTCCTGAGCCGACCGGGAATCGAAACCAGACACCTTCAGCATGGCTTTGCTTTGTAGCCGTGGACTATAACCACTAAGGAAGGCCCAACAACAACGTACCTAAAGCGGTTGGAAAGCACCCATAGGCTTATATGCTTAAACGGTAGCAAGCGCATACCTAACGGGTTCCAAATAGGTAGGGTGCAAAGCAAGAATAACGCCCAGCAGGCTCACTATCGAATGAATCAACCAAAGAGGTATCAAAGGAGTTCACTATGCGTGTAAAGACAAAAAGACAATTTACACCGTCTTCAGCCAAAGGCTGCACAAACTGAACATTCACGAACATTAGGCAACGGACAACACGGAACACCCAGTAGCCCAGTGATGAATTTTCCGTTTGACGAAAAGTTTCCACCGACTGGAGCGGGAATCGAATCCACGTTTCGTAGCACAATACGCCTAAACGACTGACGCCGCTAACCGCACGGCCACGAAGCCCAAGAGACAACGTTTAGAATACTGACCGAAATTTGAGTGTAGAGGGTTGACTCTGAAGAGGTTGACAAAGCCCAAGTTTATTAGGAGAAGTAGCTTAGGCTACTTCTGTTTAAGTACCATATGTCAAAGGTATACCTTAGGTTTCGGGTAAGAACCACACGTTTTCCTCTGTCGTCGACTACTTTTTTTTAGCGATGATCCATGATACCGACTAACACAACAGCTCCAATTCAAAAAAATCCTCTTAAGGTTATTCTACCATTCCTCTCAGTTTCAGTGTTGACTCACTCACATGTGCTCGCTATTCCAATCTCATGGCTTCAAGCCCATCGGCATCAAACTTATGCCACGAGTGCATCCAGGGCAGAAAACTTATTTAGCCGATGCAAATTGTAATAATCTGAAACAACACATTCCTAACAGTCTGCTGGACTCGATGGAGAGTGCATTCCCTGCGAGTAGTCGGTACTACCGATGATACTTAGCAGGGGATTATACGAGGAGTGATTAAACGGGATAGAAAATCACAGCTTATGATGTGCTCTTGTTATGATTAAAGTTCGTTTCACTGGCCGTAATCCGCTGAGTGCCACAACGTTGCTGGCATTCAACGAAAGTCATCTAAATGAGGGAGACTGGCCTGGATCATCATAACAATCAACCCGCATTTTCTGTTTTATGATACTGCAAGATCAACCAGGTTATGCGATAGTGCTCTGGGCCTCGATTGTATTATGATTAATCCCATTAATGTTGGCATCGCGAGCAGAGCCGACGAATTTAAGCCCCTCTATTTTATGTGCGTTCTGGTTGATCCAATCCACAATGGAGCATTAGGAGACGGGGCATGTTCCCACCATGTGGCTCCATTATTTCTCCGCACATAGAGAGATGCTTCCCAAGATTGATTGTGTATCAGATTTAAATGGCTTTTACAGCACATTTTCATTCCACAATCTGTCTCCCGAAATAGATCAAAGATTTTACACGTAAAAAAAGCAGCTGTGCTCGCTTGTTACCTTCGACGGTGTCACAATCCTCCGCCAGTTAGAGCGGTGTTGAGAGCTAATGGCTTCGGTTGAATCACATTTACAACTTTTCTCCCCAAAAATGGTTTCCACGGTCGTCGGCCACCGTACGCACGGTAAAAAAGGCACTCACAGGAGCTCACAGGATTCGAACGACACCGCGCGCCGCAGACGCAGACGATTTCAACGGAGAAAAGCGTGTAATTGAATTTACTCTAAGTAGATTTGGCTTGATTGACACCAAAGATTGGGAATACAGACACTGGCATTCAGACGGTATAAAATTCTCCTCTCTTACTTCGTTTGGTTCCGCTTTGTGTCGCAGAGTCATCAGACAATCCACTTACGGATCTCACGTGTATTGGTTGATGGGGTCGGCGAGATGTAAAATGACATTGATTGTCACACAATTTACCTGATTGGGGGCACTGATGACTGCTGGAAGTTAATCAATCGATCCGAGTTGGGGGAGGGTATCTGTCAAGAGAGTTTGAACAGATTCTTTAACTGCTGGATTTTGATGACGATAGCTTTTTCTATTTTAGCTTTTTATGCTTTCGATAATTCGATGCTAGACAATACAACAGCTATTCCACATTTCCTTAAAGGCAATTATAAGTAACTGATTTTTCTTTTTTTCTTATTTCAGGTAACTATCCAGTATGACGATATTGAAACTTGTATCAAAATAGGTAATATCATTCCATAAGTTTTAAATCACAACTCAAAATGATTGAAACTCAAACTATAACTTCCATATATATCTTCCTCATAGATGGTAAATCAAAAGCAAATTCACAGCTATTTCGCCGTTCTTCCATTGCTGTCAACATAAAGTATCCTTTTATATTGGCTGCGTAGACAACATCAGCGTCAAATTAAACTTGATCTCGGGCGTCGCAACCAAAGCTTAATCGCTTTCCTCGTATGGCTGTTGTTTAACACAATCCTGATATTCACACCATAAGAAAGGCGGCTAGGTAGGGCAATAAAGAAGTTTTCAAGTTTCGTACGGCAGGCAGCCTCACATAGACGCCAATATTAAGCGAAGGTTATATTACTTTTAAATAGCTTTCCCCGTTGAATCCTTCCTCTCTCGGATATGTGCACTATAAAGGGCCATCAGTATCCGAGCATATCCCGAACAAGACCGGTAAGTAGAAAGTTGAATTTCCTCAAGTGACAATAAATTAGATATTTTGTTACGAATTTTCTAAAGAGGCTTTTCTTTTATCCATTCATATCCACCCGACTGCCGGTGCCGTAGAGGGTTTAGCACTACGGTGTTCCGAGGTTTAGGGAGCTTCTGCTATCTAGGTACTGGTTCTGCCAGCAAACGCCGTATATTAACTTTCCACGAACTTGACGTAACTTTCCGCTCTAAAACTCAACTCCAGCATCGTTAGCCATCCGGGGGCATGGGCGTAGCCAGGGGGTCCGTTGTTATCCCTTTTGATGACCAAAAAACAGCCTGTTTGCCACGAAGCCTATTGTTTAATTTTTTCAAAGATTACACAGAGAGGTTTTTGCGTATCTCAAGGATAAAATATTGTATCTCTGGTAAATGTGGGATTGTTGAGTCTGATGCTGTTCTCAGAAATGTTCCAGTAAGTCGCAATTTTGAGCTACAGGTCGCCCAAGTTGAATAATACCCTGGTTAATTGGTGTTTACATAAAATTAAAAGTAAGATTTATCAAATGTAATCCACCAAGCATGCAAAATAGGACTTTTACTTTTACTTAAGATGAAATTTGATTTAAATTGCACGATTGAATTTATCTTCAATAGTATTGTTTAACATTTGAAATATGAGGTCTGAGATAAATAAAACAAATACATTGGAAACTTGCATTCAAGTTGACTGAAATCGTCAAATTTGGCATATTCAACAGAAAATACAGTCTCCTCTCCACATCTCGATATCAAAGGGACCATCGAGATAGGGAGAGATCGAGACAAAGAACAACTTTTTATTGAATACTAGATTGAAAAACACTCCGTTGCCAAGAAAATAATAAACAATCAGACGTCATAGCGCGTCCCTTTTTTGTTTTGAATCCCAAAAATTTGGTCTAGTTACCTTTGGTATTGGTCATGTCGACATACAGAGAGAATATTGGGAACGAAAAAGCAACAGGCACACATCGAGATACGGAGATATCGAGATAAGGAGGATATCGAGATGTGGAGAGAAAAATTGTATGCAGAATGAAGGGACCTAAGAAATTATCGACATAGGGAGAGATATCGAGATATAGAACATCGAGAAGTGGAGAGTCGACTGTATCTCAAAAATCAAACGTGCTATGATATTTTTGAAAACGGCAACGGATTCATCAACTCTAAATTAAGGTATTTAAGCATTCGTATTCACCGTAATATAGGGTAAAATTAATAAGATTTTGGATATTTAATAAAATTTCACGTGTAAATGAAAATGTTGCAGGTTTCATATTTTTGAAACAAGTAGTAATCTCACTGAAATCATGGAATTTTCAACATAAACAACACACAATATTTTTGGATAATTATTGGAGTCCAACTAAAACTAAGACGTCTGTCAAGGATCCTATTTTTTAAACAGTTGCGTTCTTATTGTTTTTTTTTGCGGATTTTTTTGGATTTAACTGAACAAACTAAATACCTATCCAGAAATTGTTCAAAGATTCATCATCAGTCCACGATATATATTGAGAGCATTATGACAAAAATGTATTATGAAAATCAAAAGATTTAGGCAGCATCCATTTATTACGAAACGATAAAACTAGGAATTTCACATAAAGCTTTTGTATGGAAAATTCTAAATTTTTGTATGAACCGTAATGCTTGAGTTTACTCCTTCTTTTCCCTTCCCCTAGAGCGTTACATAATTTGTGGATGGCGCCTTATGCAAGGAATTAATGGAAAGATTACAAGTTTTCCCTCATGTATTTAAGTAAGATGGAACACTCGTAAATCTTTCTGCATAAGAATTTTTTTAATGCAACTCGGTCAAGAGTGAAAATAGGGTGATCCAGAAAGTATAAGTTCTTAACATATGTACATAAAATTTGAATGGAACAAAAATCTGTTTTTAGCTGTGGTCGATCTACAAATGCTCAAAACTAGGTCCTGTAAAAATCTAAAAGTTTTGTTGCCTACTTTAAGGTATAGAACTTTTATTTCAGATTTACTTGTGTAAAAACAAGTAAATCTGAAATAAAATTAGTGATTTTGTTATGTTTTCTTATGTGAAGAAACTTATAATTTTGTGTAATTTAAAAATTTAACTTAACTCCCTGTGAAACATCTGACATACAATGCACTCAAACTCACCACATAGAAGGATTTTGTGGAAAACATTCATAACTAGTTATGTTCAAAAAAAACACAAAACTGAAGTCTTGCTGGCTAGACAAGAATTGATTATCTTAAGTAAAAATTGTAATGTAAAGGCGATTTTATCAAAAAAATTATAACAAACAGCAAAATACGTTGAATAAAAATACAAGAATACAAAAATATTTGTTAATTCAAAAAAATATTGTCAAAGTCCCATACTTTTTGGAACCCCCTTCTAAATTTTTTTTCTAAATAAAATACAACTTTAGACAAATTAAAAGATGCTCACTAGGGTGCAGCTTATTTTTCAAAAGTTTGCAAAACCAGAAGTTCGTGTGCTCTTATGAATTCAAATCACAATAAAAGAGAAACTGGGGAATTTTTCGGCTTCGCAGTCACCAAAGCAATCAAATGATTATTATTTTTCTTGCTTCCAACGTTTGTCCAATAGCACCCAATCGACTAGATCCATACAAGTCATGCCTACCAAATGTCCACTATTAACCCTCACAATATCCACCATTGCAATCATCTAAATTGACCGTTGATTGAGTAGGAAAAGTGCAATCCGAATTCAGATACAGTTTTTTCGATGTTTTGCGTTCAGAAAGTATAATATCTAAGAAATTCAGTATCAGTTATTACATATTAATCTTTTTTATAGGTTTTGTGCCAACACTTTTTCAAATTCAGACGGATGTTGCTAAAACAGGGCTCTCAGAACGAGAACGATTATAAGTTCTTTAAGACTCGAGCAAATTGTATTCAATTAATTAGATTCACATAAATGTCTCGTTTTTGTAGAATTCCCTGAAGAAGGTGTAATAAACACCGAAGATGCCATTTTCTTGCATACCACTGAATATTGATCGCAGTACTTTACGCTCAAAACCCCCGAACGCTTTCGGTCGATCATGTCTTTACGTCAAAAGGTCTAGAGGCAAAAGGTCGAAAGGACAAAAGGTCTAAGAACAAAAATGAAGGAACAAAAGGTCGAAAATCTTTTTTCAAGGAAGGAAAATTTTACCACTAAGCAGACAAAATTTCGACCTTTTTTTCTTTCGACGTTTTGCCTTTCGACCTCAGTGTTGTAAGCAATCACGGTAGTCGACACGTTTTCGTTGATATTCGACAGCGCTTCCCTTAAACATTCACAACACGAGCGATCAAACGAATGTTGAAAAGAAAAATGTCCATTGAATGCCACTGACCACGATAGCTTCGCTAGGAAGCGTTACGGTTTTGTTTTTTTCTGTTCTGCTTTCACTGTATGTGTGTCACATTCGTCAAAACAGACAAGATCAATCTATTCATGTTGTTTATGATCCGATGTCTGAATTCTATGCAAAACTTATGATTTATGCAAATGTCATCATTTCAGACGACAGTCAATTGACACTTTTTTGTGTTTGTCGACGTTCATTCTAACGCTCGTGCTGTGACTGCTGACCATGGCAACAAAACGAACGTCGAACAAAGTGTCGAATTTTTACAGCACTGTTCGACCTTTTGTTCATAAACTGAATTCATGGTCGTAACCAGAAAGATTAGTGTCTAGAATTGCGTGAATTTTGTCTTCGTCTGCATGCTACGGAACCTTTGCTGGTTACGGTACCCTTAAAAAGTCCTATTCATAGCTGCAAGACGCCTGTTCACCTCTCGGATAACATCATTAGCGCACGTCACTATAGTAACAAGATAAACAAATTCATCCATTACTTCAAATTGTTCACTGCCCAGCACTACTTCACTACTAACATCATAATTGGAATCACGCTGTCTACCGACAATCATATACAGTCAGGTTTCCTATTAGACGCTGTCACCCACTTTACGCCCACTGCAATTCCTCAGCTGTCGTCCATTCACTTCAGGTTAAATTCTGTAGGTGATGAATTCATATTATACCTCATCAATCAAAAAAAAAATCAGCTTCATACCACTGTAAACCACTGAGATATTGTGGTGAAAGAAAAGTGGGTGGCAGTTCTATAAGACACTGCCACTCACTTTCCTGACTGTACTTTGTTTAGCCGGTATTGATGGTAATCCCCATAGTCTCCATTTTAAAAGGCACGAATACCTTTTACACGGCTTGACGATCGATTCCGATTACATCGATATACCGTTTTGACTAATATTCCGAACACAGTGACACAGCCAACAGTGACTTCAAACGCATCTGACAGAAATGAATTAGCTGATATTTGTGAAAATTTTTTTTTTTTTCAAAGTCTTACTGTTAGCTGTTGGGTGTGCCGTTTATTTGAACTTGTTTAGAATTATTTTAAAGTAAAAGTATGGAACAACTTTTCGAATAAAATGCCGAACACTGTGTTCATTTTGTCTCATATTCCGAATACGTTGATTCAAATTCCAAACGGCACGAATAAATCGTATTAAATTGAATAATTTTGCAAATATATTTATCTGAGCTATTTTACTAGTCATTAACTAGAGAATCATTACAACTCCCGAGGTATAAAATAGATTGAAGGACGTTTAAATTGCATTGCAATTGACAGCCATTTCCTTGAAATTTGATGACATATTTCAGTGAAACATTTCAACCAAATCGCTATACAAAAGACGGCTGTTCGGAATATGAGTCTGTTCGGAATTTGAGACAAAACGATACTTCGCAAAACCTAGGAGCATATATGTGCGGTCATGACCGCTTGACGATGGGACCGCTTCTTTGCACGCCTGCTCTCCAAATAGCTTTTTCGGGGACAATGTTGAACAAAAAGTTCGATAGCGCATCTCCTTGTTTCAATCCATCTAAGGAAGTCGAAATCACATCCACAAGCCACACACTTGATTTCGATCCATCCAACGCTATACGAATTAGTCTAATCAGTTTCGTCGGAAAACCATGTGCTATAATTTTCTTCCATAAATCATTTATCTTCACTGAATCATACGCCGCTTTGAAATCAATAGTTTAATGGTGAGTCATTAAGTTGTTTTCCCGGAACTTATCAAAGATTTGTCGCAAGGCGAAGGACTCATCCAACGGCCTCAATCTGTTGAACAGAATACATGAAATTATTTTGTACGCCAAATTGAGGAGCGTTATTCCTCGGTAATTGGCGCACGCCAGACTGTGTCCTTTTTTGTACAGAGGGCAGATGAGGCCCTCCAGAAAGCTAGTAGGCAGTTCTAAGACATCTATTGAAAAAATATGAATGCATTAGTTGAACTCTCAGATAAATACCTACCAGAAATCAGGATAGATTAACCCGTATAGGCCTGAGTGAAAGCAAAAATTCTAAAACCCTCACCGCCTATACGGGTTAAAAATCATTGCAGTACCATGCCCACACAGTTACGGATCACCCACAGTGACGGATCACATTGACGTTCAACATCGGATAACTCGCTCAAAACATTAACGTTGACGTAAAACATATTTTTTGCATGTTATACTATTTGTCTTTTACCATTTGTAATGTTTAGCACAACATTCAACCGCTAAATAACTGTGTATTTGACAAATGTTTAGTTGGTAGTACACAGCTATCATTATACGGTCGTTTTCTGTAAGAAGTGCCGTCAGCATTCATAAGCTCCCACAGGTGGTAAAATTCAAATGTTATAACATGTTTTATGCTCGTTCGCTTCGATTTAGTATAAATTCATCTTTGGAAAACATTTTACTTGATTTTTTATTCAAAATACCGAATATTAGCACTCCTAACTAGTGATCCATAATATGGACAAGGAAATGATTGTTTACCACGGTTATGGATCACTTTAAAAATATGTAGATTTCTGCTATTTTATGCATTGGATTAGACATTTTCAGACAATAGCACTAAGGATAAAACTAATAAAACATCAAGGTTTGTAAATTTCATGTTTTAGCAGACAAAAATGGGTGGAAAACTTGGTGTGGAGTGAAAACAGTTCATGTCTCAGTTACCACAATGCAGTATCACAATAAAAAGGGCATTTTACCCTTGTTTCCAGCTCTAACACTGCTATTTTTTGCAGTAATAAATGAAACATTGTTTACTTTCGCCATACCATGCAATACAGATGCATTGAGTTGAAAATCTCTTGATTTTGTGCACTGATCCGTAATATGTCACAATTTGATCCATAATATGAAAATTGATCCATAATATGGTTTTCAGGAACCGACACAATTTTTAATTTTTATGCAATTCTATGTATATATTACACTCAAAACAGTTTACTAACCGAAGTTCCAATTTGAAACGATTCGATTCGTGCTTTTAAATTACAATTTTATGTTTCCCATGTCGTTTTATTGAATTTTATAGGTTGGACTCCACACTATTTGATCCATAACTGTGGGGTCATAGTACTTTACGGAGGAATTTAGTAAAAAACTCTAGAACCTATGCCTTCAGTCTTCAAAGCATTCAATTTGATAGAATACATTGAGGTATTTTTGGAAGGACTTCATGAAGAATTCAATCTACCCGGAAATTTAGGCAAATCCTGGAAAAATCTTTGCAGGAAAGCCTGGATAAATACATGCAAGATGTCTGAAGAAATTAAGGAGTTACTTTTGAAAGAAATTATAGTGAAACTTAACTATGAGAATTCTTAGAGGACTCCACTTTGCTGTGTGAATGTTTCCAATAGCTTAACGTTTCTTGCAAAAACGGTGCAGAAGTTGTTTATAATAATAGTTTTGCGTCAAATACGTAAATGAACTTTTGAGGTCGGTTGCCCCTCCCGGATGAAAATTCTGGCTTAGCTCATGATCCAGGGTCCTGAGCTTTCGAACTGATGACGACGATATTGCTTTCGTTGTCCGTAGTTCCACACAGGACTGGTGACTGGCTGGGAAAGAAATGAAAAATTCAAGCAACCTCTTCTTGCGTTTTCAACGATCCACTTCAGCAGCGCTGCTGCCGAAATAGCAGACTGTTCGGCCTGGACCCAGCTTCCAGCTGCCTGCCTTCGTTATCCCAATTGACCCTGCGTGCCACTTCTCGTTCCAGCTACTGACTGGCTGGGCGGAAGAAGGACCACTTTTGGAGTAATAAATTAATGAGAATGGAATTTTGCGGGCCGGCATGTACCGGTCGTAGAACTGCCGGTGGCTATCAATTGGGGTTGCTCGACAATGCGTCGGCTGTTCCGTTGAATATTGAGACGGGAGAGATGAATGGGGGATTCATGGTTTAAATTTACATTTTTTTTCATGTTCATCGGCTGTTAGCGGTTGATAACGTTATTGCTTTGCGATGATTGCGATCTGAACGCCCTTAAAGTTTTTAATAGGTTACACTGCGGAACACGTTTTTGGATCCAAAGGTGCTGCTTTAAATAAACTTGAGTTTTTGCTCACATATCAGTTACAATTCATTTGCTGACTGCTCGGCTGTGCGGATCTCGGCAAAAGAATGAAAATTAATTGAACTCAACTCAGCGTGTACTTCCACTGTACGAATAAGTTTCTCATGGCTTATTGAATCTGCAAGATCAAATAGGACAGTTTTGTCAATTACAGAGGATCAAACATGTCGCGCGTCGGTCTAGTAAGTGAAAAAGTGACGTGATCAGTTAGAGTAAATGGAAAGAGGCACGATCGGTTAGTTCTGTCTGATCTTTCGACCTTGACGCTTGCTCCTACGCGGGTTAGCGACGAAGGCAGGATCAAACATGTCGCGCGTTGGTCTAGTAAGTGAAAAAGTGGCGTGATCGGTTAGTTCTTTTTGATCCTTTGACCTTGACGCTTGCTGCTGGGCAGTGCGTCAAGAAAGCCAAGTTTTTTTTCCTATTCGGGCCGCGCGCCTTTTTTTTCTGAGTGCTTTTATATAGCCGAGCAAACAAGTGAGACTGAGAGTGGATTGTGGTTGCACAGTGAAGGATAAAGGATCAATTGGTGAGCTTGTTTCATGCTACTATTTCTAATCTATAAAATATGTATGACTGCACATTTAATCGTTACAATTGTGGGACGTAAATATGAATTTTCAACAAACTATGAATTGTTCGTCACTGTGAGTGTCGACACAAACTCTGATTCATGAATTATTTATGTTTCACATTTTTATTTTTTTTTTCAGAACACCCCTTTTTACCTTTATTTTTGTAATAAAAAAAATAAAAAAAAAAACTTTGAATGGTTCGACACTACAAGTGTAGACTTGCGAAAAGTTCACTTTATTCAACAAACTTTGGATGGTTCGCCACTGTAAGTGTCGGCATAAGAATAAGAGTGTTCTATGATGTTCCAACCAATCAAGTTTTTTGTTTCTTTTCAAATAAGTAAAATATAATAACACATGCTTTCGTCCTGACAGCTGTAGGAATGTTACATTCAAGTATTTGTTCAACAAACTTTGAATGGTTCGTCACCTCAAGTGTCGGCATAATTTTCCACTACATAGAAATTGTCCATATCAAATGAAAATTTTATATTTACAAATAAGCATGTATATATCTCACAAATCATTATTTATTATGGTCTGATCGCTTATCAAAGTGAATCCTGTGACCCAACGATCCTTCCCATTAACAAACATCCCTCCCAGTAACCTTTGTGGAGATGCAGAGGCAAACACGGTCTCCAAATAGCAAAGGTTACACACTAACATTCCTTCCCCCAATCCCACCTGACTGCAAGGACGTGGCCGGCGCCGTTATTGACCCTGTATAAATAGAGGCACTGAATTATGCACATTGAAGAAGATTATGGCCAATCCCAGCCAAACTTCTAGTTGATTCTTTGTGCATTTTCACTGACTTCGGTCAATCACGGAATAGCAACCATTGATATGTGTAGTCAGTCTAAGCTAAGCTAAGCTAAGCTAAGCTAAGGTTACACTGCGGAACACGTTTTTGTCTCAAGCATCATAATACCACCATTTACTTAATTAAGGAATGCTGAATCCATCGCCGTTTTCAAAAATATCATAGCACGTCTAGATTTTGAGATATTGGCTGTTGAAAATGCAAATTTTGACTATATCAGCCAACTTGCATGCAATTTATTCGCTCAAATTGCCACAAAGTTCAAACTTCATGTGTATAACAATACTTATCAGTAAAATGCTTTCGATGCACAAAAGTTATTTTATGGTGATTTAGAAAAGTATTGTATTTTGCCCCATAAGAAAAACGAAGAGTTTTGTATTCAGAAAGCAAGCATGTTGAAAAAATCGATTTAATCTAAATTTTTTCGTGAAAATTTCACGAAATTATATCTGAAATGAAAGTTTAAGTTCTATTCTGCATGCTTGCTGGATAATAACACAAAAAAAACTTTAAATATTATGTAAATATCATTTGAATCAGTGATTTATACAACTTTGATGACCTGTAGCTAAAAATTGTGACGTGAAGGAATATTTCCGAGAACGGCATCAGATTCAGAGACCTCAAATTTACTAGAGACACAGAATCAAATCCTTGAGACACGCAAAAATGTCATTTTTGTTACGCTGTGTTAGCAGAAACCCAGCGTTGTTTGGCGAGTACATTTTGATGCTTAATTTCAAGCGGCTTCATTCTTGTTTTACTGACGATTGTATTAAATTGTAAATTCAAAGTGGCAGCTTTATTCAGTTTGATTAAAAATAACACACGCTAAATTCAACATAGTGGGAAAACTTTCTGCAGAAACCACTGATGATCCGATTTTAGGGATAGATTTGTGATTTTCTCGAAATAAATTGCTCGGAGAAATAGGAAATTAAATGCCTTTAAGAATGGTCAAGGCATTTTTGTATGATTTTTATGTGATACTTTTAGAAAATTGTTTAGGGATGTCTGGAAGAATACACTGATAAATCATTCGATATAATTTTGGAAT
This sequence comes from Aedes aegypti, assembly GCF_002204515.2. Classification (NCBI taxonomy): domain Eukaryota; kingdom Metazoa; phylum Arthropoda; class Insecta; order Diptera; family Culicidae; genus Aedes; species Aedes aegypti. The sequence goes on along the minus strand of NC_035109.1, from coordinate 226,150,172 downwards.
GGTGGCATGGAAAACGATGAAAATTTCTAGTAAATTCTCAAGAGATTTCTGGACAGCTAGACATTTGGTGAATGTCTAGTTTAATCAAATCAAATCTTACATCTCAGACTCTGTTCTCTAATTTTAAAGACATCTTAACTAAATTGGAGCCTTGTTAAGAATATTTAATGTTTAATTTACAGACTGCTGCATAATCTCTTCTCTGATCCCTCGATCAAACAGATAGCTTTATAACCATACCTTAGTTCCGCATCATGTTCGAAATCTGTTATTTTACATTTCTCATTTCGCTCACCGGTGACCTTCTGAAAAGCTTAATCTTCTCAAACGATACTTCAAGCATCCTTGCAAAACACAGATAGCTAGAGCACCAAAACAAAATAAAAGTAGAAAATTTAGCAATCACGATAACGATAACGACCACGTCGATTGGCTGGATTCGTTCGAAAACGGTAGCAAATCTGTCTCAATTCGAATGGGTCACATAGCAGACAGAGAGAGAGAGAGACGTCGACGAGCAACTAACGAGATTGAATTCTGCAGTCGAGTACCCACCACTACCAGCGCTGCTGAGGCAGGGCTTACCGATTGAGCACTTGTACGTTATTTAAAATTCATGGTGCAGTGGTTGTGCGCTAACCTGGTGGATTCGTGAATAAAATAGAAGAGAACGTCTAGGACAGAGATTTTCCACATATCTGTCACATCGGGTTGCTGTGCTCCACACTACTCAGGATAAGTGTGCCAGTTTTGGCTATAATGGTTCCCTATTTAACCATAGGTATGTGATTTCTCAAAAACTTTCATATTTTGGATACTATTAATTGTTTCAATTTGGGGACGGGATTGGTGTAGTGGTTAGAACACACGCCTCTCACGCCAAGGGCCTGGGATCGAATCCCATCCCCGAGATAGTCACTTATGACGTAAAGGTTATAGTGACGACTTCCTTCGGAAGGGAAGTAAAGCCGTTGGTCGCAAGATGAACTAGCCCAGGGCTAAAAATCTCGTTAATAAAGATAGAAAAAAATGGTTTCAATATCAAGATATATGTATGATATCAATCAACTTAAACTCACAAAATGAAAGTTTGAAAACAAATCAATTATCACGTATGGTGAAATAGGAAACCATAATGTCTATAACCTGTTTAATTACCCTATATGAAATAGAAAAGGCTCAATTAACAGCACAAGAGGAAAATATGCTACAATAATATACAAAGCGATTTTCGGGTTTTGGCGAAACACCGAGAATGCAAGCGAAAATTTTAAAGAAATCTATGTTGATCGTTGAAATATTTGAACTGAATGTAAAATTGATTGGGATGTGGCAAACTCAATTTTCGATTTGATGATTATTTTATTTATTTGGTTTTACATCAATTAGCTTGATAAAACCTCGCCAGCAAAATTTCGCCAATCCACTCGGCTCCATCCTCAACTGCGACCCATGCTCTCCAGGTCCTGGTGCAACTGGTCAATCCACCTAGCTCGCTGCGCCCCACGCCTTCTTTTTCCGACCGAATTCGTAGCGAACACCATTTTACAGGGTTGTTGTCCGGCATTCTTGCAACATGCCGTGCCCAGCGTTTCCTTACAGCTTTAGCCCGTGGTTCCTCCTTCGCCGCCACACGCCGTTCTCTTGCACGCCGCCGAAGATTGTCCTTAGCACTAGGCGTTCGAAAACCCCAAGAGCTTGCAAGTCCTCCTCGAGCATAGTCCACGTCTCATGCCCGTAAAGGACTACCGGTCTTATGAGCGTTTTGTACATCGTGCATTTGGTGCGAGATGATTCTTTCTTGACCGCAGTTTCTTCTGGAGCCCATAGCAGGCACGACTTCCGCTGTTGATGCGCCTTCGTATTTCTCGACTAACATTGTTGTCAACTGTCAACAAGGATCCGAGGTAGACGAACTCGTCTACCACCTCGAAGGTATCCCCGTCTATCGTAACACTGCTTCCTAGGCAGGACCTATCGCGCTCAGTTCCACCTACCAGCATGTACTTTGTTTTCGACGCATTCACCATTAATCCGACTCTTGTTGCTTTGCGTTTAAGGCGGGTGAACAAATCTGACACCGTTTCAAATTTTCTCCCAATAATATCCATGTCATCAGCGAAGCAAACAAATTGTCCGGATCTCGTGCCTCGACTGTTAAGTCCGGCTCGCCGCATGATACCTTCAAGCGCAATACTGAACAACAAGTCCATCGTCTTGTCGTAGTCCCCGCCGAGACTCGAACGAACTGGAGTGTTCGCCCGAGATTTTCACGCAGTTTTGTACAGCGTCCATCGTTGCTCTAATCAACCTTGTGAGCCTCCCGGGAAAGCTGTTCTCGTCCATGATCTTCCATAGCTCTACACGGTCAATATTGTCGTATGCCGCCTTGAAATCGATGATCAAATGGTGCGTAGGGACCTGGTACTCACGGCATTTCTGGAAGATTTGCCACACGGAAAAGATCAAGTCCGTTATCGAGCGGCCGTCGATGAAACCTGCTTGATAACTTCCCACAAACTCGTTTGCTATAGGTGATAGACGACGGAAGATAATCTGAGATAGCACTTTGTACGCTGCGTTTAGGATAGTGATTGCACGATAATTTTCACACTCCGGTTTATCGTTCTTTTTGTAGATGGGGCATATAACGCCTTGCTTTCACTCCTCCGGTAGATGTTCCGTTTCCCAGCCGATGCAAACAAGCGGCCAACCTGTCCGGGCCCATCTTGATGAGTTCGTCTCCGACACCATCCTTGCCAGCGGCCTTGTTGTTCTTGAGCTGTTGAATGACATCGTTAACTTCCCCCATCGTGGGAGCTGGTTGGTTTCCACTGTCCGCTGTGCTGACGTAGCCATCGCCTTCGCTGTCCTGACCTTCTGTGCCTGTGTTCTCTGTGCCATTCAGGTGTTCATCATAGTGCTGCTTCCACCTTTAGATCACCTCGCGTCCGTCCGTTAAGATGGTCCCATCCTTATCCCGGCACATTTCAGCTCGCGACACGTAGCCTTTGCGGGATGTGTTGAGCTTCTAATAAAACTTCCGCGTTTCATGGGAACGGTACAGCAACTCCATCTCTTGGCATTCCACCTCTTCCAGGTGGCGCGTTTTGTCCCGGAATAGGCGGGTTTGCTGTTTTTGCTTCAGTCTGTATCGTTCCACGTTTTGCCGCGTACCATGCTGCAGCATTGCAGCCCGCGCTACATTCTTCTCCTCTAAAACCTCCTGGCACTCCTCGTCGAACCAATCGTTTCTTGAACTCCGTTCCACATATCCGGCAATGCTCACGGCAGCGTCGGTAATGGCTGCTTTGACTGTTTTCCAGCAGTCCTCAAAAGGGGCCCTATCGAGCTCGCCCTCTTCCGGCAACGCTACCTCGAGATGCTGCGCGTATGCGGCAGCGACGTTCGGTTGGGCCAGTCGCGCTAGGTTATACCGAGACGGGCGTCGATACCGTACATTATTGAATGCGGATAGTTTTGGGCACAGTTTCACCATCACCAGGTAGTGGTCGGTGTCAATGTTAGCGCCACGATAGGTTCTGACGTCGGTTATATCGGAGAAGTGCCTTCCATCGATCAAAACGTGGTCGATTTGTCGGTTTTGTCTGCTTGGGTGATCTTCAGGTGTGTCGATACGGGAGGCTGTGCTGGAAGTAGGTGCTGCGAATGGCCATGTTTTTGGAGGCGGCAAAATCTATCAGTCGTAGGCCGTTCTCGTTCGTCAGCCGGTGGACGCTGAACTTTCCAATCGTCGGTCTGAACTCCTACTCATTGCAAACCTGAGCGTTCAAATCTCTTATGATGATCTTGACGTCATGGTTTGGGCAGCGGTCGTACCCGCGTTCGAGCTGCTCGTAAAATGCGTCCTTGTCATCTCTATGATAGCTGTTCCCAGCTCACGTGTGTGGCCGCAGCTCTGGTAGATGGTATGATTACCTCTAAACGTTAGCACCATGGAACCTGTCCAGCACACCTCCGGCACGATTTGATGACAGAACGTCGAATTTCATGAAGTTGCAAAAACAAAACAACGAAGGGACAAATCGTTGAAAAGACAAAACGTCGAATGTAGATAATTAGGACGGAACAATAATTGCTTGGAATTCATTTCATTCATTTCTTAAGTTAACATCTAAACAGATAACACTGAATTAACAATTTCACGCCACAATACTCGGTGCGTGGCCGCATCTCTCCATCCTCAGTTCTGTCCCACTCTCGCCAAATCGATACGCACTTGATCCGCCAACCTAGCTCGCTGCGTTCCACACCTTCTTGTACCAACCGGATTCGAAGCGAACACCATCTTTTCAGGGTTGTTGTCCGGCATTCTTGCAACATGCCCTGCGCATCGTATCCTTCCAGCTTTGGCCACCTTCTGGATACTGGGTTCGCCGAAGAGTTGGGCGAGCTCGTGGTTCATACTTCGCCTCCACTCACCGTTTTCCAGCACACCACCAAAGATCGTCACCCGACGTTCAAACACTCCAAGTGCTCGCAGGTCCTCCTCGAACATCGTCCACGTTTCATGCCCGTAGAGGACTACTGGCTTTATGAGCGTTTTGTACATGGTACATTTGGTGCAGGTGAGAATCATTTTTGAGCGCAGCTTCTTGTGAAGGCCATAGTAGGCCCAACTTCCACTGATGATGCGCCTTCGTGTTGCGGTTGCATTCACTACCAGTCAAACTTTCGCTGCCTAGCGTTTCAGGCGAATGAACAGGTCTGCCATCTTTTCAAATGTTCGGCCGACAATGTCCATATCATTCGTGTAGCAAACAAATTGATTGGATCTCGTAAAAATCGTACCCCGGCTGTTAAGCCCGGCTCTCCGCATAACACCTTCTAGCGCAATATTGAACAACAGTCACGAAAGCCCATCACCTTGAACTTATGTGTTTCTTGAGACCAGCACAGCTGTTTCATCTCCCCACACTCCGTCTCCTCCAGGCGGCGTTTTTTCTCCCGAAAGAGACGGGTCTGCTGTGGCCGTTTCCATCTATAACGTTCCACGTTCTGTCGGGTCCCTTATTGCAGCATGACCGTCCGCGCTGCATTCTTCTCCTCCAGAATCTGCCTACATTCCTCGTCGAACCAACAGTTCCGTTGACTCCGTCCCACGTACCCGACGTTGCTCTCAGCTGCATTGATGGATGATTTTACTGTTCTCCAGCAGTGCTCAAGAGGGGCTTCATCCAGCTCACCTTCTTCCGGTAACGCTTTGAGGTGCTGCGCGTACGCAGTTGCGAAATCCGGTTGCTTAAACCGCTCTAGATCGTACCGGGGCGGTTGTCGGTACCGTACGTTGGTAACAACGGAGAGTATTGGGCGCAGTTTAATCATCACCAGATAGTGGTCAAAGTCGATGATAGCGCCACGATAGGTTCTAACGTCGATACTGAACTTACGAAAAGTCGGTTTGAACTTACCAATAGTCGGTCTGAACTTTTCCTCTCGGCTAACCTGAGCGTTTAGATCTCATATGATGATTTTGACGTTGTGCCTTGTTTTGCTTTCGAGCTGCGCGTAAAAAGCGTATTTATCATCATCAGTACTTCTGGAGTGGGGGCTATGCACGTTTATTATGCTGAAGTGGAAGATCCGGCCTTTGAGCCTCAACTAGCACATTCTCTCATTGATCGGCCACCACCCGATCACGCGCCTTTGCAAATCACCCATCACTATAAAAGCTGTTCCCAGTTCGTGTGTGTTGCCGCAGCTCTAGTAGATGGTATGGTTATCTCTTAACGTTCGTACCATTGATCCCTTCCAACACACTTTCTGTAACGCTACGATGCCGAATCCACGTCCTTCAGCACGTCGGCGAGTATGCGTGTTCTCCCGATGAAGTTGAGAGATTTACAGTTTCACATACCGAGCTTCCAATCGATAGTCCCCTTACGTCGCTGTGATCATCGCCGATTGTCTCGGTTCGTATTCTCTCGTTCATTATTCGTTGCTTCATTTTTTACGCCTGGCTTGCAGGGCCTGACATTAACCTCCTAGTTTTCCGGAGGATCATTCCCCCTAAATGTTTGGAGGACCATAGTGCGCTTAGAGTCCTTCTATGGCACTCGGACGATGATTAGCCGCCCCTGACATGGGGAACAGACGCTGTTGTGAGCCGCTCCTAACATGGAGTACAAACGCTCCAGGTTTGCAGAAGCAAAAGCAAAAACAAACCCCCTGTCCTGTCAGCATATGACCAGAGTTCCCACCGGCGATTCCCTAAGGTTACTTGTACTCGGCCAGTGCCGCGAGGAGATAGGGATAGGAGTTGCTGGGCAAGATGCTAGAGACCACACAAAGGGGTCTATTTTATTCCTGCAAGTACGCGAGGTACCAATGGTACGCCATGCCCAGCCATTTACCGTGTCTGGAACCTGGAATTTACCGTGCTTGGAATAATGTTTCTAAAAGAATAAATAGATCAGCGTATCAAAAATAATATTTATGCATGCCTCACAAAGCAAGCGCGTTCACAACCGTTTGTCCCAACTTTTGTGGATTCGAACACTATCAGCTTGAGCTTGAGCTTGAGCTTGATTGGCCGCCCGTGGATTCTACTCCAGTATCGCCAGATCAGCTGCACTTACAGTGAGAGGCAAAATAAAGTGCCCACCTTACCAGTTTTCGAATTTCTCTCATTGATTTGGTTCAAATTAAAGTTAACACACCTAAATCTTTTGTGATATTTTATTTTTGATGTTCTTTTAAAGTTGCACTTACGAAATTTTGATTAAAAAAAGAATTTTACTTAAAGAAAAAGAAAATCAATTTGTATTGAAAAAAAAGTAGTGACAAAAATAAGTGCCCACTTCCTTCTTGGCCCCAGAAAAGATGATTTAAGAAAAATAAAAAGCAATTTAATAGTTAATGTGTCCTCCTTTGGCCTTAAGGACTTGCTGGAGGCTCTTCGGCATGCTTTTCACCAGGTTTTGTAGGTGTTGTGGATCTAGTTCTTCCCAGGCGCGCTCCAAGGCTTCAAAATAATTATTTTTGTTGGTAACACCAGTTTTTTCAACCCTAGCATCGAGAATCGCCCACAAATTCTCGATGGGGTTGAGGTCTGGGCTTTGTGGAGGCCATTCCAGCGGTTTAATCCGACAAGACCGGAAGAAAGACTTGGTCTTCTTTCCAGTATGCTTCGGGTCGTTGTTCTAGAGAAATATGAATTTCTCTTCAAGGCCCGTCTGGATCAGCGAAACCTCCAGATTTTCCAGCAAGATGTTAATGTAGGAATCTGCCGTCATTATTCCGTCGATTTTCACGACGCTTCCTACTCCACTCCATGAAAAACACCCCCAGACCATCACATTTCATCACATCACACTTCCATGCGTCACCGTTCCTTGGATGTGGCGCTCCTGAAGCTCGAGCTGTCTAACCGAGAGCGGCGGGCTCGTGTGTGATGCAGAGCACCACATCCAAGGAACGGTGAAGCATGGAGGAGGAAATGTGATGGTCTGGGGGTGTTTTTCATGGAGTGGAGTAGAAAACCTCGTGAAAATCGACGGAATAATGATGGCAGATTCCTACATTAACATCTTGCTGGAAAATCTGGAGGTTTCGCTGATCCAGACGGGCCTTGAAGAGAAATTCATATTTCTCTAGAACAACGACCCGAAGCATACTGGAAAGAAGACCAAGTCTTTTTTCCGGTCTTGTCGGATTAAACCGCTGGAATGGCCTCCACAAAGCCCAGACCTCAACCCCATCGAGAATTTGTGGGCGATTCTCGATGCCAGGGTTGAAAAAACTGGTGTTACCAACAAAAATAATTATTTTGAAGCCTTGGAGCGCGCCTGGGAAGAACTAGATCCACAACACCTACAAAACCTGGTGAAAAGCATGCCGAAGAGCCTCCAGCAAGTCCTTAAGGCCAAAGGAGGACACATTAACTATTAAATTGCTTTTTATTTTTCTTAAATCATCTTTTCTGGGGCCAAGAAGAAAGTGGGCACTTATTTTTGTCACTACTTTTTTTTCAATACAAATTGATTTTCTTTTTCTTTAAGTAAAATTCTTTTTTTTATCAAAATTTCGTAAGTGCAACTTTAAAAGAACATCAAAAATAAAATATCACAAAAGATTTAGGTGTGTTAACTTTAATTTGAACCAAATCAATGAGAGAAATTCGAAAACTGGTAAGGTGGGCACTTTATTTTGCCTCTCACTGTACACAAGGAACCAACCGAATGACTGCTTGGGAGTAACAGGCATCCTTAGTGTATAAGTGCTGGTGATCTTCTATTTTTAGCGACAATGGTGCCTGCCACGTCAGAATGCTGACCAATGTGGGGAAGGGGGAGGAATTGATGATGCATTAACTGGCTCCCACGTAGACCGTATATACCACTGCATCTAAGCCAGTTCATGTGGGAGTGTATGGATTGGGAGAAGGCATGGCAGAGAGGTTTGCTTTTGTGGTTAACAGACTTGCCTATGTATCAGGCGTAAGGAAAGGCATGCGCGTGGAAGAATGGAAGCGTTAGGGAAACGGTTTCTCGTCCGTCTCTGGTTCTAGCGTTTGCTATGAACGAATAAGTTTGAGTGTGATAGATTTAGGGATGGAAGATGGAAGCAAGTGAGAGATATACAACTACAAACTACGAGGAAAGGGACGGGCCTGGGATTGAACCCATGACCTTCTGCTTATGAAGCAGAAGCGGTAGCCATCAGACCACCAACCCCGTCGATTTGTGGATCGGAACACTATCAAGAGAAAAATTGTCATGACAATGAATGGAGGCAACATTGTTACAACCTTTGTAACCCATAATTAAAGTTATTTTTTACTTATTTTAAACACAAAATCGAATTTGTTGTTGGATGCTGTTCGATAACGTGGCAATGTTTATCGACACGGAGAAAGTACTCGAATATTGCAATGCGAAGCTTAGAATAGAAGAAGACAATGTCTTTGTTGCTTGTTTTTGGATAATCATTAACATTCGATGTACACCAAACTTGATGGAACATGATTAAATGAGCCTAACCTTAGTCCATAACCCTTCGAAAAATCACTGGTTACGCTTATAGATCTTATGCCCTAAGCTTAACAGATTTCTTGTAAAAATGTGTTTTGAGAAGTATTGCACAAAAAAGTAATAAGACTCCTCTTTGGGGGAATTGGCCAAACACTCAATTCGTTTAATTTATCTGCTTAGAGAAACAGAATGACAGGTACAGTTGTAAAGTTGCTAGAAACAACAAGAACAAGAAGTTATAGTGATATTCTTAACAAAATCACACATTTGAAACAACATATAACAATACGGAAGCAAATCTGACATTGACAAACGACTGAGATTCAACAGCAGCAACAGCGTAGGTAATAAAATCAATTCAGTCTGTCGGCATCTATCCATCCATCCGTCCTCAACTGTACCGATAAAAATGGAAAACATAAAAACCGAAGCATCCAATAATCTGAGCGGGGCCATTCTACGAACGACACATAAATCCCAAACACAAGCACCGTCATTACGCGCGCGCGAGAGAGGAGTTGAATCATCGCTCCTAATAAAGATCCAATTAGCGATCCAATCCCACCAGCCAACGCGGCGGAGTTCACTATCATCAGCCGTATTGGCAATAAATAACTGCCACTTTCGCATGCCTCTGGCCGCTGGACACCATTCTCTCGCTATAAGCTTTCTCAGCTAGGTACCGTAATTCCGGGTGGAATTGATCATTTTTCACGATTTTCAGGTCTATTTTCTAATTTTAATCTTGTTAATGCCATGTGAATGTGATTTAAATGCATAAAATCAACTCTAAAATAAAATGAAAAAAAAAAACGAACGATCGCATTTTTTGTGAAATTTAACACTTGTCAATGCGATTGTTGTTATTTTTGTAGGCATACTTAATAAGTCCTTAAATCCGAAAATACTTACCAAGTTCTTCATAATACTATGATTATTGAAATAAGTTAAAAATATATAGGCAATTTTCAAAGGAATCTTCTAATAACTTACAAGAACTAAATTATTCCAACAAATTTAGCGAATTGATATTTTTCCAATGTTATAATCAGTTTTTGGGGTATGTTTATCCTCTCAAACTTTAAAGAATACACCATGTCCAAATCCTTATTTTGAACTTGAAGCTTCTGAATGTCTTTCAATACAAGTGCATTGATATTGTTTTTCTATCAGTATGAAATAAAAACGTGAGACATGGTGATCAACTTCACCCAAATTTACGGTACGAGTGGGAACAAGATTAATCAAGCAGGAAGCGCTGAACTGGCCACTGTGCTCTGCTGGCCTCCCAATCAGTGGTTTCTTTAGTCGGTGCAAAAATGCGCAGTTCAGCTTAATTGTGATTAGTGCAAAAAGAAGTAGCGCAGTTTTTTTTTAAATTTTATCTCCCGTCGTCGCACAACTTTAAACTGTGCAAAAGTGAATGCGGTAGTCAAGCTCAACTTGGCACACAATACAATAATGGAAGTGCGAATAAAAAAAGAACGATTCGATTGCGAGAAAAATACGAGCTGAGATTGAGCTGAGAAGAAAGCCAGTCACTATTCCCTTCTGTGCTCTCATCACTCGTTGAAATCCACTATCTGCTGGCAATGGTCGTAGCCAGAGGTGCCTTTTCCCCCTCCTGATCGATAGTGAAAATTTCTCTACGGGAACTGTTCTTAAGTTTGAATTTTTCATTTGTTCCAATGTTTCATCATTAGATATTCTATGTAACTCATAAGAGCTATATACCAGGGAGGGAGCTTCAGGACCATATTCATTTTTTTTTTTTTGAATCCTTACAAGCGCTATCTTTCTGGTATTACAACAGATAGTCCATATTGGTACAGCATACAAAATGGCTGGCCTGAAAATTTGGTTGAAGATTAAAAGCTTGTTCTTTAGACAAAGTCTCGATTTTCTATTAATAAGTGAATACAGACATTTTATATAGTTGTTACATTTGGCTCGAATGCCCTCAATGTGATTTTTGGAAGCTTAATTTTTATCTAGCATGGGCCCTAGATACTTAACTTCATCTGAACAATTTATCGGAACCCCTCTCATCGTGACAACATGTCTACTTGAAGGTAACAAATAAACGGCTTTTGGTTTTTGTGGGAATATTACTAGTTGAGTTTTGGAAGCATTAGGAGAAATCTTCCATTTTTGCAAGTCTGAAGAAAAAGTAGCAGAACAAACTTTGCGGACACGGGAAGACGTTGAAGCAGCGGGTACCGTATCCCATCGGTACTTGTCGAGGCACCTCGCCCTTTGTCGAAAGCCCACAGAAGTTCGGCTAGGGTGATGTCACAGTTGTACGCGTCGCCGGTATTAGATGAAACAGCTTTATTTTCGCCATCTGAGATGATGGAGGGTAGCTAGGCGTCGCCGATCTTTCGCCGTAGTACGTCGTTAGTTCATCCGGTACTTCTTCGGGGTTGACCGTAAAACCGTTAGACCGTTTTAGAACAACTGAACGTCTCGTCCGATTTCCACGAAGTGTGTCAACCGTGCGCCACTGTTCGGTCATCGTACTGTGTGGGGAGATCTTTACTACGACGCTTTCCCACGATTTCTCCTTTGCTTCTTCGATCGCCTTTCGCGCCTCCGCTTTCGCTGCTTGGAATTCCGCCAATGCTTCAGGCTGTTCCGGGTTGATCTGTTGTAGACGTCGGAGCGACCGAAGACATTTTCTTCGCCGACAAATTGCCGCTTTTGCCTCGTGGCACCACCGCTTTTGGTCCGATTCGGCCACAGTCCGCGAGATGGACTAAGTCGCTGCTTCAATTATTTATTAGGTAAAGCTTCCTATATTCCACTCGATGGGCAGATAGTTTCCGCTATAATCCGTTCATATAACATCCAGTCAGCTTGGTTGTAGAGCCATTTTCGCTGTGTTGTTTGCTGACATGACTAACCGCACCCGGGTATGGACACCACAATTGGGAAGTGATCGCTGCCGTGCGTGTCTGAGCCAAACTCTCTGAGCAGATGGTCACATCGATCGGGTCGATACGAGTTGCTGAACCGTCATTCAGGATAACCATTTGCTTTGTCAACGTTGTTTCAGCTATGAATCGCCCGAGCGCGCTTGATTGGTGTGATCCCCATGCGATGTGGTGAGCGTTGAAATCTCCCAGGAGTTAAATCGGACCATCTAGTTGATCGAATAATTCAGAACTCGAACTCGGCGGAATATATACAGACACCACGGTTGCCTGAATTGAAGCGTGAAGGTGAGCAGCGACGAGATGTAGAGAGGTGTCTACATGATGCTTTCGAACGGTGTGCCTTCCCGAATGGAATCATATATATTCCTCTGGAGGGCGGATATTCCACTGGAGAGCGAAGCACCCGCGGAGCGACTATCCGTAACTGATCGTGTTTTGGATGACGAGGTTGATATTCTTCGGATCGGCCGGTATGTTGTGAGAGAAGAAGGGTGTGCAGTAGCCTTCTTCATCTTTTCTGGCGTTACGTCCCCACTGGGACAGAGCCTGCTTCTCAGCTTAGTGTTCTTATGAGCACTTCCACGGTTATTAACTGAGAACCCACGACCCTCAGCTTGGTCTAGCTGAATAGCTGCGCGTTTACCGCTACGGCTATTTGGGCCCCTCAGCCTCTGTCGGTGAAATAAACAATCTGTCACTTGCCCGTGGGACGCTTTGCCCCACTGTACTAGCAGCTGTCGAAACCATTACAGTAGTTCTGTCAATACCGACAACATCCGGCACCGGCGAAGCGCTTTGTGTAATGTTTCTAGGATGAATTCACGAAGGGCCTTCTCCGGGAGATGGAGATGATCCTGAAAGAATATCAGACGCGGCAGCAAACGTTTGTGATGATAAATTAGAAGGACTTAACTGTGGGCTGTCTTGTCCCACAGTGCCAGCCATTGCCGAAACTGCACTGGCACTGGGGAAAGACTTTGTGTAATATCGTCGGTGTTATCGTTGTTGGTTTCGATGCTGTAGCTTGATGTTGGTACAGAGTGGATGGTACCTGAGTGGATTTGAAATGTCGTGGTGTCGTGTAGGATTCCATCGGTTACGGAGATGAGCTCGTCATCAACGGGTTGGGGTGAGACGTCCCGGATGACTCCTTCAGCTTGCCGTACTTGCGTCGGAAAAGGTACTACACTTTCCCTACTTCTGAACCAAAAGCCTCGTTGTCCGTATTTGTGCGAGGGTCGTCGTTGTATCCTCAGACTCTTCGTCGGAATACGCCATCTGTGTCAGATCATGGTTGGTGGGTGCCGTTTCCTGCGGGGGCGGGCTGGTGTCTGACGGATGGTTTGGGGTAGATAAATGCTGAAAGCTTCCCTCGTTTGGTCTCCTGAACGGCCGGGGAGTTGTTCCTAGATCGAGCCATTGGGCCAGCCGTCGTGTGGGCCACTCATTGCTCTCGGCTGTGACGGAGCTTCTCTACGACGATGGTTTCGCTAACATGATGCACTCTTTCTGGATTAGACTGCTGCTTGACCAGCTTGATGAAAGCCATTATCTGCTCTATCCTCTCGTCTTTCTTTTTGTTGTCTGCCTGTAACCTGGCTATTTCTTTATTTTTCGCCAACATAGCCGCTTCCAGCTCCTTCAGTTTCCTCTCAAAACCACTCTGTTGGGCCGTTGGGCGTAGCTACCAGCTTGTTGCTTTTTCTGACATCCAGGAAACTTAAGTTTTCACTGACTTTCACTTTGATCATTTCCACTTCCTTCTTGAAGACCGGACATTGACGACTTGACGACCGATGGTCATCCTTGAAGTAACGGCACAACGGAGCTTCACCGCATTCTTCCCCGTGGAAGTTCTGTGAACAACTGGCGAAGCGTTGCGGCCCAGGGCAACGAGCATGAGTGTGCCTGTAGCTGAAGCAGCCGTAGCAAAGCATTGGGTTCGGGAAGTAGGGACGAGTAGCAACACGCAGCAAGCTGACTTTCATATACTCCGGGTACGTTGTCTAACAGAACGTAAGGATCAGTGGCGGTGTATTAACCCTTCTGCCGCCTTCATTTGATGGTGATACGTTGAACACGAATCCTCTTCTGACTGATCATCTCCGTCAGAATGTCCTTTTCCACAATCTCAATGAGGTCAAAGCACGAGATGACACACCTACTTACATTCAGATTGGGGTGAGGGACAACTTCTACATCGGTTCCGTCAATTAGCTTAGTCAGCTTGAGCAACTTAGCTACTGGGGCTGGATGTCGAACTCGCAGAGTGTACTTCGTACCCAGCGCTTCGGACATCGCGCTCTCATTTGTACCACTGGCACAACCAATTTCCCGGTAATGTACGAGTTAATCGGTAGCGCAACTTCAATTTTACCGGTCAGTTGGAGGAACGTCAACTCACCAAATTGATACGTTGGGTCCATGTATTCCGGTAATCTGCGCTTAACGGACTCACCTGGGTCACAGCCGCTAATAGCGGCCGCCATGTTCTCCCACGTCGGAATCAACTCCCACCTGCAACGGTTTCCCGTTACCTACCCCAAATGAGCAAAACATGGTAAAAAATAAAGATCCTACATTCTTTACTCCTTCAGCTTGGAAAAAACTGGCGTTGAGATAATTTTGTGCCGCACTGTAGGCACACTCACACAATACGCACTGTTATTCGTTCAAGCTGACAATCAACCACTTTGAATAGTTTCAAAATCCCCCAAACATTGTGGCACTTGTTTTTATTTTTCGAAACGACTGCCTTCTGGCACACCGTGTTCCACGTCCCACACTACTAAGACGGTGAATGAAATTGGTCGGGGAGCCGGCTGACGGCGATTTGTTTGGCGGTACGAAGTACGTGAATTACACTTTTTTCGCCGTTTTACCACCGATTTTCATCAAACCTTCACTGCACAGTATGTCTTCATCACCGGAGCTACCGATTCAAACACGTTTCGTTCGCAGAAACCGCGGAAAACTTGGAGAAATCACCTAGTTAACTCAAGAGCGCGCACAAAGAATTGCGGTCAACACGGTGTGTTCACGAACGATGAAAAAATGATGGTATTCAGAAAGCAATCGAAAATTTTAACTTTTAAGCCCCTGTGCATCAGTAAAGGCTTTCAAAAATAGACAATCTTATTAAGAAAATACTTTTTCTGGAACATGTCCTTAAAATGAAGGTAGTGTATTTGTTGTCAAAGATATAATGATTTAGCCACTCAAAAATATTTTTTATTGAAAAGTAAAATAGGAAATCTTTTAAATGACGTATTCAGATGTAAGGAACGAGCTCTCATTCACGTAAGCCTAAGTTAGGTAATGAAAGTTTCAGTATATTAGTTTTCATGTAATTATTTCAATCATATTCTTCTTTCTTTATTTCTTGTGACGTTTTTTGGAAATTCTTGATGAAATGCAACCAAAGACTCATAAAAAAAATCTGTGTGTCGATACCTCTGGGAATACTCCTAATTACTCTTTTGAGATTCCTTCAATATCTTGGCATAAAAGTCGATAATAAACTCTTTAAGATCATTACCCACCCCCATTGTCGGAAATTCTGGCTACACCCATGCTGTTTGCTATCTGTCTGCTTGTTGGCTCATCTAGGTGCTATTAAATTGCACTGTAGAGAAGCTTTGTCGGGACTCAATTGCCTAGCTAGGTACGAAGGCTTAATTAGGTTTTTATACTGGGATCTTGAAAAATGACAACCAGAGATTTATTCCCCATAAAACTTCAGTTTTGACGCACCGTGCCTTGGTCCCAGCATCCTTGGCGGAAGTAATAAATCATTTTCTCAACTAATGAGCTTTCCATAATTCCAATTAGCACTATATCTCTTATCGTCTATTTATTTATTGCTCCATATTCTACTACTTTTTGCTCAGATCAGAACTTCTGTGGAGCTAAAGCTGTCATCGCGGTAAACCTAAGGAACCTAGAGGAATAAAAACACAGTGAATTGGCGCCCAACGCAGTTATTCCGTTGATGGAAACTACACACCAAATTTCTTATCCATGTTTCAGCAATTTCGTTTGCTGAAATCATTTCAGCAATGCATAGTTTTGCTGGTAAACAGTACTTTTCGATTTATTTACTGATATTCAGCAATATGATTTGCTGAATACTTGTCAATGCTTTCAGTTTTGCTGATTTACAGTATTTCATTGGACAGATTTGAAAGTTTGCCGTAAATCAGTAATGATTATTACTGAATTTATATCAGTAATCTTTTTTTTGCTGTAAGCCAGCAAACAGTCCGATCTGTCAAACGCAGAACCAGAGATTTTCTAGCACTTGTTTTGTTCGATTAGTAAACTTGAAATTTATATACTTCATTATTTATCTGAAATTGTTTGTGATATCTAAATTCTAGGTGGTATCTGGTAAGCACGGAACATTTTAATAATGCTTAAAATTAATTTGCGATTGCATTCTAGGATGGTGACAGTATCTGACAAGCGAATATGGGTCAGCTCTATCCTTTTCCCCCAGCGCAAGATTTTTTTTTTGCTCCGATTTAGGTGTTCAATTATTGAATGATAATAAAAGTGTTTTACATGTGTAATAACAAACCGTCTTACAATATTTTATATGGAAATTACCTACTACAAACGAATTTAATTTTCAATTGCTGGAAAGCAGCAAATAATAAAATATAATCAATTGCTGATCGATCAGCAAATTGAATTGCTGAATATTCAGCATAACAACTGTCACTTTCATCGAAATTCACTTTGCTGGATGATCAGTAATTTATTATTTTGCTGGATGGATTGCTGGACTTACAGCACAAAAAAAATCAGCAAAAATTTACTGATTACCAGCAATAAAAATTTGGTGTGTACGTCCTTGCCGTCGTCGAATGCTGTGGTAGCCGACTTCGTTGTGATTGCGTCCGTCGTTATTCTCTCTCCATGCGAAGGACCTCATTTAATGGTTCAATAAAATTTCACGAGAACGTTCTCCCTCGTCGGTACATTAATCTTAATTTCATTCAGTTATAAGAGGTATAGTTATTATTGGTGTTGGACTCGCTGCGGATACCGTTTGGTGGAGGAAAATTCGAGGCTACTGGTTGGAGGATATTATTTCAGTTTAATGGTAATTACCTCCGACTAGAGTGGCCGAAGATAAGGCGAATGAGCGTACAGTGGTGGCACAGCAGATTGCTGACTGACGCATGTTTGGTGACTCATGACGAAAACAGAGACGAAGATAAATTATAAGGATATTTTGTGAAAACTTAGCTCACATATTTGTAGATACCTATTTGATCTTGATCATCGAACCTTGATCCTGCGCATCACTTTAGAATGTTGAATTATGGTACGATAGACGACGACAAGTAAAAAATGTACACAGTGAAAAAAAAACTAAAATCAGTCAGTCACAGTTATCTCTAGTACCGGGTACCCCCGTTGCTTTGTCCGCTTTTAATCTGCACATTTTTTAATTTAACTTCGAGATGTGTGGCTATTTGTTGATTATTGACTTAAATTTTTTTTCTATTCTAATTGTTTATCATGTAGAACAAAATAAGGAAGCTTTTTCGATTTTATATGTAGTTTTTTTTCCTCCTGGAGCTATGATACGCTTACATAAACATTAGGTATAAATTGTTTTGCACAAAAAATGGAGGAACTTTTTTTTTTTCGGTTGAGTGTATCATCATCAAACCTTGTAAAAGGCAAAATATCCCAATAAGCAATCGTTCGTATTTATAAAGACAAGTAGATCCGAAACGGGTGCGGAATGCAAACGAATAGCTTCTCAATAATGTCAAAATTCCACCAGACAACGCTATCACTCCGCTTGGAACGCGCAGCTCAATCAGCTGTTGTATCGAAGAATGATAACGATGACGGTGACGGATCTTCGGAAAGCAGAACTCGAAGAGAAGATATTTTCGAGTACCAATTGTTCCCGCCCACTTGACTACGTTGCATAATTTTATTTCTATCGGAAACGTACATGGAACAAAGTTGTTTTCGTTGGAGTTTATCCTTGACTTTTTTTTGTTCAATTAATTAGGATTGATTAAAGCATCCATCAAGTACGTCAATGTAAACTTGAAAACTTCCAGGTTTTTTTGTGTGGTTTTTCGTACAGCTCAGACCTTAACATATTTTTATTAGTATTAAAAAAAGATTTGTAGCCCTGGGCTACTTCATCTTAAGTAATATGTGAGTTTCTTTTTCAAGGATAAATATGATTTTTCTGATGCTACGATTAAATAAACTTAGGTAAAATTATCATAAATTTCCAATGTTATCGAACCACAATTCTTAATGACGCATTTGGAATTCCAAGAGAATTCCAGCGATTATTCACGTCTAGGAATTTTCCCCCTTGGACATAATTTCACACGGTCCTCTTGCAATGCTGTCTGCGTTCAGTTTGCTGTATAGTACACGCCAGGACTCGAAAGCAACACAAGGCGGCTCATTACTGCTGGCAATAACCTGCAGAGTGGAGCACGATAATCGACCGATACGGAAGTTGATCATCATTGGTAGCAGCAGATTCATATTGTGGGCGAGAACGAAGAAAGGAATTTCTTGATTCATCATTGGACATGGACAGGACGCTCGAATGAACGGAGAAGGTTGGCGCAAATGCTAAACTTACTATTTTCAAAATGTTTCGTGCAAAGACGCTTCAAATTTATGGTTGAATTGATTTGCTGCAAATATATTTCTACAGTAAGAGTTCTAAAGGATGGATATAAGAATGTTATACATTTTATCACAGAAAGTCAGTTCTGAAATGTATGCACTTACAAAATGTGGGTGTTCAACTTACAGAGCATTGATATCGTATCAGATCGCCTCTCCAGCATAACATTGTATGTGGATATTTTTCCCCGTGAGCAACATATCACAAGTTTTCTAAATCGAAAATTTATGATCCCTTATTATCCGGTGTACTGAAATGTAATTGCTCAAAGCGGTAATCAATCGTGGCAGAAGAGATATTTTGCCTTTAACAGATCGTTGCCATTTAATTAATATTTTAGAATGAAAGCAATGAATGCTTCATTTCAGTTGGTGCTTTAGGCTTCAGCTTCTGTTTTCAAAGCAGATTATCAAATGAGCTACAAACCCAAATTTACAGATAGCAGTATTAAATAGCTCTGTGCAAATTGTACTATCGTTCTGGGCGTACACAATTTATTCTGCTGGTGATAGATTTCATGCTATCAAAGCAATAGAACAGCACTCATTGCAAAAAAAACCAGTTCACTTCAGTTCATGCCTTTGATTTTGCCATTGAACCCATTGTCGGAAGTAAAACTTTGTGAACAGTCTTTTCGAACACTAACTCAGAAGAAATTTCTTCAAAGTTCTCTTCCTTGATTATGTTTGCTAAAATGAAAAGAACGATGAATCTCTGAACTAACAACTTTCTTCCAGAAAAGTGTGTTTCAAAATTGTCGTTAACGTATTCTTTAACGTAGATTTATGAAGATAAATACCTTCCACGGTAAGTAAGTACATCTGTTGTTTTGTAAAGAACCTCATCTGACAAATTTATTGGAACGCATCTCATCGTAACAACACGTCTACTCAAGGGTTTAAAATAAAAAGCTATTGTTGTATGTGGGAATATTATTAGTTGAGTTTTGGAAGCATTAGGAAAAATCTTCCTTTTTTGCAAGAACGGAAAAAAATGTCCAAACTTTTCTGCAATCTACTACGGATGACACGTTGGCTTCGTCCTTTGGTGGAGGGGCCTGTGCCATCAGCAAACAATGATTTTTGACATCCCTGAGGTAACTCAGGTAAGTTAGATGTGAAAATATTGATATGACATTTTTTTTTTTTAACAATCAAGCTTTCAATATCTAAAAGAGCAAGACCAAAAGAATTGCCTTCAGATATGCTGGAATAGACTGGCCCAGCTCAGTATGGGAGAAAATTAAAGTTGTAGTATTCCATGGGGCACCCCTCAGGATTATTCCTTTGGGTAAGAAGGAGACTTCCTGAAAATTTCAGCTCATTTGGTCGTTCCATGAGCCGGCGCATTTGAATTGAAGTTAATATGGGATTTTAAGCTCAAACATATGGGAAACAGCACATCATCGCCTGTCTGGGTTAGGAAAATTGTTGAGCGCGTTCAATTGAACTCAGAATGTCAAAAACACTACTTGATACTATAGCGAAAAATATTGTAGAAGGTTGTGTGATGATTCAAATTGATAAAGTTTGTGTTTCACCTATCTGAAGTAGATTTGCAATACTGCTTAGTATTTCTTCCACATAGCCGGGTGGTAGCCACTAAGCGCATCATAGCCACCTATGACGCTGGTCGAGCTGCGGCACAAGGTGCATGCGTATATGTGATTGTACGGGAGTGCCGATCTAAGCCTAACTTCGAACAACTGAAAGGTTAATGTAAATGAGCTTAAATCCTGATACAACCTTCTGCAACTAGGTTCATTGGGGTATCAACTAGTGTATTTGTCGTTCTGGGCTCATTTGAACGCGATCAACTAGTATACCGAACGAAACATTGACATAAGGTCAATCTTCTATATATTTGAAACGAATATTCCATACAAACTTCGAATTGAATGCGCCAGCTGGGGGAGCAACCAAATGAGTTGAAATTTTGAGAGAGCTTTTTTCTTACCCTGAAGCACATATCTAGAGGGTGCCCCGTTGAGTTTTACAACATTTTTGTTTTAGGGCCAGTCTAATGCTGGAACGAATAAAATCTCCCAGGAATTTTCAAAAATGTTCTCTTGACTGACATTGGCATAGCTAGGATTATTTTCTGGAGGGGCCCATGGATTCCAATGGTTACTTTACAGTATCCTCCAGTTGTTCATTGATAATTTGTTTAGGATTTTCAGGAATTTCCTCTAAAATCAGTGAAAACAATTCTAGGAGTCTCACCAAAAATCCCTGTTGGCGCGTTAATCCGTGGCCAACTCTGGTCGGGTCGGGGTGGACTGTATTTCGGGGCGGATGAAAGGAAACACACCACTACTTTCACACACTACTACACACTACACTTTATTCTCTGCACTTTCTACTTTACTTATTGATTATACCGTTTTGATTCATATTACGGACACTTAAGGCCTCAGTGAAGTATAACCCAGCTTGGACCATACAAAATAAATCATTCTGTATGATTTTTTAGCGTTATCGAGCGTCGGAAGCCCTTAACTTTCAGATGGTGGGTAAAGAATATGCGTCCGCAACTTGAATAATTTTAAATAAATCAAAACGTGTGGCCTTTTCATGATTCTTATTCCGGACGCTCCCTCACTTTTGCCTCATATTCCGGACGCTTTGATTCGAATTACGGACAGCTTATGATAATCATTAATGGAACAGTCAAATCATCAATTGAAATCATTCAACCACTTAAGAGACGTCTAAGGTAGTTGGGCATTATAAATTTGCAATGATATTTATGGAAAAAACCTAATAAAACGAGCCTCGAAAATGAGAACTTTTGGACGGCGAAAATTGAAGCATTTCGTGTGAAATGTTTCCCATACAAACGAGAGTGTCCGGAATTTGAAGCTGTCCGTAATATGAATCAAAACGGTACTTCACTTTCACTTAACTTTCGGATACACTCGATATGTACTTCGCGACGATAAATTCAAAACTGATCCGGTACGCGATTCCGTGTATTTATACCGGATTTGAGTCCTTCTCGAACGTTCTTGAGCTAGCGCGACACGTGTTCTCGATGCGCGTGGAATATTCGAGACGCACTCGCTGTCGCTGTGGTGAGCACCATGATGATGACGATGATGACGGCGGGAATCGCTCAACGGCACTCACGGATGACACTCACAGTCGTGGAAGGAACTCACACTCTCAGCGGCGTCGTTTGGGGTGGGATACATTGGGGGCTTAAAATGTGTGAGTTCTGTAATTCGGCTGTGTTTGCGGTTGTTTCGTTTCTGTTGCTAATGCGGGTAGTGCTTCGTTGGCTAACTATTTCTTCTCGTGGGTTTTCTGCACGTTTCGTACGGAACAATCCCCTTAAGATGATTGTATGCCGTTTGGCATAAAGTCGTTTGGCATAATGGCCGTTTGGCATAATGGTCGATTGGCATAAAGGTCGTTTGGCATGACGATTGACTCAGAATGAATATTGGCATTTTCGAAGCTTTTACCGAGATCAACACCACCGAGTCCATAACAAAAAAAATGCGTAGGTTCTCAATAAGCGTGGTGGTCGTTCAGAGATATTCCAAGCTATGAATGTCAAAAATTGTAGTGACATTAGAAAGCAAAACTAAATTAAACTAGTGACGGGTCTGGTGGATGATCTCGGAATAATAATTTTCTCCACATCCCCGAACACAGAGTATCGTTGAGTTTGTTGCGATATACATATTTGAAAATAGTAAATTGGTAAAGAAAGTTCGCAGTTTGGAAGTAACACTTGATGAAATTTCTTGGAAAAAAGGGAGCCAGTTATTTGCAAAATATGAAAAGCTCTTATGCAAAGATCTATTGCACCATAATGAAAAAATATCCTATACACGAGAGCAGATTATTTTTCGTTTAAAATGTTTAAGCTTACAACTTCACTCAAATGAGCAACACATTTTTGAAAGAAAACATTTGTGGCAAAACTTTTGAACGATTCAAAATAAATTCTAATTTTGAAAGTGTACATCAAAAACATTGTCTATTATCGAAAAAATAGAAAAATTGGTATTGAAATAATATTTTATACAGCATATCTCGAAAGGAAATCTTGTGTTTGCAAAAAAAAAAATTGAATATTGGCAGGTTCCAAAGTACTTATCATTCTAACAGTTCAGTCTTTCAAAATTTGATAAAATTTGCAGAATATAAAAATGATTGAAATTAAGCTTAACTAAATAATAAAATTTAAAACAGTATAAATTTAAAGAACAGCCTATTTTAAAAAGAAGGTAAAATTTATGACTAAACCAAATAAAGATTGGACGCCAAAAATTATTGTGGCACAATAAAACGAAAATACATAACAAAATATGTTCAGAATCATCGAAGTGATTGTGCCACTTTTCCCCGAATGTTGTTTCTCCAAATGTCGCCAGTTCCCTGAATGACCCTTTTCCCCGAATGACCTGTTTCCCCGAAAAATGATGCAGTTTAAATAGGTGCTATAATAGTCTTCAGTGACAGGATGGTGAACGAGAAAGAACGATAAGCAATCAAAATAAAAAGGTATTCTGTCATTTTCGGCTATACACAAGTTGCTGAGGACGGTAAAACTCTAAAGAACCGCCAATCAAATAAAGAAGGGTGCATATCAGATGGCCAGTTCGTTCACCACCCTGAAATGTTTTAATTTATGACAATTATGAGTGCCACAAACTTTTCGCGGAAGTGGGCTATTCGGGGAAGCGGGAACTGGCGTTCGGGGTAACGACATTCGGGGAACTGACATTCGGGAAAAAGTAGCACAACTCATCAAAGTAACTTTAGTAATCGATTTCCATTTTCGCTGATAACTTGAGCAGATCAACATTATCGATTGCCGCCCTTTTGTCAGTTGGAGACAAAAAAAATATCTAAAAAGTATAGCTCCAAAGAACAGCCTATGTGTAAAAGAAGGTGATATTTATATAAATATCAAATCAACAGTTTTTATAAGGTACCATGGGGTAAGTGGATACAGAAAAATCAATAGTCAACTTCATTGTTATGTACAGCTAACGTTAATAATGAAAATCAAACTTTTTTTCTGTGGATAACAAATGAGGGACTAATATACTTCAAATCGTCAATTATATTGATTTTTCTGATTGTTATGTATTGAGCATGAGGGACTTGAAAATTTCAGCCAAATGATCCACTTGCACCACCATGGTGGGGTATGTGGATCATCAATAAATAAAAAACAATTCTCAAAACAAATGAGGTGTAATTATGTATAATAAGAATAATATTACTCTCGTTCTTGTTATTAGTGTTAGTTATATTACATTTGGATACTTTCGGAATTGAAAAGTATCTTTATTTTGTCAAAATGTTCTGAAAAATATTTATACATTAATTCACACTAAAAAAATAGTGTAACTAGAATAATTTGGAGAAAATTCATCTATTTTCTTCTCATAAGTTATACAGACGTATTGTAGGATTAATCCTGATGATGTTTTAGAAAAACACTCGTTGTTTAAAAATATTAGTTACATTTACTTTTGTTTAAAAACTGAAATCTTTTTATTCTATTTATGAATATAATTCTACCATCAGTCTAGAACAATTCATATCGTCAAATAAGGTACGATAATATGCTACCAATTGGAAAATTAAACAAATTCTTCTTATGCTCTTTTGCAATTCAGTTTAGATAAACCACGAAAAGTTTTGTTTGAATTTTGTAATATTAATTCTTTTATATTTGTTTTTATACTAGAAAGATTTAAAATACTCTTAGGTGGAATAATTCAAATTTTCTATGGAACTTTGACAAATTTAAGCTAGGAATGAAAAATGTTAAAGCAAAACAACGTTTGAGGATATTTAAACTTATTTAAATTCGCATAAGCAGTCTGCTAATATGCGATTATAATGCTTGATCCACTTACCCCATCCCTTCAAAAAGTAGGGGTGAATTGTACCATGTCCAATATATCTGTATTTATTTATAAAAATCACATATTTTTCATTGTGATTCACTCAACTAGAACTGAAATGCGCACCATGTGTTGAAAAAACTAATAGTATTCGCTTTTAGACAGAGCTACAATGGATTTTTGATTGATAGAAAACAATTTTGAAATTAATTGATTTTTGCAGCTAACAAGTTTGCTTGTGTTAGTGTACGTGTAGTACCAGTTTTGCAATAGTATTAGTGTGGACGTAAGAATATAACCTAAAACGTAGCAATGGTGCGAACATATTCAACATATTCAAGTATTTATGCTTAATATGGACAAATGATCCTCTTACCCCACTGTACCTTACCTTAATAATGGTTACATCATATGAGGAAAAAACAAAGAATGTTTGAAAGAAGGGTAAATGTGTGCTAAATATATGAAAATCTCCAGTGCAAACATTTATTCCAATAGCGGAACAGAAAGGAAGAATTAATATTTGAAAGAATGGTAATTTCTGGATCAATAATAAAATACTATTGACAATAACTTTCCTAATACTCTTCAGTTTATTCGAGAGCATATGATTGTGGAATAAAGTGACATTTTGTATCAATTGACTCCACATTGTGGAGTCCACAACAAGCCTGATGTCGTCACAAAAAATCAATAGAAAAATAAAAACGAATGTCATCTTAAGAAATTCTTGGTTACAGACTCATTATGCCATACGACTTTATGCCAAATGACCAACCACCCTTTAAGATCACCAAGCAGGGATTCATTCCACGAATTCTTCAGAGAGTTTGCCAATAGTTTTTCCAACTTTTTTTTAAGTTTCCCAAAGTTTCTGTACAGAATTCTGACATTCCTATAAAGTTCCTCACGGGATACGTCCAAATGTTCTTTCAAAATCTCTTTCACGAAAATACTGAAAGATTTCCAGAGTAATTTGTTCAAAGATTTCATTTTGTTTCCCCAAGGTTCTCCTGAAAGTTAACCATGTATTTATCTAAATATTTCCAAACATTTTTTTTTGTTTAAGCCGCACTAACGTTTTTTTTTTCGAGACTATCTCCAATTTTTTCCGAATGGTTATCACAAGATTATTCTATAAGTAAAATTTAAAAATCTAGCCACTTAACATTTTTTGTTTTAAAAACTACTCTAGAAATATCTCAATCTTTTAAAAGATTACTGTACAAATTCCTCTTCATATCAGATTTATAGAGAAAATCATACAAAAAAGGTTGAAAGAGCTTTGTTGGTATTTTTCTGAATAATGGCAGCTTATATATAATTCGGAAAATTTTTCTAAATTATTGTCGTAAAATTCAAGAATTCAACCATAATATTTTTGAAATATTTTGACAATGTACCTCACAGAAAATCTAAAGTGCTCCTTGAAGGATTCACAAAAACCGATCTAGTGGGTCACCGAATGCCGTGATATGTTGTTACTTATCCGAAATAAGGATGCACGTGTTTTTGGACTTTTTTTTTGTTAAGGGTAACCATTTCCGAAATAGAGTGACCAGAAAAATTGCGAATTTGCAAAACTTTTATTTATAAATAAATTATAACTTTTGAACCACACGACCGATTTTCAATTTTCTTAGACGAAATGAGCGCTAAACATTTTAACTTAAAAATTCAAAACTTAAGCTTTATTCCATAAAAAAGATTGGAAATCGGTTGAGCTGTTCAAAAGTTATGATTTTTTTCAAATTAAAAATCTAATGCGCTGAGACCTACAGTGTGTGCCCATAAACATGACTGATCTTTTACTTAAATAAAAAATACTTCTTATACTAAAAGCATACTTAGCTGAAAATTTGATAGTAAACGTAAAATTGTCTGAACTTTCAAGAAAAAATGAGAACAGCAAAAGCCCCTGTGAAATTTTATATTTTTTATTGAAAAGTATCTCCTTAGCTTTCATTTCGTCCAAGAAAATTGAAAATCGGTCAAGCGGTTCAGAAGTTATGATTTCTTAAAAATTAAAAAAAAAGCAAAATCGCGATTTTTCTGGTCACCCTATTTTGGAAATGGTCATTTCATTTGTATTCTTAATTAATCAGGGGATTTAAAGGAAAATTTCTACAATTAAAAACCGAAGAATCTTTGACGCAATTTCTTATATATTTTGGAAACACTTCTTAAGAACTTTTGATGAACTTCGCCGAAGAATTTGTTGTATATTTTGGGAAAACTAGTTGAAGAAATTCACAGACGAATTTCTAGTAGAACTTTCAACGAAACATCTCAATATAAGATTGACAGAATCAATGATTTTTGGAGTTATTGCGAGAGAAAACTGAACTTTTTAAAGATTTAGAAACATTTTTAGGTAAATTCGGGAACATATTGCGGAGTCAATTTGCTAATAGAAAGAAGACATAGAATGAATGGATGTCCACCAGGAGGAATTCGATTTGAAAGTATGAACAAGTCCCACAATATTATTTGATTAATTTCCAAGAGATTTGTTCTGAAGCTCCCTTCTGTATTCCGTCAGGAATTTGGTTGTGCTAAAATTTAATGAAGAATATGAAAAAGTATTTAAGGTTTAATTTATGAAATAATCAATTTTCTTAAATAAATATAGTTTAAGAAATTTATTCATGCGAAAATACTTAAAAAATTGAATCAAAATCAAACAGAGAATTTAAGAAAACTTAGCCATGCCAAAGTTCTTTGAAAGTTAAACCTTATTTTTTGACAAAAATTCTCGCTATGTATTGTCTGTGAATTTTGTCTACTTTTTCGATTTTTTTTGGCGTTACACGAATTGAAGTTAATTTATTATTATGGATTTATTCAGTGAATTCTCATAAGGGAAATCATCATCACCGGACACCTGGAGCAGGGTATCCTCAAAAACATGAGAAATCAGACTGCAGTGAATATGCTGCTTTATGCTAAAAAAGCATTATATCGATAATTCAAAAAAAAGTAAGAGGTTGTTTCCGAGATACGACCGCCAAAGTGACGTTGGATAACTTTAGCTTCTTCTATTTCCTGGCTTGAGACTGTCACGAACTTATGAAAGATTTCTAAGAGAGCAGCATCAATTTTCGACCCAACACTAGTTTTCGACCGTTTTTCGATGATTTTCGACCGATCGATTTTCGATACGGTTTTGGCCTACTTTGTATGAAAACCCGAAAATAGGCACAGAATTCTTGTAGGTCGAAAATAAGTGCTCTTCTAATCAATTTTCACACTATTTGTTGCATGTCAATTCTGACCTATTATGAACATTTTGTGTTATTTTTTGGTTGGTTCGATTAACACTTGAATTGATCGATGGAAGCAGAAGCATGAGCGGTAACTTTTGCTCAACAAACAAATATTCCGCTTGAGGATCCACGCATGATCCACTAAGATTGATTGCTTAAGTGGGTTCCGAAGCCTTTCGATACTCGTCGTATCCGTGGCGAACGCGCTTAAATTGCATTGAATCACAGTTTCAAACAACTGCCCGTTTCAGGGCCACAATTGATTAAATAATTTATTTAGTTATCATTATAGTTTCGGATGATTAGTTTTCAACAGAGATAAATGGTAAACAAAGTTTAACATCGGTACCCGTCGTTCAGTCGGGCGGCGGTAGCATTTTCGCAGTCTTTTCTGTGTGCGTATTTCCATTCGATCGACAATGTCTTACCATATCGAAACGTCAACAAAGCTGTTGCTGATTAGTTTTAGCTCTGTGTTCGACGAGTTGATATTGATCGCTCTAGTATCATGTAGGTAGCGACGGCGATAACGGCATTATGCAATCATCACTAAATGCGAAACAAACCGGGAGGGATTCTTCATTCAAGTGCCGTTCGCAATTTATCCGACTCATGCACACACTGTCGACGATTGCCCCGCGCGCGCACAATCGGAAATTCATGTCCCATTTATGGTTGCGTGTAAATGACTGACCAAAATCTGAATCAATTACATCCAATCATCAGTAATTGTCGGTGGAAAATTCTCACAACTCTTTTAAAATGTAATTGTCGTCCTGAAAAGGACGGTTGGTGGTAGTCACCGTCGATCAAACTGGGTTTTCATTCCATTGTTAGACAGAAACACACCAAAAGCTCACCGAAGACGATTAAATTGAAATGCGGTCGGTAATCTTGTGCTTTCTTGTCCATCCTTGTATTCGATGGTTTGCTCACTCCTCCGACGGTAATTATCAAGGTTTCTGGACGAATTCGATGGGCGAGCTGGATGCCAAGGGCTATGATGAGCGATAACACGGAACCCGCAGCTTTTAGCTTGGGAATAAACAGCAGCAGCGACGAACGTATAAAATTTATTCCGATATGAGTCCTTCTCCGGTTGCTGGTCTACGATTGACTGATGCGCGCGTGAAGTCGAGTTTGGTTGGCTTCGACTGAACACGAGATAATAAGAGAAGTAAGAAGAAGACCGAAAGGGGCGTTTCCCTTTGAATGACGAAAGTGGCTAAGATATCGCGCAATGATGTCTGTGTCAGGAATACACAAGAAAAATGTGCTTTTCTATGAAAAATAAGACATGCTTCGATATTTCCCAATTTTTCAATAGTTTAGTCATGAGAATCAATAGTTTTCATTGTTGGAGTCGATTCGTAGAAAGATTTCCAATCGATTGGTGCAAGAATCTTGAAAATCTATCCGGGCGTTAGTAAGTTATTAAC
Source organism: Aedes aegypti (assembly GCF_002204515.2). Lineage (NCBI taxonomy): Eukaryota > Metazoa > Arthropoda > Insecta > Diptera > Culicidae > Aedes > Aedes aegypti. The sequence continues at coordinate 226,120,984 of NC_035109.1, read as the reverse complement.
ATTCAAAATCTAACCACTTTTCGTGACGCGAGCGATTTTTCGGTTTTCGAAATTGTACCCCAGTATGTTGCCGTAAGACGTTATCCAACGTCAAAAAAGAGAATTTTGGGAATCACATTTACAGAATATTGACGTTTGTTGTACCGCTATATATTTTTTTGCAACGGAGATGTCGAAAAATTGTGCTTATCGTATACAACAAGAAGCTAGTCCTAATAGTAACCAAGCGATCAACAGTCGGACGGTTAAGCTTTCGGTTGTCGCGCGATTCACCGAAGTCAGAACCGCCACGCTAATTCTGTATAAGACAAGCGAGGTTTTCTTACTATAGTTGTACAACATAAAATAACGTAACTACTGAAGAGATTTTTGTCAATAACAAGAGTCATATACATTGATTTAGAAGATTTTGCTTCATGTGATTTTTTTTCATTTTCATCAAAAATTCTAGAAGGGGGGGGGGGAGTGCTAGATGATTCTGTGGGGGACCGCTCCATGGGATATCCAGAATCAAAATCAGCATGAGTAATCAGTTGGCTACAAAGGTGACTAGAGTCGGTAAGACCACATCAATCGTAGAAGGGTTTCTAGAAAAGGAAAACACGTAGGGCTATCAGGGTATTGAATTGATTAATATCTTGAAGAGCACTCATAAAATAAAATTCTGCCGTTGGAATCAGCGAGGTTTTGTTATCCTCCAAGTTCCATCCTCTAAGCAATATGTACTACTTTTTTAGTACGATTAGTTATCTTCCCATTCCATCCTCCAAGAATATTGAAGATTTGCATACATTTAGGCGCATTGAAAGAAAGTCATTACAAAAGCAATGTGATTTGGTTTAGTACGATTAGTTATCCTCCAAGCATAATGTAAGATATACATTAAGGAGTATTATGACAAGGTAGATAATGAAGTCGAGAAAACCTTTATTTTTTTGAAGGCCGTGAAAATCCAGTAAATTGTTTACAATGCAACAACATATTTATTCATTATGCATAATAATAAACCCATGACATACATATTAACATCTAAAAGTTATTTGCCACTTTAATGCAAGGTTGAGAAACATAGACACATATTTTTTTCTACGGAGAAGATTGAATGTATCTTAAATGCCAATGGGGTGTTCTTCCAAAACAACCAAATAGTGAATTAAAAAGTCATATCTAAAAAAAAAACGGAAAGAATCCTGCAAATCTCAATACCGGGAATTTATACCACGGATCTGTAAGTCTGAGCTTCTAAGGTTGAAAATGGACTTATTTGAATAAATTCATATATTTCGTCGGTTGGGTCCATATGGCTCCAATACAAAACAAATTCAGGACATGTCCATCATGCAGGATTCGTTCTTAGAGTCCTGTTGGCAAGTCCTGATGCCGAGAACTCTTGCCACGGATCTGTAAGTATGAGCTTCTAAGGTTGAACATGGACTTATTTGAATAAATTCATATATTTCGTCGGTTGGGTCCATATGGCTCCAAAACAAAACAAATTCAGGACATGTCCATCATGCAGGACTCGTCCTTAGAGTCCTGTTGGCAAGTTCTGATGCCGAGAACTCTTGCCACGGATCTGTAAGTATGAGCTTCTAAGGTTGAACATGGACTTATTTGAATAAATTCATATATTTCGTCGGTTGGGTCCATATGGCTCCAATACAAAACAAATTCAGGACATGTCCATCATGCAGGATTCGTCCTTAGAGTCCTGTTGGCAAGTCCTGATGCCGAGAACTCTGGCCACGGATCTGTAAGTATGAGCTTCTAAGGTTGAACATGGACTTATTTGAATAAATTCATATATTTCGTCGGTTGGGTCCATATGGCTCCAATACAAAACAAATTCAGGACATGTCAATCATGCAGGACTCGTCCTTAGAATCCTGTTGGCAAGTTCTGATGCCGAGAACTCTTGCCACGGATCTGTAAGTATGAGCTTCTAAGGTTGAAAATGGACTTATTTGAATAAATTCATATATTTCGTCGGTTGGGTCCATATGGCTCCAATACAAAACAAATTCAGGACATGTCCATCATGCAGGACTCTTCCTTAGAGTCCTGTTGGTAAGTCCTGATGCCGAGAACTCTTGCCACGGATCTGTAAGTATGAGCTTCTAAGGTTGAACATGGACTTATTTGAATAAATTCATATATTTCGTCGGTTGGGTCCATATGGCTCCAATACAAAACAAATTCAGGACATGTCCATCATGCAGGATTCGTCCTTAGAGTCCTGTTGGCAAGTCCTGATGCCGAGAACTCTGGCCACGGATCTGTAAGTATGAGCTTCTAAGGTTGAACATGGACTTATTTGAATAAATTCATATATTTCGTCGGTTGGGTCCATATGGCTCCAATACAAAACAAATTCAGGACATGTCCATCATGCAGGACTCTTCCTTAGAGTCCTGTTGGTAAGTCCTGATGCCGAGAACTCTTGCCACGGATCTGTAAGTCTGAGCTTCTAAGGTTGAAAATGGACTTATTTGAATAAATTCATATATTTCGTCGGTTGGGTCCATATGGCTCCAATACAAAACAAATTCAGGACATGTCCATCATGCAGGATTCGTCCTTAGAGTCCTGTTGGCAAGTCCTGATGCCGAGAACTCTGGCCACGGATCTGTAAGTATGAGCTTCTAAGGTTGAACATGGACTTATTTGAATAAATTCATATATTTCGTCGGTTGGGTCCATATGGCTCCAATACAAAACAAATTCAGGACATGTCAATCATGCAGGACTCGTCCTTAGAGTCCTGTTGGCAAGTTCTGATGCCGAGAACTCTTGCCACGGATCTGTAAGTATGAGCTTCTAAGGTTGAAAATGGACTTATTTGAATAAATTCATATATTTCGTCGGTTGGGTCCATATGGCTCCAATACAAAACAAATTCAGGACATGTCCATCATGCAGGACTCTTCCTTAGAGTCCTGTTGGTAAGTCCTGATGCCGAGAACTCTTGCCACGGATCTGTAAGTATGAGCTTCTAAGGTTGAACATGGACTTATTTGAATAAATTCATATATTTCGTCGGTTGGGTCCATATGGCTCCAATACAAAACAAATTCAGGACATGTCCATCATGCAGGATTCGTCCTTAGAGTCCTGTTAACAAGTCCTGATGCCGAGAACTCTGGCCACGGATCTGTAAGTATGAGCTTCTAAGGTTGAACATGGACTTATTTGAATAAATTCATATATTTCGTCGGTTGGGTCCATATGGCTCCAATACAAAACAAATTCAGGACATGTCCATCATGCAGGATTCGTCCTTAGAGTCCTGTTGGCAAGTCCTGATGCCGAGAACTCTGGCCACGGATCTGTAAGTATGAGCTTCTAAGGTTGAAAATGGACTTATTTGAATAAATTCATATATTTCGTCGGTTGGGTCCATATGGCTCCAATACAAAACAAATTCAGGACATGTCCATCATGCAGGACTCTTCCTTAGAGTCCTGTTGGTAAGTTCTGATGCCGAGAACTCTTGCCACGGATCTGTAAGTATGAGCTTCTAAGGTTGAAAATGGACTTATTTGAATAAATTCATATATTTCGTCGGTTGGGTCCATATGGCTCCAATACAAAACAAATTCAGGACATGTCCATCATGCAGGACTCGTCCTTAGAGTCCTGTTGGCAAGTTCTGATGCCGAGAACTCTTGCCACGGATCTGTAAGTATGAGCTTCTAAGGTTGAAAATGGACTTATTTGAATAAATTCATATATTTCGTCGGTTGGGTCCATATGGCTCCAATACAAAACAAATTCAGGACATGTCCATCATGCAGGATTCGTCCTTAGAGTCCTGTTGGCAAGTCCTGATGCCGAGAACTCTGGCCACGGATCTGTAAGTCTGAGCTTCTAAGGTTGAAAATGGACTTATTTGAATAAATTCATATATTTCGTCGGTTGGGTCCATATGGCTCCAATACAAAACAAATTCAGGACATGTCCATCATGCAGGATTCGTCCTTAGAGTCCTGTTGGCAAGTCCTGATGCCGAGAACTCTGGCCACGGATCTGTAAGTATGAGCTTCTAAGGTTGAACATGGACTTATTTGAATAAATTCATATATTTCGTCGGTTGGGTCCATATGGCTCCAATACAAAACAAATTCAGGACATATCCACCATGCAGGATTCGTCCTTATAGTCCTTTTGGCGAATTGCAGTATTTGAACCTTCTAGTGTGTCCATGTCCAGCATAGATTTTTGTCAAGTTCCATTTGACAAAAATCTATGCTTGTCCCGGGAAATCCCGGGATTCTGGGATTTATCAGTATGTCCATAAAACTAGCCTTTCGGTTGAAATGGAAGTTCAAATATAACAATACAATGTTTTTTTTTAATAAAATAAACAGATAATGTAACTTTTTAAAATAATATGTTAACTATAGCAAATCACATTTCAGATTTTTCAGAAGAAACCTAACAAAAATCAAAACTTAGCACTTAGCTCTATAACACTTATGAATGGAAGTAATAGAGTAAAGTGGGGCAAAAGTTCGAGTAGGGTAAGAGTTTCTTTTTAAGATTTCTAGCTCAATTCAAAACAAATCTTATAAATTTCATGGTGGTTCGAATGCTATTCAAGTAACAGACTTTCACTCAAAATATCATAAAAACCTATTGAGATTTGGAAAAGTTATGGCTATTTGTTGTTTTTCGACGTGAATATTGTAATTTTTGGTCAAACCTTCGTTGCATGGAATCAATTGAAGATAAAATCTTTTTCAATATTTTATGCCAGGGCGTTTCTAGGCCTATCATAAGGTTGCTTTGAGGTGTATTCGTTTTTGCATAAATGCTTGAAAACAATTTTTGGCCCATAGTGGGGCAAAAGTTCGAATCAGCGGGGCAAAAGTTCGACCCACGTATAAAATCACGGAAAAATTTGCAAATTGCCTAAAATCCACATATAATCTTCAAATTTAATTAAATTTGTCTGATCGTGTGAAAACTGTCACCAAAATTTTACATTTCCACTTAGTTTTGCGAAAAACTGCTATTTTTGAGTGTATTACAATTAACCCGGTTTTGGGCAGTTTTTTGATGAAAATTTCGTTTTTATTTTTCGGCAAACTTAAGTTTACGGCTGGTATAAAGTATGCCTGTCATTAAAGGATCGATATTTTGTGTTTTATCCAGCGATCTTTTGCCCCACACTAGATTCGAACTCTTGCCCCACCGGTGGGGCAAAAGTTCGATTAAGGCAATCAATTTTGAAACTGTTATAACTAAACATGGGTAAATATTTTGACACAAGTTTGTTGAGCAAAATTATAGCCAATATGTTAAAGGTTGACTGTATGGTATTTGTTTTGTTTTAACTGCTGTTGTTTTCCTGGAAACTTTGATTATACCTCTAAGGTCGAACTTTTGCCCCACCTTACTATATTAAAGCAATTTGCTTCAAACATTTGAAAAGCCATAAAAACTTTAGAACAAAAGAAACGATCAAAGATCATTGAAGGTATTGCAGATCATGCTAAAAGTTAATTACTGAAAATTATTGACTGAAATTTACTGCCGTGAATCGAAAGTCAGTGCCATCTGCATTTTGTTCAAAATTGAATTTTTATCAGTTTTCATTAATGATCTAATGATCTTTTAACTGCACTAACGAGAAATCACTTTTAAAATTAGAAAAGAACATTAGGTAAAATTGTCCCATAATAAAAAGTAAACATATGTCAGTCCCACAGCAGGTTCTCCCATCGTGTAACACAAAAACGAATCGTTATTTGGTCATCTTTATATTTTTCTTGGAAAGGTAATGGAGTGAAAAGCAAATTATGAAAGTTTCATTGGAATCGAAAAATGTTCCAATCTCCTGATTTTTTTGAATATTTGTAGAGAAAACGAGATTGGAAACTTCTCAGTCAATTTTCTTACTTTTTACTTTTTACAGATGGTACCGGCTTGCGATTTGCGGCAGTTTTGGTGTACTTTCAAATGTGGTATCTCAGCATAGGCTTATAAAAATGGCTAATGTTGAAAAGAAAAGCATTTAAACTTAGCAACTAGACAAATAAAAATATATGTTTCTTACTTGGTAAATTGATCTTTTCATGAAAATAATTACCGTTTTGATTCATATTACGGACAGCTTCTTAGTCCAGACACTCTACTTTGTATGGGGAACATTTCACATGAAATGTTTCAATTATTGCCGTTCAAAAGTTCACACTTTCCAGGCTCATTTTAATTAAAATTTCTCAAAGATATCTATACAAATTTAAATTACTCAACTGGTTTAGACGCCTCTTTAGTGGTTTGCCAATTTCAAATAATGATTTGACTTGTCTTTTTATGAGCTGTGCGGAATTTGGATCAAAGTGTCCAGAATATGGGACAAAAGTAAGGAAGCGTCCGGAATAAGAATCATGAGAAGTCCACACAATTCTATCTATTCAAAATTATTCATACATCAGAAACAAAATCTTGCCCCGTGATGGACACTCTAGAACCTACTATAGAGCGGTCATGAAAGCCAGTGGCTCTGGTAATGCTTTCGAAAGTATCATTGTCCAAAATCTTAAAATTTGATACCCATATCGATATGTTGCCGCACGTGTTCCCAATTGGCCACTTATTCCAGGGCACCAGGAACCTACTTTAGAGTGGTCAGAGCATCTAACGGCACTGAATATTCTCCCGGAAGCACCATCTTGAAGTTGTATGCCCATTTGGATATCAATCCGGTTGATATATACATGATTGGAAACACAAACGTGACTTATCATATTTTCCGCAACCAGTTTTACGGAAACGGCCATATTGCGGAAGATTTCAATTGAGTCTTAATGCGTCCGCCGACATTCAATCTTCAATTGGTTCTAGTTCCTCTGAAAAATGTTAACGTTTATAGAATTTCAAACCGCAAAAAATTACAAATGTGATTTAGACATGACTTAGGAAAATCCAGAACATCCCTGGTGCCCGGTGGCCAATATACATGGCCAAACGAATTACTGATACTAGATTAAATTTGCCATCGAATGTTTCTGGATGCATCCAATTTAATCTATTTTCCTAGCATTTGAATTGGGGCAAAATTTTGCCTATCTCTATTATTTGCCCTATCTGGTACCGTTCACAAATTACGTAACGTTTTAGGTGGTGTGGGGAAGTAGGTTCATACAAAAACATTAAATTGGGTCATACAAAAATATTAAATTGTTCATTCAAAAAACGATAAGGTCGGTGAGGGGAGGGGTTAATAAATTTTCAATTTTAGCGTTACGTAATAAATGGACGCTGCCTCTCTTGTACATCCAGCCTAATTTTGATTTTTTCTTTTGAGTAATCTAGTCATCCACGACCGTTTCCATGGAAACTAAGGTTCATGTGTCGACGGTCTACCTAGTCGCGACGCTTGTTGCTATGGAAACGGCCGATATTCATAGGCAAATTTTGAATTTTTCTCCAAGTGATCTAGTCACCCACGACCGTTTCCATGGAAACGTGACGTCATGTATCAATGGGCTTAGCGATCTTTTTCATTTATTCGCGTCATTCTTTATTTTTCTCTCGAAAAGTGTGGCTCGCGTTGGTGTGCTCTGCGATAGAAACGATTACCCAAGTGACTTTTTACTACTTTTTTCAATTTTTCTTTTTAATAGTTCAAGTTTTCTAGTATAGTGTAGTTTTAGTTAGTGGTTAATTAGCCTTTAGTTTGTTTTTTTATTAAGTGATAAGGAAACGTTATATTTGATTCTTGAAACAAGTAAGTAAGACAAAATAAAAGATTTCATTATTTAGAAGTGTCATTTAGCTATTCCCGTTCGTAACTATTTTTCTATCATGAAAAAACTTGGAAGCAAACAAGCAGTATTGTTACATAAATTATGAAAATCTTAAGCTTTTCTTCTTCTTCTTGGTATTAACGCCCTCATTGGGACAGGGCCTATCTATTGTTTGATTTGTAGTAGGGGGAGATCCCCTAGTACCGGACAGCACCCAATACCGGACAAAGTAGAAGGATTGAGAAATCGTGGTTCAATCAAGAAGGTGTATTAGTAGAAAAGAAAGCTTTTTTGAAGACTAACGTTTGCGTAGAATAACACATCCTTGAAATATGCATGCCTATTCAAAAAAGTAGAAATGTTTGAAAATCTTAAAAAAATTGACGTATCGTCATAATTTTGAGCGTTTTCAGCAATCATTTTGAAAATGACAAAATACTTTCGATCACGCAAGCATGATCGAACATAATCCTAATTTGATAGTATGAATGTATTTTGTACCATAATTGAACTAAATGTGAAATTACAATTTTGTTCAAGCACCTCCTGTCCCCCAGTTTCGGACAGCTTGATTTGTTATATGATATCTTTGTAATTATGGCACCAGTGTCTTAAAATACATTCATTTTACATGAATTCTGTCGGTCATGGTATCAAACATGCAATAAAATTAGGAAAAATGATCTTTCAGAACAATATCGTAAAATGTGCTATTTTTTATCATATTTGAAAGAGGTTTTTGATGAACATCTTGCAAAAAAATAAAAACTCAAATTGTTCTTGTACATGTTGCAAATGCATTGAATTGGCAATTATATACTATTCCTATAATAAAAACATTTAAAGATGTTCAAATTTACAGATATTGAGGCATTTCCAGATTGTGTCCGGTATTGGGTGCCACCTTTCAAGATCGTTCAATTTGTCACTCAAATACATCATCAAAATGCAATGTCAAAATTCATATTAATATTTTCAAATTTATTTTTGTACGCTATAAAAATGATAATATTTATCACTAGTGGTCCCGGTAAACTTCGTTTTGCCATTAAGTAGGCTGTCCCATACAAAATGACAGTTCCGTTTTTTCTACTTTTCCGGTGAACATCCTAGAACTTTTATACACAAAAACACGTCGGAACTCTTGACGAACAAAATGGAGAAAGAATCATCCAAATCCGTTGCCCCATTCGTGACATATTTCGTGACATACAAACACCACTCCATTTTTATTTATATAGATAAATGAGTAACAGGAACGCATAAAACCAATATTTTTCGAATTATAAATTTAATGGCTTAAGTGTCCGGTGTTCTGATTTTCTGTTGATGGAACTACAATATTTTTACAAAATTGTGAATAAAGACACGGACACCGTCTTCAGCCATTTAGCTGCATAGACTGTACTTAACACTAGACAACGGACAAGCATGCTCCAGTGGCACAGCCAAGAAACATTCCTGACGAAAAGTTTCAATGGCTGCAGCGGGAATCGAACCCACACCCCATGATACAATGCGCTTAAATGCCTGACGACACTAACCACACGGCCACGAGGCCCACAAAAATAATACAAGAATAATACAGAAAACATGAACTCTTTCTTATTTCCTTTGATAATTATTGCCACCGTTTAAACCGTTCTTATGTTCTCGAGAAATAAATATGCTGAACATTATTGATGGTCAGTGCTGGGAATGGTAATAGTAGTAGGCTTGAATTTAGCGATAATCACGTGGCTATTCCCAGTACATTAGTTCAAATACGTGAATCTTATCAAGTAGCCTATGTTGGGTGCATGAATTTTCTAAAACGTTAGTGTCATTGAAGGCTTTAAATGCGGGAAATAGAACATTTTTCTACAGTAATTTTGGGTTGCCGTTAGCAACGGGTGTTTTGCAATTTTCAAGGCTACACGTGTTTTTGGATTTTTTGATTAGGGTGACCCTTTCCGCAGAGTTGCTTAATATCAATCATATCAGCTGATGGCTGATGGTCTAAAACTATCAATATCACTTGCGAGCTATCAATATCACTTTTATTTGACAACCAACAGCAGTGATGCGACATCGCACTCTAGATCATAATCACTGTGGAATGAGAGAACACGTGATAATCATCCATGCAACTACTGTTTTTCAGTGACCAACAAATAGTTTCATTCTATCTGCAATACTGTCAAAAATCTCGTACTGATAAAGTACCATTTTAACTGCTTAATTTAAGGCTAAACTTAACCCATCAGTGATATCCATAGTCTATCGCCATCAATGCACTTGTGATGGAGTAGACAGCATGATGTTGATGTGATATAAATTGATCCGAATTGTATCGCAGTCGGCCTGTACAAATCAGCAAATTTGAAGCGTTGATAGTGACAGCGAGCAAATCTGCCTTTCCGAAATAGGGTGACCAGAAAAATCGCGATTTTGCCAAAACAAATATTTTAAAAAAAATTATAACTTTTGAACCGTTTGACCGATTTACAATCTTTTGACTTTGACCGTTTGACCGATTTTGGACGAAATGAGAGCTAAAGATTTCAATTTTGTCTGTTTTGCGAGTGAGCTATAAGCTAATGTTAAAACCAACATTTTGTCATTGCTGAATATTTGTATACATCATTCTTACTTATTTTTATTGCATTCACGCTCCCACTGGAACCAAGCCTGTTGCTCCCTTCAATTTTCTATGAAAATACCGCCGATCTATTTAACGAATATTTGATTAGGATTTTTTTTTTCTTAAAAAAGCTTAAGGAAGTATTAAGCTATTGCTTTAAGAATTCTTACAGATATCCTTCAAATGGTTTCTCAAAGAATTTGATGTGTCTCCTGAAATTTCTCCACGGATTTCAACTAGAATCATTCTGAGGATACCTCCAGAGACTCCGCCAATAATTTCTCCATGGACTCAACATTATCTCTCCTGATATTCAAGTATAAAACATAAATTCCGGCAGGTATATTCCAGAAATTCTACTAGGTAATCCTCATATATTCATGTTTAAAACTTCTAAGATTTTCTTCTGAAATGATGCCAGGAATTCCACCAGATTTAAGTGATTTAAGAGAATCCTCTAAGAGTTTCTAGGAACATTTTATCAAGATAGACTTAACGGATTCCCGTCTTAAGGATTTCTCGAGGGGTTTCATCAGAAAGTTCGCATTCAATTCCACCAAGAAATGTTTCAAATATTCCTTCAGGAATTTCTCCACAATATTCCCAAGAACTGTTTCCAAGGAATTCCGGATTCTAGTAATTTTAAATTCAACTATTTTGAATTTCTCCAATAGTTTTTTTTAAATATATCTATGAACTCTACTGTGCCTTTGTACAAAAATTTCACCAAGTAATTTCTCCAGGATATAAAGTGGAATCAACAATGAATTCTTCTTTCTTAAGAAAGTTATAAAAGATTATAAAGGCTCTTCAAGTAATTCTTGAAAACGATAAGTCTAGAAAATGTTCTATGGACTTTGTTTTATTACTAAAATATATTTAGAGATTTGTTCAAAAACTGAGCAAGTTCCCCAGATCCCCCCAGAAAATTCTCCTAGAATTCTGCAGACAATTCCACGACGTATTCGTTCAGAAACTTTTGTATGGAAAATTCCTCAAAGATAGTTCTTGTTTTTGAAGTTTAATTCTAGTGATTTCTTCATGAATCCTAAAAAAAAACATATTTTAAATAATTCTGGGACATTTATTCTAAAATTCTGTCAAAAAACTACAAAAATATTTGCTTTGCGAGCTTTTTCACGAGTTCCTCATAACAAAATACTTGAAATTCCATAATTGCCTGCTAGAAATGTTCATGGACTGTTCAACATTAACTTTTTTTTTAAAGATTTCTGACAGATCTCATTTATAATTTTTTTTTATAGTTTTTCCGAGTGTTTAAGGATTCTCGGAACCAAAGGGGCTATTGCTGTTCTCAATTTTTCTTGAAAGTTCAGAAAATTTTACGTTTACTGTCAAATTTTCAGCAATGTATGTTCTTTAGTTTTTGAGATATATATTTTTTTAAAATACAAAATCAGTCATTATTCATCGGCACTCACTGTAGGTCTCAGCGCATTAGATTTATTATTTTTTAAAAAATCATAACTTTTGATCAGCTCAACCGATTTCCAATATTTTTTTATGGAATTAAGGTTTAAGATTTTAGAAAAAATTGAAAAATCTGCAAAAATATATACAACAATATTATATAACATGATATTTTAATATAAAAAAATATTTTATCAAAGTTTTTTATTTTTTTCTGAAAAGTTGAAATTTTAATCTTTCATTCCATAAAAAAAGATTGGAAATCGGTTGAGATGCACGAATGTTATGATTTTTTTAAAATAAATCTAATGCGCTGAGACCTGAGAACAGTAATAGCCCCTTTGGTCCCGAGGCCTTCAAAACACGAAAAAACTGAAATTACTTTTCATGTAAAAAAAAAAAAACAAATTTTGTGAAATTTTGTATTTTTCTTAAAAGTCAAAATCTTAAGCTTTCATTTCGTCCAAAAAATTGAAAATCAGTCAAACGGTTCGAAAGTTATAATAATTTTAGAAATTTTTTTTGCAAAATCGCGATTTTTTTTGGTCATCCTATTTCGGAAATGGTCATCCTAATCAAAAAAATCCAAAAATACGTGTATCCTTATTTCGGATAATGAACAAAATAGCAAATTTTCACGTAATTCGGTGACCCACTAGATCGGATTTTTATGGAATGGCTGTATATAAGTTTTTCGTAAAATTTTAAGTAAAGTAAATTTTGAGTGTAATCAAAATTTCCTATTTCTACTTAAAAATCTTCACTACACTCAAACAAGCTAATTAAGCCTGAAAAAACTACATGTCATCGCTTTTAATTTTGTTTTATTGTTGAATTTGTGAAAAAAAAATCGTTTTTCAAAAAAAAAAAACTAGGAAGTGCCTTATGCTTAATAACTTTAAATAAATGCATCTGTTTCAAAAACCTTAAGATGAATATCAATCTTAAATAGTGTCCAGTGCCATTGCTGAATTTTTTTTGAAAATCACTTCGAAAACGACAGAGATATGCATGGTCAAAGTTGCACTTCCGACTCTCTGAGGGGGTTGAGTGTACAGTTTGTCTTGTCCATAGTAATTCCCATATAAACTTCAAATGGCGTGTGCACAACCAAATTTCTTCCAAATCACTTTAAATTTTGGGAGAATAATTGTCATCATAATTGAAACCGTTTAAGCATAGGGGTTCAAAAACTTCAAAATATGCATCAGTCTAGTGTACTTGTGTTAAAACAAGTTTGCAGGTATAAAAATCTCTGCTCTTCTAAAAGAACGTGCATATTTCAATGATGTGTTATTAACGCAAGCTCTCTATAATAGCCTCCTTTTCTTCTAACATTTTGATTGGACCATGATTATTCAATTTTTCGAGGGTTTCCGGTATTGGGGAATCTTCCCCTACTGTAGACGGTATATCACAGCGAAAGAACATAATCACAATAATGTGTACAAGGCTCCTACCCATGCTCATACATAATAATGTTTAGTCGTATATAATTATAAGGCGTTATTTTCAGACATTGGAATTTTGAACGTAAAAAAAATATATTCTGCTTTCAGATTTAACATCTCATCTGTTACATACCTTGCTTCTTAGCTTATTGTCCTTATGAGCGCTTCCAGGGTTGTTATCTGAAAACTTTCTCCGACAATAAATTATTTCCAACAGTAGCCAAAAAATCTCATTACGGAAATATTCTGCGAGATTCCATCCCGCGAGCCTCAGTATGGCCTTACTGAATATCTGTGCGTTTAAAGCTTATTGAGCTGCTGAACAAAAACTGGTATTTCATAAAATTGAGGTTTGACTTTGCTTCATCTTCAGCTGATGACGGTTTCAGATTCATCTTATGACGGTTATAAAAGCCATATATTTTATTCATCTTTAAAAACGCTAAAAAAACTGAAAGTCCAAAAAGTACTGTTCAAAATAAAATTCAAAAGTGACTAATTATAGAAATTCAGTGATAAATGACATAAAGAAGTTCACCGCAAGATTTTTTTAAAATAAACTACAAGAAATCCTGCTTTTTGATACGCCATGGATAACTACTTTTCCAAACAATATATTCTTATTTACCTTTTCAGTGACAAGAAAATTCACAAAAGCGGAAATGCTGTTAATCCAGCAGTACATCAACGAAAATTGCTTGGAGGTAGATGCATTCGATATTGACAACAAACACTATCATCAATTGTGTTCTCTGCTTAAACTGAAACCTTTTTCTACGCGGAGGAATAAATACGTGAATGTCCTCAATTTAAACAAAATCTTAAATAAATTCCGAAAATATCGAGAAATAATATGTGTACAAAGGATTCCTGCCGATGAAATCAAACGATATCCTGCTGGAGAATCTGGAGGAACCATCGCATTATTGGACGTGAGTATAATACAATTAGGTAATTATTTGACAAAACATTAAATTACTTTATCTGGTAAATGTACAATGCTTATTGGTCTATTTTTAATGAAAGCTTGAACCGCATAGCACATATTCATAGAATGGTAAAAAGGTTTTGTTTGATGAATATAGCACCAATTTCTATATATTCTGTATCAGCATAAATACTAACTGAACATTCGTATTCCCCGGATGCCAGTTTCTCAAATGAAGTTCTCCCGAACGCCACTTTCCTGAATACTACCTACCTTGTACCTTGATGGCTACAACGAATACAATTTCCACGAATATCCCGTTACCCCGAATGACTCATTTTTCAGAAAAATGGCAACAAACTGTTGGTACAGTCTGTTCTACTTAGTATTTGGCCGCTTCTTTTGAATTACTGTGACTCCTCTAGTTGATATATCGAGAATCTTTTTATAGCCTTCAGATACGAAAGAATTATTTATCCAGTGGTACCTACATAAATACATATTTACAAAAGTTATCGAAATTGAAACGCAGAAAACGTGAGTGAATTCTTCACAATTACAATGAAAACCTAACTAAATCAGGAGAAATAAATGCGAGACTTCTGAAATTTTCAAATTCCGTACCAGTAATTCTGCTTTGCAGAACGTAAGATGGATATACCGGTTAAGTTCAAATAAGTTTTTGCTGGTTAATTCACTTGCACGTTTTTGATATGGCAAGCTATCTGCGGTTATGTAAGAAAAACATCACTGGCTTTTATCACTGAAACCATAAAATAGACAAGTTTACATAGTAAAGTGTCTTTAGAATAGAATTTTCCCATTCATTTAACTCGTATAGGCCTGAGTGAAAGAAAAATTACTAAAACGGATTCAAATTATTTTTGTCAGTATACCCGAGCAAAGTCCAACATCAAAATGAAAGCAAGTTGAAAACATATATTGCTTTCATCATCAAGTTGATATCATAATTTGATATCAATTTATCAATGAAATATTCGATATCATATTTTGTTTTCTTTCTGCTATCATTTTAAATTTTTACTTATATTTTCTTTTTATTTAATTATAAATTTATTCGTGCTACATGTTTAAATACTACGAGAATATAAAAATAAAGCATTTATCTAGTCGCAGCCATGTTTCAATATCAATCGAAAATATGTATATCTCAGCGAGTTCTTAATTTGCTTTCAATGACAGCAGAAACTGTTTTCAATTTGCTTTCACTGACAGCAAAAAGAGTTTTCAGTTTGATTTCATGGGAACATTTTTCTGCTCTCAGTTTTGATATTGTAATCGTTAAAACGACCAAAATGACAACGAACTGAGTTATCAAAATCCGCGACAGCACAACATCAAAATTAGTTTTCAATATGATCTCAAGCTTTGCTCGGGTACTGGCACACATATCTAGTTTCTAAAAGTGGTCAAAGGATTTCGGGAATGTTCATGTGTCCGGAGTTATTCAGGTGGGTTACTGGGTCAGGTCGGCTGAAAAGGGTGCTGTACTTCTGCGCCCCTGAAGGTAGGCAAATTTCAAGTTACAGATAATTTCCTGAATCGGCAAGGAATTTTAAGAAAAACGCATCAGCATAAACCTGTTGAGAAACGATTGAATTGGATAACCTTGTGTCCTGCATTTGTTTGACCCTTGAAATAACCATTTTTTGTCCCCAGGATATCTCAAATGTACGACAAAGTGGCCAATTTGTATCCAAACATATGTGTCAAGCCCATGGGAACGTATTTCAGTAAATTATTATGAATTGAAACGGTTTAGTATCCAACAAATCTATAGCTAGTTCTTTAGGGCATTAAACCC
This sequence comes from Aedes aegypti, assembly GCF_002204515.2. Classification (NCBI taxonomy): domain Eukaryota; kingdom Metazoa; phylum Arthropoda; class Insecta; order Diptera; family Culicidae; genus Aedes; species Aedes aegypti. The sequence goes on along the minus strand of NC_035109.1, from coordinate 226,104,972 downwards.
GAGTGGCCACATCCAGTACATTCTAAACGGTGCTTACCACTTCATTTATAATGTTGAATATCAGATCTTAATGATTTATGCAAATTAAAATGATTTCCATTGCAAATAAATAAAGACAACTTGGCGTGTCCCCAAAAATAGCCCTTTTTCACCCGACTTGAGCCAGTGACCCACCCGAATAACTCCGACCACATGAACATTCCCGAGATCCCTTGACCACTTTAAGGAACTAGATATGTGGGCCAGTATACTGACAAAAAATGATTTGAATCCGTTAAGTATTCGCTGAGCGGTGAGGGTTTTAGTATTTTTGCTTTCACTCAGGCCTAAACGGGTTAACCGAACAAAGGTCTCGTAAAGATCTGACCCAGCTAAGCCAATTGCAATTACAGCCCTGACCTCACAGAATGGTATAAAATAATGTTGTGAATTTTGTGAAAAAAAAATCAGTCGACTAAATTGAAAAATACCTTTAATCAATCTCATTTTTTTTAATGTATATATTGTGCACTTATTTCTAACTTTAACATAAAATGCATTCTTTGCTTAAACAATTTTTACATATCCATAAACTGCATTTGCATTTCTGCAATTCGTTAGTTTTTGAGCAAAATACACAAATTTTCCGCTCCATGTTTGTGTGTAGCTCCTCCAGAATATCACTTCGCGTCATATTCATGTCTCCAAGTGCATTCATTAGAGTAAACACTCCACAATCTGATGAATTACCCTGCTGCGGGCAATCCTTTTTGTTGAACCTCCAATTGGCTAATAATCCGCATGTTTCGTTTCCTGTAACAACAATGTTTGTTAAAAATTAAGTTTTCAATCATTGATAAATGACGTAGCATATAAAAGAAAGAAGCCGCCATGATGAGAAATGTTATAATTACTTAAATATAGGCAACTATAGAGAACCTGGTAATAGTATCAGATTACAAATGCTGCGTTATTTATAAATGATTTTCTTCACATAATATCTTCAACCTTAACCAATATTTTACCTCTTCTAATATCAACGATTTTCGCGTTTCCAATTATATTGCTTACTGCGACATCGCAGCTCACCGATTCGAGTGAGTTCAACACCGTAACTTCTCGGCGAGATGGAAACACTTGTAGAAGTATAAAGTGTTGATTTACCAAGACTGGCATTACTTTATAGGTTCCTTGGAACACGCTTTGTAATGCCAGTTCCACGGCATTTATGGTATCATCGCTTGAATTCGAAGAAATTAATGTAGTCAGCATACTGCTAACTGCGCAATCTGCTAACTCCCAACAATTATCTTTTTCTGTAAAAGAATTAGGTTTTCAAATTAATTATGAGTTTGTATTATACATAAATACTCTTACCTTTCAATGCCAAGTAGGCATCTATCGTACTATTGTACAGCCACTCTCCTGGTGCCAGGCTCAGCATGTCTTTCAAATCTATGAAATATTTTTTTTTTCGCTTCGATTCTACAAAGCCAACGTATATCGTTCCATTTGTATTTTTTATTTGGCTCTCCTCCTTTAATCTGACATATTCATTGATTATCAACTTTTGTTTTTTGTATTTGATGCAACTGATCAAATTTGCGTCAAATAGTCTTCTCGCACATCTTTTTTTAGACTTTTTTGACATCGTGTCTTTATCATGTTTATATGAACGTGACCATTTCGACTCCTGACTGAGTGCTTGCATCTCAGTCACATCCGTTGGCTGCTTCAGGATGGTCCATTTGGAGATTACTTCATCCAAGTCACCGGGTTGTTGCGGTTCTGCAGCCTTGTGTTTAACAACTTCAACACATTTCTTTGGTGGTTTATAAGTCCCTTTCCTAGAATTAAAAAATTGGTTCATGTATTCAAAGATTTTCCAAACAAAAGTTTAGTTAAGTTTTCTTTATCATCTGTCAATAGCCACTTTAACTTGGTAATTTAGGGCTGAATGTAGATACTGTAATATTTCAAAAACAATCACGTCCAATATGGTCGAGCTGCCGAAGAAATTATTAAATACCCTTAATTTTGTACAAATTTGCAGTGCACTGATGCAAATTTTTAAGTTTCTGCGTCACTAGTCACTTGAAAAACTCTACAGTATACTGTACTTTTTACCTAATTTCCAACAGCAACAAAGTCGGTTATATTACACTGCTCGACAAAATAATTTTTTTAGATACAGTATGGCCCATAAAAAAATGCGAAAATCGTCATATCATGTTTTATGGTAGTTTTTACATAGAAAATGTGAATGAAACATAAATATTATTCATTACTCGTATTGTTCAATCTATTTAGACTCAGTTTTTCGTTTTGAGCATGATTTTTATCTGTTACTTTCACCTTACCAGAGAGGAATTGGAAGCATGCCTTCAAATTTTATCATGCGGACGTCGAGTTCAATATCTGTGTGATGAAAGCTTCTAAAACATCAACGATGGCGTGAGATTCTTCACAATAGAAATATAAGTAGTAGAACGCTAATGGCGCAGTTGTCACAAAACTGATTTCAATTTTTATTACCTTAAATTATGGTTTTTCATTGTTTGTTCTATACCATGATGTTGTTTTGGTTCTTAAAATTAATCTGACACTTTGAGGCCCGGTACTCAAGCTGTCAGTTCGTGGCAAACTAGATGTTGGTAACACGAACAGCAGCGACATTAGCATTCTTAGGTTAATGCTTCTACTTCACAGGCCTTGTCTCCAGCATACGCCCATATCAAATAATAGAATCGGTTCATGCCTGTGTAATTGGAGACTTAAACATATTTTCGAAAAACGGTCCATTTTGGAGAGCTTTGGTTGAACCTTCATATAAGTGTGATAAGTAGCTCCGCTTTACTCAAAACCTATGAGCTAGTATTGATATAAGTTGTCTCTAACCGAAGGAACAAATTTTATCCTCAAAAATCTGTTATAGGAATTCGTATTTATTTTTTATTCAACTTTAACAAAAAAATAAAGGCATATCAAACCTATAAGACGCAAATGCTCTAAAAACTATGACCCAGGCAAAATATTTTATTGTGATCATGGAGAACACGTTCTCTAAGAACTCTTCCATACTCTGATACAAGACAAACTACAATTTTCAACAATAAAGTGTGATTTTTGAAGGTGGAAAGTTTATCACCAGAGTATACAACAATCAGACGCTGTTTCTAGCTTCGGGCGGAAAAACCCTTTGAACTAATTTGATTTATTACATTGTTCAGGACAGTTAGAAAAATATGACAAAAATTGTCCTGGATAGCGAAGTTGTGTCAGAATATACTACAATAATCAGAAATTACATTCACTATCAAAAACAAAGAAAATAATGCCTGTGGATGCTATATTCACGTTCCAACAATTTTCGCATTTTTTATGGGCCATACTGTAGATCAGGGACGCGTCTATATGGGCCTTGAAGTGCAGGGAAAGCGTAGAAAGAGGGTGTTTTCAAATGATTTGCAGCACCCTTGGATTATTTTTTTAAAAAGTTTGAAAATTTTGCATGCTTATCATAAAAAGTATAATAAGCAAATTATTAATATCTTTTTAAATTCAATTATTCAACCATTGAATGTGTCAAATCATTTTTTTTATCACTAGATCACTTCATGGAAACGTGTACCATTTCAGAAGAATATTGGCATCAATTTTATAAATGAATTTGGAATGTTAACGATTATTAAACAAGCTTGTGAGAAGGTACACCATATAAATACTACTTTTTTCTATTTCACACATCTGGTTCATTATATAATAATTATTATAGGTTTAAGAAGACGCTTGATTTGGATTTGATTTTTTTGCTATATAAGTTAAAGCAATGAGCAATGCAATTCTGTAACATTTTGGAATGACAAGGATACGACTACGGGAAATTGATTTGTCTGTTATGTTTTTTTATGGGCTGGTTGGTCTAATAAACTCTCCGCAGTAATATAAAATAAGGTTAGACACTGACATGTAAGTGGCCTTACATGAGCTAGTCGGTTTATCCGGAGGCGAAGGCGAGGTCTGTAAAAAATGTGATAATATTGTTTTTTTTTTTCTATTTCTAAATATTTTGATAGGTGCTAACCTATCGTGAGATCCATTTTTTTTTATCAAAATATCCCTAATAAGATTACACACTAACGTAAAATAGCAACAAATAATTCAGTAGTCAAAATTTTGACATTTTTTTTTTTTTTTTTGCGAAAACAGCGACAGCCGCTGATTTAGTTTGTGCACATTACTAATCATTTGTGCAAACTGATTTAGTGGTAACATGCCTACTACTTACTAGTAAGATGAAACAATTTCTGATTAAACCATAACCGACATTTTTTTTTGGTTGTACATTTCAAATTTTGTCGGTAATTTTAATCAAACTTTCATATGGAGTGTTAGTTTTTTGTTCAATGTTGTAAGCATATTGGAAACACAAAGAAGTCGACCATTAAGGTTAATTTCGTTTGCCCATATGAGGCCAAATGTGTCCATTTATTACCCCCATTCCAATTTCCTTTAAACATGTGAACATGCTCTTTGATTAAGTGAAGGAACAATTTATCCATACATTTGGGATAAACAATTTTGCGAAACTTCACATTATGTTTTTTTTTTCTTTCTTTAAACAGGGAAACATTGAAAAACAAATGTTTTACTCATTTAAATTATATCGAATATGTTTATGAAAAAAAAAAAAAATTACTGCATTATTAGTTACTATTTTATGTTAGTATGTTATTTTTCTAGGGATATTCTGATGAAAAAAATAATCACATGATAGGTAAACTATTTTTAAAATATACCTATCAAAATATTTAGAAATCGCAAATAACAATATTATTACATTTTTAACAGACTCCACCATCGTCTCCTGATAAACCAGCTATAGCTCATGTAAGACCACTTACATGTCCAACCTAATGTTGTATTACTGCGGAGAGTTTATTAGACCAACCAGCCCATAAAAAACATAACAGACAAATCAATTTTCCATAGTCGTATCCTTTTCATTCCAAAATGTTACAGCAATGCATTGCTCATTGCTTTATCTAATATAGCAAAGAATCAAATCCTATTCAAGCGTCTTCTTTAACCTATAAGAATTATTATATAATAAACCAGATGTGCGAAATAGAAAAAAGTAGTATTTATATGGTGCATCTTATCACAAGCTTGTTTAATGATAGTTAACATTCCAAATTCATTTATAAAATTGATGCCAATATTCTTCTGAAATAATGCACGTTTTCCTGAAATCATCCAGTACTAAAAAATATTGATTTGACAAATTCAATGGTTGAATAATTGAATTTAAAAAGATATTGATTTTTTGCTTATTACACTTTTTGTGATAAAAAATGCAAAATTTTCAAACTTTGTCAAAAAACTGAAAGTATAGTTGAAATTCCTGAGTGTGTATTAGTTTGGGGCAAACTCCAAATTCTCGCTCTAGTCCATTTTTCAGCTTTAATTTTTGGGTCTCATAACAACTGTGTAAAATTTCAGCTCGGTCGATGAAACTACAGTTAAGCGCCAGCTGTTCAAAGCTTGTATGGGATTGTATGGAAATTAAGTTTTGAAAAGAAAACTCCCTAAGGGTCGCTCATTGACTTCTATAATAAAAACTGAACGCAGACCTCGATAGGTAATTTTACGATAAAAAATATTTCCTAAGACCACGAAGAAATCCGACAACTGGAGCGAGAGTTTATATTTTTCATATGGTCCTTAGTGTGTATGCTAAAAAAATGTCAATCATGACAAAAACCATTCTCTCATTAGTGAACGTATCAACAGATTGTATTGCGTCAACATTAAAGGCTTTTATGGAAAAATGTATAGATAAAATAATCTTGTAAAAGGTACGAACAACATATAATGACTTTATTTTGAAACTAATTTTGAACATCTAGTCGACCATTGCAGTCGAGCTCAAACTTTTTTAAATTTTCCCGTTTACGTCCATTTTCATTTTCATGTTTTGACAAAGGTTTTTGTCTTTAAAATAATTGCGAATAACTGTTCAATTTTTGTTCCATCTTAATTTCAGGGTTAGTAGGGATTTTAATATGAAATCATATTACACGGCACCTGTTCAATCCACTAACAATAACAAGACAAGACATACAGTTCTTTTTCGCTTTGATTATCTGTAACCATAGTTGGAAAAGAGCCTTAAATGAATTATTTCACCAAATGCACAGAAAATCGCAAGCGTCAAATTAGGACGAACTCTGGCCATATTAGGTGTATAAGTGTTATAAATTATAATGAAAATGAATAATTTTTATTATTTTTTTAATTGATTCGGAGGAGTAAATGAATGAAGCTCTACCATGTGATTGGAGTCTATTGAACACAAAATGTTTTATGTAGATGAAAAAACCGAATTAAGTACTATACCATTTCATTCCACTAGAGTTTGTATCCTCTGACAGATACGCGTATTTCGACCTCAACAGTAAGGCCGTCTTCAGTGTCGTGTACTAGACTCGATGTTTTATGTTGATTGGCTATGAAAAACGGTCTTTAATTCACTATGGCTTCGACTGGCGTATAGCCAAAACCGGTGCTTCTACCCTACTGTAAAATTATATGAATTTCACTCTACACCAAACCATTTTAATATGCTCACACATTTCATAAACTTTTATTGTAAAATTTGTTTTTTTTTTTTTAATTCAATGACCGGTGGATGAATCATGAGCGAGAATGACGCCCTTAAATTGTAAACTTTCTGAAATATGAGCACTGCTATTTATGTAAAAGCAATTTTGAAATTATTTATGGAAAACATGATACATATTAACGGTAAAAGTATCTCAATAGATATAGCCAAATGTTTTTCTTTTTTCCATTAAAGCATAATCATTGGAATTCACAAACAAAGTAATAAATTATTAAAGAAACGACGTATTATAATTTGAATTAAAATATCTTACCTGGTTGCAATGGAACTCTTTGGTATGTTCTTCTTCCAGCGCACGATGAAGCCTGCTGTTACATTTTTTCGGTACGTAATGTACCGATCAATAGGTACCGGGAGTTTACCCACTTGAAGTACACTGTTTCTAATGCCTTCTTTATTGTGACTCCAAAATGATTCTATGTTCGCGTTTGTCGTCCGATATGGCTCACACGATTTAGATGCACTGCTTCGTTCATGATGGACAATCCCTGTCCACATTGGTGCATATGCCATGTATTTTGAAGTGTACAGTTTTAAGAAATCCATGATTGTAATGTCATTGTCGTTAGTGTCAACCTTTTGCAACAAAGATTGTAATATAGCATTGCTATCACGATAAAACGGACTTTTTTTTGTAAATAGAAGCATTCATTTGCAAGGATGGTTTTGATTCGTCCACTTCGAATTCAAATTTTAGATCTGTATTGATCTGTTTTGAACTAATTTTTTCCAATATTTCCATTCGGGTGGATTGATCAGAATTTAAGAAATATTCTACCATTGCTTGAAACATCTGAAGTAAATCCTTGTAGTTAGTTATTTTGCTCATTTCAACAAAAAACGTCAAAGCTAATTGATGATAGCTTTTGTTCAGATCCTTAACGTCTTTCAAAAATACTTTCGACAGATGAACCATACAGCTGTATATAAGAACGGTCTTTTTATCAACTCTCGAAATTGTGTTAACATCGTCGGTGTGTACATACTCATACATTAAGTCGATGTATTCTGTAATGCTTAACCCGTTCAGGTCAGCAATCGCAGATATTTGGGCCCAACAACCATCGGTAATAATAGCTGAAATGAAATAGAGAAAGTTATAAATACATCCCATTTAATCCAAATAGAGAGAGGTGGGACAAAATTTTTTTATTAAGATTTGTAGCTCAGAATAGTTCAGAAATCTAAAATATACAAAACATAAATAGAGAAATAAAAAATTATTGTTTTTCTGTTGTTTTCTGATATAAAAAAAAAATAATTTTCGGTCGAAATTTCACTGCATTGAACAAACTGAAAATAAAACCATTGGTTTTCATGACTAATTAAATGTTTTGTATTTCAATTTATGCCCTACAAGTTTTGAACCGGTGGGGAAAAAGTTCGTTTAAGACAATTTTAAAACTATTATAATGAAAATTGGATCAAAATTTTGAAACATATGTGTTAGCAAAATTGTAAACAATATTTTAAAGGACTTCTGTGTGGTATTTTTTTTTTTTGATCAACCATTATAGTTTTTTTTAACTATTGATTATGCTTCTGAGATCTATCTTTTGTCCCACCTTACTCTACATATTTTCTGTAAATATAAACTTCAATCGGTTTCGGGATAATCATTTGTCATAATCAATATTTTACTCGTTTTGCATTTCAAGTGTAATACAAGTGATTCTTAGTTCAGAATTCTCTTAACACTTTCACAAAGCTACAAACAAATACGTAACGTAATATTTAAAAAAATACCAAGAAAGTCCTTGTTCACACGTTTACTATAATTTCTGTCAAAATCTGAACATGGGAGAGACGCTTGATTATGCTGTTCTTATACAATTGGACTTACACCAATATTAACCAACACATATATACAATAATTATTTACAATACATTACCTTGTATTGGTGGCCAATGAGTGTCACCCACGTTTCGTCGGAATTCCTGCTTCCATGTTTGTAAAAACAGCGCAATATTTTTAGCAGTCGAGTCATCCGTTACCATTTCCGTAATCGCAATTTGTGTTTTTGAAGAATGATCGCCTGGAATTCCAACAGCAATTACAAGTGCAAATACATATTGCTTTTGACGCCCAAATCCTCTAGTAAGACCCCCAGTTGCATCCATTTCTGCGGCTAATCGAGGAACTGGTTTGTTTAGGGATTTATCCATTTTCTCACGCTCTTTCAACACTATCCGATTTTGATCTGTACTGTTCAACACTATCATTAGCGGTCCTGCGCAGAACATTTTCATGAATCTGAAATCTCCGTTTGTCATAATTTCTGGCTTCTTTTGTTCGGAACTCCACATATGATAGAGCTCATTCAGCATACTGTTTTTGTACGTTCTGGTGTCTGTCAATATTTCATGTCTTATGTTTTTCAATGTTTGAATGGAAACAGGCCATGCATTAATATGCTCATGGTTGATCAACAAATTATCGATGTATTGTTGAGGCATGGCGTTTTTTAACTCCTTTTTCACATTTTCTCTTATAGTTCCCCTGAGTTGAGGAACTCTGTACGAGTTTTTGCAGTGCTTTGGCTTATTACATGTACTTTGCACAATAAACTGTTTTGATCCGTCGGATTTATTGCATGTTTTTTCAAAACGATAATAGTCGACAAGAAACAGATTACACGGGGAATCTGTTCCACGTATACAGTACGCGTAGATCCTCAAGCAATCTGTAGCAACTAAGTATTTATTCATCTTAACGGCAACATCGCAGCCACTAGCCCGCATCTTGCTGGTGATTAAGCTACCGTAGCCATTAGCCAATATCAGCGTACCGTTTTCTCCCGACTCGCAATGATTCTTCCATTCGTCTTGAGTAAACGTAATTCTGAGGCTGATTTTTTGATACTGGTTCCGTTTGGTATTGAACTTGTAATTTCTTTTGCCATCCCAAGTTATTTCTTCTGCGCAAAACTCACAAACGCAATCTTGATTCATTTTTTTATCCTAGAAAAATAATAATAAGATAATTAAAACAATGGCAAAACGTATTCAGTTAACAGCGAACATTTACAATTAGTTAAGGAAGAATTGATTGCAACTCACGTAAAGTTACTTGCTATGAATTTAAATAGCGTTTCACTTTGTTTTATATAATTTATGTTCCTGTAGTTTGACACCCATAGTTTCCTTATATGATTCTCAACTATTGAAATACTATGGAGACAAGGCAAGTTAAAGCACTTTTCAGATATCTGACTATGCCAGTTTTGTTAAAAAAATCAATACAAACTGTTTTAATAAAACAACTATTGGATCCGTCTACTCTACGTGAGTTCTTCCAAAAATAAAAAATATATACGAAAATAATTAAATGCTTAACTCACTTCTTGTAATTCGATAATACTTTCCGATGCATTAGTGATATTTTGCTGGATTTCATGAACAGGACTATTCGGTGGATACATTTTCATTCTGGAAATCTGTTCGTTGCATTCCAGCTGTAAATTATTAATTATTGAATTATTTGCTAAATAAGTTTTGCAAATGATTTTTGATCTCTGATTTAGATGATAAAACAATAAACATTTTTTGCAACAAAAAAACAATTGTAACACATAATACAAAAATATTGAGCCCTAATATTGTAATATTTGTAAAAAGTTTATATTACTGCTAAAATTAATTTATTAAAACCAGTCTAGAATGTGATCAATGGATGAAAGTATGTTGATATCTTTTTACTTGAAAAATGAAAATTATTCTGATTACTGCAAGCTGTCATCACGTTTAAATGGTAGAATATGATATTGATTTGTATTTTTTTATATCCGTCATCTCTGGAAAACATTTTTGAATTACGTGGTGAATTGAAAGTTTATTAATATAGACTAAAACTCACAAGTGTTTATTATTTAAATGCAAGGTAATTAACTCGAAAAAAAAAATTGCCAGTACTTTCAATAAAACTTCGTTATAACAAAATTGGGTGAGTAGATTTCGGAGAAGCTTGTATTTGCTTTGTTAGTAATGACTTACGAAAATATTGGATATAATTTACCTTCATGCTTCGTTCTATAAACAAAATTCATCAGAAGAAATGAAAAATCTATGTAAAAAAGCTGTATAATGAGTATTTTAGTATAAGATAAGCGCAAAATCAACTTAAGCTCAAATTACACAAGCAATGCGGATGCATGAATATTTGTGTTGAAAACCATAATCCAAACAATCTGCAAGAACATTTAAAACCTTTATACTCACTTCTAATAATCGTTTGACTCCACTAGCCGCTTTTGTTGGACTTTGATCATTTTCATCGACACGGGTGTACGAAACTGTTTCATTACGATTGTTCAGCGACTGATTTTTCTCCGTATAGTGATCTGAATAGTGGTCACGCTGTAAAATATTTGAACATCAATTATCGTTCACAAAAGTTATATATCATATTCATATGAAGTATTTAATATATATTCTGAAATTTTACAAATTGATAAACAATATTTTTTTCTGAATGTTAAATCTTATTTATAGTCATTTTATTACCCTAAGGACCGTCTAATATCTAATGTTCATATCTCTGCCATTTTCAACCGATTTTAATAGTTTAAAGCTTTTTCGAACGTAAATAACGGCGCGTACATGATTGGTTTGACATTTCACAGATTTTTCGTGTTTTAAGTAAGTTCAGGTGAACCCAAACTTTTGCACGATACACCATACTGAGGGGAAACCCAAACTTTTGCACGATGACTTGAATGACTGTTTCATTAATTTTGAATAGTTATCAGATTTTTCCGCAAAAAAATCGTGAGTGCTCTTCAAAGAATATAAGATTACGATTCTAATGACACATTGTTTTGAAATTTGGATAGATCCAATGCTGAGGAAATTAGCTATGTTTTTTCTGTGTGTTTTTTGAAAATCGTCACAATTTTAAGTTAAAATTTAACACACAAATTTCAAAAAATGTTTTTGGAAAAATACATACGAAGTAAGAATAACTCTTATTCTTTCGAATGCGGCTTAGAGAGTTTCAATTGGACGTGTAATCACAGAGATATGGACTGAACACTTTTGTATGTTTTTTAGGGAGTGAACCCAAACTTATGCACGGGAGTATATGTCCAAAAATGGTCTATGGTATCTCATGCAGAATGTTCCCAATGGTAGATCTGCAATTTAATTTCTATACAAGTTTTCAAAATTATTGATTCTTTTAATGAAGAAAATAAAACTAAATCTTAAAACAATGCGATTCACGTAAATTTTCTAATAATGAGTACCAAATGTGTATTTAATTGATTGAAACGCACCACTTTTAATGTTACTGAACAAAAATATGTTCAATTTTGCCTTTTCATGTGTTTTCGATGTCAAACGGCAAGAATTTTCATACAATTGAGATCAAAATTGCTGTTGAAAATTACCCCACAAGGGTAGTCGAAAATGTTTTTTTTTTTTTTTAATTTTTATAGTGTTTAAGCATCAAGTTATCACAACTTTTATATTGTCAATTTGTACACTACTATGTTTTGCAACTTACAGAAAATGCCTCAAATGACATATTTCTACAGTTTGTGTGGTACGAAAAACGTTTTTTAGCATTTATTTCATACAGTCCAACGTGTTATATGACTTTCACATCCAGCGAACCAACCAAAAAAGAAACAATACCCAAACTCTCGTCAAAATCTTCTGTTGTACGGTAACATGTCAAAGTGATGCAAGTTTCACCCCTGTTGCAAATTACGCCGTTTGACGGTAGCCAGAAATAGTCAAACCCGTGAAATTGGATTTCCCTGGTGCAAAGCTTGATGAGAACAGTGAATAATCTAAAAAAAATAAATTTCTGATAATATTGCGTTTCTTTCACACAATTATAAGTCTTAATTATTACGTAAGTTGGTAAATAAAACATTAAATTTAAATTAAGATTTAATTCCAACTAGATTTGATCTGTTAAACGGTCTAGCATCAATTTCAAAATGTCAAAATTCTACTCGAAACTGGCAATTAAGTGCAAAGCGTATCTTTCTTTTGAGATTTATAAAATATCAAATAATTAAAATTATACGCTTTCGTATTAAAAAAAATAATTTCAGTCTTTGGCGTCTTACTTTTATGTCTAGTTTTTATGCAAGGCAATGATGTATTTCTTCTGACTTTTTTTGTCCACGGCTCTCAAATACTATTGGCTTCACTTCCTAGTGATGGAAGACGTCACCATGACTTATCAGATTTGAAGCTAACAGTAGAGTTCTGAATTTATTTAAAAAGATTAACAAAAAATGCAAAATCCACAGTTTTAAGATCTGATCGTTAATAAATCATGTACCGTAATCCGGGGGCAAATTGATCACTATTTTGCAACTATTTGGTGTGTTGTCCTTCAGAATTCAAATATTGTCAAAAAAATTTCGACAAAACCGATACTGCATTAATCTTTATCAGTTTATGCAATCGATTTTTCATGAAATAATATTTAACAAATCAGAAAAATAGTTTGAACATAAAAAAAATAAAATGACACACTGGGGCGAAATTGATCACCATATAATAAAGCAGGTTCAAGAATAAAGAATTTCCCTATCTACTAAATTTGGGTCTCCTAAAACGCCTAAATGTAGGCAATTTCCCTTAAAGTAGGCACATTGTTTGAAAATAAACAGTTTTATGAGCAAAAAACTATACTTGCTATGCTATATGATATCAAAAATGAGTTCAGTAGTGCATACTCAAGCTTACACAACATTTTAAACACCTAAAATTGACATGTAGGCATATCGCCAGTGGATTGTTTTGCACCGGAATTTCCAACTGTATTGCTTACACCTTCAAAAAGTGTGAAAATTTCAATGCAAAACTGACTCTAATAAAAATGAAATAGTTCAAAATCATCATTAGGCATCTATAAACTTGAAAACATGGAATGTTTGTGGTGCCAATGAAACCTTCAGCATCCTTGGGATGAAATGTTTTTTGGTACCAACCCCGTTTACGGTACATTCAATAAATGGATTTGCATTGCCATTATTCTAAGCAGCACGTAAAAAATGTTATTATCATTTCAAATATAAATGTTTACTTACTTCTTTCAGGTTTTTGATTCCTTGCTTCGAACTTAGATCATCTCTGGAGGTAGAAATGCTTGGTGTCTGTGAGAGATTAGCGTTTTGGGCAATCTGAAAATTAAAATAATTCAACACAAACTTCATTTAAAGAAAGATTTATGTTCTAATCAGAATGTCCTAATTGTTGAACATCAATAAAAAAAATGTATGTTGGGTTTTATATTTAAGTAATCAAAATTGTAGGAAATCTCTATTAAAAATAAATTGTATCAAATAAAGCTATTGAATAAAGCAGTTTACGTTGGGCATTGCGGCAGATAACAAGTGAATTCTGCTCCGCACATTTGAAGTAGAGATGTGTTTTCGCGTGCTGTAATCCAGAAAGATGTGTGGCTGGCGCAATTTAATGGGATCCGAACATGTATTCCTTAAGATTTGTGTTTTTCATAAATAAATAATAAATTAAAACTTACATTTGTTGAACTGATGCTTGTTGAGCTTGCCGCCTCGTTCGAACTTTGGTTGATTTCATCATCAAATATGTTGGGCTTCTGCGTTTCTTCGGAAGAGAGATTTATGTTGTGGTGGTGCTATAATTTAAATTTATCGTTAAACAATTAGAGGGCTCGAAAACAAAACGAAATATGTCAATGAAGCCTAAGGTGGCCTTTTATGGAAAATAAAATCTTTTACTGTGCAAAATCCAAGTAAAATCCGTCAAATCTAAGCTAAGTGTTAAAAGAACTTGAAGTATGAGTATAAGTTTATTTGTTTCTTTACCATAATACTTTCAGTTTCTTCACTATTTATTGAACAACACACTTAGTTTTCATTTCGTTGTTCGGTAAATATTTTTACCGAAAACGCACTGTAAATAAATAAATAACTGAGGTTTCGGTATTGCTAACGAGCTTTACCGAAAAAACTTGAAAAATAGGAAAATCATAAACATATTTATCCTATTTTTACCGAAATCGTCATTTCGTTAACCGAAAAACTGTACATCGTTCAGATTCACTGTAGACTGTAAACTTTTACCGTACTTCAGTACAGGACTTTAATGGTTTACCGAGCAAATGGTAATTTGTTCCAAACACAAAACATGCCGCCATACTTGTTTCAAAGTGGAAAACGACGCGTTTGGATTGTGTCCGATGCTTTTAATGTTATGTGTTCGGGATCATGGATACTATATTTTTAAAACTTAGTCAGATGACTAAGATGAACGTTTGGTTCTTATCCGTAAGTATGATAAGTAGATTATCCAGGAATTTTCATTCAAGGGCTGTATTTTAGGATGGAGTTGGATGTTTCGTTACGGGATAGAATTGCCAATTCCCGATTCAGATAACAACGTCCAGCATATTCGGAAAAATGAAGTCAATCCTGCTAATGCGAATTTGCACTCCTGAACACTGTGACTGTGGAATTGTGTACCATATGTGCATATTGCTATTAATTTATACACGAAGTGAAAACGAGAACTCGAAATAAATTAAGTTGTTTCATTTATCATCATCAGTTTTTTTTTCTTTTTATAATCTGGAATGAAATAC
The DNA here is from genome assembly GCF_002204515.2 of Aedes aegypti. Classification (NCBI taxonomy): domain Eukaryota; kingdom Metazoa; phylum Arthropoda; class Insecta; order Diptera; family Culicidae; genus Aedes; species Aedes aegypti. The sequence continues at coordinate 226,089,721 of NC_035109.1, read as the reverse complement.
CGACTCCTATTAACAATACGTTCGGTAATTATTTTTACAATTTGCCCGGTAACCGTTAACGAACGGTTTGTAATATTTTGACAGCTGTGTTTTGATTTAAATTACTGATCGTTCGGTGATTCTTAACTTTACCGAACGCATCACTGAGCGCTCAGCGGTTTATATTTCGGTAAAAAAATTACCGGTGTCGGTGATATTTTCTAAGTGTGAATATTAAAGTCAATAATGAAAAAAATTCATCAACATACAGTACCACCTACGGTCGAAAACATATATATAATAATTAAAACTTCAAACAAGTTTGGTTAAAAATTAACGATTGAATAGTTGATGGATTCCGCTCAAAATTTCAAAGTAGTTTATGGAGGTCCAAATGAACTGATCGGGAGGTGTAGCTTAAATTTTTTGTAATTTGGCCAGTATGCGCCACCAAAATAGAAATACATAGGTATGTTCACATGGACTTCAAATGAAACTCGGACCATTCTAGTTCTCAAGTAAAGTATGCTCATAAAGCTGATATAGGAAATTTTATACAGTGCCATTTTATCAGAATTTCGAAAAACCAAAAAACTGATGATCATAAGGGAGTGAAGCAGTCGCAAACTTTCATGACATGACGAAAACCAGTCGCAAACATGCATGACACACTCACAAATATCAAGTTGAACCATAAGCAATTTCATTACAATAATGACGTGGTGATATTGTTTCAAGAATCGGATATCCGTCCAATTTTGTAGGACCTATACACGATGCTAAAATTTAAATCGTAATTCATCGTCCAAAACCAAAATATTGTCGTATTTTGCAAAACGAAGTGTTGAAATTATCCTCTTTTGGAGTATGATGAAGTTAAAAATAAGTACAAATGACACTTTTTTAACATAAATCTGAAGCTCTTCCTTTGTCCTATATTGCGGTTTATGTCCTATAATAGCGGGATTGCATTCCTTTCATTGCATCATACCATAAACATATATTTTATAACATTCAGTATACATTCTATGCCACACAATGTTCGAGCATTGAAATTATGCTCCCTCCATGTTAATGACGCTACACGGTACCGTCAGTTTGTGTGACATTGGACATACACTACCGTGCAAAAGTTTGGGTTCACCCCCAAAAAACATACAAAAGTGTTTTGTCCATATCTCTGTGATAACACGTCCAATACGCTCCTTAAGGGGCCTTCCTTAGCCGAGTAGTTAGAATCCGCGGCTACAAAGCAAAGCCATGCTGAAGGTGTCTGGGTTTGATTCCCGGTCGGTCCAGGATCTTTTCGTCTTTTAATGATACATTAACTTAATTTTTTTGTCGATCCATTGCTGAGGAAATCAGCCATGTTTTGCAGTGTGTTTTTTGAAAAATGTCTCCACTTCAAGTAAAAATTGAGTATACAAAATTCAAAAATTATTTTTGAAAAAATACATGCGAAGAAAGAATAACTTATTTTCTTTCGAATGTGCCATAGAGAGTTTCAATTGAACGTGTAATCACAGAGATATAGACAAAAAAACGTTTGTGTGTTTTTTAGGGGGCGAAGCCAAACTTATGTACGGAAGTGTATATTTAAAGAAAACTAATTGATTACTAATGTCACGAGTAGAAAACCAATCAACAGAATCAAATGATGTTCTTCCGATTTCGTCACTTTTTCAGTCGTAGTTGGATAATGTGAATGTAAATAGAATAATGTTTACAATCTAGTGACTTTAGTTAACTAAATAAGAAATTAATTTGTTGACGTAAGTACACCTTACAATTTTGGGGCATGACAAATAGATTTTTTTCCTATCTTTCACTGATCCTATGCAATTTTAAAAGATTGTTTCGCTGCATTTATCTTGTTTCTTACCTTTTAAACGTATTTTTAGCATGTGTACAGATTTTTACCTAGTGTTCGTGATTTGTCGTTAAAACATTGTGTTTTTTTCAAATATATTTGTAAATAAGAAAAAATACATTCTTGTATGAACTGGTTTACCTGCTACATGTAATTGTTCTATTTTAATTTTGAAAGCATTGATTTGGTTCAGCATGAAAATATAGTCAGCTTTCATCACCATTAATAATATCCATAGAAGATTGAGTTGTCGATTAAAACTACAGAATTATTTCTTATACCGCAATAATAGAGAATATCGCAATAATGGGAAAATTACCCTATATTATTTTGAAAAAAAGTCAGATGTATACCGTTTAGAATTTTTGCGTCTATTTTTCGACACACTCTTTAGTATCAGTATTATTATTATTATTATTTTTTTTTTTTTAATACCCTCCACTGACCCCCATACCAAAAAGCTCATACTGAGCTCCCTGGTAATGGACACTTACAAAAATAGAAAAACTAATAATTAATTACAAAACGCGGAGATACGGAAAAACAACAATAGCAAAATGAAATCCCAGTGGAACTTTGTTCCTTTGAAGGGATTTACTGAATGAACAACTAAATTTAAATCTGAAATAAGTTAACTAGTGATAGGTTTTGTGGTTTTAACGAATAAACTAAACTAAAATCTAAACATGCAGGGAAAAACCAGCAGAAGCCAGAAAAAACCTACATAAACAAAAGGTTAACACGATCAAAGAATATATTCATTTACGTTCCTCAATATGTACTGTTTTAACTTGCTTTTAAATAGTATGATATTTGAAATTGACTTTAAGTCGGAAGGAAGTCCGTTATACTTCAATGGCCCGTAATTTTTGATACGCACAAGACCCATGTTCGTGCATGCATTGCTTCTCAATAGTTCATTTGCTTGTCTAGTATGTTGTATGGTAACTCTGGTCGGAAAACAATATTGTGGTGAAAACTACGATTGCACTGGGTAATTGCATTGCCAATCAAATAAAGAAACGTGCATATATGATAAAAGTGCGTTCACCATCCTGAAATGTATGAGGTTTTGACACATAAGAGCGCCATTTTTCTGAAAAATGAGTCATTCGGGGTAACGGGATATTCGTGGAAATTGTATTCGTTGTAGCCATCAAGGTACAAGGTAGGTAGTATTCAGGAAAGTGGCGTTCGGGAGAACTTCATTTGAGAAACTGGCATCCGAGGAATACGAATGTTCAGTTAGTATTTATGCTGATACAGAATATATAGAAATTGGTGCTATATTCATCAAACAAAACCTTTTTACCATTCTATGAATATGTGCTATGCGGTTCAAGCTTTCATTAAAAATAGACCAATAAGCATTGTACATTTACCAGATAAAGTAATTTAATGTTTTGTCAAATAATTACCTAATTGTATTATACTCACGTCCAATAATGCGATGGTTCCTCCAGATTCTCCAGCAGGATATCGTTTGATTTCATCGGCAGGAATCCTTTGTACACATATTATTTCTCGATATTTTCGGAATTTATTTAAGATTTTGTTTAAATTGAGGACATTCACGTATTTATTCCTCCGCGTAGAAAAAGGTTTCAGTTTAAGCAGAGAACACAATTGATGATAGTGTTTGTTGTCAATATCGAATGCATCTACCTCCAAGCAATTTTCGTTGATGTACTGCTGGATTAACAGCATTTCCGCTTTTGTAAATTTTCTTGTCACTGAAAAGGTAAATAAGAATATATTGTTTGGAAAAGTAGTTATCCATGGCGTATCAAAAAGCAGGATTTCTTGTAGTTTATTTTAAAAAAATCTTGCGGTGAACTTCTTTATGTCATTTATCACTGAATTTCTATAATTAGTCACTTTTGAATTTTATTTTGAACAGTACTTTTTGGACTTTCAGTTTTTTTAGCGTTTTTAAAGATGAATAAAATATATGGCTTTTATAACCGTCATAAGATGAATCTGAAACCGTCATCAGCTGAAGATGAAGCAAAGTCAAACCTCAATTTTATGAAATACCAGTTTTTGTTCAGCAGCTCAATAAGCTTTAAACGCACAGATATTCAGTAAGGCCATACTGAGGCTCGCGGGATGGAATCTCGCAGAATATTTCCGTAATGAGATTTTTTGGCTACTGTTGGAAATAATTTATTGTCGGAGAAAGTTTTCAGATAACAACCCTGGAAGCGCTCATAAGGACAATAAGCTAAGAAGCAAGGTATGTAACAGATGAGATGTTAAATCTGAAAGCAGAATATATTTTTTTTACGTTCAAAATTCCAATGTCTGAAAATAACGCCTTATAATTATATACGACTAAACATTATTATGTATGAGCATGGGTAGGAGCCTTGTACACATTATTGTGATTATGTTCTTTCGCTGTGATATACCGTCTACAGTAGGGGAAGATTCCCCAATACCGGAAACCCTCGAAAAATTGAATAATCATGGTCCAATCAAAATGTTAGAAGAAAAGGAGGCTATTATAGAGAGCTTGCGTTAATAACACATCATTGAAATATGCACGTTCTTTTAGAAGAGCAGAGATTTTTATACCTGCAAACTTGTTTTAACACAAGTACACTAGACTGATGCATATTTTGAAGTTTTTGAACCCCTATGCTTAAACGGTTTCAATTATGATGACAATTATTCTCCCAAAATTTAAAGTGATTTGGAAGAAATTTGGTTGTGCACACGCCATTTGAAGTTTATATGGGAATTACTATGGACAAGACAAACTGTACACTCAACCCCCTCAGAGAGTCGGAAGTGCAACTTTGACCATGCATATCTCTGTCGTTTTCGAAGTGATTTTCAAAAAAAATTCAGCAATGGCACTGGACACTATTTAAGATTGATATTCATCTTAAGGTTTTTGAAACAGATGCATTTATTTAAAGTTATTAAGCATAAGGCACTTCCTAGTTTTTTTTTTTTGAAAAACGATTTTTTTTTCACAAATTCAACAATAAAACAAAATTAAAAGCGATGACATGTAGTTTTTTCAGGCTTAATTAGCTTGTTTGAGTGTAGTGAAGATTTTTAAGTAGAAATAGGAAATTTTGATTACACTCAAAATTTACTTTACTTAAAATTTTACGAAAAACTTATATACAGCCATTCCATAAAAATCCGATCTAGTGGGTCACCGAATTACGTGAAAATTTGCTATTTTGTTCATTATCCGAAATAAGGATACACGTATTTTTGGATTTTTTTGATTAGGATGACCATTTCCGAAATAGGATGACCAAAAAAAATCGCGATTTTGCAAAAAAAATTTCTAAAATTATTATAACTTTCGAACCGTTTGACTGATTTTCAATTTTTTGGACGAAATGAAAGCTTAAGATTTTGACTTTTAAGAAAAATACAAAATTTCACAAAATTTGTTTTTTTTTTTTACATGAAAAGTAATTTCAGTTTTTTCGTGTTTTGAAGGCCTCGGGACCAAAGGGGCTATTACTGTTCTCAGGTCTCAGCGCATTAGATTTATTTTAAAAAAATCATAACATTCGTGCATCTCAACCGATTTCCAATCTTTTTTTATGGAATGAAAGATTAAAATTTCAACTTTTCAGAAAAAAATAAAAAACTTTGATAAAATATTTTTTTATATTAAAATATCATGTTATATAATATTGTTGTATATATTTTTGCAGATTTTTCAATTTTTTCTAAAATCTTAAACCTTAATTCCATAAAAAAATATTGGAAATCGGTTGAGCTGATCAAAAGTTATGATTTTTTAAAAAATAATAAATCTAATGCGCTGAGACCTACAGTGAGTGCCGATGAATAATGACTGATTTTGTATTTTAAAAAAATATATATCTCAAAAACTAAAGAACATACATTGCTGAAAATTTGACAGTAAACGTAAAATTTTCTGAACTTTCAAGAAAAATTGAGAACAGCAATAGCCCCTTTGGTTCCGAGAATCCTTAAACACTCGGAAAAACTATAAAAAAAAATTATAAATGAGATCTGTCAGAAATCTTTAAAAAAAAAGTTAATGTTGAACAGTCCATGAACATTTCTAGCAGGCAATTATGGAATTTCAAGTATTTTGTTATGAGGAACTCGTGAAAAAGCTCGCAAAGCAAATATTTTTGTAGTTTTTTGACAGAATTTTAGAATAAATGTCCCAGAATTATTTAAAATATGTTTTTTTTAGGATTCATGAAGAAATCACTAGAATTAAACTTCAAAAACAAGAACTATCTTTGAGGAATTTTCCATACAAAAGTTTCTGAACGAATACGTCGTGGAATTGTCTGCAGAATTCTAGGAGAATTTTCTGGGGGGATCTGGGGAACTTGCTCAGTTTTTGAACAAATCTCTAAATATATTTTAGTAATAAAACAAAGTCCATAGAACATTTTCTAGACTTATCGTTTTCAAGAATTACTTGAAGAGCCTTTATAATCTTTTATAACTTTCTTAAGAAAGAAGAATTCATTGTTGATTCCACTTTATATCCTGGAGAAATTACTTGGTGAAATTTTTGTACAAAGGCACAGTAGAGTTCATAGATATATTTAAAAAAAACTATTGGAGAAATTCAAAATAGTTGAATTTAAAATTACTAGAATCCGGAATTCCTTGGAAACAGTTCTTGGGAATATTGTGGAGAAATTCCTGAAGGAATATTTGAAACATTTCTTGGTGGAATTGAATGCGAACTTTCTGATGAAACCCCTCGAGAAATCCTTAAGACGGGAATCCGTTAAGTCTATCTTGATAAAATGTTCCTAGAAACTCTTAGAGGATTCTCTTAAATCACTTAAATCTGGTGGAATTCCTGGCATCATTTCAGAAGAAAATCTTAGAAGTTTTAAACATGAATATATGAGGATTACCTAGTAGAATTTCTGGAATATACCTGCCGGAATTTATGTTTTATACTTGAATATCAGGAGAGATAATGTTGAGTCCATGGAGAAATTATTGGCGGAGTCTCTGGAGGTATCCTCAGAATGATTCTAGTTGAAATCCGTGGAGAAATTTCAGGAGACACATCAAATTCTTTGAGAAACCATTTGAAGGATATCTGTAAGAATTCTTAAAGCAATAGCTTAATACTTCCTTAAGCTTTTTTAAGAAAAAAAAAATCCTAATCAAATATTCGTTAAATAGATCGGCGGTATTTTCATAGAAAATTGAAGGGAGCAACAGGCTTGGTTCCAGTGGGAGCGTGAATGCAATAAAAATAAGTAAGAATGATGTATACAAATATTCAGCAATGACAAAATGTTGGTTTTAACATTAGCTTATAGCTCACTCGCAAAACAGACAAAATTGAAATCTTTAGCTCTCATTTCGTCCAAAATCGGTCAAACGGTCAAAGTCAAAAGATTGTAAATCGGTCAAACGGTTCAAAAGTTATAATTTTTTTTAAAATATTTGTTTTGGCAAAATCGCGATTTTTCTGGTCACCCTATTTCGGAAAGGCAGATTTGCTCGCTGTCACTATCAACGCTTCAAATTTGCTGATTTGTACAGGCCGACTGCGATACAATTCGGATCAATTTATATCACATCAACATCATGCTGTCTACTCCATCACAAGTGCATTGATGGCGATAGACTATGGATATCACTGATGGGTTAAGTTTAGCCTTAAATTAAGCAGTTAAAATGGTAATTTATCAGTACGAGATTTTTGACAGTATTGCAGATAGAATGAAACTATTTGTTGGTCACTGAAAAACAGTAGTTGCATGGATGATTATCACGTGTTCTCTCATTCCACAGTGATTATGATCTAGAGTGCGATGAAAGAGGATAACCATCAGCTTGCCTTTCCGCTACACAAATTCATTGTTACCTAAACGATTGGTAACACGTTAGGGGAAACGACATTCGGAGAAAAGTAGCACAATCGAAAATTTTGAGTGAAAAATATCATTTTTTTTGTTTTAATGTTACTACTGAAAATTATAATTAGCTATTGATTTGTTGGACATAAGAGAAAAAAATAACAAAAACAATAATAAAAATTGGTATGGAGAAGTATTGAACCATATCTTATTAAGGTGAAGATGAATCGAAGCCAAAGTTCAAATTTTCAAGAGCACGGATCTGGAGAACCAAACATCCGTTTGAGCTGAAAACCTAATCGATTGGTCACCACCAGCTAGTGACCAATCGATTAAGTTTTCAGTTTAAACGGATGGTTGGTTCTCCAGATCCGTGGTCTTGAAAATTTGAACATTGGCTTCGATTCATCTTCACCTTAAGATATAATAATCTCAAAACAATTTCTGTCTAGTTCATTAAATTAAAATCGAATAATAATCAAAATATGATGTCACAGATGGCGAAAAAAAATAAAATGTCGAACAGTTGTCAGATTCTCCAGACTTCTGCACTTGAAAATTCAAAAATCAAAGTTTGGCTTTGTTTTATAATCACTCCTGAACTCGTAATATTCTATGTGAAATGAAGTCAATTTACTCGTTCGTTTATAAAGCTTTGAGATTTCAATTGATGTCATACGTTGAGATGCTTGTTAAAATGTTTTACCTTGTTTTACTTTTCCAAAACACATTACTTTTTAGTTTACAAAACACATTTGGTTAGGTAAATTACTCCAGGACGTTGATGAAGCTTGAGTTTACAATTGATGTTTTAGAGGGCGTAAAATGTATAAAATCATACAAAACAAAATGTATAATGTCATACAGGGTGTAAGGATGCACCTACGTAAGATAAGCTAAAACTACTCAAGGGCGTTTATACAGTTTGAAGTATACAATTGCTACAGGGTGTTAAAATGCACCTGATCTACATGTTTTATAGTCAAATTAATTTAGTACGTTGATAACGTTTGGAATTTTGAGTGATGTCATACAGGGCGTTAAGATTCACATGATCTACAATAGGTAAGGTCAAATTACTTTGGGGGCGTTGATCTAGTTCGGGTAATTCCATTGATTTTATAGGGCGTTTCAGGAGCATATTTACGTGGAAAAAGATCAAATTACTCCAGAGCGTTTATACTGCCTGGGATTCACAATTGGTGTCCTGCAGGGTGTTGAGATACACCTGATCTACAAATGATATGATCGAATTACTACATGGCGTTATTGAGTCTCTGAGCTTCCAATAATTACAGGGCGTTAAGAAACACCTTTTCTGCATATGATAATGTCAAATAACTCCAGGGCGTTGATACAGCTCGGAAATTTCGGTTGATTTTCTACAGGGTGTTAAGATGCTCCAGATTTTGAAAAGATCTATTCGAAATTAAGGCAAACAACTCCAGGGCGTTCTTGCAGCTTGACAATTACGATTTATGTCATATAGGGCGTTAAGATGCGCCTGATCTACGTTTAAGTAGGTCAAATTATTCCAGAGTGTTGATTCAGCTTGGAATTTTTCAATTGATGTACAGGGTGTTAAGTTTTTTTTTTTTTTTTTTTTTTTTTTCTTTATTAAGGTGAATTTTAGCACATTGACGAATGGCTAGTTCTTCACCTGACTGGAAATGCCAGATGGGCATCCCACAAGAAATGAGTAAAGAAGGATGGTCAGAGGGACCAGCCTTTGAGCCCAACCATGGGGTCTCACCATTGTGCGTTTTTCACGTAGGACGATAAAAACAACTTAAAAAAGGGGGTACGTGCGTATTTGCTGGGCCGACGTCTTCTGCAGCCGAGAAAAAGAGAAAGGATCGTTGGCGGGTTGCGATTGATGACTTTGTTGTTGGATGGGTCTTATCCCCGAAAACGGAATCTTCCGGGGAGCCCACCGGTCGCGGCGGTGTGAAGATTCTTGCAGGTTCATTGAAATGGTGCGGTTGCGTTAGGGGTTACGTTGGTTGGATGGGACTTACCCCCGAAAGAAAGGTCTTCAGGGAGCCCACCGATCGTCCAATCCGTATTCTCTGACGTGGATAAGGTTGAGATCAGGTTGTAGAGTCGTCACGTGCGGTAGTAGAGTCTGGTTTCCTTAAGGAAGCAAATTAGGGCCGACAATGATGCGGGGTCATTTGCGAGGGCATCGCGGATGCTTCCGGGAATGTTATTAGTGCTTCTGTGGTGTTCGTAGAGAGGGCAGTGGCAGATTACATGTTCCGCTGAGTTGTGTACACCGCATTGTTCACACTCTTGACGGAAGGATCTGCCATCAAAGTTATAGGCAAAACGGGTATGTCCGGTCCTAAGGCGCGAAATTATTTTCTGGTCGCGGAGCGAGGAGAGCTCTTCCCAGCTAGAGGTATCTCCTTTTACCTTCCGAAGCTGAGCCGAAGTATTTTGGTGGTGCCACTCATGGGCCCAATAGTCTCTGATGGATTTAGCGATCCAGCGTTTTACGTCTGGGGGTGGAACGGAAAGGGTAAAACGAGACATTTGGTGTCCCGTACCAGCTAACAAGTCTGCAGCCACATTTCCTTGAATACCGCAATGCCCAGGGACCCAGGTAAAGGTGACTGTCTCTGGAGTATGGGCTCGTATACCCTGTATCCACGGGTGGGACGGCCGTTCTGACTGCAAGGCTGATAGGACGCTTGCAGAATCGGTGATGATGAGGATTGGAGCACTCGCTGGAGAGATGGCTGCATAAAAGATGGCCGCTGCTTCGGCAGAGAAAACCGAACACTCGGTTGGAAGGCTTTGACAGAGTGTCAGGTCAGCGCCAGAGATGCCGATACCTACTCCACGCTGCGAAAGAGAGCCGTCTGTGTAACGGTGTATGTGTTCCGGGTATTTAGTGCGCAGAAGTTCCAGTACGGACGCTCTAAGCACCGTAGAGTCATCGCCACTACGGAAGGTCTTTTTTATCTGCTCGTCTACGATTGGAGGGGGAAGCTGCCAACTGCTCGCTCCATGCCAGTGTACCCTAGCCACAGGGGGAAGACTGGAGTTGGCAATCTCACGGAGGATACGATCTGCTTGATCAAAGAGAGCGACTCTATCGTTTCCAGCTGTTTTTGAAGCGTAAGTAGCGTAAGCTACGTGCACTCGATGGCGGAATGGGAGGATACCAGCTTCTGCACAGGCTGCGTCGGCGGGGGTTGATGGAAGTAAACCGGAGATAGTGCGGACGTACCCGTTGAAAATCGGTGACAGGATTTCAAGCAGATTTTGTTGGCTCAAACAGGTGATCTCGAGACCGTAAAGTAGCCTGCTATCTACGATAGCTTGTGCTACCCTGAAGCGCGTGGACCGATTGTTGGATCTATGCGGCTTGGATATCGTTTTAATGATGTTCAGACGGGAACGACAGTTCGTTTTGACCGCATTGAAATGCTCCTTAAACTGCAGATTACGGTCAATCAAAATTCCTAAAGTCCTGACAGTTTTCCTGTTTGGAATGGGTTGCCCGTCAATTTGGATTCCTGGGCTCACTAGTTTATGTCGCGAGTTACAAACATGGCCGCGGACGCTTTTAGCTGCGGAGAGCGAAAAACCAACAGAGGAAGCCCATTTGTGTACTGCCGTTACTGCTGCTTGCGCTTTGACTCTAGTGCGCCTAGGAGTATGACCAATGGCTACCAGCAAGATGTCGTCAGCATATACAAATATGTAAATGTCTGGCGGTAAGTTTTCAAACACTCCGTTCATCGCTACCAGGAACAGCGTAACCGCGATGACCGAACCTTGTGGGACCCCAGTTTCTTCGGCGAAGGCGCTTGAGCTGTGGTTCCCTACTGCAACCCGAAAAGATCGATGTAGAAGAAAGTTTTTAAGGAAGCCGATCAGGTTCCCGGAGAAACCCCATTCCGTCAGTTGTTTTAGTACCAAAGGAGTCCATGTTCTATTGAACGCTTTGGAAATGTCCAGTGAAACCAGGTCTGCATGCTGTCCTTTTGTCCGTGCATCATGAAGGAGGTCTCCAAGGGAGGCGAAGAAAGAGTCAGTGCCGTATCCCGGCCTAAAAGCGTGCTGTCGATGACCGAGGCGACCATCCGCTTCGAGCTGCTCTTTTAATCGTCGGTTAACCATTCTCTCGACCACCTTCGAGAGGCAACACGTTAGAGATATGGGACGATATTTAGATGTATCCCGAGAGGCCACGTTGGTTTTGGGAATAGGGACGACGAGACTTTCTCTCCACTCGTCCGGGAATGAGCGCTGGTGCCACATACTATTGATTAGCTCCAACAGTTTCGCTTTACCTCCGAGAGGGAGGTTTTTTATGAGGGGGTAGCCAATACCATCGGGGCCGGCGGATTTGCCGGTACTAGACCCGAGGGCGAAGTTGAGCTCTCGCATGGAGAAGGAGCAATTCAACGGAGAGGTGCCACGGTCCTCCGGAATCACGAAATTGGATAAACTAGATTGGTTGTTAGCGATTCTTTGGCGGAAAACTGGATCGTATGCATCGATGCTGACTAGACTACCAAAGTAATTTCCCAGGGCTTCGGCAACCGCAGAAGGCTCGGTGATCGTTGACCCTTGGATGTCCAGGGAAATCGGCGTGATTTTCCTTTTACCACTTAGGGTGTTAATCTTCCCCCATAAATCTGCCGAGGTTTGGGAAGAATTCATGGAATTAAGAAATTCTTCCCATGACAACCGCTTGGCTGTCCTTATGGTGGAACGACATTTTATGTTGACGGTTCGGTAAATCCTGAGTTTATCTTCTTTCTCCGGATGGTCGTTGGGAAGTCTTTTAAGTGCTCTCAGGGCTTTCCGGCGTGCTTTTACAATGGAGCGGGTGTCATCAGACCACCAGCGAAGAGCTTTCCTTCCTGGTCTGCTGCTGCTTTTGGGGATGGCTGAGGCAGCTGCCTTTGTAATAACATTGGAAAAGTTGGTTAAAGAAGCAGGCTCTTCTAATTCGAGAAGATGATTGATGTTTGATTGGTAGATTTGCCAGTCCGCCCGATCGTAACACCACCTGGGGCGTCTGGTGATTGGCGGGGACGTGACCGCTGCAGAAATCTGAATCGGATAATGATCACTACCGTGCAAGTCGGCGCAAGCTTGCCATAGGAACTTGTAAGCTATGGAGCGACTTGCCATTGATAAATCTATGGACGAAGCGACACGGCCGTTGTAGAAGGTGGGGGAACCGTCATTTAAGGATACCATGTCCGAATCTTCTAGGGCGTTAAGAATAGCTGTTCCGCGTGGATCTATCCTATCGCCACCCCAGATTTGATGGTGCGCATTGAAATCTCCAAGGAGCAGTCGGGGCTCTGGAGTAGTCCTGATTATGTTTAAGATTTTCTCTTTGATTCCAGAGAGGGAGCCGCAAGGAAGATAGCAGTTAATGATCGTTAGCCTAAAGCTACCAACTAATCGAACAGCTACAATGGGTAAGTCACTGTCGATTTCTATAATTTTGAAAGGGACACTCAGCAAGACGCCGAGGGCTACGGTGTGCCGCACATTCCTGCTTTTCTTCATTGTCCATCTGTATTTTCCACTCAGGGAGCGGTTCATAGCGGTAGTTGACGTACGATTCACCTCCTGCAGAGCAATAACCCAAGGTGAACTGACGTGTGTCAAAAGCTCTAGATAGCTCAGATTGTGGTAAAAACCGTTAATATTCCACTAGAGGCAGAACTTGGTTGGATCGGGTAGAGTTGGAGTGGGGAACCGGGATCGGAAATCACAGTTCTCGGATGGCGAGTTTTTTGAGTGGGTTGATGAAGATGATGTGTCTTTACTGTTCTCAGAGTGATGTCTGGGCAAATTCGGAGGAGTTATGGCAGCGGAACGATTCGGCGAGTCCCCACCAGAGGGATACACCGGAGATCTTGACGTTGAGGTGTCAAGGCATCGGTGGTGGTCACCCAGAAGCGGTGAAATAGGGCGTACAGTTGATGTGACAGCGGCAGTGCTTGCGTCGGAGTTGATTTGTTCGGAGAGAAGGGACCGGTTATCCAAAGAAATTGACCCGGGGGTGCCTGATGATGGTGGCAATAAAGCGGGCGGTGGTGGTGCCACTGCAATGGCGTCGGGGTTAAGGTTCTCAGAATACAGAGCACTGAAACTTCGAGGCTGGTCATCCATTAAAAGTGACCTGGGCGGCCATGTCGTTGGAGCGGAAGGAATGGTATGTTGCGCTATGGTTTCGATGACATCAGGAGTCGAATTCTCGAGGAGCTTTGTGGACGATCCACTGGGGTTACAGTTCCCGGGGTGTCCAGTTGAGGCGTAACAACTCTGGGATCGGACGTCCGAAAAAGATGGCCCGGGAGGCTCTAAAGGTGGCAGTTGATTTACGATGGGGTCCGGAAAGGGGCGCTCGGAATGTATTGTGCTTATGACGGGGTGGGACTTACCACCCGGGTTGGAGTGCCCGGGGTGCCCAGGATTTGTCACGAAAGAATCAACTAATACGCTGGTTGACGATACAGCATCGTAGCTGGTTGGGTTGCTGGTATAGGCTACAGTATTTGCTTCATGGAAGAAAACTTGACTTCCCACGTTGTCCTTTGGGGCAGCGGGTAGAGCCCGACGCGTCCCAATTACTTGAAAGACTTGACTTCCCACGTCGTCCAGGGAAGTAGGCTTGGCAACTTGATTTCCCTCTTCCAGGTCTTCCCCCAGCGCCAAAGGTTGTCCGTCAGTTCCGGAGTGGGAAACGACCGCACCGACGGGGCTCTGGCTACCGGGGGTTTTAGCTGGGCAACGAAGTAAGTGAAGCGGGAGCTCTTCGTCCATGTCGTCTTCAAGACGCCGGAGTCGGCCCAACGATTCCGGTAGGGGTAAAACGTCCGGTACATTGGCGCCCCGACTATCAAGAGAGACGGCAGGACTGTTACTTTGGACATGATGCCGGAGTCGGATCGGCGATTCTGGTTCGGACGTTGCTTCCAGTTCACCGGCGCTCCGACGATCAGTAGCCAAAGAAATGATGTTGCGTTGAGGATTGATTTGGGCTGCTGCGTGATGGGCATCAGTGCAGTGAGAGACAGGTTTATGGCGTTGGGGTGGTGGTGAGAAGATGGATAGGGTTGATGGACTTACCTTTTATTGGAGATCGCTGCATGGCCCTCGGCAGATTTTATCTTCGATTTTTTCTGTTGCTGAAACAGGGTTTCAGTGCGGGATATTGAGCTTATTGGCCTTTTACCGGGGGTTTTGGTGGGATCAACATTGCTTCCGCTACCTCTAGGGAGTAGGGCCCTAGTGCGAGGCGGTTTGGGAGTTTGAGGTGAGAGTGTGTTTTTAGACTGGTGAGGAGAGAAGAATTCAATATTTGCGCTGTGGTCGGAAGACGTAGTGTCAGAGTCTGAGGGATCGTTGTCAAGCAATTTGTCTGGGTGCTGTTCATTAGAAGTATCGCTTCCAGACAAGATGGTGTCCTTGGCAGCTTCTAGATCGACAGTAGGTTCGTGGATTCCGTTTTTACTGGTGGTAGGCGAGTTATTAAGTGTAGTGGCAGAAGCGATGTTGGTAGTTGCAGATGGCTCGGAGGTGTCAGTTTTCTCATTGATGGTTGCAGAGGAAGTTGTTAGAGTTTTGTTTGTTGGTGCACGATTTGTTGAGCTTATAATGCTTGCTGCCGGCATGACAGCTTTTAGAAAAACTGAGACTTGCTCGGTTAGGAGCTGAATTTGCTTAGCCTGGTCAGCGACAATGGTCTTCAGTACTTCTATTTCGCTACTAACGGTGTCCGAAAGAGCTGGACGAGAAGCAAGCGCAGCCCGGAGCTCTGCTATCTCAGCGTCCTTGGCTGCTAGAATGGCTGATAGTTCTTCATTTCGTTCTCTTGGTTGTTGGGAAACCTTAGTAGCGTAGCTAACCATAGTGGCGAAAGTTCCACTGCCTCGGTTCTGCTCAACCAAGCGGCGAGCTGCAGGGTACGAAATCCCCTGATCGACCTTCACTTTTTGAATAGTGTTTTCATATTGCCACCGAGGACAAGAGCGACTCGATATCCTGTGTTCGTTGGTATTGCAGGATTTGCAAAAATCGCCAATGTTGCAGTCTCTGTTCTCGGCAATCGGGTGATCCCCAGAACAGGTCCCACATGTCGCAACTTTTGTTTGGCAACGCAGTTTGGTGTGTCCAAAAAGCCAGCAGTTAAAACACTGCATAGGACTCGGGTAGTATGGTCGAGTCCTGCAGCGGATGTAACCAAAATTAATAATTTCAGGTCGAATGGTGCCACGACACGTCAGCACTAAAGCTGGGGTGTTTTCACGAGATTGTCCATTTCGCTTGGTGATTCGCCTGACTTCTTTCACTCCTTGCTCCTTTAACTCTTCCAGTAGTTCCTGTTCTGACATATTAACTACATCTCGACAACTGACCACAAACCGGGTTGAATTCAATGTTGGGTGTTCGGCGACAAGGGCCGCGGTACCATCCAGTAATTGATTCATTTCCAGCAGCTTGTTGAATTGCGATCGACTTCTTACCTTCAGAGCATAAGATGACTTATTTGCCTCTGGAAAAGCGCCATCAATTTTACCACCGACAAACCTTTCCACCGAACGTCGGATATGGAAGGGCTTGTTGGGGAGGGGACCGTTAACACCAGAAATTCTCAAAAGGTGTAGCTCGCCATGGAGCCCTTCTGGATCCATGAACGACGGAAGCAGCCCTGTCGTCCTGCTTAGTCGCGCTTAGTCGACGACTAAGAAGCTTTTCTTAGATTTTTTTACAATTTTCATCCAAATTAATAAAAAATGTAAGCAATGTGATAGATTTTTGCGAAATCAGATACAATCAGACGCTCTTTAAGATGTCAATAAAAAAATCATGCCTGTATCAACGCCCTGGAGTTATATGACCTTTTGCATGCAAATCAGTGTCATCTTAACGCCCTGTAGGACATCAATATAAAATTTAAAAATCTATCAACGCCCTGGAATAATTTGTCCTTATCCTTTTTAAATCAGGTGCATCTTGACGCCCTGTATGACATCAATGAAATTGTCAAGATATATCAACGCCCTGGAGTATTTTTACCTTGTTTCACGTAGATCCGGTGATTGTTACGCCCTTTATGGCATCAATTTAAAATTCCAAGCTGTATCAACGTCCGGGAGAAAATTAACACGATCTCATTAAGATTAAGTGCATTTTGAAATGTGACTTTATCCTACTAAGATCATATACATTTTTTTTGTTGGGATTTGAACCACTGCGACCATTAATTGATCTATTGTGGTATACCACACGAAGATCATATACATTTGAACACCCTGTATGACATCAATAGACATTGCCATGATCTACCAACTACCAGGAGTAATTAAACTTTTTTCACATTTGACAATTTCAAACTCTATCAACGTCCCGAAGAAATTTTACCATATCCCATTTGGATCAGGTGCATCTTAACGCCCTCTAGGACATCAATTGAAAATTATAAGCTGTATCAACGCCCTGAAGTTATTGATCTTATCTTATGTATGATGAGGTGCATCTTACCGCCCCGTAGGACATCAATAGAAATTTTTTAGTGGTATCAACGCCCTGGAGTTATTTCACCTTACCTATCAATATCAGGTGCATATGAACTTGTATTTGTTTTGTCTTGTATTGTATTGTCTTGTATGACAGCAAATGAAATGTGATAACATGTACCAACGCTCTCGAGTAATTTGATTTATTTCACGTAGATCCAAACATATTAACGCCCTTTCGGACATCAATTTTAAATTCCAATCTTTTTCAACGCCCTGAACAAACTTAACCTTATCTTATTTAAATAAGGTGCATCTGGATGCCTTGTACGATATCAAAAGAAATTGTCAAGCTGTATCAACGCCCTGGGGTAATTTGACCTTTTCCCATGCAAGTCAGATGTATATTATAGCCCTCTAACATATCAATTGAATAATTCAAACTGTATCAACGCCCTGAAATAAATTGATCTTATTTTTCGTAGATTAGGTCGTCTCAATGTCCTTTAGAACATCAATTAAGAATTACAACCTGTATTAACGCCCTAAAAAAATAAACTTTATCACATTTTTATCAGGTATATCTCAATGTTCTGTAGGGTGTTGAAAGAAATAAGCAATATGTATCAACGCCCTGGAGTAATTTGACCATGCCACATGTTGATCAGCTGCATCTCAACGCCCTCTAGGACATTAAATGAAAATTATAAGCTATATCAACGCCCTTAAGAAATTTTACCTCATCGTAATAATATCAGGTGCATTTGAAAGCCCTGTATGACATCAGGCACAACCTTAGGCTGTATCAACGTACTGGAGTAATTTGATATTTTCTCATTTATTTACACCCTCTATGACATCTATTAAAATTTCCAAGCTTTATCAACGCACTGGAGTAATTTGACCTTGTTTCACACAGATCAGGTCATCTTGAGGCTCCAGTAAGAATCGATCATTTGTTAAAACTGAATAAGCAGTTATCATTCTAATGTTCAACAAATCAAGAAAAACAAAAAATACCAATGATCAACAGACGTTTTTGTTGTTTTACAATTTTTGTCTGTTCGTGAGAAAATTTCTGTTTCAACTTTGTAAACACCGATTCTAAATAGAACCTTAACACCCTTTAACAATAGAAAAATCTATGCTGTTCCAGATTCCTAGAGCAATAATATGTTATCCTATTTAGATCAGCTGCATCTTAACGCACAGTATGATATCAATCAAATTTGTCAAGCTACATCAACGCTCCGAAATACATTGACCTTGTGTCATGTAGATGAGGTGCAGCTTAACGCCCTGTTGCACAACAATTGAAATGTCCGAGCTGTATCAGCGCCCTCCAATAATATAGTCTTATTTTACGTAGATTTTGGTGAAACCAAGTGCATCTCAACGCCCTGCAGAATATCAATTAAAAATGTACAAACTATACCAACGCGCTGCAGCGCTGTGGAATAATTTGTTCTTATCTCACGGAGTTTTTTCTGAGGTCATGAACATGTTAACGTCTTAATACAGTTCAAACTTTTGTGGATATATTGTTGCATTTCATTCCACAAGGATCTACGTAAGGTTATATTATTTCATGATGCTGATAAGTTCAAAATCGTTGTCCTGCAGGGCGATTATGGTATGCACCTGTAGGCGAATTCAAGCGCGAATTCCTTCTTAATGAGTAATAGAAGAAAATGTCCTTTCTTTGATGAACTTGTTTGACTACTATTCCTTCAATGTGGTTTAAGGATAACCCTTAATTGCTTTGAAGAAACGCAGGAGTCCTCGTTGATCCACATGCAAATAACTGTACGAGTTGTTGAAAGAATATTGAAATTTTGAAGACAATTTTGGAGCAGCATTTGTGTTATTTCTGAATTTAATGAAACCAGTTTAAACACTAGAAAAATTAGTTATGAATACAGTTATATTTTTCACGATGTTTATTTTTGAGCGGTTGTTTTACGAAAAACGAAGTGAAAAACCTGCGCCAGATTTTTTTTTCTATGCATAACAGTATTCTACATTAAAACTAAATAACATAAAACTTCGAAGAACATTAAAACTTGTTTACGTCGTTTTTTCGAATAACGCGGTTTTCTACGCGGTACGTCAACTGACGTACTGAAACATTAGTGTATGCGGCAGTTGTGCACACTTGGAATAAATCGCAGTATCCTGTCAAATAAATCACCGAATTTTAACTGTAAACAACAAAATTACAGATTTTTCTGTGAAGTCATTTATTTTACTGACAACATCCGTGAAATCTACTAGTTTACCGGAAAAAAACCGTGAAACAAACAAATTTGAAATACTAACGAACAGTTCGGTAACAGCATTATTTTTACCCAACTTCTGTCAAATCGTTTGACAGCCGCTCTGGCAGGTACGAGCTCTTTTTGTTTCAGTTTTTGCACATCACTTATAAGCAGTGAAAGCTGGTTTAGTGGTAGCAAGCCTGCTTTCTGATTGGTAGGTCAGTAGTTCGATTCCCGGTCGAGCCATTTCCCAGTTTTTCTTAATGATTTTATTCAGGGATTTTACAGATCGTTCGGTGATTTTTTCACCAAGCCTTCAGCTGTTGCGGTTGCGGTATAATTTTACAGTGATCTGTATTATTTAAGTGTGTAAGATACACTAATGCAATTGGACCTTGTAAAAAATTGTGCATGAATCTCAGCACTAACCCCTTTGAGAATTTGTTTTCAGTCGCTTATAATATTTCAATCATGCCTGAAAATGATGAAGTCGTAAATCATGAATGTTGTTGTAATGATTCTAGAATTAAGAAAAAATGTTTAGAGATCTGACCTTACTCAATATTTCTCTAATCATATCTTATCGTTATTA